>NC_051179.1:121845703-122575703 GCF_013339695.2 Rhipicephalus sanguineus | reverse complement strand
TAACGAAATACACAGCATTCTGCAAGCATCGCGTTAATAGTCACCCTGCTGCATGCACTGTGGTAGTTATGTGCTTAAATGTGCTCTGAAGGATGAACGTGGGCTAGTTGGTCACCAGTCGTTTTGTCAAGAGAAGAGTGGAAATTTAAACGAGGACACAACGAAGAGGGTGGTGGTGGTGGTGTTGTCTTTATTACACCCAACAAGAGGGGACCAGTGCGAAAACTGGTTGCGCTGGCTTAGAGAAGGTCGGCTTGTGTCTTTCCTCTGAGCTGTCGGCGGGGATCCCTTGGTATCCCAAGTGATCCCTGCCGACAACGAAGAAGGAAAACACAAGTCAGCGCTCACCTTGTGTTTTTCCTCTTGGTTGTGCGTCGTTTCAAATTCTGCGCTGTTGTAGAGAAAATGAGTGCTCTGAAGGGTAGACGTTATGCTCGCCAGAGAGGGCAGGGGCTCCACAATAACTTTATCCAATCGTCAATCAGTTACAGAGTACAGTGTACTGTACGTTGATCACACATGTAAGATAAGGGACATGTTTGGCAAAAAGGCAATGTAATGCCTGGCAAAGAAAGGAATCTTCGAAGAGAATCTAAAGAAATAATGTCGTGGGCTTTTATATACCAAAACCGCGATACAACTGATTATGAGGGACTAGTGGAGGGTCTCGGAAATTTCGACCATCTGGTGTTATTTCAAGCGCACTGCCATAAGACCATACGTGGGCCTCTAGCATTTTACCTCCATCGAAATGCGACCGCCGCAGCAGGACATCGAATCGTCGACTTTCAGGTCAGCAGCCGAGCACGGCAATCACTGTACCACCGCGTCGGACAGAAAAATCTACTCTCTGATGACAGATGAGTCAAACGTTCACAGGGCGGTAGTCCAAATCGAAATTCATGTGAGGCAAATTGTTCAGGATATTTAACCCTGCATATCTTTGAAGATTAATCCAACTATGTCCTTATTTGAAGCACTCTACACACGCTGAAGAATCTTCGTCGCTGTTTGAAAGAACACCCCAAGCTTCCCTCTCGGCACTTTAATTGTTTTGCTTTGTAATGTGTATTAGCGTATTTTAATTACATTTCGCAAGTGAGCAGACTTGCTTTCGCAGGTGTGCTCACTTTCCGCGTATGAAACGAAAAACCACCACTGTTTGAACAGCATAAAAAACGCTCGATCCAAAGGAAAGTACAAATAAACAACTCGCACGACTCGAAAGCGGCAGCCACATTCTTCTTTTTCCTTTCATTCAATGTACTGAATGTATATAGAGAAAATGTGGGTGGCGACGCCACCTTGAAGTTTGCGTACCAGTCACCGCGACGTCATAGATTTTGATGGCGTCTACTATGGCCTATATACGTAGTTACTAATCGGTAAAAATGAAGTGTCTTGTCTTATAAAGAAGCCATATATTTAACATACCAAGTTTCAGGAAACTTCGCTGAACCAATGTGTCCGAAATACGAAAAAACACTAAAATCTGTGACGTCATCATAAAAGGGGACAGTGTAGCCGACAAAGGTCAAAGTTTTTTGCTCTGTCGACCCATAAAGAGTTGCTCGCAGGATTTCATGAACGGTCGCATCGTCCGCGACGCCCTGGATCTCTCCTCGTGCCTCTCGCTGATCGACGCCCCGTGACGGCTGCCTCGACCGCCAGCCGTGCGCCTCTCATCGACGGGGCCTTCGCCGCCTCGTCACCGACGTGCATCGTGCCCCTGGCTGAATCGTGGTCCCGTCCCTGAACTCTTGTGACCGGCTCCCCATCTTTCCTGTCTTCTTCTCTCTTCGTCGTTCTTGCCGACCATATATCACTTCTTTCTCTTTTCTTTCTACTTTTCTCTTTATCCCCATCCCCCTACCCCTATAGGGCGCTTAGCCGTGTCGCCTATAGGCAGACAGAAATTAGCGCCCTTTTCCTTTTCCTCAAGAACCGCTACCACCACCACCACATCCACCATAAAAATTTGGGGAGGGGCGAAGCATGTAGGGAACGGTGTTTCAGCTCCACTAACGTGAAACCTGTGGAGGGGCGCAGCATGCCGTGTGCGCCGGTGCTTCCGACAACAAGATAACTGCTAATTGGCAATGAGAGACAGAAGAAAGATGAGGCACAGGGACCCACTGTCCTCTTTTAGGGGTGAAGCACCTTAAGGTCTCGGTGTGCATCGTGCATCATTGTCTGCAGTCGGGACGGTCCATTTGCTTGAGCGCAACAGAGGGCGGCACCGCATCCGCGCTCGCCGTTTGGCTAGAGAGCGAACGGCACGCGTTGACTATGGAAATGCTCTTTCTGCGAGGAACGCTGAACTACCAGATCGCAAGGAGCGAGAACACGCCCTCGCCCGTGAGAGACAACGCCGACGCAGGCAGCGTCTGCTAGCGAGTTTCTTGATTGAAAATTACGCATCATCTCCCCCTATGGGCAACCATGGTGGGATGCGAATGCATCGCGGGGTGTGCGCATCGAGTTTCCGTTTCTCTTATGTGACTTATGAGAAGGTGGTTCTCGAGGTCTTTAAATTACCGCTTGCCGACGCTCACGTTTACGTTCGGCTCCCGAGCCTTCCACTGCTCCGCGACGGTGGCGTTGCCGCTGCAACTAGTGCTGACGTTTTTCATGGCGTTTCGCACACCGTTGCACTGAGAGAAAATGACGGAAGCACAGCGAACGTGCGCTATCGCAGCCTCGCAGCTTCGAGATTTCCTTGCCGGCGTTGCCGTTTACGTTCAGCTTCGCGGGCGTCCATAGCGCCGTTGCGAAGGAGAGTACAACGGGAGCGAGCGCGCTCCGCATTATATACGAGCGCATATCTGTGGCGGAGAGAGAGAAACGGGAGAGGAGAAACGAAGCGGAGGCAGCGCTCACGCCACTTCCTCGCGCTCACGCGAGGAGAGGGGGGAGAGTTGGCGCATGCGCAGTATGGGTGCGGACGCCGCAGAACGGACACTGCCCCGAGCATAAGATGCTTTCGCATCTAAAAACCGAGTGCTCGCGCTGCACAACCGTTCACCGCCTACCCCGTATATATAGGCACTGGGTCTTGACCTGCAAGATAGTGCCTGTTGGAGATTTCTCTTGTGCGTAGTTGAACAATAAGGATTCGCAGCGTGCACGTTAACTCACATTTAACCAAAATTCACTCACATTTAACCAAAAGAGTGGGTATCCTTCGAAGATAGAAGAAAATTTAGAGAAAAATCACGGATTGTCTGTGAACATACTGGATACATTTATTGTGCAAACACGTTTGGCTTGTGCTTGGGAATGCAATGCATTCTTATCACAATACAAACACTGCATGGGACACAGAGGAGCCAGTATTTCATGTAAGAGTATTCCATGCTACATTAGTTACATATAAAAAAATAAAAACCAAAGTATACGCACCGACATCCATCACTGCACTCCATGTTTGTGTGGCCGCATTTCTTACTTTTGGAAGTATCTCTCCCTGTGTGGCTTTATGGTGCACTACTGGGCAAAACTGCACAAAAACATCAGCCTGAGGTTTTCCTGGCAAGAGCAAGCAAAACAGTTTTAGCACACTTTGTAATCTTGCGGACTTTACATACTTTGTAATTAGGCACAAATGTTTTGATCCCTTGTGGACGTGTTTAGGGCACTTCGATTGTTTCCTTGAGGTTGTAAATCAGATATCTTCTTTTTTTAGTACCTCCCTTCGATTATCCTCCTGAATGCGAAAGGTTGAAGGAGTCACAAGTGCTGCGATTCGCGTTTCTTTTCATCGCGATAGTACGTACTACATATCACGTTTAGTTCCTGCTCGCGTCATACACAATAATTTCGATCACGACGTGAAACTTCTTCATCGGCACTCGGTAAACGTGTTTGGATGTAGGAGGCGACTCTTCACACTGACGGCCAAGTCACCAAATGTCGCAATTCTACAGTAGCGAATTACTCTACGTACATGGTGTTGTAGGCGTCCGCATCACTACGTCGCAGATATCCATTGCATCTCGCTCGTTCGCAACGTCCGCGCAATGCTGTGTTTAAGAAGGCAGTTTCTCAGATCCAACTGCCCTCAAACCACATGCAAATAAAGAAGAATGACAGACAATTTAACCTACGAACCTTACGTCGTGGACGCTTGGCGAGTACGCCTTGAGATGCGCTGCTTGCTACTGAAGCGGCACACACGCCGAGGTGTAGCGTCGGCACAGCCCCAGCCACAAGAACGGCACGCATTCTCGGGATGCTGTACTCGGACAACTGTGCAGGGCTTATGTGGTAGCAGGCTGCCGTGAAATGCAGCGAACAAATACGGCTGCTCTTTGTCGGCACCCATTCGTCCTTTCCTCCGTTTCGAACAAAATCTATCCATTCTTGTCGGGATCCCGACGGCGGGAAAGGATGAAAGGATATGTTCGCGGCGTTGTCTTTCCAAGGGCACTGCGGCACCGAGCACCGATACCTCGGCATGTCCGATTCGGGCAGTTCGGCGCGAACACACACACGGAGAGCTCACGCTGCCTGCCGACACGTACCGAAGAAGGAGAAGGTGGGAGGTGCAAAGAGCAAACATGCTTCGCAACATACCACAGTGCACCTCGCATATTTCTGTCTGTGACGTCGACAATACTTGTTTTACCTCTGCAACGTCGCAAGGGGCCTAGGTCTACGTCATACTAGTGGTTATCTTGATAGGAGTTCAAAATTGAGATGAGCACTCACGCTTACTTTAAAACCAAATTAAAATATCTTAAAGGCAACACTCGTCACTCATAATCGATCAGAAGTGCCCGCGCATGCAGGATTATCAAACAACGCAAGCATCTCGAGTTTCAAAATTCGGTGTCAGGGGTCCGTTAAACGCTATGCGAAATGGATGCCCAAATATTTACAGATCTTTTTTATGAAATCCTTACAATTTGACGAAGTAACGACCGACTGGAGGATCGCCAGTCATTACACCCCACAAAATTTGGAATGAGCAGAACACCGAGAATTACCGCCCTATTTCATTAACTTCAACTGCATGCTAAATCTTGGAACACATCACTGACAAACACAATTCGGAGTTCCTTGAGAAGCACACTTTGCTGTCCATCAGCGCGAATTCTACAAAGGCTATTCAACAATAACTCAATGGGTAGAAAGAGTGCATGACCTCGCAAATAATATCAACAACGAAAAAGAGACAGACGCCATACGTCTGGATTTTTCTAAAGCTTTCGCAAAAGTATCTATTAAGCCATGCATAAATTAAACAACATTGTTATAACACTGAGGATAATTACGTAACTGGATTTCAGATTTCTTAGTGCGCGTAGTCAATGCGTTGACGGCTATAATAACCTTTCTGTCTACTCTGGCTTTCCCCTGCCAAAGACAACAGAATATCGGACTAAAATGGTTGCCTGCAATTCTTTATAGCAGAATCTCAGAAGGTCGAACGCAATGTCTAGGATGGTCGGAATGGAATGAACCCCGTATGAACTAGCCCAGGTTTCTAGCCTGCTGCTTGTACATTTTGCTACTACAGTTGAAACCCGCAATAACGAAATCGGCGGGGAAAGCACAAAATTTCGCTCTTGCGGGAATTTCCCCGCAGGGGCGTCTGCGCAAGCAGGCGTTTGGTGTGTAGCGACACCACGGACCCGAGCTAACGGGGGGGTTTCGACCCCCTCCCACGCCTAGCCGTGCGTGGCATTGCCGTGTCCGGGGAAAAGGGGATCCTGGGGGTTGAGCCGACGCCGGGTGATTGGACCTTTAAGGCCCCCTGGCAGAGGCAACACACCCCTTTGGCCCCGGCTTCACGCAGACGGCACCCCTGGGCTGACCCACCCAGGGGAAATCGGCAGTCGCCTTTTCCTGTCTCTCTCTCCTCTCATCTTCGTCTTTCTCTTTCACTTTAATCTGTCCTGTCCTCTCCTCTTTTCCATTTACTTCCAATTTCTAGGCGGCAAGGGTTAACCTCGTGTGGGTACCCAGTCTTGGTTGCTTCATATTCGGTTATAGCAGCGTTGTACGGCTGGCGATGGCAGGATTTGCCCAGCATCTCCTGCCACGTCCCCTTGTTGGGCTCGGTGGTGGGCGGCCCGCACCGCTGCCGAAATTAAGATAACTGTTATGTTAAATGCACACTCCTCCAAACCTGATTGTAACCTGAAAAGGTTACGCACCGAAGCAACCACCATTTTTTTCCCAAATGCCAATGAACATTTCCCCAAATACCACGTAATACACAGTGAACAGTCGGATGGAAAAGCCAGAACAATCTCGCCATTCTTGGTAGCAAGAAACCTAACAGAGCAACTGGGACCAGGCAACAAGGCCTCGAAAATGGCTAGTGGCGACCTATTACTAGAACTGAGAGACAAGAAGCAGTATGAAATGCTCCCAAACCTGACATCTTTTGGAAACATCCCTGTCAAAGTCCCCCCACATAGATCTATGAATACCACTCACGGCGTCGTCTCTGACGATGACCTCCTGAACCTAAGTGACGCTGAGCTTCTCGACGGATGGAAAGAGCAAAACGTAGTAAACGAGCAACGAATAAATATAAGAAGGGACAACACAGAAAAACCGACAAAGCACATTATACTCACATTTGGATCAAGCCAACTGCCAGAGCACATAGAAACAGGCTACACTAATCTATGAGTTCGGCCATACGTACCGAACCCGCGAAGGTGTTTTAAATGTCAAAAGTACGGCCATGGATCCCTTGTGTGAAAGGGCAATCCACATGCGCGAAATGTGCCTCGAAAGACCACACTTCTGATTCTCCATGTAATTCTCCATGTCATTGTGCCAACTGCGGTGGTGACCACCCAGCGTACTCACGAGCTTGTTCTGCGTGGAAAAAAGAAAAAGATATCATCTCATTGAAAGTAAGAGAGAATATCTCCTTCAGGGAAGGCAGGAGGAGATGTTCGCCATTTCATGGTACAACCTATGCCGATGTGGCGCGTCAGGGGGCAGCGTCCCACCGGCCTCCGCCACTTGCCGGGCCCGTGCAGAGCGAGCCGCAGGCTGTGGCGCCTGCCCCCAAGGCGGCAGTAGTTCAACCTACTCCGCCAACTAGCGTAGAGAGCCCCGCGACTCCAGGGTCGTCGGGTCTCAGGGCCTCACCTCACCAGGCGAGGTCCGAAACTCGAACCAACAGCTCGCAAGTGCGGGCATCCAGTGCCTCCCAGGAGGCAATGGACACCACATCGGTACCTCTGGTACCGAAAGACCGGCGCAGGTCTCTGGATCGCGCCATGAAAACAAAAAAGCAAATAACGGGGCCGGTCGACGGTCCTGCTTCTTGAAGCAAATTATCTCACATCAACACCCTACACTTCCCTAGTGCTGAACGCAGAACACCTACATTTTCCTCAATATGTCCACACATATATTACAATGGAATGCCATAGGCCTTTTTCATAACCTAGATTATATCAAAGACTTACTAAATGATTATCAGCCAAGAGTGTTCTGTGTTCAAGAAACACACTTAAAGTCAAGCCATCACAACTTCCTAAATCAATACGTGGTTTTTCGTAAAGATCGAAATAGTGGCAATTCCTCATCAGGAGGCGTGGCAATCATTGTGCAAAAGTCAGTTGCATGCCAGCACATTGCGCTACAAAGCTCATTCGAGGTTGTGGCTGTTCGGGCTATTTTATTCGATCACCTGGTAACTGTTTGCTCCATGTATATATCCCCCGGCGAAAGATTCGACAAAATAGAGTTTGAAAAGATGGTTGATCAGCTACCGGAATCTTATGTGAAAGTAGGAGATTTTAATGCTCATAGTACGTTATAGGGTGATTCGAGATGCGATGCGAGAGGTCGCGCAATAAAAAATTTTCTGCTTTTATCTGGAGCCTGTCTGTTCAACAAGGCAGAACCAACGTACTACAGCACCACTCACAATATATATTCATGCATAGATTTAGCTATTGGATCACCGTCACTTATACCTTACCTAGAATGGAAAGTTATTATTAACCCATATGGGAGTGACCATTTTCCTACTCTTCTAGAAACTAGACAATGGCATGAGAGACCACCTTACCCCAAAAAATGGAACTTGCGCGGTGCAAACTGGGTGAGATTTAGAGAGCTATGTACACTGCGCCTCGAAGAGGTGGACCACCTAAGCGTAGAAGAGCTGGCTAACTATATCACCGAATATACCCTCAACTCTGCTAAAAAGTGCATACCTCAGTCTAGCGCAAATAAAATTAATGCAAAACCATGGTGGAATGAGGATTGTGAAAATGCAAAGAAATGCCAGAACAAAGCATGGATCATTTTCTCTCGGTACCCAAGAGTAGAAAACTTGATACACTTCAAAAGCTGCAAAGCTAATGGCAGGCGCATTCGCCGTATAGCCAAAAGGGAAAGCTGGACACGCTATATCTCCTCAATAAACTCTTACACAGATGCCCGCAAGGTGCATAATAGGGTCCATCAACTCAAAGGACAACACCCAAATCCCTTCCCTATGGTCAATGACTCCGGTAACACAATAGAAGTACAAGCAAACAGTCTTGGCGAACACTTTGAGAAAGTATCAAGCTCAGAAAATTATACCGAGAAGTTCATGCACCATAAACGCATAGCTGAAAGTGTACCTCTGCGTCCGAACAGGCCTCTATCAGATGGATATAACCAACCACTAACACTCCATGAACTCAAGCTCGCTCTAGATTCTTGTGGAAGTTCAGCGCCTGGTTCTGACACAATTACCTATGAAATGATCGAAAATCTCCCCAACGAAACCCTAAACTGCCTTTTAGGCCTTTACGACAAAATTTTCGATACTGGCAACATACCCTCTGCTTGGAAAGAGGCAATTGTCCTTCCAATCCTAAAACACGGCAAAGATCCTTCCTCTGTGAATAGTGACAGGCTTATTGCACCCACAAGCTGCCTACTCAAAGTATTTGAAAAAATGATCAACCGCCGTTTAATCCATTATCTGGAATATAACGGTATATTGGATCCTTGCCAATCTGGCTTCCGAAGAGCTAGGTCCACAACTGATAATCTTGTCCTGCTTGAGTCATATGTACGTGATGCCTTTGTACACAACCAATACTGTCTTTCTCCCCGCAGGGGCGTCTGTGGAAGCAGGCGTTTGGTGTGTAGCGACACCACGGACCCGAGCTAATGGGGGGCTTCGACCCCTCCCACGCCTAGCCGTGCGTGGCTGTGCCGTGTCCGGGGAAAAGGGGATCCTGGGGGTTGAGCCGACGCCGGGTGTTTGGACCTTTAAGGCCCCCCGCCAGAGGCAACACACCCCTTTGGCCCCGGCTTCACGTAGACGGCACCCCTGGACTGACCCACCCAGGGGAAATCGGCAGTCGCCTTTTCCTATCTCTCTCTCCCCCACGTCTTCGTCTGTCTCTCTCACTTTTATTCTTTCCTGTCCTCTCCTCCTTTCCATTTACTTCCGTTTTTTCTTGGCGGCGAGGGTTAACCTTGTGCAAATAGGCAACCTTGTTCTATGCGCATTTGGTTATAGTAGCGGTGTACGGCTGGCGTCTGCATGCTTTCAATTCCATGAATCTTGTAGCGTCCCCATGTTGGGCTCCGTGGTGGGTGGCTGCCATCGCTGCCGAATCAGATTCATTTACTATGCATAGAGCATTCCCGTTGCTACAAGATCGTACCGCTTCAAAGCGCGTACGCACCGATGAACTCGCCTTTCTCACTCGAACCAAAGAAGTATTCCCTCACTATCACGTAGTGCACTGTGACAAGACTGACAAAACAGCTAGAACCGTGTCCCCATTTGTTGTATCCAGAACACTGACAGCCACCTTAGGTGCTGGCTATAAAGTTACAAAAATGGCCAGTGGTGACCTGCTTCTCCAACTAAATGACAAAATACAATTTGATAAACTAAAGAACCTCCGAACTTTTGGCGACATTCCTATTAGCGTTACACCACACCGATCCATGAACTCCGCACGCGGAGTAGTATCAGACTCAGATCTGCTTGAACTATCAGAAAGTGAACTCCTCGAAGGCTGGAAGGACCAGTACGTAACCGATGTGAAGCGAATTGTATTAAGGAGAAACAATCAGGAAATCCCAACTAAACATTTGATATTGACCTTTTCCACTAGTGAACTTCCACAGAACATAGAAACTGGATACACAAAGACAACCATCAGGCCTTACATCCCAAACCCTCGCCGATGCTTTCAGTGCCAAAGATTTGGCCATGGCTCCCAGAGCTGCCGTGGTCGACCCACCTGCGCAAAATGCGGTGTCCAAGGCCATGCCTCGGACACCTGCAACGAAACCCCACACTGTGTTAACTGCGACGGCGACCACGCCGCGTATTCTCGTTCTTGTCCAAACTGGAAAAAAGAAAAAGATATCATTTCACTGAAAGTACGCGAAAACATTTCATTTAAAGAAGCACGAAGAAGGTGTTCGCCATTCTACGGTCCAACTTATGCTGATGCGGCGCATCAGGGGGCAGCGTCGCATCGGCCACCGCCACAGCCCCGGCTCACACAAGGTGAGCCACCGGCCGTGGCGGCTGCCCCCGTGGTGGCAGCAGTTAAGTCTGCTCCACCTGCCCAGCCAGAGATCCCGGCTACTCCAGGGTCGTCGGGTCTCACGACCACGCCTCGCCAGGCGAGGTCGGAAAAACAAGCCAACAGCTCGCGTACGCGGGCGTCCAGTGCCTCACACGAGGCAATGGACACGACTTCGGTACCCCTGGTGCCGAAAGAGCGGCGTAGCTCCTTGGAGCGCGCTAAGAAAACGAAAAAGCCTATAACAGGGCCCGCCGACGGCTCTGTTACCTAAGTTCCAACTTTCTGTCTGAACAACAACTAATTCCCGTACGTACACACAGCACTACTTAACTTCCAATATGGAAGCACAAATTCTGCAATGGAACGTCAGAGGACTCCTCAGAAACCTCGACGATATCCAAGAAATTTTACATAAACATTCACGAAAAGTGCTGTGTGTACAAGAAACACACTTAAAAACCAAACACACCAACTTTCTACGCAGTTATATTATTTTCCGGAAGGACCGGGATGACGCTGTGGCGTCATCCGGTGGTGTAGCGGTTGTCGTTAATCAAGGAATTGCATGTACACACTTACCTCTCCAAACGTCCCTTGAGGCAGTGGCTGTTCGAGCGGTTCTTATGAACAAACTCGTCACCATTTGCTCTCTTTACATACCCCCACAGTACCAACTGCAAAAACATCAATTTCAATCTTTAACTCCCAGAACCATATCTCGTCCTTGGGGACTTTAATGCACATAGCAGTCTGTGGGGTGATTCTCGCTGCGATGCACGAGGTCGTCTGATCGAACAATTCCTTTTCTCTTCCGGTGCGTGTCTACTGAATCGGAAAGAGCCAACATATTATAGCCTAGCGAACAAATCCTACTCGTCCATAGACCTCAGCATTACATCTCCATCCCTTCTTCCCCTGCTTATTTGGAAAGTTATCGGGAATCCTTACGGAAGCGACCATTTTCCAATAGTTCTAAGCGCACCAACAGGAAATGACTTTCATCCACAGATTCCTAAATGGCAGATTGAAAGGGCCGATTGGGAACAGTTTAAGAAAATTACACTTTTAAGTTGGTCGGAGATGTGTGATTTAAGCATAGATGCAGCCGTAGACTACTTTACAGCTTTTTTGATTAACGCTGCCACCAAATGCATCCCTCAAACAAGTGGACTGTCTGGCAAACGACGTGTCCCATGGTGGAACACCGAATGTCGAAATGCGCGAAAAAGGCAAAAGAAAGCGTGGAGGTTACTTCGGGACTCGCCGACAGCGGAAAATCTTACAAATTTTAAGAACGTAAAGTCACAAGGCAGGAGAACGCGCCGACAGGCAAGAAGGGAGAGCTGGGTTAAGTTTTTATCGGGCATCAACTCATATACACAGGAGGCTAAAGTCTGGAACAGGGTTAGTAGGGTAGCAGGACGACCAACACATTCACTCCCTCTAGTAAATATACAAGGCGACAGCTTGGAAGACCAGGCGAACTTCCTAGGCGCACACTTCGAACAGGTGTCCAGCTCGTCGCAATACTCCGAGGCTTTCCAGAGGTACAGCACGAGAATAGAAAAACAGAAATTAGAACGCAAATGCACAAAATACGAAGCCTACAACCAACCTTTTTCCTTAGCTGAGCTTCAGACATCGCTAGACTGCTGTAATAATTCCGCCCCAGGTTCTGACCGGGTATTATATGAAATGTTGAAACAGCTACCTTCTGAAACACAAGAAACACTGCTCTCTCTTTACAATGTCTTATGGCTTTCTGGCGAGATGCCTAGTTCCTGGAAAGAGGCTATAGTGATCCCTGTTTTGAAACAGGGCAAGGATCCAACCGCTGTTACTAGCTACAGGCCTATCGCGCTAACGAGTTGCCTGTGCAAACTCTTCGAAAAAATGATAAACTGCAGGCTAATTCATTTCCTCGAAACAAACAAGTTACTTGACCCGTACCAGTGCGGATTTCGAGAGGGGCGATCTACAACCGACCACTTAATACGGATTGAAGCACAAATTCGTGAAGCATTTGTCTATCGGCAATTTTTTCTCTCGGTATTCCTGGACATGGAAAAAGCCTACGATACAACATGGCGGTTCGGAATACAGAGACCTGTCCCATTTAGGTGTACGAGGTAAAATGTTGGACATAATAGAGAGTTACCTTACGGATCGTACATTCCGTGTCCGAGGGGGAAACATTCTTTCACGACCGTTTGTTCAAGAAACTGGGGTGCCACAAGGTGGTGTTCTCAGCTGCACTCTTTTTATTGTAAAAATGAATTCGCTGCATCTATGCATCCCACGCAATATGTTTTATTGCGCATACGTTGATGACGTGCAGATCGGTTATAAGTCGTGCAACCTTGCATTGTGTGAGCGGCAGGTACAGCTTGGGTTGAACAAGGTAACCAAGTGGGCAGACGAGAACGGGTTCAGCCTTAACCCACAAAAAAGCACATGCGTATTATTCTCTAGAAAGAGAGGCCTTCATCCCGATCCTGACATTGAACTGGGTGGCCACCGTCTGTCTCTAAAGACGGAGCGTAAATTCCTTGGCCTCATTTTCGACACGAAGTTAACGTTCATATCACACATCAAGTACATAAAAAACAAGTGTATAAAAACTATGAATATCATCAAAGTGTTGTCACGCACTACGTGGGGTAGTGACAAGAAGTGCCTGATGAACCTCTATAAAAGCCTCATACGCACGCGCCTAGATTACGGGGCAATAATCTACCAGTCCGCGACACCAAGCGCCTTGAAAATGCTGGACCCTGTCCACCATTTAGGTATTCGTCTTTCTACGGGTGCTTTTCGCACGAGCCCCGTAGAAAGCCTCTACGGAGATCCTACTTATCATTTGTATATTTTCTCAAAGTGAACGCAAACAAGGAACACCCCTCACACGCCACAATCAATGATTTGTCCACGTCTCCCTTTTTTCACAACCGTCCTTACTCACTTCACAGCCTTACTCACTTCGTGTGAGAGGCTTGGCAGAGGAAATGAGTGTTCCACTTCTTGAACACAGTCTAATGGCCCCCGCTGCTCGTCTCCCGCCATGGCAGTGGCAGCTTATAGACTGCGATATATCTTTCGTGGAAGTTACAAAACACGCACCTATTGCACATATCCGTACATACTTCCTCGAACTACAGCACAAATACACTTGTCCAGAATTCTTTACAGACGCCTCAAAGTCCAGTACTTCTGTGTCTTACGCAGCTATTGGTTCATCCTTTTCCAATGCCGGCATACTACACCCGAATACAAGCATCTTCACAGCAGAGGCCTACGCCATACTTGCGGCTGTCAAACACATCAAAGAATTAAAACTAGAAAGTGCTGTGATATACACTGATTCTCTAAGTGTAGTAAAAGCCCTGAGGTCTCTCAAAAAGCATAAAAACCCTGTCCTTGTGTCACTCTATTCACTCCTGTGTACGGTCCACACACTCAAACAGCATGTCGTGGTGTGCTGGGTGCCAGGGCACCGAGAGATACAAGGAAACGTATTGGCGGATCAGCTAGCTGCATCCGCCCACGAAAATGCTGCCGCCAGTGCACTCATTTCCGTTCCTGCCCTTGACCTAAAACCCCTCCTTAAAAGAAAGCTCAGGGCTCATTGGCAGAGCACATGGGATAGACAAACACATAACAAACTACACGTTATCAAGCCTCATCTTGGTAACTGGCCACCAGTGTCAAAGTCACGCCACACAGAAGTAATACTCACAAGGCTAAGAACAGGACACACATACAGTACACACTCACACCTTCTCTCTGGCGGCGACCCACCATTGTGTGATCGATGTGGTGAAGCACTTAGCGTGCTTCACATTCTGATCCAGTGTAATGATCTAGACACGCTTAGAAAACAACATTTTATATTACCCTACCGACAACAATTACCATTTCACCCATCAATGTTCATCGGTAGGGAACCTGTTTTTAAACATCAGTCACTGTTCGCGTTTTTAAAAGATGTGCATGACTTTCACGTGATTTACCCAGGCATTCCGTAGCACGGCCTCCTAAGAGAGGCTGCTGCTGCGGTGGTCACACTTAAAGTAAGCACCTGCCTCGCAGCCCTTGGTCTCAAGGGCGCTGACGAGGCATTTGTGCTCGTGCCATATACCCGTAGTTTTCTTATTACAACAACCCGACAATCATTCTCACTACACACACACATCATGTCACGCTCATGATTTTAATGCTTATACGTTTTACCCGCCCTAGGGCGCGGAATTTTAGGCCCATATACAGCCACGTAACACCATCATAGCTCACATCCCTTACATACCATTGTAAACCACCGACCATTGCTACACTTTTATCATTTTTCATGGCGCTCTTTGGCCACGCATGGCCCTTGCGCCATTAAAACCCACATATCATCATCAATACTGTCTTTCTGTGTTCTTTGGTCTCGAGAAGGCGTATGCCACTGCCTGGCGATACGGAATCCTGCAAGACTTATCGTCCTTCGGAATATGTGGTAGGTTGATTAACATCCTAAGAGACTACCTATCTGAAAGGAAGTTTTGTGTAAGAATAGGATGTTTATTATCGCGCACATTTCTTCAAGAAAATGGAGTACCGCAAGGAGGAGTACTGAGCTGCACACTTTTTATAGTCAAAATGAACTCTCTTCGTCATGTAATTCCGTCTGCGATATCGTATTCAGTCTATGTGGACGACATTCAAATCAGTTTCAAATCCTGCAACTTGACCATATGCGAGCGCCAGATACAGCTAGGTGTTCACCGACTTTCGAAATGGGCTGATGAAAATGGGTTTAAGTTTAACACCGGTAAGACTACCGCTGTATTGTTCTCCAGGCGAAGAGGGATACATCCTGACCCTAGCATGCTAACGAATGGACAAAGCCTAATCATTGCTAAAGAACAAAAATTCCTCGGTGTAATCTTCGATGCTAAGCTCACCTTCATTCAGCATATAAAACAACTGAAACTAAAATGCCTTAAGACTATGAACCTTTTAAAGATTTTATTCCATCAATCGTGGGGGACAGACAGATATTGTCTCATAGCTCTGTTTAGAAGCCTGGTTGTGTCACGCATAGATTATGGATGCATAGTATACCAGTCAGCATCAAAGACAGCACTCAAGCTATTAGACCCTGTATACCACTTAGGCATCCGCCTGGCCCTTGGTGCCTTCCGTACCAGCCCGTACAAAGCCTTTATGCAGAGTCGGATCAGTGGCCTCTGGACTATCAGCGCACATATCTAGGAGTCACCTATGCAATCCGAATCATGTCCATGAAGCAGCACCCATGCAAAGCGCTTATAAATGATGTGTCTACAAAACAGCTATATGTAAACCGGCCCTCAATCGCCCCGCCGTTTCCGTTGGCAATAAAACCTGTTGCAGAAAAACTTGAAATTAATTTCGCGGATTTGCAGAAAATTGACCATGCTGAAGTGGTTGCCCCTTGGAAGCAGCGTCCGGTCACTTGTGACTGGTCCTTTAAAGACTTAAAAAAGAAAACTTGTCCAAATGCGCTTATAGAGCAACATTTTTTGGCCCTTGAGCACAAATATCCTTCAACCGCCTTCTTCTCTGATGGATCAAAGTCTTCAACATCTGTATCCTGTGCAGCATATGGCCAAAACTTCTCCAGCACCAAGACATTACATGCACATACCAGCATTTTTACGGCTGAAGCGTTTGGAATACTGCTAATTATTGAGCACATTATACAACACAAGATACAAAGGTCTATAGTGTACACAGATTCCTTAAGCGTAGTTACAGCCTTGTCCTGTGGCAAGTACAGCAAAAACACTGTTTTCAACAAGCTTCTTAATACTATCAATGCAGCCTATAACTTAAACCTTTCTATAGTTCTATGCTGGGTGCCAGGTCACTCTGGGATCGCAGGCAATGAAATAGTGGACAAGAATGCCCGAGAAGCAGCTAGTCGGCACACTATAGATGTAAATTCTGTTCCTGGTGTGGACCTAAAACCTGTTGTACGGAGAGCGCTACGTAGACACTGGCAAGCTGAATGGGACAAACAAGTCGACAACAAGCTCCACCTAGTAAAACCGCGAATAACAAAACCTATCCCACAAAAACTCAACAGATTCACCGAAGTCACCCTAGCACGGCTCAGGATAGGCCACACCTATGCCACACATAAACACCTCCTGACAGGCAGTGATCCACCGACTTGTATGCACTGTGCAGAGAATCTAACCATTCTGCATGTCCTAATTGAATGCCCCGCGCTTCACCAAGAGCGACTGACCCATTTTAGGGAACTTTACAGCTATCATATTCCACCTCACCCCGCGCTATTCTTATCACTCGACCCAATGTTTAACCATAAGCGACTTCTTAAATACCTAGCAAAAACCAAGTTTTTAGAAATGGTATCATTCCATCCTAGTCACCAGGCTGGGCCTCACATGTGAGGTACAGCCTGTTGCCGTGCGTGTTGAAGTACGTCCGAGCCCTCGCAGTTCTTGCGCAGGCAAGAATTCGGCAGTGAGGTACTTGGACCTTGCCGACTCATTTACGGCGAGAACCTGCAGCCAACGAATTCAAGGCCTTGTAATGAAATAGACATTCATTTTTAGAGACACCGTAGTTATATATATTTTATAGATGTGCCCATGTACAGCAATTATCATAACTAGTGATTTTAGACAACTAAACTGAAACTATGACACTTGTACTGGCGCTCTTTGGCCTTAGATCCCCTTGCGCCAATAAAACATAATAATAATAATCTTGCGGGAATTTCGTTGGCGCGAGAATGCGGCAGAAAAGACATGGAATTTACAAACAAAACACGTTTTATTTCCAAAAGTCAGTAAGTTTACTTTGGCGGGCCTTACCATGCAGCAATTTCATGCGCCTCACGATCGGGAATCTCGTTTGCCACGACACAAAGTTCGCCCCATGCGCTGGTCAGTGACAGCCGCACTGCGCTGTCACCAGTACCGTCGTCAAGTGCGCCTACAGGCGAACCTTCTTCCGGCTCCGCTGGATGAGCGCGGATCAGGGCAGAATCGTGGACAGCGAGCTGCACGCAACGCCGAATTCTTCGGTGATGTCCATTTCTTTCCTGCCCTTTTCCACCTTACTGATGATTGCAGCCTTATCTTCCAGCGTGATGAACCTCCGCCTTTTTGTTGGAGGCGGCATCTTCACAGGCAGCGAAATCGGACGAAGCAATCGCAACACACTGTTCACGTTGCACCAAGCGACCAAGCAAACGCTCCACAAATGGCTCCACACACGCGACCATGTGCGCGCAAAGCCGACAAAGCCAAGCACAGAGCCAAGCCAACGAACGAAGCTCCATGAGGAATGTGGATTCGGCTACGTAGTCCGCGATAACGAGCAGGTGTTTCGGCAAGCCATCATCATCATCATTGTCGCCAGCTTTGTTTTTTTGTAAACAATGATGGCGGCTGCTTTTTAAGTGCCCTGTAGCGATAGTTTTGCACAATTTAAGTGTAGCATGAATGCATTTCAGCAGTTTTCGAATGTAGTTAATGTTGCGAGAGTAAATTATTTGCGCACTCGTATTTCAAAAATTTCGTTAATCAGAGACGGCGGTATGAATATTTTTTATTTTTATTTATTTTTTTTTATTTACAGATACTGTCAGCCCTTACAAAGGGCTATAACAGGAGTGGAGAACAATACATAATAACATAACAATCATTGTAGAATCAGAACATAATTAACATGTACAATCAGAACTTACAGATAAAGGGACAAAATGAAGTACACCAAGAAACGCAACCAGATAATAAGATTAAATGCACTAGATCAAGTACAGCCAAATAAAGCTTTGTTAACTACAAATGAGAATGTGATCTATGTGTTTTAAGAATAAATCTACAGATGAGCATGAAACGGCTTCTTCGCTCAAAGAATTCCAATCCTTAATGGCTCGTGGGAAGAAGCTATACTTAAAAGAATCAGTGTAAACCGCAGGAGCACGAATGAACATTGAATGGCGATGTCTAGAAGTTTCACGACGAAGAATATCAAAATAGTCGGCATACCTTATATGAACATGATGATTAATAATCAGGTAAAGATATTTAAGTCTTTCGTATTTAGTTCGAGCCTGAATCGTGGGTAGCTCGGCTAGTGCACACAGTTGAGATGGTGAATCCGTCCAACGATATTTATTGAATATAAACCGGACTGCTAGACGCTGAATTTTTTCAATTTTCGAGATGTTGGTAACAGAGAAAGGATCCCAGACAATTTTAGCATATTCTATGATGGGTCTAATAAGCGTCTTGTAGGCTAAACATTTTGTTTCTTGCGTTGCAAACGGCAAATGGCGCCTAAGACACCAGAGAGACTTGGTGGCCCTTGCACATACATAATCTATGTGATGATTCCAGCGAAGATCACTCGTAAAAATCAAACCAAGGTACTTATGTTGTTCAACTCTTTTAAGTTCATGATTATTAATATAATACGTATAGTTAAAGTAATTTTTCTTTCGAGAGACTGTCATAACTACAGTTTTTAGAGGGTTTAGCACCATTTGTCATTCTTCACACCATTTCCTTATTTTCTCTAAGTTTTCTTGCAATTTTACCTGATCATTCACTGTGTCTATTTTTTTGTATATGATGCAATCATCTGCGAAGAGCCTGATAGAAACGTCTATTTCATTCGGGAGATCATTTATAAATAAAAGGAAAAGAAGTGGTCCCAGAACACTACCTTGGGGTACTCCCGACTTTACAGCTGAAACTGGAGACTTAGTGCCACCAATTTCAACATATTGTTCACGAGAATGAAAATAACATGAAAACCAGTTTGTAATAGAAGGGTTTTGGAACGTAACATCAATTTTTCTTAGTAATTTACCGTGAGATACTTTATCAAAGGCTTTCGCGAAGTCCATGAAAATCATATCCGTCTGTGCACAAGAGTTAATTGTTTTCGAAAGATCATGGGCTAGTTCGACGAGCTGGGATGTTGTAGATAAACCTTGTCGAAAACCATGTTGGCAGTTAGATAATAAACTGTGTTCATTTATATAGCTTAATAGATGTTTCAAGACTATATGTTCAAGCAGCTTTGAACAAGTGCTAGTAATTGAAACCGGCCGATAGTTTGCTACATTGTCAGTACTGCCGCTTTTAGGAATGGGAATAACTTTAGCTTTCTTCCACTCTTTGGGTAAGGAACCACAGAGAAGTGAAGACCTAAAAATTAATGCGAGGTATTTCGAATTCCATTCAGCGTATCGATATAGAAACTCATTAGGGATGCCATCGGGCCCAGGGCTTTTCTTTATGTTCAAATTGAGCAAGAGGTTTAGGACGCCCTGTTCAGAAATTTCGACGTCAGTCACAGGTGGCCTGTCTAATGGTGATTCAATGATTGGCAAAATTCCGTTATCTTCCGTAAACACTGATGCAAAGTATTCATTAAAACTCTCAGCGGTAGGACCCCCCGTAGACTGAGTCAATGAGCGAGCTTTCATTGATGGATTAATATATCTCCAAAACTTATCCGGGGCCTCCCTTAAAAATTTCGAAACTGTGATGCCAAAGAACCTTTGTTTGGATTCCTTCACAAGTGCTTTTATATCCTCACCAAGACGTTGAATGGTTGATTGATTCTGAGCACTAGGATTACTTTTATAATTCTTACGTTTTCGTTTTAATTGTCTTTTTAAGTGTATTATTTCTCTTGTTATCCAAGGGCTTGTATTACTTGTTTTCTTAAGACGTTTAGGTATAAAGAGTTCTATAGAAGACATGACCAAGTTAGAATAGTAACCCCAGAGATAATCTGGGTTCTGGTTGTGCTTGTAATACTCACAAAAACGCTCAAAGGAGCCCTCTAACAAATCCAGAACTCCAACATCATCAGCTCTAGCAAAGTTTAAAACATATTTTCGTGAATGGTTGACAACAGTGGGCAAAAGACTTAAAGAGAGTACAACAAGCTTATGATCCGAGATACCATCACTGGTCTCACAGGCCAGTAGAAAAGGCAACAATTGATTAGACACAAAAACAAGGTCGAGGATAGATGAAGTACGCGTACAGACCCTTGTATAGTCGCTCACCACCTGGCTTAAGCCAAAACAAAAAACAAGTTCAAGGAGCTGTTCACAATTCGAAATTTCTGATACTCCAGGAGAGTAGTCGTTCCAGTTTATTCCAGGTAGGTTGAAGTCACCCAAAAGTATAATATTATCACCATATTGCACGTTGCGATCCATGAAGCACCGGAGACTAGAAAGAACTTGGACTGGAGAACTTGGTGGCCTATATATACCACATATATGCACGACGCGATTCTTAAAAACTGCCCTAATGCATACTGCCTCAATGTCATAAGGAACAGAAAGTACAGTAAACTCAATATTGTCACGAATTAGCAATGCAACCCCCCCACCTCTACCATTCCGGTCTTTCCTGACTATGACATAAGATTTGGGAGTTATCTCGCTATCTAATATATCTTTATGAAGCCATGTCTCCGTAATCAACATAATATCCGGTTCATGTTCTATTGTCAGCGCTTCGATGTCCTCGACCTTATTTAACATGCTTCTAGCATTCACGTTCAATATCTTGAAGCAATCCCTTTCCAAAATTCAAGCAGAATTATTCTGTTGACGAGCTTGACACTCGTAGCGCTCTTTCGTGTTTTCGTTCCACGCGTAAAGGGCATTATTAATTTTGATTTTGTCGTGAAGAAGCTTAACTTTTGCTCCTTTTGACCGTTCCTCCTTCGAGGACGTCCAAAGGCATTTCCTTATTTCAAGAAGCCTCTTCGAATAATCCTCACTGACGCTTATGTTCGTTCCCTCAAGCATTGAACAGTGACTCAAAATTTTAGTTTTATCTCGGAAGTCAGCTAACCTGAGGATTATGGGACGGTCTCTACCTGCAGTCTTTTGACCTAGGCGATGTATTCTTTCAATTGAATTTATTTTAAGTTTCAAGACGCCGCTAAATACATCGTCATTCACCTTTTTCATCAAAATGTCATCAGTTTCACGTCCCTCTTCTCTAATACCTCTTATTATTAGGTTATTTCGCCTGGATCTGTTTTCTAATTCATCAACCTTCCGGTTGAGTGAATCTATATTCCTGTCTCTTTCATTCAGAGTACCCTCAACGTTGGTTAGTCTGTTTTTCACAGCTTCAAATTCCTTCAAACTTCCTTCAATGGTTGATAGTCTGGTATTCATTTGAACCAAGCTTGCTTCAGAAGACGCCTGTTTTTCCTGAATCTCTGAAAGTTTGCTCAAGATTGCCTTCTGTGTTTCAAGAAGTTCCCTAATCATTTCCGCCTGTGTAGGCCCGGGATTTGTTTCAACATCTCCCGATAATAACAAAGTTCCGGCCAGAGAAAAACACTCGCCAATACATTTCACAATGGTATGTGGACACGGCAGCACTACAAGACAAAGGTAATCACTACGAATACCATATTTCTTTTCACTAACCTGCATGTACAAAGGTGCGTGAGCCATCGCTTTCACGGCCGTGCCGCCGTGTCCACTGCAGACCATCGCTGCCGCTGCTGCTTTTAAGTCCAAAAACCAGGCATGCCGGTACTTTTCGGAAGACGTAAAGGTGCTCGAAGAAGGTGCGCAGGAGACGCTGTCCACGTGCAGATTCAACCACGGCGGCTGGCAGGGAACAGCGCTTGCGTTGTGAAAACAACTTGGTTCGTTGAAGAACGAAGGCATGATCACCGACGCTTTCGCAGAGCGGTGCCCGCCATTCACTTGTCCCGCCGATCCGCCGATGACGAAAAAGCACCCAAGCAGGATCTGCATGTACAAAGGTGCGTGAGCCATCGCTTTCACGGCCGTGCCGCCGTGTCCACTGAAGACCATCGCTGCCGCTGCTGCTTTTAAGTCCAAAAACCAGGCATGCCGGTACTTTTCGGATGACGTAAAGGTGCTCGAAGAAGGTGCGCAGGAGATGCTGTCCACGTGCAGATTCAACCACGGCGGCTGGCAGCGAACAGCGCTTGCGTTGTGAAAACAACTTGGTTCGTTGAAGAACGAAGGCATGATCACCGACGCTTTCGCAGAGCGGTGCCCGCCATTCACTTGTCCCGCCGATCCGCCGATGACGAAAAAACACCCAAGCAGGATCTGCATGTACAAAGGTGCGTGAGCCATCGCTTTCACGGCCGTGCCGCCGTGTCCACTGACACGGCCGAGTTACGTGGTCGCGTGTTACGCGACCATGTAACTCGTGGTCGTAACTCGTGGTCGTAATATTTTTCGTGGTCGCGAGTTACGAACTGCATTGACTCCTATGGGCGTTCGCCGGTGCTCCGAAAATATTTCGTTGCGGTGAGAATTTCGTTCCCTCGGGGTTTCGTTTTCGCGGGTTTCGACTGTATTGAATTGTGGAAGTGGTGTTAAGAATTTATCTCGCGACCTCAGCGACGTAATGTCACTTCAATAGATCGTTCATAGCAGCCAAATTCGACAAATAATATTCTTTTGAATGTAACCACCCATGGTCCCGATGCCATCAAATGTTGCACTAATTTCGAAAGCTCCACTCTGGCTATTGTCTGAAATCAATGGATCTCAAAAAACGCAATCTGCGCGTTTCCAAGCGCATCCCAGTCATATATGAATGAAAGAAATGGCCGGCTCTTTGGTAATCGAGAGTAAACGTACGCATCGAATGTATACCGGAAAACCAGATTGGTTACAGGTGACACTAGCCACTATCTTGTGCATGTTCGCAAGGCACACGCCACCAAACTACACGAGACCACATTGGTTCATATGGACGTCATGGTTTCCTGGCACAGTGCGAGACGAATCTTGGGCTTTGCGTCCTAGCGTATACAGCTACGACGCGACACCACGTTGTTGCGCTGCAGACATCGTGGCTCCATCTCTGGAAGCAGGCAGCAAATCGTGCCGCGAAACTGTTGCCTCTACAATTAGCTCTGGTTGCGCTAGTATTTAAAAGAGCACAGGCGCAAAGTATTTGTGCAAATTACAAATATAACTTCAGCGTACCAAAGGTTACATCTTCTGTGATAGTATGAACAATCATTATGAACTCGGGAGCAGTATATTTTCGCGTGGGCGTGACGGTGAAGAAGACTCCAGCAGAACTCGGAAATACGTAACTCTTTAATTGTCCAAACTTGTGGCCGGCAAACGGAAACTCAAACTACAAGTGATACACACTGTGCACTGATGCGGCGCACAGAGCGTCAGCCGTCAATATTCTGGCAAGCGGTAAAGCGCGTCGGCTTTTAAACATGTGCTATCGAAGATTCCAGCATTACCACTGGTGGCCGCGTAAGCTTTCGAATACACTAGACTATTCAAATCTTGCGCGCAATCCTAACAGATTGATCTTAAACAATCGCCAAGCATGTTAAAAATACCGAAAACATCAAAATAACACACGTGGCAATATGTTCTAATTTTGACCGTAAGTAGCGTTTGCGGTGAGGCACTGTACAAAGGGCGGGCAGCCAAAGTCACCATTTAGTTAAATTTTTGCTGGTTGCTTGGATGATCCCGTTTGTGTGCCCCGATAGCGGCGCTGACTCATGGCTAAAGGTCACAGAAGGGCGCCGACAACGGAAGCCAAGATCAGTTCACACTTTAAACAGGCTCGAGAGATATCCAGATTTCGTACGAGTAAAATTTATTGATTACCTCAAGCCGCCAACTTGGCTTTCCATAATTATTGGCTAAATTGTGTGTGACGCATAATCATGCGCGCGAAAAGCATGCTGGGAATGAATAGTACAATGAATCTAATACAGCCAGCAGCGTTAAGAAGTACTATGTGCGTGGCTATCGTGTGACGCTAAATGTTCCTGTTGCTAGAATTTGCGAGCTGAATTTACGGCGATTTGGTGTAGGACGCAGTGTTCACTGATCGACGCATGTATACATCAGCACTCGCCAGTTCACACGCAATTCGAGCCGACGTCCATCGCGATCAGCAGTGTGGTAAGCCTAGCAGAGCTGCCGACTTCCTACATATGCTACCAGGGAACCTTACCTGAAGCGCAAGCCGATTGAAATTCTTTCCTTGTTCCGCTTTATTCTGTGGGAGTCCCGCCCATCGTGCGGCTGGTTCCAGCGGGACACGAGCTGCGCACTAGCGGCGCGCGTGGCGCAGTCGGGCTGTTCAAATGGGGCAGCCGACGCGCTGACCGGACAGTCCGTGACGGACCGGTGTGCGCGCCTGCGGTGTGTGACCCGCCGGGGCGAAGGTTAGCAGGCGGTGTCGTGGCCCGCGATATTCATGGTGTTAAAGTGAGTTTCTTCAATGTTCCTCTATTAATAAATCTTTGAGGCTTTCATCGGCTGCTTAGATTCCTTGGGGCAGACGGCCCGAACCCTTCATCTGGCGCCCAACGGGATTTTGCCGTCTGCTGCCAGCAAGATTGAGACAGCCTTGTAACTATCAAGTGATTGAACGTTGGAGAAACTAGGCAGTCGAACGTTTGAACAGCGCAAGTATAGATGATTGGCAACATTGTACTGGACCTTAGAATGTATAACATGAAAAAGGACAGCAAGATTCCCATAATACAGTCGGCACCATAGGAAATACACGTGCAATTCATTTCTGAGCTGTCATGCCCTTTGTCTTATTTATTTTCCGTAACAGTTGGTGTAAGAGAGCGGGAATGCCAGGATCGTAGGTTTCTCATGAAAAATTAGTGCTGGAAATGCCTCATACGCAGCTCATTTTCTAGGATGCAAGGCTGCCTATTGCTGATATCTATGTGTATAGGTGTCATAAAAAAAGCTCTTAATTTATTTGCTCACTCGTTTTTATTTATTCAAAAATACATTTTTTTGCCGCGAAACGCTGCTTTTAATGAGCTTAAGCCAGCCACAAGCAGCTCCTCGCAGACGCTTTTGTTTCGAATGCTTCCATACCTGATTTTGTTACACTTTTTTTGAAGTGCATCGAAAAATAATAGGCCTTGGCATGGAGATTTTACGAACATTCATCCGCTTATGTAATACCTAATGTACGAAAGTGCTGCCAACATGTAACGGCCATCTCTGGGCAGCAGATGGCCAACGCAGCGCTGTAAAAGAACAGAGAGAGAAGAGCTGTATTAATGTCGCAGTAGCTGGCTCGCAAATGTCGCTGCTGCGCAGCATGGTAAACCTTCTCATGAAAGTTTACCGTGCTGCGCATGACAAGCACCTTATAGTGCTTGTCATGCCTGCCAAGCACTATAATTCTCGGAGCACAATCTGTGAAAACTTCTGCCCTTCTGTTTGCTGCTGAAATCGCTACTGAAGTTGAGTTAGTTTAACAGAATACGACAAATCAAGTTAGTTTATGATGAACAGCATCAGGTATTTAGCAACTGCACTAACATACTTTTTAAAAATGTTGGAGAAATCGCAACGCGATAGTGCTCCGCCTGAGTAGCGAAGTATTCACTACGTGTCTACAAGCTGCTTGCTCACCTGCATAGCGGCATGCTTCGTTTATACTGTGGCTGACGATGGCTGACGATAATGGTGATCAATTATGGCTGAGGCCTTTGTAATGAGTTGGCATGTTTAAACCACCCACTCGTTGCGCATTTCACATGGTCCACTGCCATGCAGGTGGTAACAAGCTTGTCCAGCTCTGTGCGGTAGTGGACAAGACGCTATAAATGCAAAGTGGGGTGAACCATGGGTGCGACGTCGAGCATCGGGAAAAGTTAATTGATTGCGGCAAGAGACTGGTCTATACCATACCTTCGTCATGTGGGAATTGCTACGTCTGGCAGAGTGAGCGTTCTTTAAACAATAGATGATTTATCCACAGGGCTTCCTTCAGTGGACCGCCGTATTCAAATCTCTCGCTCCATTGCAGGGAGTGCGGCTGCGCGGCTGAGTTGACAAAAGGAACTGTGCTCGCAAGATTAAGAAAAAGAACGGCCCGAGAGGTTTTAGAGGCATTGTTTTACCAACAGACTTGGTGAAGCATGTGTGGCGAGGCCCTTAATAGTGTTGCGCAAAACAACACGGATGCGGAAGAGGAGTACCCGTACGCAGCGCTGGAGTATCAACTCAGATTTATTGAATAACACAAGTGCATGGATAGGCACCCATGCAAAGAAACAGAGATCCCAATCCACAGGAAAACAAAAGATTTAGTGATTGGCAATGAGTAAATCAAAGTGAATTGGACGCCAGGTCTGCGCTGAAACCGCAGCACAGTCACAGCGAAAGCTGGAAGAGCGGCATTTCTAGAGCCCGTTGTAAACTCTCTTGGGGCTACTAATACAAGTACACTAGCATGGTACCCACTACGCCATAAATCACAATTTTTGTGAAGTTGGGAAGCACCTACTAAGCCAATATTCTTCATTCTGCGGAGAAGCGCGTAATGGGTTGGAAGCTTTCAACGGCTCACCAGTTATGTAATTTGCATTGGGTGACGCCCGGTCGCTATTTCCCTCTGCCGCCATGCTGTATAACATACGTTGACGTGATAGGGGGGGGGGGGGGGCGAAGAACTTTATTGAGACCCCGGGGAAAGCCATGCTGTATAGCATACGTTGACGTGGGAGAGGGGGGGGGGCGAAGAACTTTATTGAGACCCCGACGAAATGGATCATGCGCTTATGGGCTTCCTTGGCAACTAATACAAGTGCACTTGCGAAGAACCCACTACGCTATAAATCATTGTAATTTTTGAGAAGTAGGGAAGCAGGCAATATGCCATTTTTCGTCATTCTACGGAGAGCCGTGGTACCTGCTAAACGCATGTAAGGCATTATGCGCACCTTGTTGATGCTGTGCCTGATGACGACGAAGAATTATGGCGGAGCCCTTTGTAATGGGTTGGAAGCATTCAACAGCCTGCTCGTTGCGCAATTCGCATTGTGTGACGCCTGGTTACAGAATTCGCGTTGTGCGATGCTTGGTGGTTATTTTACTCTTCTACCACGCTATATTGTATATGTTAATGTAGTTCCTTCCCGACATGAAACATGTATAGGACCTTTTTGCAAAGCAGTTTCAAGCACCGGCATCGCTCAGAGGTCTTGTTAATAATTAACCGCTAGTACAGTTCTTATACGCCAGGACTACTCCTTCGGTAATCACCGATCCAACATTAACATGTTCGAGTATGTTGAATACTGGGCTCCCACGCAGAGGGCCCAGGTTCGAACCTCATTCCAACCTGGAAATTTTTTCTTCTTTCGTTTTTTTTTTTCTTATTTCGAGCGATAGTGGTTACGGACACCGGCGGCGGGGGCGGCGGACAACTACGGCGCCAATAACGGCCGCTGAAATGATCTCATAACAGCTTTCGCTGTAAAAAACAGGGCTGCTTACACTTTCCACAGGCCTGGCGTGCGCCTGCTCTAAAGGATTATTTCGCTGCCGAATAAATCACAAGCGGCGATAGCGCAGGCCGAGAACTCCGCCATAACGCCATGGGAGAAATTCCTTGAATCACTCCAGCCGCGTTGTGACGCACTTCTCGCAATAGGTCGCATTTAAAGGCTATGGTACTGAGTTAGGCTTCACAAATGTCCGTTTCCTGCGTGACGCTGCTTCAGAATCTCTTCTATTCCAGGCAAGTGGAAGTAAAAGTAGGCATCGAAATCCAAGCGAACTTGCACGTATTCTGTACATATAATAAACCATCACGAAAGGTGGAAATATTGCGACTACTTATGTCTGCATAAATATTCTAAAACGTTTGCTCATGTACGCGCTTATTGCCGGCTGCATATTTCTACGTGCGCATACTGACTTGCGCAATCGCAGTATTTTCTGCATGACTTCAATTCGTACCTCTCACATTACTACACATATTCTACCACAGCAAAATATCTGCGGTTGTGATGCTCACATTTTGAGCTTTCCTATCTTTAGGGGCGAAGCTCCTTAGGGTGTGGGTCGTTCCCTCCACTGTAGTATGTATGTAGCCAGCTCTAGTTTAATGAATTGCTGACTAAATGAGCAATTCACTAGATATCATAATTTACAAGACAATCTCGTAGTGTTCCTTGATTTAGTCACACTAAAAGACATAGTTTGCGGGCGATATACTCTAGTGAGCTTTCAACTTTCCGTCTTAATGTACATGATAAGGAAATTATTTCTACGAAAAACGCAAAGCACACATTGAGCAAGATGTTTGGTTTTGGGACGCTTTATGTGCAGTAAACGCCGTGCATTGTTCGCGAAGCCGGAACACTTGCACGATCGCGTTCCGTTGGCTTTCGTTGGGCATGCTACCGACCTCGCGTCGTGGAACGCGAAGAGGAACGCTACGCGCGTCGTGTTTTCCCTCTAGCCTTGCCGTTAATTCTCATAGGGCGAGCGGGGAACGCAGTCGCTCTTGGCGTGCTTTCTCTTTCGCTCGGGAGTGGACACTTTCCCTGAATTTCAGCGATCACAAAGCGGTGATAATGAAGGGACTACATAAACCAACAGTACAATAAAAGTTTGATGTTTAATATATTGTCACGGGGTCGTGACGTCGACGAAGACAACAGCTGGCGTGGTCAAGTTGAAACTCTTTATTTGGCCGAACTTGTGGCCGGGAAATGAAAACTCAGACTACAGAAATACACGCTGCACACTGATAGCGGCGAACTGGGCGTCGGCCGTCGAACAACTGACAAGCGGTAAAGCGCGTCGGCTTTTATACAGGCGCTATCGAACTTTCCAGCGATATCGCTGGTGGCGGCGTTATCTCTCGACAAAGCTGGAACATTCGCGTTCGGCGCGCAATCTTAACAAAATGATCTACTACAATCGCGAAGCTCTCGAACACTGCTTCGCGGACAGTGTCGAGCGTTGATAACCGTCCTTGCTGGTCAAACCCGAATACATCAAAATAAAAGAAGAAGCGTGGCATTGCCCCCCTCTGAAAAAACATCGTCCCGATGCTTGCAACAGAACATGGAAGGGGAAAAGACAAAGACAACAAAAAATTACAATAACAAAGGAAGAAGTAGAGTCCCCAGGTTCGCTAACGCGCAAAACACGGCTTAAGGCGCACGACATGGACGACTTCAGGTCATGCGCGGCGTCGCTGGGAGTTCGTAATGCCGTCCGGGACGACCTCGGTAGTCAAGAGCGCCGAGACGTCGAAGCACCTTGTATGGCCCGAAGTATCGCCGAAGAAGATTTCACTGAGCCCACGTCGGCGTATCGGCGTCCAGGCCCACACATGGTCACCGGGTTGGTACTCCATGTGGCGTCGCCGAAGATTATCGTGACGGCTGTCGACCCTCTGCTGGTTCTTGATGCGCAGGCGGGCGAGCTGTCGAGCTTCTTCGGCGCGCTGCAAATAGGCTGCAACGTCGAGATCGTCTTCGTCGGTGGCGGTTGGTAGCATTGCGTCGAGCGTCGTTGCCGGGCTCCTTCCGTAGACCAGCTTGTACGGCGTCATTTGCGTCGTTTCTTGCATGGCCGTGTTGTATGCGAAGGTCACATACGGAAGGATGGCATCCCACGTCTTGTGTTCGACGTCGACATACATGGCCAGCATGTCGGCGATGGTCTTGTTTAGCCGCTCGGTGAGGCCATTGGTGTGTGGGTGGCACGCTGTGGTCCGGCGGTGGCTTGTTTGGCTGTATCTCAGTATTACCTGAGTTAGGTCAGCAGTAAACGCCATGACGCAGGACGATGTTCTCAACGAAGAACTTCGCTAACTCGGCGGCACTGCCTTTGGGTAGGGCCCTTGTCTCGGCGTAGCGGGTGTGGTAGTCTGTCGGGAACGGCTCCAGTAAGTCCATCCCAATTTGCTGGAACGGCCGTCGAGGTGGCTCGATAGGCTGCAGAAGTCCGGCTGGCCTAGTCGGCGGTGTCTTGCGTCGCTGACAGTCCCGGCAGGTCTTGACGTAGCGAGTTACGTCGGCGGCAAGGCGCGGCCAGTAGTACTTTTCCTGTATTCTTGCGAGCGTGCGAGAAACACCCAGGTGTCCAGACGTCGGGTCGTCGTGCAGAGCCTGGAGGACCTCTGGTCGCAATGTCGAGGGCACTACGAGAAGGGAATCGGCTCGAAGCGGCGAGAAGTTCTTAAGGAGAACACCGTTGCGCAAGAAAAACGACGTCAGTCCTCGCGTGAATACCTTCGGAACAACGGTGGTCCTGCCCTCGAACTATTCCACAAGGCCCCTAGATTCTCGGTCCGCTCGCAGTCGTGTGGCGAAGTCGTCGGCACTTATGGTTCCCAAGAAGCAGTCATCCTCGTGCTCGTCCTGCGGCGGTGGGTCGACGGGGGCGCGGGACAGGCACTCAGCGTCGGAGTGTTTTCTTCCGGACTTGTAAACGACGGTTACGTCAAATTCTTGAAATCGTAGGCTCCACCGTGCGAGGCGACCTGAAGGGTCCTTCAAGTTAGCTAGTCAACACAAGGTGTGATGGTCGCATACAACTTTGAAGGGCCAGCCGTAGAGGTAGGGGCGAAACTTCGATGTAGCCCAGATGATGGCCAGGCACTCCTTTTCTGCTGTGGAGTAGTTGATTTCTGCCTTTGATAGCGACCGGCTAGCATAACTGATGACCCTTTCGAATCCGTCGGTCTTCTGCACAAGGACGGCGCCGAGTCCTACGCTGCCTGCGCCGGTGTGGATTTCCGTACCGGCGTATTCGTCGAAATGCGCAAGTATCGGAGGCGTCTGCAGGCGTCGTTTCAATCCTTGAAATGCTTGAACTTGCGACGTTTCCCACCTGAATTCGACGTCGACCTTCGTGAGTTGCGTCAGTGGCTCGGCGATCCGTGAAAATTCCTTGACGACACGTCTGTAATAGGCGCACAAGCCGAGAAAACGGCGTACGGTTTTCTTGTCGGTGGGCGGCGGGAAGGCAGCGATGGCAGCTGTTTTCCGCGGGTCCGGGCGAACACCATCCTTGCTGATCACGTCACCAAAGAACAAGAGCTCCTCGTACGCGAAGCGGCACTATTCAGGCTTCAAGGTGAGTCCGGAGGTCTTGATTGCTTGAAGTACAACTTCAAGGCGTCGAAGTTTGAGGAAAACACAACGACGTCGACACGAGGCACGTCTGCCACTTCAAGCCGGCCAGTACTGTATCCATAACCCGCTGAAAAGTCGCAGGTGCCGAGCAAAGACCAAAGGGCATGACCTTGAACTCGAACAGGCCGTCTGGTGTTATAAAGGCAGTCTTTTCTCGGTCTCTCTCGTCGACTTCTATTTGCCAGTAACCGGTCTTCAGGTCCATCGACGAAAAGTACTTTGCGTTGTGTAATCGATCCAGGGTGTCCTCTATCCGGGGAAGGGGATACACGTCCTTCTTCGTGACTACGTTTTCGCGTCGATTATCGTCGCCTGAACAGAGTCCCATCCTTCTTCTTCACTAGCACCACCGGGGATGCCCACGGACTCTTCGACGGCTGCATGATGTCGTCGCGTAGCATTTCGTCGACCTGTTTCTTCACGGTCTCGCGTTCTCGCGTCGAAACTCTGTACGGGCTCTGAGGGAGTGGTCTGTCACTTTCCTCTGTTATGATGCGATGTTTTGCCACGGGGTTCTGCCGAATTCTTGACGATGAAGAAAAGCAGTCCTTGTATTGCAAGAGAAGGGGTTTGAGCTGTTCTTGTTTGTGCTTCTGAAGGCTGGGATTGACGTCGAAAGCTGGTCGCGGCGCTTTACTCGTCGGAGTAGGCTCGTGAGAATCGGTGAGGCCGAAAGCACTGCTGGCTTCTACGATTTCTTCGATGTAGGCGACCGTCGTGCCTTTGCTCACGTGGTTGTACTCGTTGCTGAATTTCGTGAGCATAACTGTTGCTTTCCCTGCCCGCAGTTCGGCTAATCCTCTTGCGACGCAAATCTTGCGGTTAATCAAGTGGTGCTGGTCGCCTTCAACGACGCCTTCCACGTCTGCTGATGTCTGAGTGCCGACGGAAATGATGACGCTAGAGCGAGGAGGAATGGTGACCTGGTCTTCCAGCACATTGAAGGCGTGCTTTCTTCGCGGAGTGTGCGGCGGTAGTGCCTTTTCCGTGGACAGTGTTATCGACTTGGACCTTAGGCTGATGACTGCACCATGAAGGCCTAAGAAGTCCATACCAAGGATGACATCTCTCGAGCAACGCTGCAGCACTATGAAGTTCGCGGGATAAATCCGGTGTTAATGGTGAGTCTCGCTGTGCCGGTTCCCTCCGGCGTTACGAGGTGTCCTCCAGCTGTCCGGATTTCGGAGCCTTCCCAGGCTGTCCTAACTTTCTTCAGCTTCGTGGCGAACGGTCCACTGATGACAGAATAGTCGGCTCCGGTGTCGACGAGGACTGTGACGCTGTGGCCATCGATAAGAACGTCGAGGTCGCTAGTTCGTCGTCTTGCGTTGCACTTAGGTCGTGGCGTCGGGTCACGGCTACGTCGGTTTGTTCCGCTGCTTCCACGTTGCGTCGTCAGGTCTACTTCGGTCCGCGAGGTTTCTTTGTCAGCGCTCTATCTGGTTCGCGTCGTGTCCTGAAGGTTTCGTCGTGGCGTCGTCGTCGGCGGCGGAGGATCTTCGGTATTTCGTCGTACAGCAACCGCACCTCCATCGGTTGTTGTCCTTAGTTTTCCGGATACGGGCTAGGTGACCAACTCCGAGTTGGGCCAGTGTATGGTCGGCATTGGGGAGAGACGTAGCGGCCTGGCGACGGCGAACGAGAAGGTTGTCGGGGCGTCCATTGCGTTCCCGCGAGGTAGTCGGCGATGTCACGTGGTCTTTCTCCTCTCTGTGGACGCGGCGCGTCGATGGCGAATCCACGCAGTCCCATCTGTCGGTACTGGCAGCGGCGGTAAGTGTGGCCAGCTTCTCCGCAACGGTAGCAGAGTGGGCGGTGGTCGGGGGCAGGCAAACGTCTGTCTTCCTCGGCGTGTATCGTTGGCCGGCTTGCGGGCGGTATGACGTCGGTGGCGGCGGCAGTGGTGCCTGGCGGCGGAACTGCTGGGGCGGCGCGGCGTCTTGACTTGGGTGAGGAGGGGGGTCGTTGCGTCGGGCTGCAGCAGCATAGGTCACTGCTTGCAGCTGCGGCTGCGCTTACTCGGGGGTGCCGAGAGACTGCTGGATTTCCTCTCGGACGATGTCAGCGATCGACGCAACTTCAGGCTGTGGTGAGGGTAACAGCTTGCGTAGTTCTTTCCGCACGATCGCTCGGATCGTTTCGCGCAGGTCGTCGGAGCCGACGGTATGAACAGCTGGGCTGTCTTGAATCGATCGGCGATTATACTGGCGGTTGCGCATTTCCAGCGTCTTCTCAACCGTCGTCGCCTCTGAGATGAATTCTTGGTCTGTCGAGGGTGGGTTCCGCATCAGCCCAGCGAAGAGCTCTTGCTTTACCCCTCGCATGAGGAAGCGGGCTTTCTTGTCCTCGGGCATGGCTGGGTCAGCGTGTCGGAACAGTCTGCTCATCTCTTCCGCGTACAGCACCACGTTCTCGTTTGGAAGCTGCACACGGGTTTCCAGCAGAGCTTCGGCCCTCTCCTTGCGGACGACACTCGTGAATGTGGCAAGGAATCTTGTGCGAAAAATGTCCCACGTCGTGAGGCTTCGCTCTTAATTCTCGAACCAAGTTCGGGCAGAGTCCTCCAAGGCGAAGTAGACATGTCTCAACTTGTATTCATCGGTCCATTCGTTAAAAATGGCGGCGCGGTCGTACTTCTCCAGCCAACTTTCCGGGTCTTCAGCAGATGATCCGTGAAAGGTCGGTGGTTCCTTTGGGCGCTTTAGCAGCACGGGTGCAGGCGGCATGGTTGCTGTCATTGTCGCTGTTGTGTTGGTCATGGTCGGGGTCTTCCTGGCCTTGTTGGATAAAGGCTCGTATTCTGGAGGTAGTCCTTGTTTCCTGCAGCTTGCTCGCTGCTCGGGGTAGGCGTCGATGTCTTCGTTGCGGCCCGGACTGGGTTCACGCCCTGACGGGGGCGACCGGAGCATGAGCGAAGCAGCACCTCCACCAGATGTCACGGGGTCGTGACGTCGACGAAGACAACAGCTGACGTGGTCAAGATGAAACTCTTCATTTGGCCGAACTTGTGGCCGGGAAATGAAAACTCAGACTACAGCAATACACGCAGTACACTGATAGCGGCGAACTGGGCGTCGGCCGTCGAACAACTGACAAGCGGTCAAGCGCGTCGGCTTTTATAGAGGCGCTATAGAACTTTCGAGCGATATCGCTGGTGGCGGCGTTATCTCTCTACAAAGCTGGAACATTCGTGTGCGGCGCGCAATCTTAACAAAACGATCTACTACAACCGCGAAGCTTCTCGAACACTGCTTCGCGGACAGCGTCGAGCGTTGATAACCGTCCTTGCTCGTCAAACCCGAATACATCAAAATAAAACAAGAAGTGGGCGTGGCAAAATACACAGCGTGTCAAAATCTTTATATGATGTACTGGGCGAATTTCACGGAAGAGTTTCGCGGTTTACCGATGATTTCCTCCGGAGCTTCACCCCACTCATCATCATTCAGCCCATGGATATGCTGTGATTTTTTAGTCGGATTTTCGCCCTTGCTTTATTTATTTTTGATGCATTCCTGAAACACAGTCTCTGGTGATCTTCACGCTTAGGTTTCTTTTTTTTATGATCTTCATATCACAAAAATACGCTGTTACTAAGACACAGAGCTGTTCACGCACACCACTAGAAATGACTCAATCACTGAATGAATCAGAAGTCAGTGCATTAAAATGTGGGATGAAAATATCAATGACTGATCGTAGACAACAGCAATGCCTGAAGACACAAAGACAACAGAAGAGAAGCATGCAAGACCAGCGCCTAGAACAATAAGTAGCAATGAATCGTGCGTGCTGGTCATTTTTCTCTAGATCAGCTGGCAGTGCTCCTTTGGCTATATTGGAATTGAACGTACTTGCAGCGCATCCATGCCGGCATCCAGATCGAACTTGTACTTCTCTTTGAATTGCTTGGCATGAAAAACAAACAGGAATGACGAGATTAAAAATATGCATTCGAAGGCCTGAGACTCACGCATTGCAGCAAATTTCAAGAAATTGATAATACATGTCGTGTGTATCTAGCCAAACAATCAGAATATTTTTGTTCAACGGAAAGAAGACGTTCCGTTCGGGACGTCCTGTCATTGTGGCTGCCAATGCGCGAGCGATGATGCGTGGTAGATGATTTCTAACCGGCAACCAGGGGCGTAGCCAGGGGGGCGGGTGGGGGGGTTCAACCCCCCCTTGAAACTTTTCAGTTTTGCTTGCCTATATATACACGCACACATACAAACGCACGCACGAACATACATAAAGTATGGTTGCACCCCGCCCCCCCCCTCCCGAAAAAAATTTCTGTCTACGCCCCTGACGGCAACTATTCATTTGTTCAGATGTACTACAAGCTAGGAGCAAATTATCAATGAATATAAGGAAATGATTACGTTCAGCTGCTAATCGTGATAGCGAAAAAAGCCATATGAGCTCGATGTGTCAAAACGTGAGCATATTCGCGGCACTGGGGCACAACAAATCCGGGCTCGCAGAGAGTGCGAACCTAGACGACGGCAACCGAAGCATTCGCGTGTCCCTACCCGTCGAAATAACTCTGTAGTTTCGGAGGAGAAATTATTAAGGCAACTGTACATGCCTTCATATCTGTCTCGTTTCACCCTGTGGGCAGCCAAATGCCATTTTGCGCTTCTGGTTGCGTGGAATTAGATATAAATATGAGAAAAACTGTTTACTCTTGTCAATACACGACGTAATCGATGCATCAGTGAGGATAGTTCGTTTCAGCTTATGAATCAATGTCCTTTCATTTGAATTTTGCTTCCCTGATTCATCCCACCTCTTTAGTTGCATATATACAATTTTTTTAATGGCGCGACGTTTATCGTCACTATGGCTGTTAGTTTCGGAGGCGCTTGTAGATTCTGAGTCAGCCTATTCGTGCTTAGCATTGTCAGCGATGAATACACGCAAGGGCTTACAGCCAGCATGCCAAGGAGCTCACCGGATAAATTGTGACTAGCGCCTTGGTCATCTTTCTGGCGCAGGTCATCAAGAACTCGTTGTGGGTCACGGATGCCTGTAGAAAAAAGGTGTCATTTCACGTGTGCATAAAAAAAGCAGGCACATCTGACAGTAAGCTTACGAGACTATACACTCTATAGGCCCGTGAGCTCCGCCGTTCACAGAAGGCTGTCATCTGCAGTAAGGCAGCCGCTATCGCTACGTTAAGCGCACGAACCGCCAGGTGGTCTAGTGGCTATGGTGTTCTCGACTGCTGATCCGAAGAACGCGGGACCGAAACCCGGCAGCAGCGGCCGCATTTAGACGGAAGCGAAATGCTAGCACCCCGTGTAATTATATGGACGTTAAAGAACCCCAGGTGTATCAGCCGGGCCACGTTCAGTGACACCCACACTCATGTCAGGACAGTAGAGAACGCCTGTGTTTATGTTCGTCAGTCTTTCATACCAAAACGAGGGAAAGAGGGAGGGCTTTAGTGGATAGTAAAGAAAGCCACGTGTAGTTCAACAAAGATAGGTAGCTTGCGCTCTTGGGCCTGATACGCTACATCTTCCCCTTCAACGTCGTTGACTTATCTGCTGAAAGTTATGACCGTATCCCAGACGTTCCGGATGACGTGTTTGACGCTGTGACCTCCGCTGCGGTAGAACTGTCTGCAAAGGTGGTTGCGGACAACTTGGCACTACCGTGGACGAGCCGGACATGGCAGATTCTATAGAGGCACGTACCTGCACTTCGTCGTAATCTTCGTCGGAGGTGTCCTCAAAAGCCTCGGTCGTTGCCAAGAGGTGCTACCGATTGGGGCGCAGTATGGTCCGGTCTTGTGTTCGCACATGGAGGGAACGAATCCCCACTGATCTGAGAGCCTTGGCTTTTCTTATCCATGTCTTTCCCCTTATGCGAACGGCGCCGTTGCTCCTGAGCTCGGGAAGTACACGTCTGTTCTGTTTGCCTATGCTTCCTTACTAGCGTCGAAACCAGGGGTCCGAAGTCTGGTATGGGAGTCCGCAGGCGTCTTCCCTGCAGCAGCTGAGCTAGTGACCGCCCATCCTCCAGTGGACTTGTTCTGTAATTGAGGACGCCGAGCCAAAAGTTCTCATTCGCCGCTTTTGTCTTTTTCAAGATGCGCTTAATTATATCTACACCTTTCTCGGCAAGGCCGTTTCACTGAGGGTACTCTGGACTGGATGTGATGTGCTTGAAATCGAATTGCTGAGCAAATAGCCTGAACTCACTACTGGCAAACTGGGGCCCATTGTCTATGCAAACTTCGAGTGGTATACCATAACGGGAAAATATGACTCCCAATCTTTGTATCGCGGAAGTTCGACATCGAGTCATAGGCACAGAGATAATGCTGGCCACCATACTGAAACAAGTCGACACCCACGCGATACCAAGCTTGTGTCGGTGTTGGCCGCATGATTAGTGGTTCTGGCGGCTGCTATAAGCATAAGTCTGGCATACTGAACACTTGCGAACTAGTCTTTCTATATCAGAATTTAGATTGGGCCAGTATACCAACTGCCTTGCTCTGCCTTTGCCTTTCCCCATACCGAAATGCCCTGCATGAGCTCGCTATATGTCCAATTGCATGCTACTTGGCACTACGACCTTCGTTCCTTTTAGAAGGATCCCTTTGACCCCTGAGAATTCGGAAGCAACCGCCTTCACGGGACCTTCCACAGCACACCCATTCGCAAGCTTGTGAAGTACGTGCTGAAGCTACACGCCACGTTCGGTCTCACTTGCAAGCCTTGAAATGTTTTTTTCACTCACGCGTGCCGATACTACTGTGACTCCATGAGGTTCGACGTCATTTGTGGGAGAGGCAGCGCCGTCTTCAGAAGCAGGTGTCTGGGAAAGCATGTCGGCCACAACCATCTGTTTACTGGGAACAAAAGTCAAGGTCTAATCATATTTAAACAACCGCAGAAAGAAACGCTGTACTCTTGCCGGCATGTCAGCAATGGCCTTTTTTATATGTCAAGCAGTGGGCGATGGTCGCTCTCAAGAATGAAAGGATGACCGTATACGAAGTGATAAAACTTTTCGCGTCCAAAGCTAACGCCAGAGATTCTTTTTCTATTTGTGAATAACGTTGTTCGGATTCGTTAAGAGCTCTTGAAGCGTAAGCCACAGGTCTCCAGGCGCTCCCGTGACGTTGCATCAGCGCCGAACCGACACCGCACTGCGAGGCATCCGCCGTTATTTTCGTTTCTCTGTCTGGTTCGAAAATTGCTGGAAGTGTCGATTCGCTAAGCTCTCTGCATATAGCCTGCCAGTCGTTCTCATGATTCGGTGTTCAGTCAAAAGCAACATCATGCTTCAACTGCGAACGCAATGTAGAAATGCACTGGGATAGTGACGGCACATATTTGCAAAAATAGTTGACGACGCCTAAGAGCCTCTGTACCGCTTGTTTGTCTCGTGGTGCTGGCATTTTCAGCAGAGCTTCCACCAAAGCAGGGTCAGGGCGTATGCCCTGCTGCTCATAATGTCACCAAGAAACAAAACTTCAACGCTCAACAGGTACTTGGACGCATTGAATGTCAGTCCTGCTTTTGCTGCTGCTAGTACTGCGTTTTTGAGCGTGTCATCGTGTTCTTTTCGGGTAGCACTTCCAGATGAGCACGTCGTCGACATATAAGCGCACGCCAGGCAAACCATCAAAAACCTTGTTGAGCGCTTTTTGAAAAACTTCGCTTGCCGATGAGAGGCCAAATTGTAGTCGAAGAAACCGATAACGGCCAAAGCGAGTTGCGAAGGTGCATATTTTCGAAGAATGCTCATCCAGTGGTATCTGATCAGTAGCGTCAAGCCGAGAAAACATCTTCGCTCCTGCCACCTCTGCTTCTATGTCTTCTCGGCACGGCATCTGATAATGTTCTCTCTTAAGGCGTTTATTAATTTTTCTCGTGTCCATGCATACCCGCAACCTGCTGTCCTTTTTAGGCACGATGACCAGTGGGCTTACCCATCTGTCGGGCTGCTGTCTTTTTGAATGATGCCTTCCGCTTCCATTCGCTGTAGTTCAGCGCGCAGAGGTTCTCGTAGCGCCAAGGGCACTCGTCTGGCTGGCTGGATGACGGGCACAGCCCCCTCGCAAAGGATGATCGTGTACTCGCGCTGCACATGGCCTGTTCCGTGAAAAAGCTGCGTAAATCCATCGACGATCGCGGATGGGCTGTTGTTTGTTACGGCATGAACGTTCCGTTTTGTCAGCCCCAAGTCCTCCGCGGCTTTCAGACCGAGGAGGGCGCCGTTGTTTTTGTTAATCACGAAGAAGTCTATGCAGACGCTCTGGTTACCAACGGTCACGTGCGACGACAATGCACAGAGCTGTTCAATGACGCCGCCGTTATACGATCGTAGAACCGCGTTACTTGCTTTCACTGGAGACAGGCTTGAATTTTCCGGAAAAGCGACAGCGGCATCAAGTTTGCTTGGGACCCTGTGTCGATCTTGAAGTTGATGCGCTTGCCTGCAATATTTGCTTTCATGATCCAGTCCCGGTCACTGCTAATGTTTCCGATGGTGATGTCCAAAACATCAAAGTCGTCGTTTTGGTATGGCTTTTGCCTCTGGTCCTTTACCTCGCAGATGGCTCCGCTTGATTGGCAGCATAACGCAAGATGGTTACGCCCCTTGCACAAGTAGCAAGTTGTTCCGTAGGCTGGCAGCGCCGTGCGTCATGGGACCGGCTGCAGCGGGAACATTTGAAGCTTCGGCTCGACGATGCTGCAAGGACGTGAAGCTCTTCGTCAGTCTTCCGCCACAGCGAGTACTCACGTGCTGATGTTTCCGCCGCCTCGCATTAACCCACAGTTTTGTCCAATGTAAGGCCCTTGTCCCTTAGCAACTTCTCCCGGAGCTTCGGCGAGTTTGTACAATTTGGTTGCGCACCATCTCGTCCATCATAGTTCCATACTTGCATAACTGCGCCTGCTTCTTCAGCGCCGGTAGGAACTGTTCGAAGGTTTCAGCTTCGCTCTGTAGTCGAGACCGCAAGACGTAACGCTCATGAATTGTGTTCTCTTGCTCTACGTAGCATTCCTCGAGCTTGGCCACCACCGTGCCATAGTCCTGCTTGTCTAAGGTTGCTGTAAGGTTATTGTACACTTTCAGCGCCTCGTCACCAGCTCCGCTGAAGAAAAGGGTCGTTTTTTCTGCCTCTGACCTCGGCTTTTCAGTGCACTCCGTGGCTGCCAAAAAAATGAAATTTTGCCGGAAGAGCTGCCACATTCTTCGCCCGTTCGTCGAGAGGCCTCCATGCTTGTGGTGTTTTGAAGGCTGTGGTGTAGGCACTTGTTAGGGTGCTTCCGTCATCGTCGCGCAGGCAAGGCTGCGGTTCCGCACTTCTGACACCATGTATCAGCCGGGCCACGTTCAATGACACTCACGTGCATGTCAGGACAGTAGTGAACGCCTGTGTTTATTGCCGTCAGTCTTTTATACCAAAACGAGGGAAAGGGGGAGGGTTTAGTAGATAGGATAGAAATTCACATGTAGTTCAACAAAGATAGGTAGCTTGCGCTCTTGGGCCTGATACGATACACCAGGTGGTCAAATTTCCGGAGCCCTACACTGTGGCGTCCGCCATCGTTGCGTTGGGACGCAATACCCCGGCAATTATTAGTACGTTAAACGCAACTCCTTTTCAGCAGCAAGCCTGTAGTTATGTCGCGATATTAATGTTACGTGCGCATCACTGTCCGGTGCTAAGAGTGCCGCTTCGACCAAGCCGCACTTTCCGACATGTCCCTGGCCCTGGGTTTCTCACATTGCTTGCTCACGTGTTGTTTTCTCTCCGGCGTCACGCAACCCTAACTATTGCCATAACCATTGTCTATTTCGTGTTCGCGCTGATTTTCCAAGTTTGCATCGTTTCCAAGCCACCCACATATCCGCCTTACTGTAACTATTGTCCGCACGTCAATGTTTTTTTTACATGTTAATAGCCGTGATCATTTAACGTTGAAAGCGTTGCCCTGAAAGCTTGAAAACACGGGCTCATGTGTCGTTCAGGGCGACGACACTTCCATGGGGATTAAGTGGGAGTACTCCGGTGTACCCAGGTTTACGCACACGTTAAAGTATTTCAGGTGGCCAAAATGAATCTTGACGTCTCCCACAAAGGCGTACTTCATGAGCTTGTCTACCATTTCCCGCCGAAAAGCCTAGCATATTTTTCAACAGCCTTTCAATGCGACGTTCACTAAAGCAAAGATAAATTCCATTTTTATGTGTTTCACAATAGTTCGAGCAGAACCGGAGCAGTATACGCCGAGCTTGTGCTGTAATGATATTCCTCGAGTTATCCTCTGCTCTCCCGCATCAATGATAACCAGTGGGAGCTTATTTTCAGAAGACGTCCTGTGACACACCTCTAATCTGCGCTGAAACGAAGCTGTGGTTTGCCATAATAGATCAACACTTGCTTTACGGACGTGCGATGAAGCATATGAGGCACTACTGCTGTGAACGAGAATCAGGCATGCTACGAAATAGGTTCACAGAATCATGCATACAGCTTCATGAAAACATGCGCTCGCGAAATGACACATGTACGCTTAATACCCCTGACACACGGGTACTTTAGACAAAGGGACATCTTCCGGAAAGGCGTTGAGGCGCAGTGACACACGACAAAGGAGTAACTCCTTTCCGGCAAAGGTTCTTTTCCGAAAAGCAGATCCCGCAACTACTTTTCGGGCAGTAAGTGAGTACTCTCGCACACAGTGTGCAGAGCTGATCAATAGAAGAAAGCGTGTCACAATGCTAGGTTGCCCCGTGATTTCTTCCCCTAGAGAAAATGTTTTCATTTTCAGTAGTGAAACGATTTGTTAAACAGTAAATGTTTACAGTAGCTATACTCTCGCACGCCCGCATCACGTCACTGGCGCCGCCACGTTGGTGTCTTCAGTGTGTGTTATCACCGTGCCTGCAAAACCCGATCTGCAAGGTCAACTCGCTTATCGAGGAACACGCGACTCCACGCTACCTGCGAGTGCGCTGCAAGGGACGCTCATCGGCGTGTTTGCCATACGCGGTCCGCGTCCCACAAGAACGCTTAGCGAGAAGCGCATCGGGTGTGCGCTGGCTTCGGTCGCCTCTGTTGTGTGCATTTGTTCGCTCTTGTAATGTCAAGGCGCGTCTCTGCGCTCTTTTGTAAAGACTCTGGCGAGTAGTCGTTTGATTTTCGCCTGCGCTGCGGTAATCTAACCATCAAGAAATCCGAGAGCAACAAGCGTCAGGGTTACCGCAACTCTTCCTTTATCGCTGTCGCTAATTACTCCGCTAAACCATCACGTGATCACAGTTGTGTGCATAATGCTATGAATAAAACGCGGCACGCCGGCACTGACACAAACGTGAGAAAGGACGGCAAGAACGTGGGTACCAAAACACCGACTGTTCATAGTTGCAAAACCAATCGAGGTCGCTGCAAAAATGCAAAAAAAGAAAAGAAAAAATACGATCGTGAGCAATATAAGCCGTCAAACATTAAAAACAAACGTTTTCGAGTTCTGGTATCGCTAAAAGTGATCTACATGCGCAGGTTTTTTAAAAATACATCGCTTGCACAAGAAGCGCCATTTATTTTCAGCGTTCTTCTGAGGAACCACCTAAAGCACTAGTCCGGTGCCGTGTGTCATCGGCGCAACTCCTTTCTGCAAATGGTCCATTTGGGCGACAAAAGTGGTTTACTTCAAAGCACTTTACTTTTGCCCGTGTGTCAGGGGCATAACCTGACTGAACCAGTAGAAGGGCTGAAGAGAATGCTGGTGTTGTAGCGGCTGGTGTTGCTGGTGTTTACCCACACGTCACACTGCGCAAGTGTGCACATTTCCTGACTCTGGCTTCTTTCCTTTTCCCCTAGCCCCGAAACTACAATAACAGCCTGCAGGAAATAGTAAACCTTGTTCCTCGCCTACCTCGTTCAAAGCGTGCGACGTGCGTTTCGTTTCTGCCTTGGCCTGTGGGTCGCGGCGACTTAACAGCTGGCATCTCAGCTGAGGTGGAAACACCTTGCGCCTTCATTTTGTACCGTTAGCTACACTGGCCTAGCCGAGCGAGTTTCACGTGGCTCCTCAAGAGCCGTGCGGCGCATGCGTGATGATCAGTGATGTCGCGCACCGGAGCCGGCACCCCTCGCGCACTCCGCCGCCGCCGCGCGCGACTGGCCGCCGGCGGTCTGCGCTTTCCAGAGGAGTGACATCGTAGCCGTGGCAAACGTATTGGCGCCGGCGCGCGCGCAGCTATTCGCCTTCGCTGTGCAGTCGCCGTCTGACACTGCGCTGGAGCCGCTTGAGAGCGCCTCTGACTGCCGTTTGCCACTGTGGTATAGCCATGGAGGAGAGCGCAAATGCTCCTCAACAGCGCAGCAGAGTGAAGAAGCTTAACTCATCGGGTCCCGAAGTAGTTGCCTGGCAAAATAAATATACATGTGCCACATAATACGTATAGCGTGTCTGTGTCATTGGAGCAGCAGTAAGCAAGATAAGCAAGCTAATCCTAGACACTCAGGAAAGCTAAGAATAATCGGCTAAACCTTTTCTAACGCTACGTTATCCTGGCATAGCCGAGCTAAGCCTCTGCAACATTTTTTTTTCGTTCTGCGCGCATGTTGTAGGCCTTAGAACATTCTGGGGTGCCAAGCGACGCTTGTGTAACAACATATTATAGCGATGAAAAATCCTTGAGCAGGTGGTGTCGCTAGAGCCAGCGTGTCGGCAAGGAGACTTATCTTTGTCAGGGCTGCAAACTGCTACCTCGACAAAGACCCGTCTGTTAATTGTTAATCATGAAAGAATACATCTCGAGGTTTGTAGGTCTTGCAAATTAAAGTACTTCGTTTTTCAGGCATTAATTTCCATTTGCCATTCATAGCACCTGCGGGTGATTTGGTTAATGTCAGACTGCACTGCACCCACATCGATATGGTTAGTGATGCGTCTGTAAATGACACAATCGTCGTCTGCAAAAAGTCTGATTGGGGGTGACAGGTGGTTGCTTATATCGTTGACGTGAATTAAGAATACGATTGGCCCTAGCACAGAACCTTGCTGAACACCTGATTTTGCCTTTAATAATGGAGACGAAGTATTATTAACATAAGCAGACTGGTAGCGATCACACAAGAAATTGGCAATACAAGCCGCTGAGTTTCATATTAAGGCGGTTATGAAGGACCAGTGGAAAATGGCCTCAATGGCCTCTTCGGTCAAAAAGCGGCTACATTGGATCAGCCGCACACTGCTCGATTATTCAGTCGCCCGACTGTAGTCGCAAACCTCTGCACCACTAAGATGTAGAGGAATGGGACGTCATCTCATTCTATGAGGACGCAACTGCAATGCGAAGAGATCTAAATTATGTGTGGCGACAGGTAGCTCGCACTAGCCGGCGTGAAAATCTGCCGGCTTGCGTTGCTCCTTAGTCGCTGATCAGAAGTGCTCACGCGACCAGCACAAGTCGCAGGTTGAATCAGCCCTAAAGCAAAAATATTAGCGGGCAAACAAAATAGAGCTGCCTAAAAAGTATGTGTAGGAACGTTAGTGCTGATGTGACTTTATGCGCGCTCTCTCACATATATGCGCGCCTTAGGCGTCTGTACCTGTTAGAAACGCGGCGTATGCAGGTAAAGTGCATAGATGAACATGACTCTTATTCAATTGATGCTCGTCCGTCATGGTTATTGGACATTAATGTGGCCTGCATCGTTGTTCACTTCGATGCTGTGTTTGCAAGGTCAGAGCGTTAGGCGAGTTGGTAATTCATGGTGAAGGGCATTTTGCGAAAAACCAAGGACAAAAAAAGAAAGATAAAACGCCCTTGTCTGCGATACTTCGCTTGCCTCGTGTTTTTCCTTTGTTCCTTGTCCCTGGCACTTGCGCTAAATGCCCTCCAATATGTGTTTGCTTTTTTCTCATCATGAGAATCCAAGCAATAGCTTGAAGTTTATTATTATTAGCAACTAATAGTTCTACGACTACGATTTAGACGGCTGCTTCCAATATTTGTTATACAGCAAAGGTGCTCCCCTGTAGTTCTGACCTTACTTTACCAAAACAGTAAAAATGGCTTACAGAACGTTCATCTATCTTTCAAGAATCACACCTAATATGTCTTTTATTGGGTTGAGGCTGCACAACTATTTTGTTAGAAAGGCTCCAGAATCACGCTATTGCGCTCACGCTTACATTGGTGTAGTCGTCCAAGAGAGCATAGCAGACGCGCCATCCCGAGCAAATTCTGTCGATCTCCTGGGTAACGAAAAAAAAAAGTTGTAAAGACACCGTCATATACCCTACTTAGCTGTGGTTCCTAGACGAAGCAATACTGCGAGTCGGCCTAGTTGGAAGATATTGCCACGTGCGTTTCTTTATCACTTTTGCTATATTCGGTTTTCGGCCACAAAGACTGCCAGCAACGCTCAGCGCGAACCGCGCCTCATTGTTCGAGAACCTTCACGATCATTGTAGATCGTTTTGTTAAGATTGCGCGCAAGACGCGCACACTCGAGCTTATTCTAGAAATTGCACGATAGCCAGCGATAACGCTGGAATATTCGACGGCACATGTTTAAATGCCGACGCGCTTCACCGCTTGTTAGTTGATCGACGGTCGACGCTCTGTACGCCGCTATCAGTGCATACCGTGTGTATTGCTGTAAATTACCTTTCCGTTTCCCGGCCACAAGTTCGGCCAAATAAACAGTTTCATCTTGAAAACGCCGACTGCTGTCTTCGTCGACGTCACGACCACGTGACATCTGGTGGAGGTGCTGCTTCATGATCCGGACGCCACCGCGGAGCGCTGACCCAAGCCCAAGCCGCGGAGAAGAAGACGCTACAGACAACCAGGATCGTCGTACCAGCCGCCGGCAGAAGGGACTACACCCAGAGTACGGGCTCCTTCCCGAAAACACTAGGCAGCCCAAGACCGTCACATCGACCGCCGAGACAATGACAGCCCCCATGCCGCCTACAACGGTCGTGATGCAACAGCCAAAGGAGCCACCGACTTTCCGTGGATCGTCGTTTGAAGACCCGGAGAGCTGGCTGGAGACGTACGAGCGAGTCGCCACCTTCAATCACTGGGACTCTGAAGAGAAGCTGCGCCACGTCTTCTTCTACCTAGAAGACGCCGCGAAGACGTGGTTCGAGAACCGTGAATCGAGCCTTCAAACCTGGGACCTCTTTCGGACGACGTTCCTTAATACATTCGCGAGCATCGTCCGCAAAGAAAAGGCTGCTGCTTTGCTGGAGACAAGAGCGCAGCTACCGAATGAGAGCGTCACCATTTACACGGAAGAGATGACGCGACTTTTCCGCCTGGCCGACGCTGCCATGCCTGAGGAAAAAAAGGTCCGCTTCCTTATGCGGGGAGTGAAACAAGACCTCTTCGCAGGATTGGTGCGGAACCCCCCGAAAACAGTCACCATCAAAAACCGGACTTATCCTGCGAGCTTTGTAATCCTACAAAACTGCTCCAGGGATGTGATACTTGGAATGGACTTCCTAAGTGACCACGGCGCCGTCATCGACCTGAGGTCTGAGTCGATAACACTAACCTCAGACAAAGCGCTCCCGCCCCATGCGACGCCAGGGAAGCATGCGTTGAATGTGATAGAAGAGCAGGTGACCGTTCCGCCACGCTCCAGCGTCATTATCTCCGTCGGCACCGAAAAACCTGCGAACCTTGAAGGCGTAATCGAGGGCGATCAGCACCTACTCCTGAACCGTCAAATATGCGTCGCACGAGGTATAGCCGAGCTGCGTGACGGTAAAGCAAAGGCAGTGCTGACGAACTTCAGCCACGAATATCGGCACCTCAACATTGGTACGACGGTTGCCTACATCGACGAATGTGTAGCCGCCAGCAATGCTTTCGCCCTCTTCGATGCTGCCGAACCTGCTTCGACGAATAGAGGCCCCGAACCGGATTTTGACGTCAACCCGAGCCTTCCGAAGGTCAAGCAAGACCAGCTCAAAAACCTGCTCCTGCAATACAAGGACTGTTTCTCGTCGTCATCGCGGGTCCGACAAACGCCCCTTGCTCAGCACCGCATTATAACAGAAGAAAATTCTCGACCACTTCGTCAGAGCCCCTACAGAGTTTCGACGCGAGAACGTGAGGCCATAAAGAAACAAGTAGACGAAATGCTACGCGACGACGTCATCCAGCCTTCAAAGAGTCCGTGGGCGTCACCCGTGGTGTTAGTGAAGAAGAAGGACGGGACACTGCGCTTCTGCGTTGATTATCGGCGCCTGAATAAAATCACGAAGAAGGACGTGTACCCCCTCCCACGGATAGACGACACCCTGGATCGACTTCACAACGCGACGTACTTTTCGTCGATGGACCTCAAGACCGGCTATTGGCAGATCGAAGTAGACGAAAGAGACCGAGAAAAGACCGCTTTTATAACACCCGATGGCCTCTTTGAGTTCAAGGTCATGCCTTTCGGTCTTTGCTCGGCACCTGCGACGTTCCAGCGCGTCATGGACACCGTACTGGCCGGATTGAAGTGGCAGACGTGCCTTGTGTATTTGGACGACGTCGTCGTGTTCTCCTCGACCTTCGACGAGCATCTCCGGCGGCTTGAGGCAGTACTTCATGCAATCAAGACCTCTGGACTGACCCTGAAGCCAGAAAAGTGCCGATTCGCATACGACGAGCTCCTGTTTCTGGGTCATGTGATCAGCAAGTCTGGAGTGCGCCCAGACCCGCGGAAAACAGCTGCCATCGCCGACTTCGCACCACCCACCGACAAGAAGGCCGTGCGCCGATTTCTCGGCTTATGCGCCTATTACAGACGATTCGTCAAAAACTTTTCACGGATCGCAGAACCACTGACGCTTCTCACGAAGACTAACGTCGAATTCAGGTGGCAAACAGCGCAAGTCCAAGCGTTTCATGAACTCAAACGACGCCTGCAGACACCTCCGATACTTGCGCATTTCGACGAATACGCCGATACGGAGATTCACACCGATGCAAGCAGCGTAGGACTCGGCGCCGTCCTTGTGCAGCGGACGGGTGGACTGGAAAGGGTTATCAGTTATGCTAGCCGGTCGCTGTCTAAGGCAGAGGCGAACTATTCCACAACAGAAAGGAGTGCCTCGCCATCATCTGGGCTACGTCAAAGTTTCGCCCCTACCTCTACGGCAGGCCCTTCAAAGTTGTGAGCGACCATCACGCCTTGTGTTGGCTAGCTAACTTGAAGGACCCTTCAGGTCGCCTCGCACGGTGGAGCCTAAGACTTCAAGAGTTTGACATTACCGTCGTGTACAAGTCCGGAAGGAAACACTCCGACGCCGACTGCCTGTCTCGTGCCCCTGTCGACTCACCACCGCCCGACGACCCGGATGATGACAGCTTCTTGGGAGCCATAAGTGCCGACGACCTCGCCGAACGACAGCGAGCCGACCCGGAACTGAAGGGCCTTGTGGATTATCTCGAGGGCAGGACCACCGTCGTTCCGAAGGTATTCACGCGGGGACTGACGTCGTTTTTCTTGCGCAACGGTGTTCTCCTAAAGAAGAACTTCTCACCGCTTCGAGCCGATTACCTTCTCGTGATACCCTCGACATTACGGCCAGAGGTCCTCCAGGCTCTACACGACGACCCGACGTCTGGACACCTGGGTGTCTCTCGCACGCTAGCAAGAATACAGGAGAAGTACTACTGGCCGCGCCTTTCCGCCGACGTCACCCGTTACGTAAAGACCTGCCGGGACTGCCAGCGACGCAAGACACCGCCCACTAGGCCAGCCGGACTTCTACAGCCTATCGAGCCACCTCGACGGCCGTTCCAGCAAATCGGGATGGACTTACTGGGGCCGTTCCCGACGTCCAGTACCGGAAACAAGTGGATCGTCGTGGCGACTGACTACCTCACCCGCTACGCCGAGACAAAGGCCTTGCCCAAAGGCAGTGCCGCCGAGGTAGCCAAGTTCTTCGTGGAGCACATCGTCTTGCGTCATGGCGCCCCAGAGGTCCTCATAACAGACAGAGGTACCGCCTTTACTGCGGACCTAACTCAGGCGATCTTCAAGTACAGCGAGACGAGCCACCGCCGCACCACCGCTTACCACCCGCAGACCAATGGCCTCACCGAGCGGCTAAATAAGACCATCGCCGACATGCTGGCCATGTACGTCGACGTCGAACACAAGACATGGGACGCCATCCTTCCGTACGTGACCTTCGCGTACAACACGGCCGTACAAGAAACGACACAGATGACACCATACAAGTTGGTCTACGGACGGAGCCCGGCGACGACGCTCGACGCCATGCTACCGAACGTCACCGACGAAGAAAATCTCGACGCCGCCGCTTACTTACAACGTGCCGAAGAAACTCGACAGCTTGCCCGCCTGCGCATCAAGGCCCAGCAGAACACCGACAGCCGTCGCTACAATCTTCGACGACGCTTCGTGGAGTACCAGCCCGGCGACCGTGTCTGGGTCTGGACACCAATACGACGACGCGGACTGAGCGAGAAGCTTCTGCGTCGATACTTCGGACCGTACAGGGTACTTCGACGTCTCGGCGCACTCGACTACGAGGTTGTCCCCGACGGCATCACGAACTCTCAGAGGCGCCGAGCTCGACCCGAGGTCGTGCATGTGGTGCGCCTTAAACCGTACTATGCACGTTCAAACGCACCAGAGGACTCTAATGTTTGCTTTCTTTATTAGTTTTCTTTAGTATTGCATGTATTCATGTTCTGTTCTTAAGCATCGGGACGATGCTTTTTCAGAGGGGGGCATTGCCACGTGCGTTTCTTTATCACTTTTGCTATATTCGGTTTTCGGCCACAAAGACTGCCAGCAACGCTCAGCGCGAACCGCGCCTCATTGTTCGAGAACCTTCACGATCATTGTAGATCGTTTTGTTAAGATTGCGCGCAAGACGCGCACACTCGAGCTTATTCTAGAAATTGCACGATAGCCAGCGATAACGCTGGAATATTCGACGGCACATGTTTAAATGCCGACGCGCTTCACCGCTTGTTAGTTGATCGACGGTCGACGCTCTGTACGCCGCTATCAGTGCATACCGTGTGTATTGCTGTAAATTACCTTTCCGTTTCCCGGCCACAAGTTCGGCCAAATAAACAGTTTCATCTTGAAAACGCCGACTGCTGTCTTCGTCGACGTCACGACCACGTGACAATATTCATCTGAACAAAAATATTCATCTTGCGCTTGTCCTTGCGTTGCTCCTCTTTGTCACAGGCATAGGCGTGCGCAGGGTTCACCTTCGAGGGGGGGTGGGGGGTGGGGTCAAGGTTCATCGCGGCGCCCCCCTTCCTATAAAGTCAATGTATGGTGCAGACATTGCGCGCCCCTCTTAGGTGACTAGGGGCGGCGGCCGCCCCCTGCCCCCTGCTGCGCAGGCCTATAGTCACAGGGTTATTGCGCAAATATCGTTAAGAATTTCTAAGACCACTTTTAGGCTTCTTACGTGAACGGGCGCAGAAGCGCTTCCGTGTAGGTTTGCGGCACCATGGCTAGGAATCGAAGTGACGTCCTCATGTTCAGCAGAGCAGTGGCCCAGTGGCTGCAGCGCAACAAAACCGCGTATACACTCTAAGGCCAAATTACCCGAAAGAGGAGTAACAGAGCCTAATAGGCGCGCGCGATGAACGGATAGACTGTCGTAGGAGCAAGCTGAGAGGGATGCGTGCCGTGTGCAAACCAGTTAGTCTGCCAAGGGATGAACCGTGCGGGAGATGCAGGCCGTGGGCATGGATACGTTTCGTGCGCCGTTCGTGGCGTCGGCTTCGCGTTCGCGCGCTGTTCTGCTCGAGTTTCGCTGGCGGCTGCGGGGGCTGACGGGCTTGCTCGAGCTGTACGACGCCGCTCGCAGAAAACTCGCCGGCTCGTTCGGGCACGGTGGTTGGCGGCGCCTCGGCGTGATGGCTGCGGCTGTCGCACTTGAAGTGTTTGTTGCTCTGTGTGGCTTGAAATGCGTCTTTGATGACGTATGACATCAATGTGAAATTATTTACATGCCATATTGCAGACGTGTGTTTTTATTTGACCATGCACGTATTTGCCATGTACGTGCGTCTTCATCCCCTCTGTGACGTGTTGCAGCCTACGAGGGCGGTCCGATAAGTACTTAGCCTTCAAAAGAAAAACGAAAGTTTTGGAATGGTGTCGATTTATTTCTCAACATAGTCCCCTTTCAACTCTATACACTTAACCCAGTGATCCTCCAACTTCTTGATCCTGTCAGAAAAATACGTTTTCTCCTGAGCTGCAAAGTAGGCTTCTGTGGCGGCGATAACTTCTTCATTCAACTCAAATTTTTGTCCGGCGAGTCACTTTTTCAAGTTGGGAAACAAGAAGAAATCACTCCGTGCCAAATCTGGAGAATACGCTGGATGTGGCATCACTTCGTAGCCCAGTTCGACCAACTTGGCCGTGGTGAAGGCGCAGGTGTGAGCTAGCGCGTTGTCATGGTGGAAGAGCACACTTTTCTTCAGCAAATGTGGCCGTTTTTTTTCGCAATTCGGCGTCGAATCGGCCCAGTAAATCGGCGTAGTAGGGTCCTATCACCGTTTTGCCCTTCTCATGGTAGTCGACGAAGATCACACCTTGAGAATCCCAGAAAATGGTGGCCATAACCTTTCCGGCCCATGCGACAGTCTTCGCCTTCTTCGGAGCAGGTTCTCCCGTTGCAGTCCACTGTTTCGCCTGCTCTTTGGTCTCTGGTGTGTACCAGTGGATCCATCTTTCGTCGACGGTCACAAAACGACGCAGGAACTCCTTCGGATTACGCTTAAACAGCTTCAAACACTGCTCTGAAGTGGTCTCAGGGACGCGCTTGTTGTCCGGTGTGAGCAAACGCGGCACCCATCGCGTCGACAGCTTTCTCATGCCCAAAATTTCATGCAGGATATGACCCACGCGGTCTTTTGAGATGCCTACTGTCTCAGCTATCTCGCACACCTTCAGTCGGCGGTCTGCCAATACGAGGTCGTGGATTTTTGCCACGTTATCAGCCGTGGTAGCCGTTTGCGGGGCCCCTGGGCGAGGCTCATCAAAAACCGACGTGTGACCACGTTTAAACTCGTTGAACCAATTTTCGACCGTTGTCATCGAAGGAGAAGACTCACCTTAGACGGCATCCAGTCGCTCTTTGATTTCGCTGCGCAATTTCCCTTCCAAAACAAGAATCGAATCACCGACAGATATTCCTCTTTTTCCATTTTTAACGGACGCACGAAAATCACCTGCTTCCTCAAGCTGCCAAAACAAAACCGAGAGCCCGATTCGACTGGAACTTTGCATGTGTCCCTCTAAGAGAGCGTACTCACGTCAGTATGTGTCTCATGCGATAGCGTCGCGCTCTCGCGGTGAGGCTAAGTACTTATCGGACCACCCTCTATTTACAATATTTTTGTGCTTCGCAGGGGGAAATTGTTTGCGTGCCATGTTTTAGACGTGTTTTAGTTCACCTTGCACGTATTTGCACAGTGCGTGCGCCTTCACCCTCGCTGTCACGTGACTAAATATTTGCAATGTTTTTGTGCTTTGGAGGATGCAGCCGTTGCCCCCAACGAGCAGAATGCTGTGTGCCCTGGCGCGTACAACGCCTGCCATCTATCGCTTCCGTTGGAGCAGCTTCACAGAAAGGACTGTACGAGATATGACAACGCGGCTGGACCTGTATTGGACATTGTGTAGTGAATTCGATGAATGAAAGCAGAAACTTCATATGTATAGAAAAAAATAAAACGTTTCATTGTCTCGCTTTTGTCTTTCGTTGTCTATTGAATGCGAAAGCAGTGACACACGCATGACTAAATATTCGTTTGCGTGTTCTTTTCCGCGGCATTTGTTGCTCACCGCGGAAAGAAACACGCGAGAAAAGTATTAGGTCTTGCGGAGAGTAACTGTATAAAATTATCCCTGGGATAAAAAGTTCATCCGAATGGAGCGTTTGAGTGGACCGACCGTTGGTCCGGCGAGGTGCAACTGTGAGAACTAACGGTTGCCCGGTAAGGCGTAAATGTGAGGACCAAATGTTAGTCCATTGATGTGATCTGTGGGGACTAACAGTTGCCCGGTAAGGTGTAAATGTGAGGACTAAATTTACTTATTTATTTATTTGCAATACTGCCAGTCTCTACTGAGACCATAGCAGGTGGGCACTCTGTACAGATGCTATGATTGCTCATCATAGTAAAAAAAACTGTAATACAGAACATAAAAGTAACATCAACCTGGCGCTTTGTACATAAGCAATATTTACACAACATAACAAACAAAATACAAGTGCATACAAAATGGCAAGTTTAACAGTAAGGCCGCTTACATGGCTGTTTAGAGAATATACAAGTAGTACATACTGGTTTCATTACCATCGTCATTGGGTATTTAAAGAAGCTAAGAATTGTTTTCAATTTCTAACTCAAACTGAGACAGTGACTCAGTGTTAGTGATGTGAGGGGCCAACATGTTCCATTCGCGAATGGCAACCGGAAAAAAAAGAATATTTAAACACATCAGCGTTGCATTTGTATTGTACTAATGTGTGTGTATGTTTGTGTCTTGTGGCTCGTGTTTGTGAATAAGACACGTAATTTGAAATGTCTATTTTAAAATAATTGTGCAGGAGTTGAAAAATAAATTTTAAACGTGCCTGTTTTGCTCGTACTTCTAGCGTTGGAAGTTCAGAAAGAGTTAGAAGACTAGTGGGTGAGTGTTCACGCTTATATTTGATGTGGATGAATCTTATGGCTTTCCTCTGTACTGCTTCAATTTTCTTTATGTTTGTGCGGGTGTGAGGAAACCACACTGTACTTCCGTATTCGAGGATAGGCCTGACGAATGTTTTGTAGGCTAGGAGTTTTGTTGGCAAGGTAGCCATTTGAAGTGATCTGCGAAGAAAAAGTAATTTTTGCATGGCAGATGAAGTAATGTTACTAATGTGCTCGTCCCATCTTAAGTCGGACGTAATTGTTAAGCCTAGGTATTTATGTTTGTGTACTCTGCTCAGAGCAGTGCCATTTATAGTGTAGCAAAAGTTTGATGGCTCCCTCTTCCTCGTTATCGTCATGCAAGCTGATTTTTTTACATTGATTGTCATCTGCCAGTTTGAACACCAGAGAGTGATTTGTTGAGCGAATCTTGGTCATTTCTAATTTCTCTATAAATGATACAGTCATCCGCGAATAACTTTATTTTACAGTCTATATTAGTAGATATGTCATTGATATACACGAGAAATAACAAGGGCCCGAGCACGGAACCCTGGGGCACTCCTTACGTAACCGGTACAATATTTGATGCAATATTTTCGACAACAACAAACTGAGACCTATTAGACAAAAACTCACGCTCCCAAGCAACAACTTCTCCGTCCCCGATAATGTTTTGTAGTTTAGCGATTAGCTTGGTGTGACAAACGCAGTCAAACGCTTTTGAAAAGTCAAGTGGCATTATGTCCGTTTGGCTGTGATTGTCAATACATGTGATTGTCAATACCTGTGAATACCGTTTGGCTGTGATTGTCAAATGTTAGTCCATTGTGGGGACCAACTGTTAGACCCGGTGCCGATAGTCCTTAAGAGGATTAATGGTTGTGGCAGCCGCATTAGTCCCAAAGGGACGAACCACACACCCTTTTAACACCCTTTTGCCTTAGAGTGTACCCTGGACGCTACTCCGCACTAACTAAAGACAATTTGTTCACATTATTTCTGGGCATGGAGGGTAGATTTGTACATGAAACAGGGAAGTAATAATTCTGTAAGGACTTTCGCTAGCGATTTGAATTACTAGTGATTTCCACACAGTCTACCTCTGGAACCTGTCTTCAGCTTATGAAAACCGCTACTGTAGGTGTTGCGATGTTGGTAGCGCTATAACGAAAACTCTGATGCATGAAGTTGATCCGATCAGAGATATTACGCTGCTCTTCTTTGCGAGAATAGTGCTTTGATAGTTACGAATAGATCTAGTATGGGAGCCACTACCTCAGCCAGTAAGCGTTGTAGCCTGTCGAAGCCTGCGTGCACTCGAAGACAAAATTACCCGGAATGGGAGCAACGGGGCCCAGCAGGCGCGCGCGAGGAACGATTAGTTTGCTTAAAGAGCAAACACAGATAGACGCGTGTTGTGTGCATACATGAAACGCTAACAGTTCACATTTTGCTCCTACATGTTGTGCGGATTGCACTGATGCATGTCATGTGCAAAGAACTAACCCTTCTCGCTATTTCGCTGTCTTCCGAAATGTGTTCGCGACGCCATGTTGACGGTTGTTTCGCGCTCAACAATTCCTTCACAGATGCAAATATGCCTGGCGCCTTAGATAAATACGTACACGTGGATCAAGGTGTGGCACTTCTTATTACCTACCACCGCGACTGTGTAGACTTGACGCGCTGCTGTGCTGCATCGCCATGGCAGACGAGAAGATGGTAGGCCTAATGGATACGCAAATTCACTTGGATAATAGGAAGAAATGAGCACCGGATCCTTCCACAAATAAGTGAGCATTTCTTTACCTGGAGCGCCTGCCGCATGCGCGAAACGCATTAAGATGGCCAGCAGCGGGCTTGTTTGTGTCCAGTGCTGGGCAGTATCCAAGACGCATGTATCTTTGTCACAAACGTCAGTACTTCTCGCTCACGCGCCCCTTCGCCGAAGGAAGGGTGCCATGGTGTTTGGAGGGAGACGTCCCAGCATTGGCCTTGCGGGAACGGCAACTCCGATGTTTTCCCTTACCGGAAGCAAAATGCACGCGTTAATTGAATGCACCTGCGGTGGCGATGCGTACGCTGCGAAATAATTTGTCTGCGTCGGCAGTTGATGTTCAACAAAGCGAAGAGCGCGCTCGTCGCTGTAGGGAGTCTCGCGTAGGCGGCGAACGCGGAGTGTCCCGCGCAACGACTCGAGTCGGCTGCTACACCGGGCACCCTCGTCATCTACCGCGGCTGCGAGGTCATCAGCGGCATCACGTCAGCTCCCCTGCGAGCACCACAAGCTGTACGGAATATTTTATTGCGATAATGTTTGTTGACGTGTTCTTTTATTATTATAAACCAGCTTCAAAATTTCACTGCACTAGTGTGCGCTGTGTCGCATAGAAGCTCCTCAGCGGGAGCAGCATTTCCTCAATATTTTTCTTTCTAATGCATTTCTGTTTGTCTCCATCGTGTTATGTTATTAACATACCGCCTTGTATTGTTTTGTTCCTCTAGTCTTTGAAAAATATAACAGCACGAGGGACGGGACTGAAGACACAAAAACCACATGACGAGTGCTGACTACCAACTGATCTCATCGCCATCTTGACGTGCCATTCCCGGACCATCACGTTTCACCTGAAAAGGGGACTCATCCCGTTAGAAGTACAGACCTTGTTTGGCGCTGTGCAGCCTTCGTGGGGGCATGCAAAAAGGATTTCCAAAATACTGAAATCTGAATACTGGAGACAAGTTCGGCTAATTCAAGACTGGCTTCGTGTCTTCAGGCTAGCAGGCAAGGATCCGTCGAAAGAAGAGCGGCTACTTCAGAACTACATGAAGATGGCCTCCCAGGTAACTGAGTTCCTGTGGCAACACGCCAGGGTATCCTGCCAAGTTCGGGAGAAGCAGAACGAGACTCTGCACAACGTCACCGTTCTGGGAAACAAGACCTTGCCTGTAAAAGTAGAAGAAGTTACTGAACAAGGGACCCAAATACAGTTACGAGCCTCGCAAGCAACATCAACTTTTGGCTATGGTACGCACTGTGGCAGACCGTGCAGCCGAGGACGACAAAGGGAGACTCGTCGGAGATGGCGTCGCCTCACTCAAGCGCACAGTAAGTCACAAGCTTCCCAAAAAACCTCCTTTCCGGGATGTTGTCAAGTGTCTTGAAGAAAACAATCTCAGTGTTCTTCAAGCAGACAAAGACGGGGGGTTAGTGGTGATGCCTAAAGGAATGTTTCGAGAGAAGGCATGGGACGCTGTGCAAAAGAACTTCAAGTGTATTTCTTTTGATCCTAAGGAGTGCAAGAAGTTGGCTGTTCGCAAACTGTCAGAGCTTCACTTGGAAGGTCTCAGGAGGGTGTGGAAAAAGGGGGCTCGGGTTTTTTAGAAATATTTTTTACGGCGAAAACCCATAAGCCTGCTTGTCCGTTTCGTGCAATTGTGTCGGAAGGCCGTTCGTGGTTGATTAACCTCAGTCGTTTCCTCCAGCGCCAGCTTAGCGCGTTGCCCTGTGACGATCCGTTCGCAATCGGCAGTTCATCTCAGTTGTTCGAATTTATGGAGTGCGTGGAGAAGGAATCTGGCTTGACGGCCTTCTCTATCGACATAGAGGAACTATATTCCTCAGTGCCGCCCGCGGAACTTTTTAGTGCGGTCAGAACAAAGATTGAGGAAGTGGGGGACGTGGAATTTCAAAATAGCTCAGGCATCACTAGTGAACATTTTATGGCCTTGTTGGAATTCTATCTTCAGTCGACTGTTGTAATCTTTGAGGATAAGCATTATGTGCAAAGGAGTGGTATATGTATTGGGTCCCCCGTCGCACCCATACTGTGCAATATATTTTTGTCGGGTATAGATCATGATGTTCAGACTAATCTCTCTGATTCAAGAGTAGTAAAAATTTTTAGGTATGCGGGTGATTTCTTGGTTGTACTGAAAGATGTTGCTAATTTTGCTCTTGATGAATGTATTGATGGCGTGATCAGCACTTTTACGTTGTACGGCAGTGGATTACGCTTTACTTTTGCGAAACCAGAGACTGACGTCATTCGGTTCTTAGATGTTCGGTTGCATTTTCATGAAGCTCGTGTCTGCTGGATTTCAATCCGCGCTCTGCAAAAGGGTTTCTACCGTATGATAGTGCTCATTCTAAAACTATCAAAAGAGGGATCGCCATCACTTGTCTTGGCGCATCGTTAAAAAAGTCGTGTACCCACCTTGTGCAATCAGGGTTTTCCTCCCACATTACGCGCCTTTTGCGTTCAGGATACCCGGAATTAACATTTGCTTCCGTGTGTGAGCAGCTGCTGCAGACAATAAAACACCCTCAGGGAAAGAGAAACAAGAAATACAAGAAGAGGGTACAGGCAATTCCGTACCTACATAAAGTATCGCACAACATAAAAAAGTAGCATCAAGATACGGAGCCAATGCTGTTTTTCCTGCCCCTTAGAAGCTGAGTAAAGTTTGTTCCTTAGTAGACAGGGTGCCTGAGTTGTGTGAGAAGAAGCACAGGAACAAGTTCACTGAATGCCAGTCTCAGGTCGTTTATGAAATCCCGCTCAGTTGCGGACGGAAATACATCGGCCAAACGGGCCGATGTTTTAACGATAGGGCTCGAGAGCACAGGTTGAATGTGCAAAACAAGTCAGGGGGACACCTGGCGGACCACTGCCGCAGGTGTGGTTGTGCACCAGAGTTTCATAGAAGCAGTTTTTTTAAAAAGAGCGAGCAACAAATTGGAGAGAGAAATAATGGAGGCGTTTCTTATCAACAAAGCTGGTGATGAATGTGTTAGCGAACCTTCCTTATTTCTCTCCAAAGACCAGATGGCCTTTTTTTGGAAGGCCATGGATGAACAACCTTTTAAGTTTTAAGTTTTAATTAGACAGGGCTGGGTTTCATATGTTGATCACCTTCTGTATGACAGAGCACTCTCGTTTGCGGTTGTCGGGGGGGGGGGGGGTTCATCGTCTTTTCCAGCTGCCAGGTTTTTAGTCCTGTTTCTTTTGTTTGTTTGCTTGTTTGTTTGTTTTAGTTGTTGGAGCATCTTGCTTTCTAGCTGTGCTGATTGGGAGGAGCATGCGCAATACAGTGTTCTAACGAGATGTGTGCGCTCACATGTTAAACTGTGATAGTGTCTTAAAGCGTGTTTGACAATTGCCATGCGCGTCTGTATAACCTGTGGGTGCTGTTTCCGGTCGTTAACTGTGCGTTGATTGAGGTTTTGTATGATATAGCGTTCATGATAGTGCTATTGCTGGTTTCGTGAGTGGGGGCGTGTTGTTGGTGGTGACATGTGACACTATAAAGGAAGCACTTTCATAAAATAAATCTCAGTTGGTAGCCAGCACTCGTCCTGTGGTTTTTGTGTCTTCAGTCCCGTCCCTCTTGCTGTTACATTTTGCAATGTCGCACCAACTTGCCCAGACAAAGTCTCTTCTAAGCCATATTCCTCTAGTCATTCATTCTGTGCATAGTTTATTGTGTCGTTCTTTTTAACATCGCGGGTGTTTTTTTCATCTTAGTTCACAGTGCATCTCTTACGTTGCCCTTGTTCAAATAAATCCTTGTTTGTTTCTTATCAAATGATCGTGTCTGCTCAATGAGTCCATCAGGCATTCTGAACACCACTACACGTGGAACCCTGCACGGGTCACCGGTCATTAAAAATTCGAAATGCGCCACTTCGAGGCCTTCCAGGCGTCGCAGGCCAAACCATAAAGTGGAAGCCTCCGAGTCTGCCGCAACGCCATTGTTAGACCGGTGGGGCCTCACCGAAGTGTTTGACAATCTGAGATACTCTTTGGGTATCTTGTATTTGTATCGTAATACCGGTCACAAGACGTGTATCACTATCTGTACTTCCAATACACATGAATGTATGCGTGTCTTAAGATACAAATACTGATCTCGCAATATCACCGTGAGAAACTATTAACACTGCCTGAACTGCTTTGCTTAAGCTGGTACTGCCTTCATTAAGCTTATATAATACTGCGTACGGTGCGAGACGTAAATGAGCAAAATGCGAAGCGCGCCACGCGATGAGGAAAATGCGGGCGGTGAGGAGAGGATAGAGACCGTTCCATGAGAAATTGTTTTAGGTATAGTTTGCTGAGCTGCCACGTTGCTCTGATGCGTACACAAGAGGGTGAATACAAGTGTCAGCGAAGTTGCTCAATGCTACGTACTTAACGCTCCTACCACACGTTTTACGTAACTCTAAATGATTTTTAGGATAACACGTGCGCTACACGTCAAGCAACGAAGCGCCGTCCTCACGTTGTTTTATCGGCATCGGACTATGGTCAACGTTACCGTTATTCTGCCATGACGCCTGCTGCTCTAGTACCATACGTTTATCTTTGTCATCTTGCCGGATTTTTCAATGCACTTGAATAAAAATTGAAAAGTTGGCGAAAGGAAGATTGAGTAACATTTGCTCGGTTTCTATATCATAAGAAACATGCACCATTACACGCACACGAAAATATTTCAGGTTCCTTTTCCGGGTTTCTTGTGTCAGCGAACGTCTTCACCTATAAATGTTTCTATTTATACTGCGCCAGAAGTAAAAGACGCTATTATCCACACCTTTCATTCAGCGTGTGCGTCCAGTCGAAGCTGTACGAAAATAACTCGAAAAAACACCCACTAAATTACCTGCCGTTTATGACACGACAGGCCAAACAGAACTGCTCGAGGCTCCTCGGGGCGCACAAGTGATGCGAGGGTCAGTAGTAGTTATATGATAGTAGTTAGGCGTTGGAATTTTTGTACTGCATGTATTGTATAAACTATAAAAACGTTATGTATCACATGCCTCTAATGTTCTAGTCTAATTCTTTCCTGAGGGATTATGTTATGTACAAGATGTGTATAGTCGGACAGATTTAATGTAACATGACATTTTTTGTCAGCTATTTTTTTCTCTATTGCTTCTTTTGTTCATGATGGTCTGGATGCCGCGACAGCTGTATCTTTTATTTGTTTTTTTATTTTGCTGTACGAACTGTGTACAAGGGTGTTGGGTCCTCTGTCAGGCTATATGCCTTGAGCCCCAACATCCTTTTGTTTTCTTGTTCCTTGTACAAGAATACAATAAAACAAATTTTGAAATTGAATTGAATTGAGGGTCGAGGACCTGATTGGCAAGTTCATCATGAATGGTTTGCATCCACTGTCCACCGTCAAAGACTTCATTGCGCTTGTGACAGGTACGCTGAGCCTGAGTTCTGAATTGTATAATTTACGCCGAAGGGTTTCATAGCTGCATAGACTTGCTTACATATTCAGGTTTATGCGCCGGTTTCACTGTGATGTCGCAGCGCACGTTATGCCGAGGAATTGATGAGGACTGGGTAAAGATGATTTGTTAAGTTCGCGCACAGCTTTCAGCACAGAACTACGTGGCGACCACTGCTGACGCCTGGTCCACGTCTCGCCGTAGCTTCATCGGTGTGCCGCTTTAAGTGGGTGTCTGCGTGTCTTCAAAACAGAAAGAGTAATTTTGCGAGACCTTTGCAAAATAAGCGATAAATATATCCGCACTGTTCGCTCATTCGCTTTCGCGGAAGTTCCTCTCACTGGGCAGCAGAAGATTCCTAGGCAGTCGCAGTACGGCAGAGTAGTCGAAATTTTAGAGGAAATTAGCGAAACACATCACGTATCCCTGCCGAAGACAGAGGATACGGTCACTGACAACGCCAGCGACCTCGCTAAGGCGTTGAAGGAACTTGGCGTAGGCCTAGAAAACAGCGACGAAAATTCTTAGCCTGATATGACAAATCCTTAGCACATGCTTAGCCATGACATTGGTAGAGTTATCGTAATATATGTGCTACAAACTCCGTCAAATCATTCCTGTACATAATTGAGACGTAACACAAGTACAGGTGCAGTTAAAAGTGAGCAAATATTACTAGAATGCATTCTGAACTGGTAGATTTTGTTTGCTGATGTGGAAATAATTTCCGTTCTTCATTGTTTTCTTTAACTATTTGTAGACGTTCACGACGACGTGGACGTTTCATTTGAATCGACAACGACGATGGACGATGATATATGCACTGCACAAGTCATATCGCCCCTTCGAATCAGATGAGCATGCCACACACTGAGCCTTGTTGCCACCAGTGATGCTAAAAAAGCGAAGGAAATACCTTCGTTTAAGCGTGTTTTTTCAACACGAGAGTGTTTTATGCCTAGGTCCACCAAGACTTCAGTGACGTATTTCCGTCACGGAAATGACGTCGAAGAAATTTACACGATCAGATGGCAAAGAAAAAAGTTCCGTCAACGGGCATCGAACCCACGCCCGCTTGGTCGGCAACAACAGATGCCGGGCACGCTATCGACTGCACCACGGTCACAGACTCTGAAGGCTTTACAAACGCGCCTTTTATATCTACCACTCTCCCGGTCGGCGGGGAGGCGTTGCCCTCTGGGAGTGGTAAAGTAAAGTAATTCGTCATTACTGTAACCTCCGCGATTAACCCCTGCAACGCGTTACACGTCCGTCCCATTCGGCGCGTTTTCAATAGAAGTTCAATTTTGTAATAGCTTTAACACACCGCGAGGTGGCGACCTTAGCGCAAGCGTCGTAAAAGCGTCGGCCTCGCTCATAGCATCACGCTAATCCAAACCAAAAGAAGCTCTGCGACGCGTGCCTGCCTCACCCAGCTGTTACACCGCATTCCCCGCTCAAACGCTCGCCCCGAGAAAAATCGTGGCCGGGGTGCGGCACGACGCGCTTTGCGTTTCCCTTTAGTCCGACCGTCAAGTTCTGCGTCCAATATGCGACGCTGTTCCGGCTATCACACCTCGTTCTCGGATTACGCTTTCACCGTTCACTACTACAGCTACCACAAGGTTTTGTGTAATCATTTAACATGGACGTTAGTCGTCGGGATGGAGATGTACCACCAATCATCAAAGTGGGTGCATCCATATTAAACGGTGCTATAGCTGCCAGACATCAGTATGCATTGTGCAAACTCTCATATCAATGTACAGTAAACATTCAGTTACTTCTGGAAGGGGACGCTTTACTTTCGTGTTATTCCGATTGTTATGACGGAGGGATCAACCATCTTTTACAGCGAAAGCTGTTATGAGATCATTTCACCGGCCGTTTTTGGCGCCGTAGTTGTCCGCCGCTGCCGGCGCCGGTGTCCGTGACCAGTATCGCTCGAAATAAGAAAAAAAAAACGAAATGAGAAAACAAATTCCAGGATGGAACGAGGTTCGAACCTGGGCCCTCTGCGTGGGAGCCCAGTATTCAACCTCTGAGCCATGCCGGTGCTTGGAAATGATTTGCAAAAAGGTCCTATACAGGCTTCATGTCGGGAAGTAACCACATTAGCATATGCAATATAGCGTAGTAGAAGATAAAGTAAAATAAGCACCAAGCGTCGCACAACGGGAATTCTGTAACCAGGCGTCACACAATGCGAATTGCGCAACGAGTAGGTTGTTGAATGCTTCCAACCCGTTACAAAGGACTCTGCCATAATTCTTCATCGTCATCAGGCACAGCATCAACAAAGTGCGCATAATGTTTTACATGGGTTTAGCAGGTAACAACGCTCTCCGTAGAATGACGCAAAATGGCACAGTGCCTGCTGCCCTACTTCTCAAAAATTACAATAATTTATAGCGCAGTGGGTTTCTCGCAAGTGCACTTGTATTGGTTGCCAAGGAAGCCCATAAGAACATGGTACATTTCCTCGCGGTCTCAGTAAAGTTCTTCGCCCCCCCCCCCGTCTCTCTCCCACGTCAACGTATGTTATACAGCATGACGGGAGAGGGAAATAGCAACCGGGCGTCACCCAATGCAAATTACATAACTGGTGGGCCGTTTAAAGATTCCAACCCATTACAAAGGGCTGAGCCATAATTCTTCATCGTCATCAGTCGTCGCGTCAACAAAGTGCACATAATGCCTTACAGACGTCTAGCTGGTGCCTCGCTTCTCCGCAGAATGACTAATAATGGCTTAGTAGGTGCTTCCCAACTTCACAAAAATTGTGATTTATGGTGTAGCGGGTACCTTTCTAGTGGACTTGTATTGTAGCCCCAAGAGAGCTTAACGGGCTCTAGAAACGGCGCTCTTCCAGCTTTCGCTGTGACTGTGCTGCGCTTTCAGCGCAGGCCTGGCGTTTTTCTTTATTTACAACCCGTATGTTAAGTCTACGCTTTTCTGCATGAAAACTGCGGTTTTTATTCTGGGCCACTCTCTTAAGACCTCCTGAGCTACGCTCTGGAGTTGGCAATATCACAGCGTACAGGCCTTGCTTCATTCGAAAGAGGAACTTCGAGAAAGTTGTGATAAACTGGAGTTACGGATACTTCAGGACAGATATTTTTCATTTATGAAAAAGTATCGTGACGTCTCTCAACCGATCTGACCCGCACTCAGTTGAGTACAAACACACTTCGACTGCTTTTACGGCGAGCTTGTTGCGAACCTTTTCACAAGTGGACCAAGGCAAATCGTCCACGATATACACGTACTGCAAGCCACTTTAGCTGGCGGTTATTCAGGCGTTAGCAGAAAATGATGTGGTACGTGCGTCCTCAAAAGCGCGTTCGTGCCTTCCAACATAAATCTGTGGACATTTATCGACCTAGTACAGATTCCACGCTACTGGATGAGTGCGTCACCTTGATTATGGTTGGTGGGAACTTGAACCTTTGAACTTCATCCTTGCAAGAATAGACGAAGCTTGTAGCAAATCGCATCGCCCTTGCGTGGTCCATTGGATCTCAATGGCAAAGAGAAAATAGTTGTGTCTCTTAGAAAAGATGGATGTAAGAGATACTAAAAGAGGCTATATCAAATTGTGCTAGCTGTACTGTCATCCTGGAGACTACCTATGAATACTCTGTTACCTTGCATCGGCCAACCAATGGACACGTCTGGCAAATCAACATACAGGTGTAGTAGATTATTTTGGCATTAAACGAGATCCTAGTTTCGCTTGTCACCAATAAAATGTCATGTACGACACTACACGACCACCTACACTAAATTTGTCTAGCACATTTTAAGCCAGCTACGTGACGGAACGGAAAGTTGAGTTTTTAAATTAAATTCTGAGAATATTGGTCCTGTATCTATCTGGAAGCATTATTAAATCGAGTGGCGGATGCAAGCGTAGCGCTTTCATAGGCACACGTCCGGAAAATCGTACTCTTTTGCGGCATTTCCGGGAGGCAACTGTAAATAATAATCGCATGTGGAGGATGCACAATGCAGAACATTCATTTTACTTTGCGGCCTGCAGATATGTACCTTAACCTGATGCATTTAAATTCCTATGACAGAGTCTAGAATCCATGACAACAGCCGTGAAATGTTAAACAAAGCATTGACTCGAACTTGCTGTATACATGCCGGCGATATACTGCGTAAAACGGCACAGCAGATTTCGCTAGCGAGGTCGAAATATATTTAAAACAAACAATTGAGGGCGTATCCTATAATTGCGCCATAAGGATGCGGTAAACGTTAAACGGCTGTGTCTTGTTTTTTTATCACATGACGTTTTGAACTGCAGCAACACGTCTAAATTGAACGTAACTTCATAACTGCTGCTGGCCCTTCAGTTGAAGGGCCAATTTACAAGCAACACAAGCACATACAAACTCAAGCACTTTTCAAAATATCGCAGTGTAATTTATTAACACCGTACATGGTTACCACATTGCTACTTTAATAACAAGACATCAATGTCAGTTATTTTTAAACGAACTTCATGCAGAAACGATATGCTGACTCGCCGAGTTCACAAATCCTGTGGAGGGCGAAGACCAAGCCTGGGGACACGTCCTACGATATAGACGCACGACTCTTCCCATGCGGCGCTGCGAGAAACACTGCTGCCAAGGCCCTCGTTGCTGCCCTGGCGCTAGCTGGGTAGTGCAAAGAGAGCCGTTCGCAAGCTAGTGTGCATAGGCCACAATAGAACGCGCTTCTCCCGTTTGTGTCGAGGCACGGCTACCTGAAAATTAAAGACCTGGAAAGGTTCTTCGGGCAATCCATGCTTCAAAAAAGTAGCTCATAAAAGCGAACTGCGGATACAATATGCAAATAAAGTTTCAGTCATTTGGGCGCGCTGCAACTCTCAAGTACAAGCGAGCATGGCACGACATCGAGTTCGAGGCAAACACTCCGACGTCCGTTCTCTCGTGCCTAAATGCGTTAGATTTGGGTATACAGATAATGTAAAAGCGATGAAGTACATACGCGATCAATTTAGTTAGCTGTGTATCTTACGATCACAGGCACAGCTTTACCAGGGATGAATAGCCTTGACAAATATCGCCTTTTCAGTTGCCTTCTCCCTTCATCTGGCTTCGTGTGCGTTGGAAGATTTGATGGCGCATTCTCGGATGTTCTCTTGACGGTTGCTTTCCGTTTTCATATACTGGAAATGGGGATTCGAGAGTGTCCACTTTCGCGGGGTACAACCAAGGGCAAGACCGTGGCCTCCGAGATTAGCGCCGGAGATCGTGGAGGCCGCGCGCAAAATAAACCTGAAGGTGGTCACGACCAACATTTTGCGATTTACTTGTATGACGCACGTGTTAGCATTTGCTAGTTAAAACCGGAACTTTGAGCCTTCAAAACGTACGTGCGCTTGATAAACGCATGACGCTTATCACGCGTCTTCAGTTTGCCTATAGCTGCTGACTCCGTGTTGCACGGCGCGCACCGCGGTCAGAGGCTCTGCTGAATATCATATTCAAGGTTACCACGGTTCTCCGGCACGGGTACGCGTAATAAGGACAGCATATATATATATTATCTGAATAAAGTTATTTCTATTCCATTCCATAACCCTATTATCACACTTTCTCATGGGACCGGCTGTGGAGAACGTGTCGTTCACTTACCCAACAAGTTCGCATAGACCCGTATCCCGAGCTCTCGCCTTTCTGCATCATACGACAGCTATGGAAATCGGTAAAACTGGACGTTGTTAATCAGACCTTTAAGTCCGTGGCAATTCACAACGCAACAATAGCGTCGATCGTGGCGTTTCTTCGTAGCGCGCGGAGCTGTCGCGTCTCCTTTTGTTTTCGCCGTTGTTCTGGCGAGTGATCCAGCCATGGATCCAGCAAGCACTTGATGGCGGTTCGGTGTCGTGTCCGACTAGGGGATACAAATTCATAGCTCCCTTTCTGAGTGCTGCATGCGCAAACACGCGCGATATTAAGCTCAATGGCTGTTTCGCACTCGCTAGTTGCGCCTGGTTCCACAGCAGACTTTGCGAGGGAGTCCGGACTTTGCACTACCCAGTATAGCGGGGGACAGACGGGTCCGATTTTCCATGCGATCCGACGGCCGACGCCGCGGTGGGGGAGAGGGAATGGTGGCTGTACTATGCTATGAAAGGTCACCATTCCGGTTTCCCCTCCGCCGTGTCGGACGTCGAATCGCATGAAAAATCGTACCGTCTGTCTCGTCCTTAATTCTCGGACAGGTGGGCCTGACTCTGAAGGGCCTCATTTTGAAGCGACCGCTTGAATCAACATTGTGCAAAAGAGGGTAAAAAGGGCTGGTTACTTGTTCTAACTTGATTGCTGTGGAGATTAAGGTTTATAACACGTTTGCTACTCGTTTTCTTCATACTCAGCAGCAGCAAAAATTAATGCTTACCATAAATTTAAAAAACAAGGAAATAAAATTGCTAATTAAAATAAATAAACTAAATTGCATGACATTTGGCAGTTCGGTGGCAAGAGCTCACCTTACACTTGAATGTTCACCGGCGCACATTTCTGCATTTGTATTTAAGTTTTATCTTCAGTTGACTGGATAACAGATCATTTCATCGAATCATCATCTGCGACAAGGGCACACATTACACTTTCGTAGAATGTAAATGAGAGGTGTAATAATGCACTGAGGTATCGCTGTGATTGCGATAGTGTTCGGATGCAGATAAATAATTTACTGTTTTCAATGCGCGGTGAACGTAGAGAATTTTACTATCTGCTTGTAAACTGGCTTAATTTGTACGGGGTTGTTGTTTCATGCGAATGTTGGCATTTCGTATCTGTGCGCATCTACAAAATATTTGATAACAAACGAATCCGTGGTTAGGTCTAAAAACAAAACGAAAAATAATTTTCGTGTCCTATTTTCGTCAATGTGTGCGACCAAAGTTTACTATTCCAAATACCATACTCACTTAGTTGACCGCCGCACCAGCGCATTGGTTGCGTATTTTGCGCTGTAACTACTGTGCCCGTAACCAGTGCTGCTACGCATGTCAATATGACTTCTGCAAGCATCTTTGCGAAAACACAGGCGGCCGTGAGGATAACACAATTGCCGTCGCCTTCGTTGGCTCCACTGTTCGCACATATGCTCGATGCGTACTTGTGTTCACTTATGATCGGCCTTCTTTTTTTCTTTTCTCTTTTTTCGAGGTCAGGCGAGAAGAGCAGCGTTCGACGTTGATAGCTTCAGAGGTGAGTGATGAGGCAACAAATGAGGAATCACAGCAATAGATGGAGCAGCTGTGTGTATGAACTTTGTAAGCAAAACACGCTTTTGTGTTCTCAGTAAGCGGAGTGCAGACATCCGAAACGGCGATCCGTCGAGAAGTATAACGATCGTTCTGCCCTTTGCATTATTTTGCGTGAACCTGTACAAAGAGGAAGATACAAGAGGTTTACAAAAGAAGGCACGAAGTGTGGAAACCTGAGCACAATGGAGCACATAATGAATGCAAGCACAGCGCAACAGACAAGGCCGGGCGAAGGTAACACTCACAGCGCTGTTGTTGAAAGTCAGCGCTGTGTGTGTTATCCTCGTCAGTCCTTTTCTGTTGGGCTGTTCTCACTTTCTTTACAAAATAGCTGTAAGAACAATGTACAAGAGTCTCTCGAATGTGGACTGAACAGTTGCATATCGAACGCAAAAGATGCCATTAGTAATTTTAAAACATGGCGCAGCTTGCACTATTAGTGCAAGGCGGTAACCAACGGCGGAGCTCGTTGTGTAATTCCCAAGGAAGAAGCCGTCTTCTCAAGCCCGTGTCCCTGCCAGTGTGTCGGAACGAAACGAAAAACAAAAAAAAAAACGATATTTTTGACCGGTACTAAAACGTGACTGAAACTTTGTCTATTATTTCGTTCCGGAGTGAAACCGAAATTTTTAAAGTGGTTTTTCGGTTCACGGGAAAACTTGGGCATCCGGATCAACCCGAGGTCATGCAACGTGAGCAATAATGCATATTGCAGGGCATAGTATTAGCGCGTACTTCCCGCAAGAATTCCGAAGTAGAGATGTGTTGATATTGTTGCGGATGATATGGGTTTATTTACAATGAGGTCAATGAAGCGGCAGGCAAAAGACGAGGGACGGTCAGATGCTGCCGATCACCAAATCCCTCATGCCCGTTCTACGTCTTCATTCTTCCTTCGCGCCCTTTCACCGCCGCGTTACAATATTGTGCGAAAGACGAAAACAGTGGCAACCAGAGAGTGGCAATCTCTCACGCAGGGCAACGTAGACAGGGCATTTTCTCGGCGTGGAAGTTTGTTTTATTAGAAAAGCGCTCTCGCACATCACAGAGTACACTCCTTGGCGTGCTACTTCTGAAATCGTGCTCACTCCTTTGATACAAAGCATTGGGTCCGCTCAAAATATTCGTAATTGACTTTTGAGAAAATAATTACTATAACTTTTAAGGGTACTTCCGATTTGAAGCAATTTTTGGAGCAGCAAAATTTTCATTTTGTAGCACTTTGGAGCAGCAAAAGTTTCCATTATGGAGCACTTCGGAGCAGGTAATTCTGCATCTGGGAGCACGTAATTTCACTTTCTGGAGTACATGGGAGAAGCAAGTTGCATTTACACTCAGACATCAGAATAACTACTGCAGGCTTTTATGAAGTTTTAGATACATGTCTCCATTCGTTGCAAATCTGACAGGAAGAAAATCAGGGCAGCTACGCACTAGTGCTACGAAGACTGAGGAAACAGCGGAGCTTTGGCGCTGCCCTCCTCCTCACCCACACTTCCCTTTCCCATCCCTTGCTATACTACACAAGACTATGCTGTGCTTCACCCTATCCCTCCTCGCTGCCCTCACATCATTCCTCACCCATACTTCCCTTTCCCATCCCTTGCTATACTATGCCATACAAGGCTATGATATGCTTGACACTCTTCCCTCCTCCTTACATCACTCCTCCTCACCCTCACTTCCCCTTCCCGCGCCCTTGCTATACTACACTACACAACGCTATGCTATGCTTCAACCTTTCCTCTCCTCCTTGCCATCGCAGGATGATCTTTCTGTTTGTTTATTTTTCTCTGTTTTTCTTTTTTCGTTCTTTTTTTCCTCTTTCTATCTTTTTCTCGTTCTCTCGCCCACAGTGGCTCCCACGAATGCTTGTTCTGTTAGCGTGCCTGGATAGCCGAGTGGTTACAACGCTAACCTTCGGACCGTGGGTACCCGGGTTCGAATCCCGCCTCACCAAAAATTCTTATTTTCTTTTATTACGTATTCTGCTCATCCTCATCTTCACTTCTATTTACATCTTCTCCTTCCTGCAACGCGCTGCTAGGCGACGCAGGGTGACGTCATCGCTTGGCGATGAAAGACGCAGTTTCTACGAACGCCGCCGGAATCAGCTCAAGGTGGGCCTTCCGACAGTGGGCCTTTTGATGCCAAGGCCGTCAGCAACGCGCCCGCTACTGACAGCTACGCATATTAAGAAGAAATAGCGGCTGCTCCGAGCAGGAGACAAGCCGTTATAAATGAGATCAGATTTTTAAAAAAAGCAAGCAAAAGATTCATATATGGACCCTCCCACTCATGATGTCCAAAGAAACATGACTTTTTTTTTACGGCAAGCGCGCTAGATACATATTTGGACGTGCTTGTGGAAGTAACTACGAAAAATCACTTCTGAATGGAGTATAATGGAGAACGTATTTTGGAAGTGTCGGCGTGTACCTACTGTTCGCGTTGCTCTTCTATAGACACAATATTCCATTTTTTCTTGCTAGGTTTCCCCGGTTTCGTTCTGAAATGTCGAGAAACAGAAGTGACAGCCATTTTAGCGGCACTCGTGTAGTTATTACTAAACATCGCCTTAATTACATGCCGTTCGCCGATTGCAAAGAGCGAGAGGTAGCGTTTCTGGAACAGACGACGTCAGCCGATGAATCGTTGCCACACTTGATCGTCACCAATGGGCCTCGAAGTCACGAGGCTCTTCGCAGCGCTTATCTTGCGGTTGAGCCGACTTGCGTATCACAACCTGCATCGGCACCGTGCATAGCGTGATGGCTTCATTAATCAGGACGCACATGCAAGCGCTGTTTCCATTGCGGAAAAATCTTTGATCCGTAGTTATAATATTGGGGGCCTCAAGATCATGCTTCACAAATTTTGTCGCACCGAAAGAGCGATTGCGGGTGATAGACACAGTGAAACCCGAGGCTCTGGCGCAGTTTCGCGCAATATAAGCTGATTTCATCAGGGTGTCGCAGTAAATCCAGTTCGACGCACTTCGGCGCATTTGGCGCAGGAGTGGAATCACTGAAGTTGACATGAATTCGTGGTATAGTTATTTCCGCTCTGAAGAAGGGCGGAATAACACGTTTTACCCCTGTCCCACTTTGTTAAGCGGAGCGGAAGTAAGTATACCTCAAATGCAGTGTTTTTATTGCGATAGTATTTATATGGACACTCTCAGCGGATTTTTGCCGTCGCCGTCGTGTCTCGGATGTGTATATGTACGCACATATATAAAGAAGGCGCAAAGAAATATAAAGCAGAAGAAAATTCTGAAGTACCCTACCGGGAATAAAGTGGGCGGGGGGATGACCGCCGCCGTAGCTCAGTGGTAGAGCATCGGACGCGTTGTTCGAAGGCCGCAGGTTCGATCCCTGCCGGCAGCAAGTTACCTTTTCGTCCACTTTACTGTCTTCAAATTTATATCCCAATTATTACAAGTGACACCCCCGATACTTTCTTTGCCATTATTGTCTGTTAGTTCTCATAAATATTGTGTCTAACGAAGAAAACGAGCCGTTCAAAGTCATCTTCTTTTCTTCATTCATAGCGAGGGTCTCGTTCTGGCAGAATTGATGGCTTCAGGTAGGAGGAGGAAATAACTTATATTTAAGACGGCAAGATTTGAAGGATGGGCTCCCTTCCCTAGGTGGCAGCCATGAGTCCTTGAGCTCTAGCGGCACCCTCAGCTTGCCGAAGGACTTGGAGTTGCACTTCTGGGTCTGGGCTTAGCAGTGCGTTCTCCCACTGCTCTCCGTTAGTGTATGTTCTATCTTGCCCTGGCACTCTGAGGCCAGCCCACAATATATGATTCAGGTCCGCCCTTCGATTGCTGAACCTACACATATCGGGGTATAACTCCGGGTAGTAGTAGTGATACGCGACCGGATTCGGAAACGTGGTCGTCTGTAAGAGGCGCCAGGCCGGGATTCGATCCCCGCGACCAGTGGGTCAGCAGTCGAGCACTTTAACCACTAGACCACCGTGACGGGTAACTATGCTTATTGAATGATAACGTCTGCTGCACTTCCACCAAAGACAGGGTACGGGGCGACGAGTTATGTTTAAAAGCAGACTCATTTTTATGGTGACAAGGCATGTGCTCGTCATTTCATGCAAGGATGCCGCATTACATACAGCCAAGGAAGAAGGGCGCAACAACAGAAGGCCTGCATAACCCAAGCACAGCATCGCGTAATGCAGCGCGTATTCTTCAGGCTGTTTATAGGCCTCGACAGCTGGTATGGTGGCGCTGCGGCGCTAGGACAGTCAGCGCCACCAGTGGCAGCCGGGCGCGTGATCCCGTCGTCACATGTTGCGGCCCCTCTTTGCCATGACATTGCGGAACGAACAGCGCGCGTTAATGTCTGGATTATGCAGAAATGAACACGCAGAAAGATACTTAAAATGCAAGCCGTCTTCTTCACGTAAATGACCTTTACGCCGGCAATCATGTTTACGGCGTTAGGGTGGAAACTGTGTCTGCAAAAGAGCCCTGCGAATTCATCGGCAAGTGTGTTGCGTGTTGCTCAGATGAACAGCGTCGGCTAGGATGTCCGCCTTCAGGTTACCAAAGTTTTATCAAGGTTTTGTTTTACATTAAATAAAAAGTCACAGTTTCGCCGCAAGGGCGAAGCAATGAATGCGATAGCAAGAAAAGCAGCCCGTGATGTACGCGCTGCGACTACCGTGCGTCCATCACTACCCGGCAGCTACTAGACAGTTTTAATTTCACGTACGTAGGGACCTCTCATACGCAAACGTGAAAAGTACACGTGCGTTACGTGCACGACATCTGAAACGCTTTTAGCTAGACGCACGCGACGCGCGGTGAGAGCCTCCACGTAGCTCGATCTGCGGAGAATCATGAACACTGCGGTAGCTTGTTCGAGCGCCCGCGCGAGCAGACAGCGGAAGGGCAAGGTTCTTCCTGCGCAAATATAAGAAGAAGCGAGAGAGCTGGCCGACGCCTTTAAGTGCGCCCGCGCGCTCCTAGCGCCATCTCGCTGTTAATGAAGAAACGCTTATAAGCGCCTCCATCTCGGAGGACTGCAAACGGTAAAGGGTGTGTATACAGTGAACTCTCAATTGAGTGAACTTCAAGGGACCCAAGGAAATAGTTCACTTAACTGAAAGTTCACTAAACTGAATATTCACTAGAATATGGAACAGCATTGGGCACAGCAGACATTAGAGTCAAAAGTGTGAAATGCAATTTATTTTGAAAAGAAATCTGTAATTTTCATTTGGACTGGTGCTCTTAAAGCGCAAGAAGAGACAAAGCTTTCCAGAGAGTCTACGTTTCTGTGCACTGCCTCTGGCACAGCTTGTTGCTGAGACACGAAGTCTCGCAACTTTCTAACATACTGTACCGCCTCGGCTAGAGTTACAGGATTTGAACCTGCCTCAGCCGTTACGACTTCCTCGTCGCACTCTTCTTCTTCTGGTTCCGGACGAACACTCGAAACAATTTCCAAATCAGATAGTTCTGAACAAGTGACATGATCACTGTCACACTGCACATAGTCCTCAAATGCAGCACCACTGTCAGCGTCCAGCTGTGTCGCGCCGCCGCCGATGGATGGGCGATTTAGTGGCGGCTCGCATCGGCTATGCCAGTGCTGCAGTGCACAAAACTTCGTTGAATTGATTTAAAAAATGAGCCTGGGTCCACGGATCAAGTTCATTCAACTGAAAAATTCACTATTCTGAAATTCGTTTAACTGAAAGATTCTTGCATAGAATGCATAAGAAAATCGCCGGGGATTTTCTAAAAGTTCGTTATTCTGAAATATTCGTTAAACCGACGTTCGTACAAGTGAGAGTTTACTGTATAACGCTCGCCGTTAGCTACCAGAGGCATGTGCGTTTTGTGGAGTAGTGCTTAGCGCACCGCGCTGCGACTTCGGAGGTCGCTGGTTCGATTGCGCGCTTCGGAAGCATTTTTCTGATTTATTTTTCTTTGGGATATTGATGTATATATACATACTTATACCTATACGCAGCATGACGACGGCGACGGCAAAAATCAGCCGAGACTGTCCATATAATTGCAATCGCAATAAAAGCTTTTTTTTTATGTACTACGCGAAGAGTTTCCTTTGACTTTTGCATACGTTTTGTTGGTAGTAGGTGTTCGGGTTAAGCAAGAGAGAAGTTCGTTCGTTTCCTTTCTCTCGCTTTTGAAGGCAAAAGCCTTAGATGCCTCATCAAACACGAAATTTGACCGTCGGCCAGGCCCGTAGCCAGAGGTGGGCCCCCCGGCCCCTCCCCCAAAATTTTTATGATAGATGGTGTTTATCGAAAATAATGAAAACATGCGTGTTTCTCAAATAGTCAAGGCTTTCAACAAGTGCCCCCACCCCCCCGCCCAAGAAAAAGAATTCCTGGCTACGGGTCTGCCGTCGGCCCTGTGAGTTTTTGCGCTCGCTCGTTTTTTAGGGCTGTTCGATGATTTCTGCACATTTTCCCAGTTTTGTATAGAACCAATTGCACATTGTGAGAGCAAGGTGCACATGCAAGGCTGGGCGCTGAGGATGGTGTAAGCACGCCGCCGCCTTGGCTGTGTTAGTCAACAAGTGCGAGCACACAACCTGCACAGACCTACTACGCGCCTGGCTCTGGCAATCGCCGCATCCCCTTCTAGATATGAAGATCTTTAACGCTTCGTCGTAGGGTCACGTTGTCGCCTTTCCCATAGCACGCAGGAAAAAAGTGTCGAAACATATGGGCAGAGCACAGGGCTATCGAGCTTCCTCCATCATCGCCAAAGAAGTGGGCACTGCATATATATGTGGTTTCGGTGCTTCACAAGTTGCCGAAGGCCTCCATCAGAGCTAAAAAAAGGCAGCGTATATGACCACGACGAGGAAATATGCGCAAGAATTTAAAAAATGAAGAGCGTCTGTTTATCTCGCACGTCGCACCGCCTTCGTCCAAGGCTCTCATCGCTCGTTCTCGTGAGCCTTCCAAGCAAATCCATAGAATTTTATTTTGGACAGCTTACCGGTAGCGTTTCTGTAACTGTTGTGACAGCCATACACGCAGCAATAGCATAGCTACACTCTGTTTGAGCGCGAATTAGCTTCGTTCTTTCGAGCTGCTGTAGTTCCGCCCGTACGCACCCGCTCTCTGCCGCGACTGATTAGGAGGGCGCCGCGCCGCGGGCGGCACCACTTGTTCAGTCAAAGCTGCAGTGCACTAGGCCTATAGCTGTAATGGACGCACACGACAACAGCTCCGCGGAAGTGTATAACGAACACCACAGAAGGCAGAGACACTAGTACAACGCGACACTAGTACAATAATGAGATTTCGTATCAAACACTTCCTCTTGCACACCATCTCTGTTGTGGCGGCTCGCCGCTCGGGCAATCTTACCTACAGAAAGTCGTCATGCACAGTCACGCGATTTGGCAACGTTCTTGAACTCACCTAAGTGCGATATTCGCTGAGCCGACGGTCTCGTCAAAAGGCGCGCGCTTGTGATCTTGTTCAAAGCTTCGCGCTCGTTGAGGCTACGACAACACATGGCCGTCAAAAATTCCATGTCAAACAACGATCCGTCCGTCCCGACACGCGGTGTAAGTACGTGTCCATTCCACGACTTCCAGCGACGATACCGGCACGTAATATTAATCAACGCGGTAAAAATACATGCGCGCAACAAACGTATTTCGGCATTACATACACTGTCCAAGGACCTTGCACTGTCTGCGCTGCGAGATCTTCTTTTTCAACGGCCCTCAACTGCCTGAACATCAGTGCGCCTGCGCGCCCCCTGGTTTGAACTGATTGGCTCTCGCTCAGCGAGCGATTTGAACCATGGATTTGAAACTGAGTTGCAGCTGCGCGCCCTCTTCCGTTCGTTTGCCGCACCGGTTCTCGCTTTTCTCCCCTTCCTTATCGTGTTCGCTCGCGCGCCTTCACGATCCACGGCAGTGCATGAACGACAAAGCAACTGCTTAGTGGGGAGGCCGATGTGTCGACCGCGTCTGAGCGATTCTTCAATTCTATTTCCAGTGCTTGCTGTTTAAACATACCGTTCGTGGACCGTTCGTGTACAGGATATGTACACGAATGGTCCGTTTTTACTACTATCTCTAACAGCTGTTGCCCTTACGGCTGAATGAATGTGTCCGTGTGTATGCTCACAAGCATGTGGAAAACTTGAGCCTTTGACAGCAAGTGTCCGCAGTGCCAATTGATATCTCTTCTGAATTTGTACCGAGCCAGTATCACCATCGATGCCTCGCCCTTAGGGCGATACAGCTGCAACTTCTTTCTTATTGATGTTCCCTGTTAATTTAAGTTAATATATTCTAAACGGGAGATGTAAGCAAGTGCATACAGACATTATCAATTTGAAATCGCTTACTGAAGCGCGATTTAAAATTGCCTTGCACGTCGTCGTAATCAAAACAGAAAAATGCATATATGTTGAAGAACATCTTAATTATTATATTACGTTTTGAAAATATCGTGAAAATGAACAAATATAATAAGCTAGCGAAAGGGCCACAGCTAATTAACAAAATAGTTTCAACAAAATTCGTTTCTTGCCAAGACTGTTCGTATAGGAAAAGAATGGCGAAATACTGTATATTGAATAGTAACAAAAATGGAAGCACCGCAGTGGGCCTTGCTATTTGTGTCTTGAAAAAGAGCTGTTGTACTGTGTTTACTGTTTGCCCATCGTCCCGCTTCAAAGCTGCGCTTTCCAGTATTCCACGAAATACATTGCCCTTTGCATTGCAGCGACGAAGGCGGAAAGAACCAAACAGTCCTTGCAGTACATCCAGTTGGTGAGCTATACAGTGCGACATACTTACTGGAGGCATCTTTAGTTCCAATGTGAGCATGCGAGTTACGAGGCGAAATATATATGTGCCGTGTACGCCAGAATGTGTTAATGAGATATACAAAAACGTATTCCTGCTCAATTTCACACGGTGGTTCAATTAATTAACGAGCCCCCTTAGTTCTTTTTTAACATACCTTACAGCTAGGGCCCAAATGGGCAATAAGGAGTGCATGCTTAGATATTATATAAACAAAAAGGTAGCAAAATTGCATAAAGTACACACGTTTGATAAAATTTCAATGAAAAACCTTATAATTCAGCAAAAAATAAATAATTCCACTTTAACTTCTGTCTTTATACAGTCTATTGACTGGGATTTGACAAGTAGAAATAACACGAATTTATCAACTTCTGTTTATAGACAATCTATACACTGGGATTAGACAAAAAAAAACAAACTTCAACAACTTAACTTTTGTCTATAGATTGTATATAGACTATCAATAGAAAAAAGAAACATACGCTTTTTAAAACTTTTGTTTATAGACAATTTATAGAACGCAATTAGACAAAAAATAACACGCCATTTATAAACTTTTGTCTATAGATTATCAAAAGATTTTCTTTAGACAAAATACTAAATCTACATAAAGGCGAACTCGTCTACAAGAAGTGTACAGGGTGTGTCCAGATAAGATCGAACACGAGGTCCCGGTCACCATTCCCGATTTTGATGAAATTTGTTGTAGGTCTAGGCATTACACCCAGAACAACGGTTTCGAGGTTAGTTTCGCGAAAAAAAATTTGTTCGCCTGAAAAAAAAATATACAAATTTTGGCCGCAAAAAACACTTTTTCGCCAATTTCGCTATTTCTGTATTTCGAGTGCACCTAGGGAAAAAACGGTGCACTTCTCAGTCACAATATTTCTTCCCCTCAAAGAACAAGTTAAATAAAATCCTATGAGTCTATTATTTTCCTTTTTTGTCGAAGCACTTTTGAAGAAAAAAATCACAAACTTGGCAAATCGCACAAAATACCTGTATTTGAGGAATTTATTGCTGCAAACGAGTTAAAGCGAGGATAACAAAAATCAATACATATTAACTTTGATACCTTCGCTCTCTATTGCAATACTTTTCGTGGTTTTATCACGCTCCATTTTACTCGATAATTGGGCTGAAACATAAGTAATTTAGCAAAAACGCCGAACTTTGAAAATAGTTTTCTCAAAAAGGCCATTTTAAATTTTTTTTAAATCCCTCTGATTGAAGTCAAGGACGTCTTCTATCATTCTGCCTAAAAAAACGTTGCATTATTTTGGTTTCTAACAAGTTATATTGCGTCAAATGTGACCAAGTCAGCCTAGCGGCCGCGTCGTTCCTTATGTGCTGAAACTCGGATATACGGTGTTCAAAATACTTATACGTGACATAATCACAAATAAGTAGCTCCACACCAACAAATGCGCAGCCAGGTGTCGTGGTTCAGCAAGCTTTGTCTTGCGATCAGCCACTTGACAAACCCGCAGTAGCAGCCGCTTGATGCTGCGGGCGCTCGCATTACATGAGTGCCGCTTGACTGCAGATGAGCTTCGCTTGCGCGCCGAACTACGCTCAGAGGACGAAAGAGAGAAGAAATCCATCACTGTGAAAGATAAAAGCTGTTAAGTGCCAAAAAAGCCATATTATACAACGAAAGCTCTGCCGGTATGTTTGCAGTGAGCGCCTCCAGTAGTACGCCTCCATGTGTTGCTCTGTCTCATCTGATGGCCTAAAGATAATTAGTTTCACTCTATCGGCAATATGTCACACAAAAGCAAGCCATTGAAATCTAAAAATAATGTCTGATACGTGCGTCCGATTGTCGAACAGTTCAAATTGCAGTTGTTCTCTATCTCGTGGCAGAACACTTGTGTCAGCCGGCTGTGAAAAGAAGTGAGTGCAAGTCCTTTGCTTCATTAAAGCACCGCTATTACAATACTGTATTGTTGTGCGTGCGCAGATAGTTTCAACGCAAGCCGAGCGTTTTTCACGATATTTTGCGGCTGCGGGCATAACAGGGGGGAAAAAATACACGCATGCTGTATTGAAGGCGCGCACTGCGAAATTGCCGGCAGAGTTTTCGTTGCATATTATGACATTTGTTAGCACTTAACAGCCTTTATCTTTCACAGTGATGCATTGCTTCCCTCTTTCGTCCTCTAAGCGTAGTTTGGTGCGCAAGCGGCGCTCATCCGCAGTCGAGGCGGCACTCATGTAATGTGAGTGCCCGAAGCATCGAGCGGCCGTTACTGCGGGTTTGTCAAGTGGCTGATCGCAAGACAAAGCTTGCTGAACCACGACACCTGGCTGCGCATTTGTTGGTGTGGAGCTACTGATTTGTGATTATGTCACGTAGAAGTATTTTTAGCATCTTATATCCGAGTTTCAGCACATAAGGAACGACGCGGCCGCTAGGCTGACTTGGTCACATTTGACGCAATATAACTTGTTAGCAACCAACATAATGCAACGTTTTTTTAGGCAGAATGATAGAAGACGTCCTTGACTTCAATCAGAGGGATTTAAAAAAAAATTAAAAATGGCCTTTCTGAGAAAACTATTTTCAAAGTTCGGCGTTTTTGGTAAATTACTTATCTTTCAGCCCAATTATCGAGTAAAATGGAGCGTGATAAAACCACGAAAATTATTGTAAAAGAGAGCGAAGGTATCAAAGTTAATATGTATTGATTTTTGTTATCCTCGCTTTAACATGTTTGCAGCAATAAATTCCTCAAATACAGGTATTTTGTGCGATTCGCCAAGTTTGATTCTTTTCTTCAAAAGTGCTTCGACAAACAAGGAAAACAATAGACTCATAACATTCTATTTAACCTGTTCTTTGAGGGGAATAAATATTGTGACCAAGAAGTGCACCGTTTTTTCCCTAGGTGCGCTCGAAATACAGAAATCGTGAAATTGGCGAAAAAGTGTTTTTTGTGGCCAAAATTTGTATATTTTTTTCAGGCGAACAAAATTTTTTTTCGCGAAACTAACTTCGAAACTGTTGTTCTGGATGTAATGCCTAGACCTACAGCAAATTTCATCAAAATCGGGAAGGGTGACCGGGACCTAGTGTTCGATCTTATCTGACACACCCTACAGATACCCTATAGACTGTCTAAATCCATTTTTGTAAGGGGTGGCTTCCCGCGAAGCCGCATCTCGTGGCAGGTGGCCCGCATACTTCAAACTCGCTATGTCAGCAGGGACGGCGGCGATCATTGAGGAGCGATGGCTTCGACGTAACGTCCTCGCATTTCAAAACTGAAAATGCGACGATCTTCCTCCTGTGGACCCCGGCTCACACCAGCGTCCCGCTTGCAGGCAACCAGGCGGCCCACACCGCGGCTCGAGCTCTCACTCACCGAGCCGCGGCCGATTCGGTGGCCGCCTCCACCTCAGAGAGTGTAAGAACACAACAGGAACCGGAATGGTCGTGGGGCGATCGCCTGACCACATTCAGCGACATCACACAAAATTACAGACTAAACAGACGCATATACCCTCGACCACACAACAAATTAAACAAAAGACAGGCCGTAATTTGGAGATTACTACAAACAGACACTTACCCCAACCCGGTGATCCTGCGCATCTGTTATCCTAGCATATACCCGACGGACGCGTGTAAAGCGTGCGGGGAAAGAGCCACACTTCGGCACATGCTTTGGTAATGTGCCGGGAGAGCTAATGTCGCTGCCGCCGCTCACTTCGCGACGCATGTTAGGCAGAGACGAACTGCTACCACCGTGCGAAGCAGCGGCCGACCGCCGCCGCGGCTGTGGTGACTGCTGCGGATCGGCTGCGTCGGCGTCGCTCCCGCTGGGAGGCGGCACTCACCAGCGACGAGCTGACCGACCACCTTTGGGCCGTTCGGCAAGCCGAGGATGCCGCCCGGGTACAAGGGCTTCAAGCCGTCACCTGACGCCATCATCATCGACGGAGAGTGGGACGGGACAGGGGTTAATCCCCTCTTCCTCCCGCCTCGCCTGGACTTTTAATAAAGTTTATTCATTCATTCTCTGTCAGATAGCAAAAATTGATTGATTGATTAGTGGGTTTTTGTGGCGCAAGGGCCATGGATGGCCAAAGAGCGCCATGTCTCTCTATGCGGTGTTAACGATGACCAGTGGTTACAATGGCAGGATGTCACCATCATCATCAGCCTGTCTACGCCCACTGCAGGGCAAAGGCCTCTCCCATGTTCCGCCAATCAACCCGGTCCTGTGCTTTCTGCTGCCACGTTATACCTACAAACTTCTTAATCTCATCTACCCACCTAATCTTCTGTCTCCCCCTCACGGTTTGCCATCTCTTGGAATCCAGTCAGTTACCCTTAATGACCACCGGTTATCCAGCCGACGTGCTACGTGATCGGCCCATATCCATTTCTTCTTCTTGATTTCAACTACGATATCCTTAACCCCCGTTCGTTCCCTGACCCACTCTGCTCTCTTCCTGTCTCTTAAGGTTACACCTGTCACTTTCCTTTCCATCGCTCTCTGCGTCGTCCTGAATTTAAGTTGAACCCTTAATGCAAGTCTCCAGGTTTCTGCTCCCCAGGTAAGTACCGGTAAGATGCAGCTGTTATATACCTTCCTCTTGAGGGATAGTGGTAGAGTACCATTCATGATTTGATAATGCTTGCCGAATGAGCCCCATCCCATCCTTATTCTTATAGTTATTTCACTCTCATGGTTCGGCTCCGCGGTTACTACTTGTCCTAAGTAGACATACTCCTTTACAACTTCCAGTGTCTCGCCACCTATCGCAAAGCGCTGTTCTCTGCCAAGATGTATTATGGCTGTAACGAGGCCTGAAATCACGTGCTGTGTGACAGCGTAAAAGATGTGTATAGAGCATAAAATTATAGCAGTGTCAAGTGATGTGATCTATGAGTGTGGGATGAATGACGAGTGAAGATGGTATCTACAAGTGACAGGCGGGAAAACAGCACGAATGGCTCCTCAAGGCCTTTGAGCCCAAAGGCCGGGAAGCAGGTGCTTCCTTTGATAGAATCACCGCAGCAGCGGCCTCATCATTGAGTTGAAATTTACATCCTTTAGATATTCACACGGGGACTGATACTTAGACAGGTTCTTTGCCAATGAACATAACGAGATGGAGTGGGAAATGAAGGTATATTGATGAGAAATGCATTTTCCTGAGAGCGTGTAGTTCCCTGCATTGCAGTAGGATGTGGAGTACAGTGAGGGGGTTGCCACAGTGGTCACACAACGATGGGTCGCCTCCGCACAAAAGGTATGAATCCGTACTATGCGTGTGTCCCATTCGGGGTCTGCAGAGTGTTACTTGTGAACAAGGTGTCTTGGATATCGGCGGCCAATTACCAAGGTGCGGTTTTATGAGATGTAGCTTATTTTGCTTTTCATTATTTCATAGGTGCTCCCAATGAGCCCTGAGCTTCAGTTTTAGGAAGGGCTTCAGGTCCAGTGCAGGGACAGTCATGGGTTTATCGGCAGCGTTTCCGTGAACGGATGCCGCCAGCCGGCCCACCAACACGTTCCCTTCGATCTCGCGATGCCCTGGCACCCAGCATACAACATGCTGTGCGCGCGTGCAGATCGTGAATATGAGTGAGTAAAGAGAAACAAGGACGGCATTTCTATGTTTTTCCAATCTTTTTAAAAGCTTTTACAACACTTAGGGAATCTGTATATAAAACAAAACTGCATTTTCTATTTTTAATTGTTTAATGTGTTTAACGGCCACCAATATTGCATATTCCTCTGCTGTGAAATCCTTGTGTTAGGATGTAGAACGCCGGCATCCGAGAAGGATGGACCGACCGCGGCGTAGGGCACAGAAGTGTGAGACCTAGAGGCATCGGTAAAGAATTCTGGAAAAGTGTATTTGTGCTGGAGTTCGAGGAAGTGTGTATGGATATGTGCAGCAGGTGCGTGCTTAGTAACCTCCACGAAGGATACATCGCAGTCTTTGAGTTTCCACTGCCACGGCGGGGGATATGCAGCGGGAGCCAGCAGACGGTGTTCAAGAAGTGGCACACCCATTTCTTCAGCTAGGCCCCTCACACGAAGTGCATAAGGCTGTCTCATGGTAGGACGGTTGTCCAACAGGACAGAACTGGACAAATCATTGATAGCAGAGTGTAAGGGGTGTTCTTTTTTCGCATTCACCTTGAGGAAATAGAGAAAAGAGAGGTAGGATCTCTGGAGGTGTAACGACCATTCGTTCGATTCGACGTAAAGGCTTTCTACGGGGCTAGTACGAAAAGCACCTGTAGAAAGTCGAATGTCTAGATGATGGACAGGGTCAAGCATCTTCAAGGCGCTTGGTGTCGCAGACTGATAGGTTATCGCCCCGTAATCTAGGCGCGTGCGTATGAGGCTTCTACATAAGTTGATCAGACACTTTGTGTCACTACCCCAAGTAGTTCGTGACAACACTTTCATAACATTCATTGTTTTTATGCACTTGTTTTTTATATATTTTACTTGTTATATGAAGGTTAGTTTCATGTCTAGAATTACACCTAGGAATTTCTGCTCCGTTTTCACAGGTAGCTGCTGGCCGTTGAGGTGAATGTCCGGATCCGGATGGAGGTCTCTCTTTCTTGAGAATAACACGCAAGTGCTTTTTCGCGGGTTAAAGGGGTCATGAAGCACCCCTTGGGCTTGTTGAAAAAACACAACCTGCGGAAAGCTGACACGGCTATGAACTGCTTTGCAAAGTATTACAGTCGTGCGCGCCGCGTAAAGGCCACAAGCGGAGCGCGAAGTTGCCGTTTCCTCAGGCGCCCTCTTTTCAAACAAAGGCCGGTTCCCACTCTCGTCGGTGGGCGGGGCGTCTGCACGTTGACGTCGCGGAGACATGGCATGCTTATTGGCCGATAGCCGGATGAGATGCGCTTCTTGCCACGGGGTGCCGCCACTTGCCCGCGCCGCACTCCTCAGTCTGCTAACTTTACCCGGTAGCCGCACTCGCGCATGCGAATCACAGCGGGAGAGCGATCGCGTTTCATGACGCGCGCTGACGTAATTTCTTACCCCCGTGCCATCCCTCCCTGTCTAGCTTCCAGTGCGCTCGTCGGCACGAGAAAAGAGAGAAAGCGCTGAGAGCGTGCGCCAAACCCCCGTAACTCCGCTGATTCGTGACTGATTCGAGAAATTTTTGCGGCAATCGATTCAGGAGGCAGTAAACTCCGATACTAAGGTCATTAGATCATTATTGGAAAAGTGGTTCATGACCCCTTTAAGGCTGAAGCCGTTCTCGTCTGCCCATTTGGTTACCTTGTTCAAACCAAGTTGCACCTGCCGCTCGCAAATTGTGAGATTGCAAGATGTAAAACCCATTTGTACGTCATCGACATATGTGCAATAAAACATGTTACGTGGGATTGACTGGCGCAAGGAATTCATTTTCATAATAAAAAGTGTACAACTCAATACACCACCCTGCGGAACTCGTGTTTCTTGGACAAATATTCGGGACAAAACACTGCGTACTCGTACACGGAATGTCCGATTGGACAAGTAACTATCAATTATGGTGAACATGCTACCCCGTACACCTAAATGTGAGATGTCTCGAAGTATGCCAAAGCGCCATGCGGTATCATAGGCCTTCTCCATATCGAGAAACACAGAGAGAAAGAATTGTTTATGGACGAAAGCGTCACGGATTTGTGCCTGGATACGTAGCAGATGACAGTTGTGGATCTACCTTCCCGAAACCCGCATTGGTATGGGTCAAGTAGACAGTTTGTTTCAGGGAAGTGTAGGAGTCGCCTGTTTATCATATTTTCGAAAACCTTGCATAGACAGCTTGTTAGGGCTGTAGGCCTGTAACTGGAAACTGAGGATGGGACCTTGCTCTGTTTTAAAATGGGAAAAATAATGGCTTCTTTCCAGGCCGAGGGGATCTCGCCGGAAAGCCAGCGAAAGGAGGGCTTTTTCGGTTTCAGATGGCAGGTGTTTCAACATTTCATATACAACACGGTCGGAGCCTGGGCCGGAATTATTGCAGCAACTAAGCGATGCTTGTAGCTCAGCTATGCAGAAAGGTTCATTGTATGCTTCGTGTTTTGTGGATTTTCCCTCTACTTTCTGTTTTAAATGCGGAGCATTTCTTAGTCGCACCTGCGGCGTCGGCCGCCGTCCACACCCCCACTGCGCATGCTCGGCTCGTCTCGCGCCGGCAGCAAGCCTCTCCCTCCCTCCCTCCTCTCGATCGAACGCGGGCCGTGTGTATATAAGCGGCGGAGCGCGCGTTCGGAATTCAGTCAAGGGCGTCTTTACTTGGCTTTCGCTTGACTTGACGCTTTGCTTGACTCGAGTCAAGATGCGATGGAAGCAACAGTACCTTCAATCAGCGTCCCACCACTCGTTGAAGGCAACGTTACCCCACCCTCACCGTCGTCAACAACAGCAAGCAACGCAGAAGACAAGGCTGCGAAGAGACGAGCATACGACGCTGAACGCAAGCGTTTGAAGCGAGCTGCGGACCCGGAACATCGTGCACGAGAATCTGCTGCGAGACGGCAACGACGGGCTGCGGATCCTTCACTCGGGGAACGAGAAGCAGCTGCGAAACGGCAACGACGGGCTATAGATCCTGAACGTCGTGCTCGAGAAGCAGCAACCGTTCGTGAACGTAGTGCAGCGGATCCATCACTCGGGCAGCGCGACGCTTCTGCGAAACCCAATTACGCAACAATCACGCGATACCCCCACCACTCTGCGACGCATTTACTCGAGTTCCCCCCGTGGGAAGGTGCGGGCGTCATTTTTTCGATTCGTGTTTTGTAACTTTGGAAAGCTTCGTTATAGTGCGACGAGCTTGACACCTGTTCGAAGTGTGCGCCGAGGAAGTTTGCCTGGTCCTCCAAGCTTTGCATTGTGTGTTTACAAGAGGGAGTGAATATGCCTGCCGTCCTGCTACCCTATTAACCATGCTCCAGACTTTAGCTTCCTGCGTATATGAATTAATGCCCGATAAAAATTTCTGCCAACATTCCCTTCTTGCCTGTCGGCGCGTTCTCCTACCTTGTGACTTTATGCACTTGAAATTGGTAAGATTCTCAGCTGTCGGATAGTCGCGAAGCAACTTCCATGCTTTGTTTTGTTTCCTGCGCGCATTTCCGCACTCATTGTTCCACCATGGAACTCGTCGTTTTCCAGAGTGACCACTTGTTTGTGGAATACATTTGGTTGCAGCATCAATCAGAAATGATGTAAAGTATTCTACAGCTGCGTCTATGCTTAAGGCACACATGTCCGTCCAACTTAACAGTGTAACTTTCCGAAACTGTTCCCAATCGGCTTTCTCAGTCTGCCATTTTGGAAGTTGAGGGGGACATTCATTTGTAATTTGCGTGTTCAGAAGTATTGGAAAGTGTTCACTTCCGTAAGGATTCTTCATAACTTTCCATTTGACTAGGGGCAAAAGTGATGGAGATGCTGTGCTGAGATCTATGGACGAGAATGTCCTGTTTGCAAGGCTATATTATGTTGGTTGTTTTTTATTCAAGAGACATGCGCCAGAAGAGAAAAGGAACTGTTCAATCAGACGACCTCGCGCATCGCAGCGAGAGTGTCCCCATAGACTGTTGTGTGCATTTAAGTCTCCAAGGACCAGATATGTTTCAGGAAGTTGATCTATTATGGACTCAAATTCATGTTCTTGGAGGTGGCAGTGCGGGGGTATGTAAAGTGTAATCTGATTGTGATCAGATTGTTGAAGAGAACGGCTCGGACAGCCACTGCCTCGAGGGACGTTTGGAGTGGAAGTGGGTACATGCAATTACTTGAATAACTATAACAGCTACGCCACCTGATGACGCCACAGCATCATCCCGGTCCTTTCGGAATATAACATATTGGCGTAGAAAATTCGTGTTCTTGAATTTTAAGTGTGTTTCTTCTACACACAGCACTTTTGGTGAATGTTCATGTAGCAACTCTCGGATATCGTCGAGGTTTCTTAGAAGACTTCTCACGTTCCACTGTATAATTTGTGTATCCATTTCGAGTGTAAATTAGTGCTGTGTGTACTGGAAAAACTACTCCCTTATGTCACGGAGCCTTTCCCAGGCCCTGTAATGCGGGCTTTTCTTTTTTGGCGCGCTCCAACGAGCTGCGCCGTTCCTTCGGCGTTCGAGACGCCATTGGGCTTGACATTGTGTCCATCGCCTCGGCAGAGGCGCTGGATGCCCGCTCGCGGCTAGCGCGCACGGGTGTCAGAGTTGTGGGGCTTTCTGCCTGAGCAGAAGGCCCTGGGCCTGCAGATCCGGAGGCCTGCATGCCCTTTGGTTGGAGAGCAGCACGGGCTGCTTCCGCTGAGGGGGTGGATGGCGCTGCCGCCCGTCCACTTTGAGTGGTAGGCGCGGCAGCCACGACCCTTTGTGGCACTGCCCCCTTGCCTGCCACGTCCGCGAATGAAGGTCCCTGCGCAAATGAAAGGCGTTTCCGCGCCTCCCTAAAGCAGATGTTTTCTGTGACCTTCAGGGTGATTATTCCTTTTTTTTTCCATGAAGGACATGCACGAGCGTAGGCGGGGTGCCCGCCGTGGCAATTTGCGCAGTGTGGAGATTCGACACAGTTGTCAGCAGGGTGTTCGTGTGAACTGCACTTGGCGCATGTTTGACGGCCACGGTAACTCTCAGAGCCGTGACTGAAACGCTGCCACTTGAAACAGCGTCGCGGGTTGCGGATGTAGAGTCTGACATTTAGTTTCAAGTATCCTGTTTCGACATGTTCTGGTAGTGTGCTTGTGGCAAGTGTGAGAATGAGGTGTTTTGTCTGGATTTCTTTATCGTCACGCCTGATTTTAATTCGCTGCACATTGATCACATGCTGGTCACTCCAGCCCACGAGGAGTTCACTTTCGGTCAGGTCGAGCAAGTCTTGTTCTGACACCACACCTCGCGAGCTGTTGAGAAAGGGATGCGGGGTGACTGAGACAGGTGTGTTTCCCAACGAAGCAAGTTTGGACAGTTTTTAAAGACGATAGTCTTTCTTGGGGAACATAAACGCAATAATTTTGGTCTGTCTGTCTTTCTCTTCCTCTGTCTGTCACCCGATTCAGCCACCCAGTCAAAGTTTAACCACTTGCTTACCGCCCAGCCATCTTGAACTGGTACGGCTGTTCATACTTGTGAACACTGTCGATCAAAAAGTAAATATTACGCATATCTGAGGCGCAACATCAATACGTAAGTATTAGGTGGTGTATTCCTTTACTAGAAAATACGTAGATAAGTAATTCTAAAGACCCTAATGTTTCTAATTTGGCTGCGCTGAAAATGCGACGCTATGAGGTACATGCGGCGGTTCAACATAGAGGAGGAGGTCTCGCGTAGTACGACCGGCACAAGACTATCGTCTTTCGACGACATTTGCAGCGAAGCACGCAGATACGCGGCGAAATGTTCATATTAGATTTTGCTTTGTACCTCAAGGAGAAGGTCTCCGCTAGCCATTCTAGTTGCCTGGTAACCGTGGCCGAGAGTTTTAGTGAGGCATTTGGACACAACAAAGGGAGAGATTGTTCTGGCATTCTTTTCGAGTGTTTGGCAGTGTATGACGTGGAAGCGTGGAAAATTTTCTTTTGGTTTCAGCAAGGCATTCAAAGTGTCTTCGGTGCGTCCTCTCTTTGTGACAGGGCGATCGTTCAATCGTGGAAAGGAGGGTGAGGCCATAAATTGTGTATAATTTCGGCAGCCATGTCAGCCGCCCACCATGGAGCCCAGCATAGGGACGCGAAAGCACTTATATTGATATAAGGCATGCCAACGCCAGCTGTACACAGCTAATATAACCAAATATAATGTGCCCAAGAGAGGGCACATACACAAGGTTAACCGTCGCCGCCAAGAAAAAAAGGAAGTAAATGGGAGAGGACAGGAAAGATGCAAAGTGAGAGAGATAGACGAAGATGTGAGGAGAGAGAGAGATAGGAAAAGGCGACTGCCGACTTCTCCTGGGTGGGTCAGCCCAGGGGTGTCGTCTACTGAAGCCGGGGCCAAAGGGGTGTGTTGCCTCTGCCGGGGGGCCTTAAAGGTTCAATCACCCGGCGTCGGTTCAACCCCCAGGATCCCCTTTTCCCCGAACACGGCAATGCCACTCACGACAGGGCGTGGGAGGGGTCGGAACTCCCCGTTAGCTCGAGTCCGTGGTGTCGCTGCGGGGGTCGCCCCTGCGGGGGTCAGATAGCAAAAAGTCACAGTTTCGACGCAAGGGCAAAGCAATGAATGCGATAGCAAGAAAAGCGGCCTGTGATGGACGCGCTGCTACGCTGCATAAACATCTGCCCCCCGGCAGCAACTATGCTCGCAGACAACTGTTCTTGGTAATGAAGCGAAGGCTACAGAGCCACAATGCACGTATCCTACCGCTAATGAATGTAGTCCCACAATTGCGTCCGCATTTTCTGCGTGGGATGTATAGAATACTCCTTCATTTTCTACATGTAGCTTTTTGAGACCGAACGCAGCGCCCACAAGCGAGATAAATGTATTTCTTTTAGTTATACGTGGTCACTTTGCGTTTTTGCGTGCGTGAAAAAGTCGCGCCTTTTACTCGTACCTTTGACGCTAAGCAGCGTTTGCGTCGAAATGCAACGCTAGCCATAACTTTCCACGGCGTTACGAGACGCGCGCCAAACCGGACTACTTCGCGTAGCAGTACATGTGCAGACGCTCCACCCCCGTAGCTTTCCCTTCATTGCCAATAAAAGTTCTCCGCGGGTATACCGCGCGAGCAGACAGAGGAAGGGCAAGGTTCTCCCTGCGCAAATATTAGAGAAGCGAGCGAGCTGGCCGACGACTTTTAAATGCGCCCGTTTAGGGAGCCTTTGTGTGCGCGCCTCCGTGCCTCCGACGGAGGCACGGAGGCGCGCACATGAAGGCTCTCTACGCCCGTTTTACGCCCGTTGCGCTCCTCGCGTCATCTCGCTGGTAATAAAGAAATGCTTATAAGCGCCTGCCGTCTCTGAGTCCTGCCTGCGGTAAAGGGTGTGTATATAACGCTCGCCGTTAGCTACCTGAAGGATCTGCTCTTTGTGGCGTAATGGCTAGCGCCACGCGCTGCCGAGCGAGAGGTTGCTGGCTCGATTACGCGCTTCGAAACATTTTTCTGAATTATTTTGCTTTGGGACTTTCGATATATATATATATATATATATATATATATATATATATATATATATATATATATATATATATATACGTTGCATGAAGGCGGCGACGGGGACGGCAAAAACCAGCCGAGACGGTCTATATAATTGCTATCGCAATAAAACCGATGGCTTGCAAATGCAACCGTGCTTTTCTCGCGTCATCTGCGCAGCCTCACTTATTACTCGTGCTTGCTCATCCTTGTTCCTAGCCACAACCGTGGTTCCTTGAGAAACTGCGGCGTGCACCCACACGTGCTGACGTTCAGTGCAAAAAAGCCATCCTTACCATTGCGTACGTTATTGGCGTGCTCACGTAAGCGCTCGTTCAGGCATCTGCTCGTCTGGCCCACGTAGAACATTTCAGAACACCGCGTGTGTTACCGCTAGAGGATTCTTGGACGTTCTGTCTTTGTACATTACGTCAACTTTTGTAGAATGAAAACATACATCCAGAAAGAAGGCGTCTCTATCGGGTCTTCCATAGCGCCGTTTCTGAGCGACCTGCTGTTAGCGAAATTAGACAGGGCATTGAAGGACCGGCTTAGCACGTTGTTTGTCAAAAAAACTTTTAGATATGTGGATGATTATCTGATAGTCATGCAATGTGATTCACATATCTTTCATTCTCAGATTATGCAAGGTTTAGAAATTTTCCGCGAGTGCTTCTGTCTGCTCCTGGTGACTTACGAGCTGCCCTATAAGGACAGCATCCGCTTCCTGGATCTGCAAATGTCATTCTCTGAGGACCACACGTGCTGGCGATACGAGCCCCGGTCACAGAAGCCTATCCTCCCGTTCTCGTCGGCTCACAGTAAATTATTTAAGAGAGCCATCGTAGAGGCGTGCTTCTCGAACGTTTTAGAGAGGTCTTGCCAACACGTCTCGGAAGCTAGTCTCCTGGCGCAGTCGAAACGCCTTGAGGGAGCAGGGTATCCACGTCCTTTGCTCATATCTGTAGCTGAGTCTATGCACAGAAAAAGAAAACATAGGTGCACTGAAGGCGACACAGAACAAAGGACTGTTCAAAAGCGGCACAGAGTGGCAGTCATCCCGTACATGCTTTCCGTGTCTCATCGCCTAAAGAAAATAGGGCAACGCATTAATGTGCAAGTTGTTTTCAGTGCGCCCGACAAGTTGTCCCAGTTGGCGAACAGAACTGGCGAACAGAACGTGTCCAGTGAAGAGACGAGCAAGACAATGTGTTGTCAAACACAGAACACAGTTCGTCGACTGGGTGCAAGGAGTGGTGTACCGGATACCCTTGTCTTCCGGGGCGTGCTACGTGGGCCAGACGGGCAAATGCCTGAACGAGCACTTACGTGAGCGGGCCAATAACGTACGCAATGGTAAGGATGGCTTCTTGGCACTGCACGTCAGCACGTGTGGTTGCACGCCGCAGTTTTAAGGGACCACCGCTGAGAATAGGGTCACGTCGGGTCATCGTGTAGGGCCTGGAGGACTTCTGGTCGTAATGATGAGGGCACGACAAGAAGGTAGTCGGTTCGAAGTGGCGAGAAGTTCTTCTTCAGGAGAACGCCGTTCCGTAAGAAAAACGACGGCAGTCCTCGCTTGAATACCTTCGGAACAACGGCGGTCTTGCAATCGAGGTACTCCATAAGGTCCCCCAGTTCCGCGTCGGCTCGTTGCCTTTCGGCGAAGTCGTCGGCACTTATAGTTCCGAGGAAGCAGTCATCGTCGTCGTCTTGCGGCGGCGCGTCAACGGGGGCACTAGACAGGCAGTCGGCAGTGTTTTCGTCCGGACATGTACACGACGGTAATGTCGAATTCTTGAAGCCTGAGACTCCATCGCGCGAGACGACCTGAAGGGTCCTTCAAGTTAGCTAGCCAACATAAGGCGTGATGGTCACTGACAACTTTGAAGGGCCTGCCATAGAGGTAGGGGCGAAACTTTGACGTAGCCCAGAGGATGGCAAGGCATTCCTTTTCTGTTGTGGAATAGTTCGCTTCTGCCTTGGATAGTGACCGGCTAGCATAACTGATAACACTTTCAAGCCCGTCAGTCTTTTGCACAAGGACTGCACTGAGTTTTACGCTGCTTGCGTCGGTGTGTATTTCCGTATCGGCGCAATCGTCGAAATGCGCAAGTATGGGTGGCGTCTGCAGGCGTCGTTTAAGTTCATGAAAGGCTTGCACTTGGCCGTTTCCCGCCTGAATTCCACGTTAGTCTTCGTGTGAAGCGTCAGTGGTTCGGCGATCCGTGAAAAGCTTTTGACGAAGCGTCTGTAATAGGCGCATAAGCCGAGAAATCGGCGCCTTCTTGTCGGTGGGTGGCGCGAAGTTGGCAATGGAAGCTGTTTTCCGAGGGTCTGGGCGCACTTCAGACTTGCTGATCACATGACCCAGAAACAAGAGCTCGTCGTATGCGAATCGGCGCTTTTCTGGCTTCAGGGTCAGTCCAGAGGTCTTGATTGCTTGAAGTACTGCCTCAAGCCGCCGGAGATGCTCGTCGAAGGTCGACGAAAACACGACGACGTCGTCCAAATACACAAGGCACGTCTGCCACTTCAGTCCGGCCAGTACGGTGTCCATGACGCGCTCGAGCAAAGACCGAAAGGCATGACCTTGAACTCAAAGAGGCCGTCGGGCGTTATAAAAGCGGTCTTTTCTCGGTCTCTTTCGTCTACTTCGATCTACCAATAGCCGGTCTTGAGGTATATCGACGAAAAGTACGTCGCGTTGTGAAGTCGATCCAGGGTGTCGTCTATCCGTGGTAGGGGGTACACGTCCATTTTCGTGATTTTGTTCAGGCGCCGATAATCAACGCAGAAGCGCAGTGTCCCGTCCTTCTTCTTCACTAACACCACGGGTGACGCCCACGGGCTCTTGGACGGCTGGATGATGTTGTCGCGTAGCATCTCGCCGACTTGTTTCTTTATCGCGTCGCGCTCTCGAGTCGAAACTCTGTAGGGGCTCTGACGGAGTGGTCGAGAATTTTCTTCTGTTATAATGCGGTGCTTAGCAAGGGGCGTTTGTCGGATCCGCGATGACGCCGGGAAACAGTACTTGTATTGCAGGAGCAGGGTTTTGAGCTGGCCTTGCTTGACCTTCGGAAGGCTCGGGTTGGCGTCGAAATCCGTTTTGGGACCTCTATTCGTTGAAGCAGGTTCGGCAGCATCGAAGAGGGCGAAAGCATCGCTGGCGGCTACATATTCGTTGATGTAGGCAACCGTCGTACCGATGTTGAGGTGCCTATATTCGTGGCTGAAGTTTGTGAGCACTACCTTTGCTTTACCGTCGCGCAGCTCGGCTATACATCGTGCGACAGAAATTTGACGGTTCAGGAGTAGGTGCTGATGACGCCTTCAAGGTTGGCAGGTTTTTCGGTGCCGATGGAAATAATGACGCTGGAGCGCAGCCGAACGGTCACCTGCCCTTCTATCACATTCAATGCATGGTTCCCTGATGGCGCTTGGGGCGGGAGCGCTTTGTCTGAGGTTAGTGTTATCGACTCAGACCTCAGGTCGATGACGGCGCCGTGGTCACTTAGGAAGTCCATTCCAAGTATTCACATCCCTGGAGCAGTTTTGTAGGAGTACAAACCTCGCAGGATAAGTCCGGTTGTTGATGGTGACTCTCGCCGTGCAGACACTACTCGGCGTTATCAGATGGACTCCAGCGGTCCGGATCTCGGGGCCTTCCCAAGCAGTCCTAACTTTCTTCAACTTTGCTGCGAACGGCCTACTGATGACGGAATAGTCGGCTCCAGTATCGACGAGAGCGGTAACGTTGTGGCCGTCGATCAGAACGTCGAGGTCGCTAGTCCTCCGTCTTGCATTGCGGTTACGTCGCGGCGTCGGGTCACGGCTACGTCGGTTTGCATCGCTGCTTCCGCGTTGCGTCGTCAGGTCTGCTTCCGGTTGCAAAGTTTCGTTTTCAGGACGTCGTTCGGCGTGCGGCGGCGGCTCGGAACTTCGTCGCGGCGTCGGCGTCGTCGATGGCGGAGGATCTTCAGCATTTCGTCGTTCAGCAACCGCACCTCCATCGGTTGCTGCCCTTAGTTTTCCGGATACGGGCTAGGCGACCGGTCACGATTTGGGCCAGTGTACTGCCGGCGGTGCGGTGACATGTAGCGGCCGTGCGACGGCGAGCGGGAAGGTCGTCGTTCTTGCCACTGTGTTCCGGTGAGGTAGTCGTCGATGTCGCGAGGCCGTTCGCCTGGCTGCGGGCGCGGCGCGTTGACAGCGAATTCGCGTAGCCCCATCTGACGGTACTCACAGCGGCGGTACGTGTGGCCGGCCTCCCCGCAGTGGTAGCAGAGCGGGCGGTTGTTAGGGGCGCGCCAAACGTCGGTCTTCCTTGGGGCGTAGCGCGGGGCATAGCACTGGGCGACAGGAGGACGGTAGGGCGTTGGTGGTGATGGCGGCGGCGGCGTCTGGCGGCAGAACTGCTGCGGCGGCGCGGCGTCTTCACGTGGACGAGGAGCGGGGGCGTTGCGTCGGGCTGCAGCAGCATAGTTCATTGCTTGAAGCTGCGGCTACGCTGGCTGAGGAACACCCAGTGACTGTTGAATTTCTGATCGAACGAGATCTGCGATCGAGTCCACTTGAGGCTGCGGTGAGGGTAACAGCTTGCGCAGTTCCTCCCGAACGATCGCTCGGATCGTTTCGCGCAGACCGTCGGAGGCTAGGGCATGAACAGCTGGGCTGTCTTCAATCGAACGGCGATTGTACTGGCGGGTTCGCATTTCCAGCGTCTCCTCAATCCTCGTCGCTTCTGAGACAATTTCTTGGACTGTCGAAGATGGGTTCCGCATCAGACCAGCGAAGAGCTCTTGCTTTACCCCTCGCATGAGGAAGCGTACATTCTTGTCCTCGGGCATGGCAGGGTCAGCGTGGGGAAACAGCCGGGTCATTTCCTCTGTAAAGATGTTCACGCCTTCATTTGGAAGTTGGACCCGTGTCTCCAGCAAGGCTGCGGCCCTTTCCTTTCGGACGACGCTTGCGATCGTCGCCAGGAAAGCGGTGCGAAAGACATCCCAGGTTCGAAGAGTGGACTCCCGTTTCTCGAACCAGGTCCGTGCTGCGCCTTCAAAGTAAGTAGTAGACGTGGCGCAGCTTGTCCTCGGAGTCCCAGTTGTTGAAGGTTGAGACCCTTTCGAACGTCTCGAGCCAGGTTTCGGGGTCGTCTCTTGGTGATCCATGGAAGGTCGGCGGCTCTCTGGGCGGCTGCATCACGACAGCTGCAGTGGATGCTACGGCTGTCATCGCGCCCGTTATATTCGTCGCCGTGGCTCTTGGCTTGTCCTGTAGGAGACCGTATTCGGGTTGCAAGCCTTGTAGCCTGCGGCTAGCTCGCTGTTGCACGAGGTCTTCGACGTCTTCTTCACGCTGTCGGCTTGGTTCCCGGCTCTTCGTAGGTGTCGGGAACATCAAGGAAGCAGCACCTCCACCAGATGTCACGTGGTCGTGACGTCGTCGAAGGCAGCAGTCAGCACGTCAGAGATGAAACTCTTTATTTGGCCGAATTTGTGGCCGGGAAACTGAAAGACAAACTGCAGCAATGCTCTGATAGCGGTGAACAGAGCGTCGACCGTCGATCAACTGACAAGCGGTCAAGCGCGTCGGCTTTTATACAGGCGCTATCGAACTTTCCAGCGATATCGCTGGTGGCGACGGTATCTCTCGACAAAGCTAGAACATTCGCGTGCGGCGCGCAATCTTAACAAAACGATCTACTACAATCGCGAAGCTTCTCGAACACTGCTTCGCGGACAGCGTCGAGCGTTGATAACCGTCCTTGCTGGTCAAACCCGAATACATAAAAAACAAGAAGTGGGCGTGGCAATAGGAACAAGGATGAGCAAGCACGAGTAATTAGTAAGGCTGCGCAGATGACGCGAAAAAAGCATGGTTGCATTAGCAAGCCATCGGTCTTGCTATCTGAGAGCTGGGTTTTTTAGAATGCGGGGGTTGGCGTAGCCGGCTGCTGTGACTGTTAGTTTTTAGCCTGGTTTCTATCTTTGCTTTTTCTTGTTATGTTCTGTTTTCTGCATTTAACTTTCCCTGCAAGCACTTAAAAGTTGATTTCTTGTCAGTAAAAATTCGGTTGGAAGTCAGCGCGTTGTCTTGTGTGTCCCCTTTACGTCGCCGTCCGTTTTTTGCGCTGTTTATTTCAAGCTGTAAGTATGTGACGACAGCCCATTTCTTTGACAAAAATCTTGATCTCTTCTGAGATGAACTGCGGGCCGTTATTAGTGACAATGATGCCAGGGAAACCAAAACGCGCGAACAGTTCTCTAAATCTGTCAACTGTGGCGTCCGCCGTAGTCGAGCGCGTAACAAACACTTCCGGCCACTTGGAGTGCGGGTCCACGACTACAAGAAACATTGCGTGCAAAAAGGGGCCAGCAAAATCTACATGTATGCGCTGCCACGGCGCTGTTGGCCAACACCAAGGATGAAGGGGTGCTTTGCACGGTTCGCAACGTTGTTCTTGACAACTTGCGCAAGCGTTGACATGATGCTCGAGGTCCGCCTCGATGGACGGCCACCTCGCGTAGTTCCGCGCCAGTTGCTTGCTGCGCACGATGCCTGGGTGCCCTTCGTGGGGTTCGTCCAGCAGCAAGTTGCGCAACTTTACCGGCACCATCACTCACATCCCCAACATGATGCAGCGTTGGTGAACTGTGAGCTCGTTGCGTCTGTCAAAAAAAAGGCTTCAAATCTTTTTCATTCACAGATGACCGCCGCCCCGCAATAACAAAATCCATCACGTTACAAAGCAAGCGGTCCCGAGTTGTTGTTCGCGCAATGTCTTGGCTAGAAACTGGCATCGATTCCAACCGCAACGAATAGAAGGTTCCCCTAGTTCTTGTGTTTCATCTTCCACAACTGATAGCGGGAGACGCGAGCAGAAATCGGCTTCAGCGTTCCCACTTCCTCGTCTGAAGATGGGAGAAATACCGATAAGCTGATAGTGTGGCAGCGCAGCGCTGCAAACGTGCCACCCCGATGGTCGGAATGCCGGTTGTTGGGCCCAAGATTGTCTGAAGCTCCTGACAAAGCTGTGAACAGGTCTTCCATCTTCGGCAATGTGTAGCGGTCGACATCAAGGCACGGGTTAACGGTCGTCTTGTAGTCGCCGCAAATCCTTATGCTACCATCGTGCTTGATTACCGGTAGCGCCGGCGTAGCGTATTCCGACGTCGTAACCGGCGAGATAATGCCCAGTTTCACCATTTCAGCCAACTCGGCGTCAGAAGCTTTTTGCAGCGCAAATGGAACATTGGTTGCTTTTAGGAATCTCGGCTTCATATCAGGTTTAAGAAAAAGTTCGGCACGCTCTTCCGTTATCGTACCTAACTCGTCTTTGAAAAGAGGTTGGTACTTCGCCAACAATGCGTCGAGCCTCTTTTTTACGCTGATATGGGTTGCGTCTGATCTTGAAATGTCATTCAGGTTCCAGGTGGTTTTCGCCCAGTCCAGTTGGGTGGCGTGTAGCCACTCCCGACCCAGTAGAGGTGGTCCGTTGTGGTTCACGATGTAGAGCGGAAAATGCGCCGAATGTTCGTCGTGCTGCACGTTGACCGAGGACACCCCCTGGAGTCGTAGCAGTGCGCCTGTGTAGGTACGAAGTTTTGCTGTAGTGGGCTCCAGTACAGCCGAAGGAAAGAGCTGACGGAACTGAGTCGTTGACGTGACGGAAACAGCCGCTCCCGTATCTAGCTCCATGTTCACCAAGACGCCGTCTGTAGTCATCTGTACGGTGAGTGGGTCGAGCTTACCCGTCGACACGCCGTTTAGACTGAGGGTCGAAGCTTTCCGCGACACAACCGTCAGCATCTTGACATTCTTTTTCCCTGGCTTATTCTTAGACGAACTCTTACGACCGCTTCGGCACGCTCTCTGGATATGTCCTTTTTTGTCGCAGTTGAAACAGGTTGCGTCCACATGTGGGCACGCTTCACTCCTTTGTTATGGCGAACCGCAGCGAAAACAGCTTTTCCTTGTTTTCTGGGACTCAGCTTGCACCTTGTGCAGATCGGCGACAGAGAAGTCGCCGCCGTGTGCCTCAGCCGCACTCTCTTTAGCCGCTTCCATGTCCAGAGCCCGCTCCACCACTTTCTGGAATGTTAGCTTGCTATCTTCCGTGAAAAGCACTCGCTGAATGCCTTCTCGTAGCAGTGTAAATACGAAGCGGTCCCGAATAGACTCGTGAAGCGCGCTTCCAAACTCGCACGTTCGCGACAGATTACGAAGCTCGGCGACATACTCAGATAAGGACTCGCCTTCCTTTTGACACCTGCGGTGAAACTTGGCCCGCTCTCCAATGACGGACGGCTTCGGGGACAGGTGGCCGCTGAAAGCTTTCTTGAGGACTTCGAAAGTCTTTGTAGAAGGCAGATGTGGAGCTGTTAATGACCTGAACAGCCCGTATGTCTTGGGATCGATGATACGCAAAAACCCGTGCACCTTGTCGATGTCGGGTACACGGTTGACAATTAGGAACGACATAAGGCGGTCTTCGTACGAAGCCCAGTCGCTGGCGGACTCGTTGAAAGGTTCCAGGTGGCCCAGTCTCCCGGCGAAGTGCGTTCCCGCTGCCTCGGCCTCATTCATGACGAAAGTCACCGGCTTTGAACACTGCAAAAAGACGGTCGTCTTCACCGAGCCAATTTCGGAAACACTTGCCTTCCAAATTGAAGAACGACAGCTTCAGGTCCCATCTTCGTCGCCAGTTGTTGTGTCAGCGACGGTTCAAGAGAAAGAAGGAGCAACAAGTTTCCTAAGAGCGAGTGATGTTTATTGCCACATGTTCATCGCTGCGTGGCCCGGTCCCGATAAGCGCCGGCAAGATGCGGCGCATGCGTTTTATTTGTTTCGCGCGCCTGCGTATTATCGACTTGATCAAATGCGGCGCTCTGCCGGACACCACCACCGGAAAATTGGTTATAGGTGACACTAACCAGTATCTTGTGCATATTGGCAAGACATACCCCACCAAACTACACGAGACCACAGTGGTCCATATGGACGTCATGGTTTCCTGGCACTGTGCGAGACAAATCTTGGGCATTGTGTCCTAGCGTATGCGGCCACGACGCGACACCACGTCGTTGCGCTGCACACATCGTGGCTCCAGCTGTGAAAGGAGGCAGCAACCCGCACCGCGAACCTGTTGCTCCTACGATTCGCTGTGGCTGCGCTAGTATTTAAAAGAGCACAGGCGTCGCACTGGTGTTCAACAGAGCCAGTATATGGCGCCCTGTATCTGGAACTTTGCTATTGCAAATTACACATATAACTTCAGCGTACTAAAGGTTACATCTGTGATAGTACGAAGAATTGTTATGAATTCGGAAGCAGTATATTGTGACGTGGGCGGAACGGTGAAGAAGACTGCAGCAGAATTCGGAAATACATAACTCTTTATTTGTCCGAACTTGTGGCCGGGAAACGGAAAGCCGAACTACAAGTAATACACACTGTGCACTGATAGCGGCGAACAGAGCGTCAGCCGTCAATGATCTTACAAGCGGTAAAGCGAATCGGCTTTTAAACATGTGCTATCGAATATTCCAGCGTTATCGCTGGTGGCCGCGTTAGCTCTCGAATACACCAGACTATCTTGACGGAATGATCTTAAACATCGCCAAGCATCTGAAACGTTGTGGCGCGGTCTGCGCCGAGCATTACAAAGTATTTCCGGGTGAAATCCGAATACATCAAAATAACGCACTTGGCAATATGTGCTAGTTTGGACCGTAAGTAGAGTTTGTGATGAGGTCCTGTACAAAGGGTTGGCAACCAAAATCACCACTTAGTTAAACTTTGGCTGGTTGCTTGGATGATCCCGTTTGAGTGCCCGGATAGCGGCGCTGACTCATGGCTAAAGGTCACAGAAGCGCGCCGACAACGGTAGCCAAGATCAGTTCACGCTTAAAACAGGCTCGACAGATATGAAGATTTCGTACGAGTAAAATTTATTGATTTCCTCAAGCCGCCCGCTTGGCTTTCCATAATTATTCGCTAAATTGTGTGTGACGCATAATCATGCGCGCAAAAAGCATGCTCGCAATGACTAGTACAATGAATCGAAAGCAGCCAGCAGCGTTAAGGAGTAAGATGTGCGTGACTATTGTGTGGCGCTAAATGTTCCTATTACTATAATTTGCGAGCTGTCTTTACGGCGATTTGGTGTAGGAATCAGTGTTCACTGATCGACGCATGTATTTCAGCACTCGCCAGTTCACACCCAATTCGAGCCGATGTCCATCGCGATCAGCAATGGTAGGCCTAGCACAGCTGCCGACTTCCTACATGTGCTACCAGGGAACCTTACCTGAAGCTCAAGCCGATTGAACTTCTTTTCTTGTTCTGCATTATTCTGTGGGAGTCAGGCCCATTGGGCGGCTGGTTCCAGCGCGACACGACCTGCGCACTAGCGGGGCGCGTGGCGCAGTCGGGCTGTTCAAATGGGGCAGCCGACGCGCTGGCCGGACAGTCCGTGACGGACCGGTGTGCGCGCCTGCGGTGTGGGACCCGCCGGGGCGAAGGTTAGCAGGCGGTGTCGTGGCCCGCGATATTCGTGGTGTTAAAGTGTGTTTCCTCAATATTACTCTGTTATTAAATCTTTGAAGCTTTCATCGGCTGCTTAGATTCATCCCTTGGGGCAGACGGCCCGAACCCTTCATGTGGCGCCCAACGGGTTTTTGCCCTCTGCTGCCAGCAAGATTGAGACAGCCTTCTAACTAGCAAGTGATCGAACGTTGGAGAAACTAGGCAGTCGAACGTTTGAACAGCGTAAGTATACAGATGAATGGTAACGTTGTAGTCGACCTTAGAATGTACAACATGAAAAAGGACACGAAAATTCCCATAATACTTTCGGCACCATAGGAAATACATGTGCAGTCCATTTCTGAGCTGTCATGCCCTTTGTCTTATTTACTTTCTGTAACAGTTGCTGTAAGAGAGCGGGAATGCCAGGATCGCAGGTTTCTCATGAAAAATTTGTGCTGGAAATGCCCCATACGCAGCTTATTTTCTAGGATGCAAGGCTGCCTATTGGTGATATCTATTTGTATAGGTGTAATAAAACATGCTCTTTAATTATTGGCTCACTCGTTTTTATTTATTCAAAAAGACATTTTTTTTCTGCCGCGACACGCTTTTTTAATGAGCTTAAGCCAGCCACAAGCCGCTGCTCGCAGACGCTTTCGTTCTGAATGCTTCCATACCTGATATTCTTACACTTTTTTTGAAGTGCATGGAAAAATAATCAGCCTTGGCATGGAAATTTTACGAACATTCATCCGCTTATGTAATACTTAATGTACGAAAGTGCTGCCAACATGTAACGGCCATCTCTGGGCAGCAGATGGCCAACGCAGCGCTGTAAAAGAACACAGAGAGAAGAGCTGTATTGATGTCGCAGTAGTTGGCTCGCAAATATCGCTGCTGCGCAGCACGGTAAACCTTCTCATGAGGATCTCTGTGATGTCTGCCAAGCACTATAATTCTCGGTGCACAATCTCTGAGAACTTGTGCCTTTCTGTTTGCAGCTAAAATCGCTACTGAAGTTAAGTTAGTTTAGGAGAATACGAAAAATCAAGTTAGTTTGTGTTGAATAGCGTCAGTCGCTTAGCAACTGCACTAACATACTTTTTAGAAAAGTTGGAGAAATCGCAACGCGACAGCGTTATCGTGCGCTCCCCCTGTGTAGCGAAGTACCCACTACGTGTCTACAAGCTGCTTGCGCACCTGCATAGCGGTATGCTTTGATAATACTCTGGCTGACGATAAGGGTGATCAATTATGGCTGAGGCCTTTGTAATGAGTTGGCATGTTTAAACCACCCACTCGTTGCGCAATTCACATGATCCACCGCCGCGCAGACGCTATAAAGCTTAGCCAGCTCTGTGCGGCGGTGAACAAGAAGCTACAGATGCAAAGTAAGCTACAGATGCAAAGCATAGGAAAAAGTTAATTGATTGCGGCAAGAAAGTGGTCTATAACATATCTTCGTCACGTGCGAATTGCTAGGTCTGGCAAAGTGAGCGTTCTTTAAACAATAGATCATTTATCCACAGGGCTTCCTTCAGTGGACCACCGTATTCAAATCTCTCGCTCCATTGCAGGGAGTGCGGCTGCGCGGCTGAGTTGACAGAAGCAACTGTGCTCGCAAGATTAAGAAAAGGAAGGGCCCGACAAGTTGAAGAGACATTTTGTTACCAACAGATTTGGTGAAGCATGTGTGGCGACGCCCTTAATAGTTTCGCATCCTATTCACTTAGATTTACTCATTGCCAGTCCCTAAATCTTATCTTTTCTAGTGGGTCGCGATCTCTGTTTCTTTGCATGGGTGCCTATACATGCGTTTGTGTTATTCAATAAATCTAAGTTGATACTCTAGCGCTGCGTACGGGAACTCCTCTTCTGCGTCCGCGTTGTTTTGCGCTGCCTTTCATGATGACATCCTACCGGATCGCCCAGCCAGACCCCTTCTGAAGTTCCTATTCGATTCGGTGTCATCACTATACAATTCCTATTACATTAGCTTCTAAAATGCACTATTCGCACACCCCTAATGATCGCATAGCTGTACCCGCCGTTTGTTTGCTAGGTTGTGAGGCAAGGATGCTTTGCAAATTTTTCCACGTGACCTAGAATTCTGCGCACGCATGCTGTTGAGTTTTCCTCTGCTCACCGTTGTTCAACAAATTTCATTTGTTAAGACAGCACTCGTCCTGTGTCCTTATGTTTCTGTTACAATAATATGTAATTGTCGGTGTTTAACGTCACAGAAACCCCCTTCTATTTGCCTGCGTTGTTTTCGCGCCCGTTTTGCAAGTATGCATCGATTCCAACTGGCCAACCTTTGTACCTTACTGCATTTTGTCTCTGGCTTCGAAATATTTCGCATGCAAGCGCAAACGCTGCACTGAAAAGTGAAAGCGCCAGCTTGTCGCTGTATAAAGTTCCGCTTACGGTCACTTGACATGCAAGGCGCCGTTTCCATCGCACCTCTCAAGCCGCAACTGTATTTCCACAGGCAGCACTCGCACAGAGGCGCCAAAACAGCAAGTCACTTCAAACACGCAACGCATTACTCGGCTCTTTTTGTAGAAAACAGGCGGAGCACCAAAAGTGCTACCAAAAATTGCCAGCGTGCACTGGCCAGCCCGAAGGGCAGTGCAGTAGTTATCCGCCGCCGCCGGTGTCCGTAACAATTAATCGCACGAAATAGGAAAAAAATGAACTACGTAAAAATATCCAGGATCGGACGGGATTTCAACCCGGATCCTCTGCGTGGCAATCGAATATTCCAGTACAGAGCTACGCTGGTGCTTGAAACTCATTTGCAAAAAGACCCTATACAGGCGTCATGTCCGGTAAGGAATCGCTATATTACGTGTAATACGGCGTGGCAGAAGAGTAAAATAACAACCAGGCGTGACACAATATTGCTAATTGCACAACGAGTGTGTGGCTTAAAGCTTGCCACCCAATACAGAGTGCTCAACCATAATTCTTCATCGTCATCAGCCACATGCAGCGTCAACAAAGTGCACATAATCATTCAGAGATGTTTAGCGGGTACCTCGCTTATCTGCTCAAAGACGAATAATGGCATAGTGGGTGCTTCCCTACTTCACAGAAATTATTATTTGTGGCGCAGTCGATACCTTGCATGTGTACTTGCATTAATTTCCCCAAGAGAACTTAGAACCGACTCTAGAAAGGCTGCTCACCCAGGATTCGCTGTGACTGTGCTGCGCGCTCCGCGGAGGCCTGGCGTTTTTTTTTGTGTGTGCGTTTTATCAGTGCACTATCAGGAATCGTGGCGCCAGCGTGCGCTAGCCTTGTGCTTATGAGTGAAATACGCAGCGAGAAGCGCCGCAGAGGGAAAGCAGGAGAGATCAGCCAGATTTAGCTCGCGTGATTAGCCTGTACTGAAGAAGGCGCACGCGGACTTGAACAAAAGTTCGTGCGGCCACGACGACGTGCATCAAACTCGTCCTAAGCACGACACACACAGACAGTGACTCAAACAGGAACTTCACACGCTGGACTCTGAGCGAACGTTTTCGTTGGCGAGAATACTAGGCCCGTGGCCGTCCAGGATAAACCGCAAAGCAGTGAAAGTGCGCCAAGGTTTTTTCGAAGACAGCAAGATTTTCGATGGTTACTGAGCGGACAATATATATATATATATATATATATATATATATATATATATATATATATATATATATATATCATTGTTGTTTCTTATTTTTTATCCTAACAACAACTATGTGGAAAGGGGTGGCCGTCACCAAATAATGGTGACAACTCCATCATTTATTTTCTATTTCAATAAAAAAACAGGGCTGCTTACACTTTGCAAGGCCTGGCCAGCGCCTGCTCTAAAGGATTAATTCGGTGCCGAATAAATCACAAGCGGCGATAGCGCAGGCCGAGAACTGCGCCATAACGCCATGGGAGAAATTCCTCGAATCGCTCCCGCCGCGTTGTGAAGCACTTCTCGCAACAAGTCGCATTTAAAGACTGTGGTACTGAGTTAAGTGCCGCAAATGTCCGTGTCCTGCCTGGCGCTGCTTCAGAATCCCTTCTATTCGAGGCAAGTGGAAGTAAAAGTAGACACGGAAATCGAAGCGAACTTACACGTATTCCGAATATGTAATAAACCATCATGAAAGGCGGAAATATTGCGATTACTTATGTCTGCATAAATAATCTAAAACGCCTGCTCATGCCTGCGCTTATTGCCGGTTGCAGGTTTGTACGTGCGCGCCCTGACTTGCGCAATGGCAGTATTTTCTGCATGGCTTCAATTCGTACCTCTCACATTACTACACATACTCCAACACAGCAAAATATCTCCGGTTGTGATGCTGACATTTTGAGCTTTCGTACTTTTTTGTCCGATTTTCGCCCTTGTTTTATTTATTTTTGCTACATTCCTGAAGCACTGTCTCTACTGATCTTCGCACTTAGGTTTCTTTTTTTTTATGACCCTCATATCAGAAAAAATACGCTGTTACTAAGGCACAGGGCTGTCCTCGCACACCACTAGAAATGCCTGAATCATTGAATGAATCAGAAGTCAGTGGATTAAAATGTGGGACGAAAATATCAATGACCGATCGTAGACAACAGCAATGCCTGAAGACACAAAGACAACAGAAGAGAAGCATGCAAGACCAGCGCCTAGAACAAAATGTGGCAATGAATCGTGCGTGCTGGTCATTTTCCTCTAGATCAGCTAGCAGTGCTCCCTTCGCTATAATGGAATGGAACTTACTTGCAGCGCATCCATTGCGACATCCGTATCGAACTTGTACTTCTCTGTGAAATGCTTGGCACGTAAAACAAACAGGAATGACGAGATTAAAAATATCCTTTCGGAGGCATCATATTCACGCATTGCAGCAAATTTGAAGAAATTGACGATACATGCCTTGTGTATCTATCCAAACAATAAGAAAGTTCTTGTTTCAACATAAAGAAGACGTTCCGTTTGAAACGTCCAGTCATTGTGGCTGCCAGTACGTGAGGGGTGATTCCTGGTAGATGATTCCTAACTGGCAACTATTCATTTGTTCAGAAATACTACCAGCTGGGAGCAAATTATCAATGAATATGAGGGAAGGATTACGTTCAGCTGGTAATCGTAATAGCGAAAAAAGCCTTATGAGCTTGATGTGTCAAAACGTGAGTATATTCGCGGCAATGCGGCATGACGAATCCGGGCTCGGAGAGAGTGCGAACCTAGAAGACGGCGACCGAAGCGCTTGCATGTCCGCACTCCTCGAGATAACTCTGTAGTTTCGGAACAGAAATTATTGAGGCCACTGTATCTGTCTCTTTTTACCGCGCGGGTAGCCAAACGCCATTTTGCGCTTCTGGTTGCGTGGAATTAGATATAGACATGAGAAAAACTGTTTACCCTTGTCAATACGCGACCTATTCGATGCATCAGGGAGGATAGTTCGTTTCAGCTTATGAACAAAGGTCCTTACATATCAATTTTGCTTCCCTGATTCATCCCACCTCTTTTGTATCATATATACAATTTTTTTTAAAGACGCGACGTTTATTGTCACTATGGCTGTTAGTTTCGGAGGCGCTTGTAGATTATGCGTCAGCCTATTCGTGCTTAACTTTGTCAGCGATGAATACACGCAAGGGCTTACAGCCAGCATGGCAAGGAACTCACCGGATAAATTGTCATTATCGCGTAGCTCATCTTTCTGATGCAGGTCATCAAGAACTCGTTATGGGTCACGGATGCCTGTAAAAAAAAAAAAGGTGTCCTTTCACGTGTGCATAAAAAAAGCAGGCACATCTGACAGTAAACTTACGAGCCTATATACACTGTAGGCCCGTGAGCTCCGCCGTTCACAGAAGGCTCTCATTTGCAGTAAGGCAGCCGCTATCGCTACGTTAAGCGCACGGACCGCCACGTTGGTTCAGTGGCTATGGTGTTCTTGACTGCTGTTCCGAAGGACGCGGGACCGAAACCTGGCCGCAGCGGCCGCATTTAAACGGAAGCGAAACGCTAGAGGCACGTGTAATTAGACTGAGGCACGCGTTAAAGAGCCCCAAGTGGTCTGATTCCGGAGCCCTCCACCGCGGCGTCCTCTATTATCGTACCGTGGCTTTGGAACGCAATACCCCAGCAATTTCTTTACGTTAAACGCAAGTTCTTTTCAACAGCACGCCTGTAGTTATATGGTGATATGAAAGTTACCTGCGCATCACTTGCCGGTGCTGAGAGTGAAGCTTCGACCAAACCGAACTTTCCGATCTGCCCCTGGGCTTCAGTTTCTCACAATGCATGCTCACGCGTTGTTTACCCTGCGGCGTCGCGCAACCCTAACAATTGTCTCTGTCGTATTCGCGCTGATTTTCCAAGTATGCATCGTTTCCAACCCGCCCACATATCAGCCTTACTGTAATCACTGTCCCCACGTCAATTTTTTTTTACATGGTAATAGCCGCGGTCATTTAACGTTTAAAGCGTCGCTCTGAAAGCTTCACAACATGGGCTCATGTGTCGTTCACGGCGGCGACATTTCTATGGGGGCTAATTGCAAATACTCCGGTGAACAATTTAAAGTATTTCAGGTGGCCAAAATTAATCAGACGTCTCCCACAAAGGCGTACTTCACGAGCTTGCCTAGCTTTTCGCGCCTAAAGGCCTAGATTATTTTTTACCAGACTTTCAATGCGACTTTCACTAAAGGAAATATAAATTCCGTTTTTATGTGTTTCCTAATAGTTAGAGCAGAACCGGAGAAGAATACGCCTAGCTTGTGCTGTAATGATACTCCTCGAGTTATCCTCTGCTCTCCCGCAACAATGATAACCAGTGGGAACTTACTTTAAGAAGACGTGCAATGTCCTGTGACACACCTCCAAAGTGCGCTGAAGCGAAGCTGTGGTTTGCCATAATGGATCAACATTTTCTTTACGGACGTGCGACGAAGCATATGAGGCATTAGTGCTGTGAACGAGAATCAGGCATGCTACGAAATAGCTTCTTAAAATCATGCACACAGCTTCATACGCGCCGCGTCAACAATTATTATTATATTAAATTGCTACCTTAACAAAGACCCGTTTGCTTGTGAAAACATTGGCACCAGTGACACCCATCTTCTGCCTTACTATGAACAACTCCAATTCACGCTTGCGACTGGCGCTGGCCGCACCGTGAAGCTCGTCGCAAATGGTCACAATGGCCTCTTCCGTCGAAAAGCGACTACATTGGATCAGTCGCACACTGCTAGATTATTCAGTCGCGCGACTGTAGTCGCAAACCTATGCACCGATAAGAGCCCCGCCACGGTGGTCTAGTGGTTATGGCGCTCGATTGCTGACCCGAAAGTCGCGGGATCGAATCCCGGCCGCGGCGGCTGAATTTTCGATGGAGGCGAAAATGCTTGAGGCCCGTGTACTTAGATTTAGGTGCACTTTAAAGAACCCCAGGTGGTCAAAATTTCCAGAGTCCTCCACTACGGCGTCTCTCATAATCATATCGTGGTTTTGGGACGTTAAACCCCAGGTATTATTATTATGCACCAATAAGATGTACAGGAATGGGACGTCATCTAATTCCATGAGGAGTCAACGGCAATGCGAGGAGATGTAAATTGTGTGTTGTGACAGGTAGGTGGCACTAGCCGGCGGGAAAATCTGCCGGATTGCGTTGCTCCTTACTCGCTGATCAGAAGCCGTCACGCGACCATCACAAGTCGAAGCTGTGAATCGGCCCTAAAAGCAAAAAACATTAGCGGGCAAAAATGGAATAAATCTGCCTAAAGATTATATGTAGGAACGTTAGTGCTAATGTGACGTTATGCCGCGTTAGGTGTCTGTACCTAATAGAAACACAGCGTATGCAGGTAAAAGTGCATAGATGAACATGACTCTTGTTCCATCTACACACATTCGCCATCTTGATTGAACATGAAGGTGGCCTGCATCGTTGTTCACTTCGATCCTGTTTGCAAGGTCAGAGTGTTGGGCGAGTTGGTAATTCATTCTGAAGGGCATTTTGCGCGAAAACAACCTGGGACAAAAAAAGAAAGAAAAAACTAGCTTGTCCGCGATACTGGGCTTGCCTCGTGTTCTTCCTTTGTTTCTTGTCTCTGGCACTTCCGCAAAATGCCCTCCAAAATGTGTTTGCACCGAGTTTTTCTTTTTTTTTCTTCATGCGAATCCAGGCGATAGTTTCAAGTTTATTATTATTAGCAACTAATAGTTGTATGACGTCTACGATTTAGCCGTCTGCTTCCAATATTTGTAATACAGTAAAGGTGCTCCGCTGTAATTCTGACGTTATTTTACTGAAACAGTAACAATAGTTTCAAGAACGTTAATCTATCTTTCAAGAATCAAACCTAAGATGTGTTTTAGTGGGTTGAGGCTGCACAACTATTCTGTTTGAAAAGCTCCAGAATCACGCTGCTGCGCTCACGCTTACATTGGTGTAGTCGTCCACGAGAGCATAGCAGAAGCGCCATCCCGCGCAAATTCTGTCGATCTCCTGGGTAACGGAAAAAAGTTGTAAAGACACCATCATAGCCTAGTTAGATGTGGTTCCTAGACGAATCAATACTGTGAGTCGGCCTAGTTGGAAGATATTCATCTTAACAAAAATATTCATCTCGCCCTTGTCCTTGTGTTGCTCCTCTTTGTCACAGAGTTCTTGTGCAAATATCGTTAAGAAGTTCTAAGACCACTTTGAGACTTCTTACGTGAACGGGCGCAGAAGCGCTTCCTTCTAGGTTTGCGGCACCATGGCTAGGAATAGAACTGACGTCCTCACGTTCAGCAGAGCAGTGGCCCAGTGGCTGCAGCGCTGGTCTGCTGTACATAATACCGCGTACACCCTTGACGCGACTCCACACTAAAGAAAATTTGTTCAGATTGTTTCTGGGCATGGAGGGTAGATGTGTGCAGCAAACAGGGAAGTAGTAATTCTGTAAGAACGTTCGCTAGCGATTTGAAATAGTGACTGATTTCGTCACAATCTACTTCTGGAACCTGTCTTCAGCTTATGAAAACCGCTACGGTAGATCTTGTGATATTGTCAGCGCTATAATGAAAACTCTGATGCATGAAGTTGATCAGATCGGAGATATTACGCTGCTCTTTTTTGCAAGAAAAAAATATGCGAGTGGTCGACTATTTTCTATTGCGCCAGAGGGAAAAGACGCTATTATCCACACCTTTATTTCAGCGTGTGCGTCCAGTCGAAGCCGTACGACTCGAGGTGTACAAAAAGAGCTCGAAAAAACACCCACTAAATTACCTGCCGTTTCTGATACGACAGGCCAAACAGAACTGTGCAAGGCTCCTCGGGGCGCACAAGATATGCGAGGGTCGAGGACCTCATTGGCAAGTTCATCATGAAAGGTTTGCATCCACCGTCTACCGTCAAAGAGTCAGACTTCGGTGCGCTTGTGACAGGTGCGCTGAGCCTGAGTTCTGATTTGTATAATTTACGTCAAGAGTTTCGTAACTGCATATACTTGCTTAAATATTGAGGTTTACGCGCAGGTTACACTGTGATGTCGCAGCGCACATTATGCCGAGGAATTGATGAGGACTGGGTAAAGATGATTTGTTACGTTCGCGCACAGCTTTCAGCACAGAACTACGTGGCGACCACTGCTGACGCCTAGTCCATGCCTCGCCGTAGCTTCATCGTTGTGCCCCTTTAACTGGGTGTCTGCGTGTCTTCAAAACAGAAGGAGTAATTTTGCGAGACCTTTGTAAAATAAGCGATAATTTTGCCGCACTGTTTGCTGATTCGCTTTCGCGGAAGTTCATGTCACTGGGCAGCAGAAGATTCCCAGGCAGTCGCACGTACGACAGAGTACGTGCGACTGCCTACCGTCACTGATAACGACAGCGACATCGTTAAGGCGTTGAAGCTGGAGTTACGGATATTTCAGGACATATACTTTTCATTTATGAGAAAGTATCGTGACGTCGTTCAACCGATCTGATCCGCACTCAGTTGAGTACAAGCGCAGTTCGACTGCATTCACGGCGAGCTTGTTGCGAACCTTTTCACAATTGGACCTAGTCAAATCGTCCACGATATAGACGTACTGCAAGCCACTTTTGCTGGCAGTTATTCAGGTGTTAGCAGAATATGATGTGGTGCGTGTGTCCTCAAAAGCGCGTTCGTGCCTTGCAACATAAATCTGTGGACATGTATCGACGTACTACGCATTCCACGCTACCGGATGAGTGCCTCACCTTCAATATGACTGGTGGGAACTTGAACCTTTGAACTTCATCCTTGCAAGAATAGACGAAGCTTGTAGCAAACCGCATCGCCCTTGCGTGGTCCATTGGATCTGAATAGCAAACAGAAAATAGTAGTATTTCTCAGAATAGATGGATGTAAGAGATACTAAAAGCGGCTATATCAAATTGTGCCAGCAGTATACTGTCATGCCGGCGACTATCTATGAGTACTCTGTTACATTGCATCGACAAACCAATGGGTACGTCTAACAAATCAACGTACAGGTATAGTAGAATACTTCGGCATTAAACGCGATCCTAGCTTCGCTTGTCTCCAATAAAATGCAAAGTGCGACGCTGTATGACAACCTAGACTAAGTTTACGTGGGAGGCAGCGCACTTAGACAAGACACGACAAGGAGCGAAGAAAGACAGGACGACCGCTGCACTCGCAACTGACGCGACGCGTCCTGTCTTTCTTCGTTCCTGGTCGTGCCTTGTCTAAGTGCGCTGTTTCCCACGTAAACATGAACTATCGCCAACTCGCCCAACTTCCAACTTTCCTTAGCACCTTGACTAAATTTGTCTGGCACATTTGAAGCCGACGCTACGTGAGGGAACGGAAAGCGGAGTTTTTTACCTAAATTCTGAGAAATTTGGTCCTGTATCTATCTGGAAACATATTATTTGTTCAAGTCCCTGATGCAAGGGCAGCGCTTTCATAGGCACACGTCAGGAAAACTGAATTTTTTTTGCGGCATTCCCTGGAGACAATTGTACAAAAAAAATCGCATGTGGAGGACGCACATTGAAGTACCTCCATTTCGCTTTGCGGGCTGCAGATATGTGCCTTAACCTGATGCATTTAAATCCCTATGAACCATGACAAGAGCTGTGAAATGTTAAACAAAGCATTGACTCGAACGTGCTGCATATATGCCGGCGATCTACTGCGTAAAACAACACAGCAGATTTCGCTAGCGAGGTCAAAATATATTTAAAAAAAAACTATCGAGGGCGTAGCCAATAATTGCGCTATAAAGATGCGGTAAACGTTAAACGGCCGTGTCTTAGCTTCTTTTATCACATGACATTTTGAGCTGCAGCAACACGTCTAAATTCAACGTAACTTCATAACTATAGCCTTCTCCTTTCATCTGGCTTCCTGTGCGTTGGATTACTTTACGGCGCATCCTTGAATGTTCTGTTGACGGTTGCCTTCCATTTGTATATACTGGAAATGGGGATTCGAGCGTGTCCATTTTCGCGGGGCACAACTTAGGGCAAGACAGTGGCCTCCGAGATTAGCTCCGGCGATCGTGGAAGCCGCGCGCAAAGTAAACGTGAAGGTGGTCATGGGCAACATTTTGCGATTTACTTGTATGACGCACGTGTTAGCATTTGCTAGTTAAAACCGGAACTTTGAGCCCTGAAAACGTACGTGCGCTTAATAGACGCGTGATGTTTATCACGCGTGTTCAGTCTGACTTTAGCTGCTCACTTCGTGTTACACGGCGCGCATCGCGGTCAGAGCATCATAGTCAAGGTTACCACGGTTCTCCGTCACGGCTACGCAAAGTAAGAACAGCAGAGCCCTATTATCGCACTTTCTCATAGGACCGCCTGTGGAGAACGCGAGTAATTCGCATAACGAACGCGTTCAACAGCCCGTATTCCAAGCTCTCGCCTTTCTGATTCATACGACAGCTATGCAAATGGATGAAACTGGACGTTGTTATTCGGTCCTTTAAGTTCATGGCAACTCACACCGCTACAGTAGCGCCGATCGCGGCGTTCCTTCGTAGCGCGCGGAGCTGTCGCGTCTGCTTTTGTTTTCCCCGTTGTTCTGGCGAGTAATCCAGCCATGGATCCAGCAAGCACTTGATGGCGGTTCGGTGGCGCGTCCGACTAGCGGATAGAAATTCATAGCTCTCTCTTTGAGTGCTACATGCGCAAACACGCGCGATATTAAGCTCAATGGCTGTCTCGCACTCGCGAGTTGCGCCTGGTTCCATAGCAGACTTTACCAGGGAGTCTGGACTTTGCACTACCCAGTATTGCTCCGACAGGTGGGCCTCACTCTGAAGCGACACCATAAGTCAACACGGCGCAAAAAAGCTTAAAAAAGGCTAAGTTACTTGTTCTAACTTGATTGCTGTGGAGATTAATGTTTATGGCACGTTGGCTACTCATTTTGTTCATACTCAGCAGGAGCAAAAATTAACCCTTACCATAAACTTAAGATACAAGGAAACAAAATTGCTAATTAAAATAAATAAACTAAATCACATGACATTTGACATTTCGGTGGCAAGAGTTCACTTTACACTTGAATATTCACCAGCGAATATTTATGCATTTGTATTTAAGTTTTATCCGCAGTAGACGGGATAACCGATCATTTCATCGAGTCATCATCCGCGAAAGGGGCACACATGACTAGTTCGCAGACTTGAGATAACGCCAGAAGCGCTGTAATAATGTACTGAGGTATCGCTGTGATTGCGATAGTGTTCGGATGCAGATAAATAATTTACTGTTTTCAATGCACGGTAAACGTAGAGAAGGTTATTATCTGTTTGAAAACTGGCTTCATTTGTACGGGGTTGTTGTTTCATGCGAATGTTGCCATTTCCTATCTGTGAGCTGCTACAAAATATTTGATAACGAACGAATGCGTGGTTTGTCTAAAAACAAAACAAAAAAATAATTTTCGTGTCCTATTTTCGTCAATGTGTGCGACCAAAATTTAGTACTCCAACAGGGGAGAAAGTTGGCCTAGTTGGTACAAATTCATTCTTGATGGAGCGCTGAAAGACAGAGACGAAGAAGTAACATTCACACACATTCGCACTCATTTTTCAGTTGCGAGTCAGCGCTCGTCCCGTGTGAATGTTACTTCTTAGTCTCTGTCTTCTAGCGCTGCATCGAGAATGCATTAGTACTCGAAACACCATACTCACTTAGTTGACCAGCGCACCAGTGCATTGGTTGCGTATTTTGCGCTGTAGCGACTGTGCCCGTTGTCAGCGCTGCTACGCATGTCAATATGACTTCTGCAAGCATCTTTGCTAAAACGTAGGCGGCCGTGAGGAAACGCAATGGCCGTCGCCTTCGCTGGCTGAACTGTTCGCACGTACGCTCGATGCGTAGTTATGGTCACCTATGATCGGCCTTTTTACAGCGAAAGCTGTTATGAGATCATTTCACCGGCCGTTTTTGGCGCCGTAGTTGTCCGCCGCCGCCGCCGCCGCCGCCGCCGCCGCCGCCGGTGTCCGTAACCAGTATCGATCGAAATAAGAAAAAAAACGAAATAAGAAAAAAATTCCAGGATGGAACGAGGTTCGAACCTGGGCCCTCTGCGTGGGAGCCCAGTATTCAACCTCTGAGCCATGCCGGTGCTTGAAACTGCTTTGCAAAAAGGTCCTATACAGGCTTCATGTCGGGAAGGAACCACATTAGCATATGCAATATAGCGTGGTAGAAGAGTAAAATGAGCACCAAGCGTCGCACAACGCGAATTCTGTAACCAGGCTTCACACGATGCGAATTGCGCAACGAGTAGGTTGTTGAATGCTACCAACCCATTACAAAGGACTCTGCCATAATTCTTCATCGTCATCAGGCACAGCATCAACAAAGTGCACATAATGCCTTACATGCGTATAGCAGGTACCAACGCTCTCCGTAGAATGACGAAAAATGGCACAGTGCCTGCTGCCCTACTTCTCAAAAATTACAATGATTTATAGCGTAGTGGGTTCCTCGCAAGTGCATTTGTATTCGTTGCCAAGGAAGCCCATAAGCGCATGATCCACTTCCTCGGGGTCTCAGTAAAATTACACTGATTTATAGCGTAGTGGGTTCCTCGCAAATGCACCTGTATTGGTTGCCAAGGAAGCCCATAAGCGCATGACCCATTTCCTCGGGGTCTCAGTAAAGTTCTTCCCCCCCCCCCCCCGCCTCTCTCCCACGTCAACGTATGTTATACAGCATGACGGGAGAGGGAAATAGCGACCGGGCGTCACCCAATGTAAATTACATAACTGGTGGGCCGTTTAAAGATTCCAACCCATTACAAAGGCCTGAGCCATAATTCTTCATCGTCATCAGTCGTCGCGTCAACAAAGTGCACATAATGCCTTACAGACGTGTAGCTGGTGCCTCGCTTCTCCGCAGAATGACGAATAATGGCTTAGTAGGTGCTTCCCAACCTCACAAGAATTGTGATTTATGGCGTAGTGGGTACCTTTCTAGTGTACTTGTATTGTAGCTCCAAGAGAGCTTAACGGGCTCTAGAAACGCCGCTCTTCCAGCTTTCGCTGTGACTGTGCTGCGGTTTCAGCGCAGGCCTGGCGTTTTTTTTTTTCTCTTTTTTTTTCGAGGGCAGGCAAGGAGAGCAGCGATCGACGTTAATAGCTTCAGATGTGAGCGATGAGGCAAAAAAATGATGAATCGCAGCAATAGATGGAGCAGCTGTGTGTATGAACCGTGTCAGAAAAACACGCTTTCGTGTGCTCAGTCATTGGAGTGCAGACATCGCAAACGGCGATCCGTCGAAAAGTATAACGATCGTTCTGCCGTTTCCAATATTTTGCGTGAGCCTGTATAAAGAGGAAGATACAAGAGCTTTGCAAAAGAAGGTATGAAGTGTGGAAACCTGAAGATATTGGAGCACATAATGGATGTAAGAGCAGCACAACAGACAAGGACGGAGGAAGGTAACACACACAGCGCTGTTGTCAGCGCTGTGTATGTTATCCTCGTCAGTCCTTGCCTATTGGGCTGTTGTTACATTGTTTACAAAATAGCTCTAATAACACTGTACAGAAGTCTCTCGAATGTGGACAGAACAGTTGCATATTGAACGCAAAAGATGCCATTAATAATTTTAAAACATTGCGCAGCTTGCTGTGGTGATGCAAGGCGGGAACCAAGAGCGGATGTCGTGTGCGAAACCCCGAGGAAGAAGCCGCCCTCTCACGCCCGTGTCCCCGCCAGCGTGTTGGAACGAAACGGAAACCGAAAACGAAAAACGATATTTTTGACCGGAACGAAAACGTAACCGAAACTTTATTATTTCGGTCCGGAGTGAAACCGACATTTTTAAAATCATTTTTCGCTTGACGGGAAAACTTTGCCCTCCGGAACAACCGAGGTCATGCAGCGTGAGCAATAATGCGTATCGCAGGGCATAGCATTAGCGCGTACTTCCGGCAAGAATTGCGAAGTAGAGATATGTTGATATTGTGCAAAAAACGAAAATAGCGGCACGCCAGTGGACTATCGTGTGCCTGTCACGCAGGCCAACGTAGAGAGGGCACTGTCGGCGTTGACGTTTGTTTTATCAGAACAGCGGTCTCGCACATCAGAGAGCACACCCGATCACACGGTGCTTCTGAAATCGTGCTCACTCCCTTGATACAAAGCATTGTGGCCGCTCAACATATTTGTGATTGACCTTTGAGAAAATAATTACTATGACTTTGAACGGTACTGGCTGTGCAAGTTGCAGTGATGCTACCGAGGACTTCTGATTTGGAACAATTTTTGGAGTAGCAAAATTTTTATTTTGTAGCACTTTGGAGCAGCAAAAATTTTCATTATGGAGCACTTCGCAGCAGGTAGTTCTGCATCTGAGAGCACCCTGGAGCACGTAATTGCACTTTCTGGAGCACATTGGAGAAGCAAGTTGCATTCACATTCAGACATCGCAATAATTATTGCAGGGTTTTATGACGTTTTAGATACATATCTCGATTCGTTGCAAATCTGACAGGAAGAGAATCAGGGCAGCTACGCACTAGTGCTGCGAAGACTGAGGAAACAGCGGAGCTTTGGCACTGCCCTCCTCCTCACCCACACTTCCTTTTCCCACCCCTTGCTATACTACACAAGACCACGCTATGCTTCACCCTATACCTCCTCGTCGCCCTCAAATCAATCCTCACCCATACTTTCCTTTCCCATCTCTTGCTATACTATACCATTAAGGTTATGATATGCTTCACACTCTTCCCTCCTCATTACATCACTCCTCACCCTCACTGCGCTTTCCCACCCCATGCTATACTACACAAGACTATGCTACGCGTCACCCTAACCCTCCTCGTCGCCCTCCGATCAATCCTCACCCATACTTCCCTTTCCCGTTCCTTGCTATACTATACCATACTATGATATGTTTCACACTCTTCCCTCCTCATTACATCACTCCTCCTCACCCTCACTTCCCTTTCACACCCCTTGCTATACTACACAAGACTATGCTGTGCTTCACCCTATCTCTCCTCGCTGCCCTCAAATCAATCCTCACCCATACTTTCCTTTCCCATCTCTTGCTATACTATACCATTAAGGTTATGATATGCTTCACACTCTTCCCTCCTCATTACATCACTCCTCACCCTCACTGCGCTTTCCCACCCCATGCTATACTACACAAGACTATGCTACGCGTCACCCTAACCCTCCTCGTCGCCCTCCGATCAATCCTCACCCATACTTCCCTTTCCCGTTCCTTGCTATACTATACCATACTATGATATGTTTCACACTCTTCCCTCCTCATTACATCACTCCTCCTCACCCTCACTTCCCTTTCACACCCCTTGCTATACTACACAAGACTATGCTGTGCTTCACCCTATCTCTCCTCGCTGCCCTCAAATCATTCCTCACCCATACTTCACTTTCCCATCCCTTGCTATACTATGCCATACAAGGCTATGATATACTTGACACTCTTCCCTCCTCCTTACATCACTCCTCCTCACCCTCACTTCCCCTTCCCGCGCCCTTGCTATACTACACTACACAACGCTATGCTATGCTTCACCCTTTCCCCTCCTCCTTGCCATCGCAGGATGAGGTTTGTGTTTGTTTATCTCTCTCTGCTTTTCTTTTTTCGTCCTTTTTTTCCTCTTTCTGTATTTTTCTCGTTCTCTCGCCCACAGTGGGTCTCACGAATGCTTGTTCTGTTGGCGTGCCTGGATATCCGAGTGGTTGCAACGCTGAACTTCGGACCGTGGGTACCCGGGTTCGAATCCCACCTCACCAAAAATTCTTATTTTCTTTTATTTACGTATTCTGCTCATCCTCCTCTTCACTTCTATTTACATCTTCTCCTTCCTGCAACGCGCTGCTAGGCGACGCAGGGTGACGTCATCGCTCGGGCATGAAAGGCGCAGTTTCTACGAACGCTGCCGCAACCAGCTCAAGCTGTGCCTTCCGACAGTGGGCCTTTTGATGCCAGTGCTGCCAGCAACGGGCCCGCTACTGACAGCTACGCATATTAAGAAGAAATAGCGGCTGCTCCGACCAGGAGACAAGCCGTTATGAATGAGATCACATTCTAAAAAAAAGCAAGCAAAGATTCATATATGGACCCTCCCACTCATGGTGCCCAAAGAAACACTACTTTTTTTTTTTACGGCAAGCGCGATAGATACATATTTGGACGTGCTGGTGGAAGTAATTACGAAAAATCACTTCTGAATGGAGTATAATGGAGAACGTATTTTAGAAGTTAGGTGCACGTTAAAGATCCCCACGTGGTCCAAATTTCCGGAGCCCTCCACTACGGCGTCTCTCATAATCATATCTTGGTTTTGGGACGTTAAACCCCAGATATTATTATTATTATTATTATTATTATTATTATTATTATTATTATTATTATTATTATTATTATTATTATAGAAGTGCCGGCGTGTTCCCACCGTTCGCGTGGCTCTTCTATGGACGCAATATTTTATTTTGTCTTGCTAGGTTTCCCCGATTTCGTTCCGAAATGTCCAGAAACGGAAGTGACAGCCATTTTAGCGGCACACGTGTACTTATTACTAAACATTGCCTGAATTAGATGCCGCGCGCCTCTTCAAACTAGCGATAAGTAGCGTTCCTGGAACAGAAGACGTCAGCCGATATTGCCGCCCCACTTGATCGTCACCAAGTGGTCTAGAAGTCACGAGGCTCTCCGGAGCGCTTGTTTTGCGGTCGAGCCGACTTGCGTATCAGAATATACATCGGCACCGTACATTCCGTCATGGCTTAATTAAAAAGCACGCACGTGCAAGTGCTGTTTCCTTTCCGAAAAAATGTTTGGTCCGTGGTTATAACTTCAGTGGCCTCAAAATCATGCTTCGAAAACTTTGACGCAACGACAGAGCGATTGCGGGGGATAGACACAGTCAAACCCGAGGCTCTGGCGCAGTTTGGCGCAATTTAGACCAATTTTATCTGGGTGTCGCAGTAAATCCAGTTTGGCGCACTTCGGCGCATTCGGCGCAGGAGTGGAATCACTGAAGCTGATATGAATTCGTGGTATAATTACTTCCGCTCAGAAGAAGGGGGGGTAACGTGTTTTACCCCTGCCCTACTTTCTTAACAGGAGCGGAAGTAAGTATACCACAAATACAGTGTTTTTATTGTTATAGCAACTATATGAACACTCTCGGCGGATTCTTGCCGTCGCCATCATGTCCCGGATATGTATATGTATGCATACATATAAAAAGGCATAAAGAAAAATAAAGCAAGAGAAAACAACTCAGAAGTACCCGACCGGGGATTCGAACCATCGACCCCCCCTCGCTCCCCAGCGTTCTGCGTTAGACAACTCAACTGCACGCCATATATGCGCCGGCGAAATAGCGGTGAGCTATTTATGTTGACCATTTACCGCTGGTGGTACGCAGATCTCGCTGGAGCTTGAGCGTGTTTTCTATCACGCAACGCTCCTACATTTTCTTTCAATTTGAAAACTGCCCTTGAGAGGCGCACGTCAAAAAGCCCTTTTCTGTACCCACTCGTGACGTAGAAAAAAAAGAACACAGGGCACACCTAGAGTGCTATCGTTAGGCAACGTTTAGGTAGCAGAGTTTATTTTATTTATTTATTTATAAAATACTGCGGACAAAAAGTCCAAGCAGGGTGAGCATACATGATACACACTAAATAACAGAATGAAACAAGGTTGCAAAGCGTCTTTTACACAAATTTTGGACATAAAACGGAGGGTTACGACTTAAATAAAAAAAAACAATTGAACAACTTGGTCATAATACAATTCTAAGGAAGTCATGGAAGAATAGTATCTACACAAATGGTCAAGGGCGTTGGGGAAATGCTTCGGTTAGTTTATTCCAATCAGCTATTGTTTGTGGAAAAAAGGAGTACCGAAAAGTGTCAGTCCTTGCGAAGATCGGCGTTAGGGAATGAGGATAGTGGTGCCGAGTGGGTCTGCTTAACAAGGGGGATACGTATGCTGCGGTGTCTAAGGATAGCCTGTGGTTTACTCTGTCTGAAAGAAACTGTAGCCGACTTTTTTTTCTTCGAGCTTGCAATAGTTCTATACCATTTGCCGTTAGGAATGCAGTAGGGGAGTCGGTTGGCATAAATTTACTATAAATAAAACGTACTGCTTTTCTTTGAATTCTTTCTAGGTTTTGAACGTTAATTTTTGTGTGCGGATCCCAAACTATGGAGGCGTACTCAAGTTTTGGCCTAATTAGGGAAAAGTAGGAGAGGAGTTTAACACAAGGCGGGGCAGTCGTGAGCTTGTGGCGGAGAAGACATAATTTACGGAAAGCGGCAGAGCAGATGTTATTTATGTGCGAATTCCAGGATAAGGTACTTGTTAACGTTAGACCTAAGTATTTATAGGAGGCTACTTTAAGTAAAGGTGCTTCAGCTAAATTGTATGTGTACTCTAATGGTACTTTTTTGCGCGTTATGGGGAGATACACACATTTATTTGCATTAAGAAGCATTCCCCATTGTTCACACCATTTTGACACATTGCCTAAGTTAGTATTAAGGTCACATTGGTCACTAATGCAGGTTACATCTCTAAACAAAACACAATCGTCAGCAAATAGACGAATTTGTACCGGGGTGCTAATTACATCGACAATGTCATTAATGTAGACCAGAAACAGAAGGGGGCCTAGTACGCTCCCCTGCGGAACGCCAGAAGTCACCGGAAGGCAGCCGGATTGTTTTTCTCCCACCTGAACGTATTGGTTGCGATTGCGTAGATAAGCTGAGATCCAGGAGATAAATAATTCTGGTATGCCAACTAACCGAAGCTTTATAATTAGTTTATCGTGTGGAACTGTGTCGAATGCTTTACTGTAGTCTAAGAATATTACATCAATTTGGCCGTTAGCATCAAGACAAGCTGCAAAGGTATGAACGATAGTAACCAATTATATTGTAGTAGAAAATCCTTTTCGAAACCCATGTTGATGATTTGTTAAAACTGAGTGTTGTTCTAAGAATTCATTTAATTTATGAGCTATAATGTGTTCGATAAGCTTACAGCATGATGATGTTAAGGAGATCGGTCGATAATTTTGTAGTACTAGACAGTCACCTTTCCTGAATATAGGAACAATTCGTGCCGACTTACAGTCTTCTGGCAATTCCGCTGACAACAGAGAGACACGAAAAATGATGACTAAGTATTTTGCAACAGACTCTGCAAAGTGACGCAGAAATATGTTGGGAATATTGTCGGGTCCGCAAGAAGTTTTAGTCTTCGAGTTCAACAACATAGCAACGATACCAGAATAAGAAATAAAGTTTACATTTGCAGCATGGTCCGCATTTATGGCAGATGGGGAAGCACTAGGAGCAGAAAATACACTATGAAAATACTCATTGAGGTGTTGAGCAATGGCAGCCTGATCAGATACCACTGAACCATTAACCAAAACCTGTGATATGGGTTTCTTTTTTTCGCTAATATAGTTCCAGAACTTCTTTGGATCATTCTTTATGAAGTTTGCGAGTGACGTATTAAAATAGTATTCCTTCGAGGTGTGCACGGCATGTGCAAGCTTATCTAGAGCGTCAGCTATAAATTTGGGGTCAGCATGCTTTTTCTTTAATCTTTTAACTTTACGCTTGAGATGAATGATGCTTCTCGTCATCCAGGGCGTATGTTTATGCACCTTTTTACGTTTAGACGGTATAAATTTTTCGATACAGTAGAAGCATATGCTTTTAAATTGGTCCCACAATCTGCAAACATCGGTAGCTACAAAATCTATCAGACAGCTTTCTAGGTGCTCGATAATGCAAGCATCATTGGCACGTGTGTAGTCTTTCACACAATGAAAGGACGACTTGGCAGTTTCCGAAAGCGGTACCAGAGGGATAGAAACTGACACAAGGTAGTGATCAGACAGCCCTTGGTCAATTACTACGGTGTGTGTACTGAAATCACGGGGAATAAATACCAAATCTAAAATAGACTTAACAGTGCCCTGATAATGCGTTGGCTCATGAACCAATTGTACCAGATTATGTGCGAGCATGATGTCAAACACTGCATTTACATTACTGATATTGGCTGTAAAGGTTTCAAAACGTTCCCAATCTACTCCGGGCAGGTTGAAATCACCAATCAAAAGAACTTTGTTGCCATGGTATTTAGACATGTGTGCCTTTAATTTTAACAGGTATTCAAGAGTTGAGTCCGGCGGTCTATATAATGCGCATAGGATGAATGAGTGGCCCCACAAGGTTACTTTAATACATGTACATTCAAGTTCCAGTACATCCTCCAACAAGACAGCATCAAAGTTTTGTTGGACCAGGACGGCCACACCACCTCCCCATGATTGCCTGTCCTTACGAAAAGCCGTATAGGAAGGCGGAAAAATGTCGCCATCATTGACCTGTTCATGTAACCACGTCTCAGTTATTACAGTAATGTGAGGATCGTACTGCAGTAGCAGGATTTTCATAACACTGCGCAGTGATATTCATAACACTGCGCGCATTCAAATTAAGTAGACGAAGTTGCTTGTGCGCATGTACATTACGTCAGGTTTTAGACTGTTGGGGCGCGGTGATTTTGTAGCCGGTCATTTTTACCCGCCTATTTTGCACCTCGTCCCAAAAATACATATCCTTATCGATCTTTAGTTTATCGTGTACCAGGTTGATTCTTTTCTCTTGTTCTATCTCGGTCTTTGCGCTGTGCCAGAGCAGACTGCGTTTCTTTAGCGCTGATTTTGAGTAATCGTTCTTAACAAAGAGATTTGAGCCCTTCAGTTTGCTTGCGTTTTTCATTGTTTCTTTTCTGTAAAGTCTTGCAGATACACTATTACAGGTCGCTTTCCCACGTGCTTGCCCAGTCGATGGATACGCCCAACAGATTCACATTTGACCTGAAGTTTTTCTTGAAAAAGACCCTTCACGACCTTGTCCTTTAGTTCCTCTTCTGATTCTGCTGATGTCTCAGGTATTCCATGAATAATTACATTTGAACGTCTGCTGTGGTCTTCAAGGTCTGTTAGCTTTTTAGTTTGAAAAGACATTGCGTGTTCAAACGATTTCAATGTGGCATGCAATTGATCAGTGTTATGCTGTGCTGAGCGCTCAGTCGCTATATTTTCGACACTACGCCTAAAGTCAAGCATCTGTTCTCTCAGCTCAGAAAATTGTGTTTTAATTTCAAGTAGTTCCTTTCGCATTTCTGTCTGACCGTCAAGTAGTTGCTCGTACAGTTCCTTCTGGGTGGGCCCAGGGTTTTCCTCGACATCACCGCAAAATAGTAGTTTGCGAACTACAAAACAGTCATACGCCATTACAAAACAACGCCGTGGGCACGGCAGAACCACTAAGCCTCGACAATCACTACGTATTGAACTAGAACTGGAACTAACCTGCACCAAGCAGAGAAGTGTTCCGTTTAGCGACATGGCAGCTTTGGGTCCACCGTGCCCACAGAAGACGAAATCGTGCCGGTGCTCTTTTATAGCGGCGCCAAATGATGACGTCACGCTGTGATGCTTGAAAGGAAAGGCCAGTAGAACTGCGTCGTCGGGTGACGACAGCGTTGAAAACGGGGGGCCTTTGCTGATGAGCTGGCTCGTGTCGTCGCAAGACGCATAAGGTGGCTGCGCGCATTCAAAAGCACCGAAGCCAAGAAAAACCTGCACCAAGCAGAGAAGTGTTCCGTTTAGCGACATGGCAGCTTTGGGTCCACCGTGCCCACAGAAGACGCAATCGTGCCGGTGCTCTTTTATAGCGGCGCCAAATGATGACGTCACGCTGTGATGCTTGAAAGGAAAGGCCAGTAGAACTGCGTCGTCGGGTGACGACAGCGTTGAAAACGGGGGGCCTTTGCTGATGAGCTGGCTCGTGTCGTCGCAAGACGCATAAGGTGGCTGCGCGCATTCAAAAGCACCGAAGCCAAGAAAAACCTGCACCAAGCAGAGAAGTGTTCCGTTTAGCGACATGGCAGCTTTGGGTCCACCGTGGCCACACACGTCACGCTGTTATGACAGTTGCGCACAGGTCTGGCTTGCAACAACAGCTATGCGGCGAAGCTGCACTTTCTTTTTGCAGGCGACATGCCTGACGTGTCGCCTATCGACATTCTTGGCGTGTCGAAGACCGTTGAATAACTTGACTGTCGATGACTAGTGTCAACCCAGTTCACTACGGCGGCGGCGTCAATAAATACAAAAATTGGCTCGACCGTCAGCTTTTCCGCAACGCATGGTTGCTCGCGGCGTTTGGGTGACAGATGCGCAACTCTGCTGCCTAAAGGTAGCATATCAGTAACTCTAGGCACACCTAAAACTTTAGGCACACCATCCAAGGTAAATGTAAATGGTAGCGAAGCTTCCATAGCAGCCCATACGTTCAGAAAATGGCTGGTCATCAGCTACTCATGGGGCTTAGCGCCATCTGTGTGAGGAGGGAACACTTCCGGCGGAACAAAAAATAAAGCGGATGTGACGCAGTATCCGGTAAAAAAGTGACGTCATTTTGTTGGCACTAGCGCGAAATTTGACCACAAGATATTTTTCTTAGGCCCCTGATCGCTAAGGACTCGCGCTACGGCGAGCCGGCAAGCCCTTGGCGAATGCGCTTGAAGCCAACGCTAGCTAAACTAATATCGAGCCGTGACTAAACAGCGGTGCTTAAGCGTACCTTCGTGCAATTCGCCTTGGTTTTACCAGGAAACTTTATTCTCTGAGCTTTTATTCTGCGTTCGTGTCTTCTTCCACAGCGTGAATAAAGTAGGCAACAGCGTACCTCTCATGTTTGCAGCGTTCGTTGCTTATTTGCTTCGCACATGCGCAGGGGACTTAAAGAGCGCATTGCATGTGTGCTTCAGTTCTAACGAAAAAAAATTACGCCTGGTCACGCCAAAATAATGATATTTCAGTTGTATTCAATGGTCACAATAACGCAATTTAACACACCCTACACAATGAGCAACAAATGTCATAATAAGTACGAGAAGTGCGTACACTACGTGCACTATGTTTTGCCTTTTGTTCCGATAAATTGACCTTACGTGTAACGTATCAAGACATGCGAATTTTAGTGATTGTAGCGCGACAGATAACTTAGCGATCTGCTCACCGATAACAGGAAATATAGTAGGCACCGCGCGTTCACGAAGGAAACCGGGCAGCAGGAATACTGATCCATGAAAATCCAGCAAGCACACTACTCCGAACCGTTGCCCCGGTGTCTTATCTAGAAGAGAGAGCTCGCCAGGCGTACGCGTGTTGCTATTGCATCCTTGGAACACCACATCGTTTCCGCGAGTACCGAGGAAAGCGTTCGGCGTGAAATGTTACCCGCCTCGTGCCGTTGTCCGTTGAACACCGTAGCCAACACGTTCACCAACGATGAAACGCACCTCGCAACTTCGCGCACACCAAAATCAAATTCTCACCACAATATTTCACAGAACGCATGCAAGTGCGAAACACCAGAACACCTGAGGGGGCGTGTCACCGCAGACGAACTTACGAGCGCGCCTTTCCATGCACCGCAAGGGCTGCACTGAATGACAATGTGCGCCTCTCTTCAGGGGGCGCTAAGAAAAAGGTGTTTCGTAAGAATTAAACACTGTCGTATATTCTTGGCACATTGCACCTACATAGTGCTGTTCGGGAAATAAATGTAATTTGTAGAACATAAAGATTGCTTTACACTTGAATAAAACTCGGTTTTTCGCTATTAGTGTTTGTTCCCTCCAAACATAGTCGCGCTTCAATCGCAGCACCCATAATTCCCCTTGCTGGTGTCGTTGGCAATAGGTTCTGAACCGCTTTTCGCCCGAAGCTTCGCGACCTATTTGAATCGACCTTGCACCATCCGTCAGACGCCCCCGCGCGGCAGGAAACGCATATGGGTCCCTCGCGCCACAGTTTAAAAGACAAAGAAATACCTAAGAGTGCCTGATTGTCTATTGTCGACACGCAGTCTTGGCCAATCTACCAGAGTGGGTATGTGCCACAATTTTGAGGAAACAAACATTGTCGACACTTGCAGCTTGCTGCTCAAACATAAAGACGTAACAACGGTCACAGTTGTTCATGCTTGTCCTGTGTATATCTGTGAGTGCATTTCGGGCGTCGTTCTTTGTGCTTCAGGGGCGCGCTGCTAGTATCGAGCTGCTTGTCGTTCTTCGTGTGACATTCCGATTTCTTGCTATCGCATTCATTGCTTCGCCCTTGCGGCGAAACTATGACTTTTTTATCGTTCAGTTAACTTCAAATTTTTGCATACAAATAAAAACCGTTATGAACCGTTATGGAACATTTTTTTGTTTCGAAACAAACGGAACGAAACTAAAACCGAAACGAAAAACATTTCGTTCCTGCACCCTGGTCCCTGCCCCGCTTGAACGGCATAAGTTGGGCGGGAACATGCCGCATCATCAGTGTTAGGGGAATTTCGGGGAACATGGTACATGACTAGTGTTACGTGATTTTACATCACGTTCCCCTGTCGATCTACTTATATATGTCTCTCTTTCTTCTTTTGTCCTGATGTTTGTTTCTTCTCTCTCTTTTGATGCCTGTTTCTATCTATCTATCTATCTATCTATCTATCTATCTATCTATCTATCTATCTATCTATCTATCTATCTATCTATCTATCTATCTATCTATCTATCTATCTATCTGTCTATCTATCTATCTAAGTTGTATCCGGGAGAGCGTGCGCCGGGCGCATGTGTTTGGGAAAGGACACAGAAGAGGACGAAGACAGCGCGCGCCGACGTGATGATGATGATGATGCTAGTCTTCGCGAACGCTATACGGTGGTTTACCGAGCATAAAGAGCTCCGTTGTTAAAACGCCAGGCCTGCGCGGAACACGCAGCTTGGTCGCAGCCTAGGCTGGAGGAGCTGCCCTTCTACAGTCGAGTATAACTTAAGAATTCCGAAGAGGCCCCGCCCAAACGAACGAAGCGCGGCAGCCGATCGCCTGGGCAACTAAAGAAATAGCCCCGCTCATGCACTCGCCATTGTTCTCCGAAGGCGTGGTCACCCGCCGTCCAGCTGATGGAGTTCGCACCTATTGGTGCAGGCTTGTGCGTATCCGCATTTGCGGAGGAAAATGCCGCAGATTTGTAAAGTTGTATCCGACTATCGAGTTCATTGTCAACTCTCTTGGGGCGACTACTGAAAGTACAGTTGTAAGTTACCCACTAGCCCATAATTAATCACTTTGCGGAGTAGCGAGGCACCCTCTACGAATCTGTAAAGCATTATGTGCACTTACGTACGCGGACAAATGGTTCATGCTGTGGCTGATGACGTAGAAGAAATATGACTGGGCCCCTTGTAATGGGTGGGAGGCCTTCAGCCGCCCGCTCGTTAAGAAATTCACATAGGGTGACATATACTGCGACAAATTGTGCGAATCTGCGCTTGTGGCGCGCAGTAATAGATCGGCAAAAACAACTTCTTACCCGATATGACGCTTTCACAGTGTATTTTTTTCGAAGCAGATTTTAAGATCTACAGCAGGAGTATCTCGAAGGAAATGTCAGCTAACGTTGCCATTCGAAAGAGGGCCTTTCCTGCATGTAATATATGGACAATTTCTGAAGGGTATTTTTTAAGTAGTAGTAGTATTTTTATTTTATTTCTCGTAATTCAAGAAAAAGAAACAGAGGCAAAAGGCGTTTTATACGCCTGACAAAGGCATCTGTACCTGAGGTTCACAACACATACACATTCCTTGTACATATGCACAATCGAAAAATGTTTTGACGCATCATAAAACCACATGAGCGCTAACAAAGGAGTACTGCAATCAACACAAGCAACATATGACACGCTTAAGATACTGCAGATACGCTAGTCTTACACATATAAAAAAACAAGAACAGAAAACTCGATGCATCGTGTGACCACATAAACAATAATAATAATAATAATAATAATAATAATAATAATAATAATAATAATAATAATAAAGTATTTGTCTGTTAGGAAAGGATCAATGACAAACTTTCCGTGCACAAGCAAAAAATTTCATACCACGATGCCACTACAAGTTCTACACTACAAGAACAGGTAGAGTGCATGATCCACCGTGTATCCAACAAGCGGGGCGTTCTGCGGGGCAGGGACGCGCTTCAGCTCGCCCATGCCTGCGTGACTAGCCGGCCATCTTCATACCTTCGCATTAACAAGCAAGAAGACGACAGAATAGATGCCATCATTACTAAGCGAGCTCTGGATCTCCCTTTGCCCACCCCCAACGCTAAACCTAGATAGAGCCTTAGGTGTGCTCAATTCCTACCAGGAAATCCGGGAAGCCCACCTTGTGAATCAATATACGCGGCTTGTGCAGACGGCCCCCGGGCGCCGCCTGCTAAACCGCTTACAAATCCACCACGTTTGCCCTGCAGAGCAGGCGGAGCGTATTCCAGAACTCTGGCGCCATATGCTCACGGTCTCTCGGCTCCGCAGTAACATGGATACGCACACGCACGAAAGCAGACGACAAGCGCGGACTCGGACACTTGAAAGACAACCCGACCTGGTGTACTCTGCGTGGACACAGCAGGGCCTTCGCCCAAGGGAATTTACACGGCCTCTGTAGTTCACTAAGAAGAACACGTCAATGGGCTCTCCTTCCGAGCACAAAATTCAGAGCCAGCTGAGGAAGTAGCGATAACGCTTGCTGCTGCGGATCCCAATTCGAAAGTCATCATCACGGACTCCCGTAATGCATTTGCTTATTACTTGCCAGGGGAGATATCCCCCTTAGCCGGTCGAATTCTAAAACGAGCTGCCATCGGTCCGACACGAAACGAATTATATGGACTCCTGGCTATCAGGGCTTACGAGGTAATGGCACCGCTGACGCGGCCGCCCGAGCGCTTACCTACCGGGCTCGTCACCTTAGCTCTAATGACTCGGAGACCAATACACCGCTGCTGCGATTAAAAGAAATTCTTGCGTATTATCGTGACACTCACCGCCTTTTCCCGGCTCCTGCAAACGGCCGAGTAAGGCGGATGGGCGAACTCTAAGGAGCCTGCAGGCAGGTTCTCTACTCTGTCCTGCAACATTAAAGCACTACGAGCCGAACACGGATGGGCGGTGCCCACACTGTGGGGAGACCTGTGATACCTTCCACATGGTGTGGGCATGTACTAACCATCCCCACCTGCCCTCTTCCTCTACCGCTTCACGAGAGGCATGGGAGACTGCCCTACTCAACTGTTCCTCACTGGAGACTGGAGTCCCAACGGGCTCTAGTGCAATGGGCGCGAGACGGGGCCTCGTCATGCGGTGTCCCGGACTAGGGACGTCGACCATGTAGCGGTGTCATGCTTTGGCCCCCAAAGTCTTTCTGTTTCTTTTTTTTAGAATAAATGTTTTTTCATCATCGTCATCGCCCCTAAAACGTAAGAGGCAGCATAATAAAGGAGATGACAGCGAAGACGGGGAAGAGCCTGCCAGACCAGCGAAAGTCAAGACGGACTGGTACGAAGGAAGTCGCAGCGACGACAAGGGCGAGGAGGAGTCCAAGCAGGCCAAAAAGAAGAAAGGCAGGAAGATGGAGAAAGACCGTGGCGAAAATAACGAAATAACTAAATACAATATGCAGTTAGTGAATTACAAATACCACATGCAAAAAAGTGGAGTATGTATTGGATCCTCTTTGACGCCCGTTCTCAGCGACATCTTTCTTGCTCATCTTGATTGCGCCTTGTCAAATAAGCTTGACGACTGTGTAATTTGAAAGTTTGCCGCAATGTTGACGATTATTTATGGCTTGTTAAATGTGGTAGTCAGAATTTGCAGAAGATTTCTTGTGATACGTTGGCCGTTTCCTGCGAGTGCTTGCAGCCTTTACTTCTCATCTATGAAATGCCCAAAGATGACAACCTGAGTTACTTGAGTTAAGAGAAGGAGAAAAAACTTTTATTTGTGCAAGAAGAAGAGCTCTTCCTCATAGGATGCAGCCCTTAGTTCAGGGCCCAATTGGCAGGCGCCACTCTACGTGCCGACGCTGCTTCTGCGGCTCTGAGCTGGTCAGCGCAGTCTCCGAAGAGAATGCGTGGGTGAAGGAATAGGGGGGTCAGCCCAGTGGGTGTGGACGTTGCCAGGTGCAGTGATACACTGTGGGCTTCGCTCCACGGTGCCGACAGTGCTAGGGATATTGCGTAGGGTGGAAGAGATGAAGCATGAAAAGGCAGGGTAATGAGTTCGTCTGAAGCTGCCGCGTCGCCACGCAACAGCTTCCTCAAGGTTGAATGATTTGTGTAGTGGTGGGGAGCACATACGATCCTGACTTGAAAGTTTCAACGGAGCCAACGCATGTTTGCTGGATCTATGAGCCTAGAAGCGGTAAATCACTTTTACTTATCAGCTCGGCCCTCTCAAAATTTATTAAGGACACAGGGAACGGTAAAATCTAAAAAAAATCGAAACTTTCTTTTCTTGTTTGGAATGATAAGGCCTTCCTTAACAATATCCAGTATCCCACACATTGTTGCGCGTTTTGATTGAGCCACAAGGATCAGGTTCTCGAGAAGAACTGACGGGCAGCCAAGCCCCATTTTCCCAGACCGCGCACAACCTGAGCTTTCTGCCTCAAGTAAACTTTTGAAAAATCGAAACTGGTAGTTTGCCTGAGCTTAGAAGGTTTATAAAAAAGTGGCAGATCCGACGCGTTGTAGGAATCGATTTCATGCGAAGCAGTCAACGAGTACTTCTGTGCTGTATTTAATATCTTTGAGCAAAGCGTTACGAGTGGATCGACGTGTTTTCGTAAGTGTAGTAGCTGTGTGCACATCGTGGGCTTAACAAGCCCGTCGACGACACTGGCATTTAAAGGGTAACTTATGGTGCGACGTAACGTCAGCCCTCAGGTTAGAGTATCAGTATTATCGAAATAAGCGCGCTTTATGGTGCAGTCATGTGAATATCATATGCAACTTTCGTTGATGATGATGATATATGGTGTTTTATGGCACAATGGCCAGTGATGGCCAAAGAGCGCCAGGGCCTGATAGCGGATGTGACCAAAGGTGATGTTAAGTGGCTTAATAGGGGCCTAAGATTCCTCGCGCTACAGGCAGGTAAAACATACAAGTAATAAAATTATGAGAGTGACGTGCCATGTGTGCAGTGAGCCTCTGTGATAAGTGGTCGTGATATTAAAACTACGGATAGATGGCGTCAGCACGAATGCATCGTGAACAGCCCTTGGGTCCAAGGGCTGCGAGGCAGATGCTGTCTTGAATGTAGCCACCGCAGCAGCTACCTCTACTCAGAGGTTGTGCTACGGGTTGCCTGGAAATATGACGTAAAAGGTATTTACATCTTTTAATAACGCGAACAATTATTCATATTTCATATTCATGGGTGGTTCCCTACCGATGAACATTGGAGGATGTAGTGGGAATTGCTCTCGGTAGGGTAATAAAAAGTGCTTTTTCCTGATAGTGTCTATTTCACTGCACTGGATCAGGATATGGAGCACGGTAAGTGGTTCTTCACATCTTTCACACCTAGGTGGATGACCACCAGAGAGAAGATGTGTGCTGTATGTGTGTCCTATTCTTCTCCTGGTAAGTGTTACTTGTGTGGTTTTGTAGGGATTATGGTTTTCGCTTGTAGGGATTAGGAAAATTTGAGCCTAAAAATGTTGAAATCGCTGAAAATGTAAAGAATAAAATTTATGAAATCTCAATACGCCAAAATAGGCATGTTGCGCCAACAGTCATAACTACGACATGGTTGGTGTGATTCAAACGCGACTTGGCAGGTACGTAGGGAGGACAATATCCTGTGCTCCACAATCACCACATCTCTTAGACAAAGTGCTTTATTATAAAAAAAAATCTCCACCATATCCACGAAGTGAATGATGTTAGGGTAGCTTGCTTGGAGATAATCGGGTAAACCGTGACTGCTCCGCGCAATTCCTCTACTGTCATATAAAAACGTGACACGTTGCTATAGTAGTGGTTGTGGTGAGGTTTCTGTCGAACCACAAGCGGTCGCAGACCTTGCAGCTATGGTCGAACGTGTGGTCGAGGAAATCGCGCTTGAACCGCGTGTTGGCGCCACCCACTTCAGGTAGCGACCGCTTTCGGCGCTTGGCCACTGCACCCCGCGCCCGTACCTCTTCGAGGTTGTCTTGCCACCGCTTCACCGCTTCTTCGGCTTCGCGGGCTTGTATCTCGGGGTTCGCACGACGCTGACGTCTCTTCGGCCTCGCGAGCTCTCACCGCAGGGTCTTGCCAGCGAGCCCGCGCTGCTGCTGCCTTGCGAAGCCTCCGCTCCACCGCCTTGTCTTCTTCGTTCATGTTCATCGAAGCGCACTGACTGAGGACTTTCGAAAGAGAGAGGAAGCGCGCAGTTGTGGCCCTCTAGCGGTCTCCTATCAAACTAGAGCACGCGCCGGAGTGGAGCGAGCGCCGCATGCTACAGTTGGCTATGCTATATGTGGTTTTGCCTGCGTAAATATGATCATCAAGGCGCTCGAAGAACAAGGGCAAGAAGACTTCTCTTTCGCGCGAGCGTCCGCTGAGATGGTTATTACGAGGATGGACAAGCCCCGAGCATAAGGACCAAGCTCCTAAAAGACTCATAAAGTTGACATTTGGCGGCTATGTTTTGCATACAATTGGCCATATTACAAAAAGTTACCGCTCGGTTTCAATAATTATGCTTGAATGCAGCGGTCCGCCTATAAAGCAATAGCACGCAAAATTGTATGCGAAAATATTCAGTAGAAGAAAAGTTATCACTGTTCGCTTAAATGTAGGATGCAAAAATTCATGTTTTGAGAAAAATGGCTTCAAAGATTTGAACCGAACGTCCATGTAATAAAGAAACAATGAATATCTCTGAAGTTCACCAGGCTCATAGCTTGGGACGTCCTTTGAAGCAGCACAATTTTCTTTTGAGCAAGTTGAAGCACGTATTTTTTTTCTAGCTCGTTTTGATTGCCTAACTTGCGTTAACGCTTCTTTTTCGTCCTGTTGGGGGCGAAGAGTAACGGAGTCGCCCTCGATCGGACGCGCCTCGATTGCGTACTGGGTAGGATACCGCCGGCGCACTTATCATAGGATTTGCTGCCGGCGCTTTACAAAAACACCTGGCGGAAGCCCTCGAGGACATTTTTGTAAGTACTTTCGAAACTAAATATGTTCATTCCTGTCAAAATAGTAATTTTCGACCAAGAGAAAGCACAAGATGGTTTACAGTCGGTCGCTTTGCAGAAAAAGAAGCGGCCGCTTCACGCAGTCACCGCGATGGAGACCCCTGAGCCGGCTCCCTGCGTGAAATGTAGTCAGTCGCTGTTTGCAAACTACGTGCAATAGACCCTTTTCATAAGCCGCAAGTGCGCTTCCCTGTGCTGCATATTTGCTCAACTGATGGCGGCACCTGCCTTGCTTAGAGTGGAGACGAGGTCCTAGTTGCACGTGCTGGGGCTTGTCTAATATGCGTGTTTATGTCAAGACAGCCGAGTCTACATTTTCCACGTTATAGCGTAAGTAAACTGCGCTTTCACACGCTGTTTGCAGCAAGTGACTAGCCGCCATTAGTTCGGCAAAGTGCATAGCAGGAAAGCTAACTTTACATCAACGGCCATGACAGCGTTAAAGATAGCGGGACTGCCCTCAGAGATCTATGTGGTGTTTCAGATGTAGTGTTTGCCCTTTTCCTAATCACGTTGCCTCACTGTGCAGAGCGCAGATGCGACATATTGCTTACAGACCGGCTTCTCGTGTTCTTTATGAAGTTGACGTTAGGTATAAGCCATTCTGCCTTAGCCGTCGTGTTCTCAGTGTGACGAAACACTGTGTCGCGCCACTTTAACAGTGTACTGCGCACAGTTGCCACTGCAACTGAGTGGATTTACCTGCCACCTAGGCAGGTCATCAAGCGTACAATGCCACGTTGATTCAAAGTGCACTATTCGGATTGCACAATGATAATTGATTTTACTGAAGTACGGACAGAGCGGCGCTGTACAATTCAGCAGCAGCGCCTGCTCTATTCGCAACACAAGTGGGGGGGGGGGGGGGTACACGCTTAAGTTTCTCGTAGCTATCACGCCATGTGGAGCTGTGTGTTTCCGCTCAAAGGCCTTTGGAGCGAGGCTGTCAGATGCATTCATTACTATTGACTCTGGATTTCTGAACCTGGTGCAACAAGGCGATGTTTTAATGGCGGACAGAGGGCTTCCTTGAATTCGGGCAGGTCTTGAAGGGTCACAAGCAGCGTTAGTGATGCCCCCTTTCCTAGAAGGTGGAGGCCAGTTTTCGGAAAGCGATGTGCGCGAGACGTACAAAATCGCAGAAGTGCGTATTCTTGTAGAGAGGGCTATACAGCGCGTTAAAATGTTCAATATTTTGAATGTGCGTGTACCTACACAGCTGATTCCAGCAATGAGCGACGTATTTCACGTCTGCTATATTTTGGCAAACCTACAGCCACATATCATTCAGGAAGAAGAAAGCGCAGGAGCTACAAAGTACTGTTTTATTGCGATAGTTGATCTTTGCCGTCGCCGTCATGCCCCGAATATGCATATGTATCTATATATAAAGAAAAGTAAGACATAAAAATAATTCAGAAGAAAAAAATCCCGAAGGGCTCGCCCGGTGTTTCGAACCTGCAACCCCTCGCTCCGCAGCTTGCTGCCTTAGACAATTATGCCATGCCTCTTTTTTCTTTTATTTATTGATAATTATGCCATGCCTCATTCGGTCTCCTGGATACCAGCGGCAGAATACAAACGAATGTTGCGCAGGTAAAGTATAACCATCTAAGCTCACGCTCGCGCTAAAAAGAATTCTTCCTCTTGTTCTTCGAGTGCCTTGATGATGATAGTAACGCAGGCAAAACCACGTATAGCATAACCAGCCGTAGCATGCGGCGCTCGCTCTACTCCGGCGTGTGCTCTAGCTTGATAGAATTAAAGAAGAAGTAAGAAGGAAAAAGAAGTGCGTTCGCGCTGTAATTTTAGCCTCAGGAATACGAACCATCATCATCATCAGCCTGTCTACGCCCACAGCAGGGCAAAGGCCTCTCCCATGTTCCGCCAATCAAACCGGTCCTGTGCTTTCTGCTGCCACGTTATACCTACAAACTTCTTAATCTCATCTACCCACCTAATTTTCTGTCTCCCCCTCACACGTTTGCATCTCTTGGAATCCAGTCAGTTACCCTTAATGACCACCGGTTATCCTGCCGACGTGCTACGTGCCCGGCCCATATCCATTTCTTCTTCTTGATTTCAACTATGATGTCCTTAACCCCCGTTTGTTCCCTGACCCACTCTGCTCTCTTCCTGTCTCTTAAGGTTACACCTATCATTTTTCTTTCCATCGCTCGCTGCGTCGTCCTCAATTTAAGTTGAACTCTCTTTGTAAGTCTCCAGGTTTCTGCTCCGTAGGTAAGTACCGGTAAGATGCAGCTGTTATATACCTTCCTCTTCAGGGATAGTGGTATATTACCATTCATGATTTGGTAATGCTTGCCGAATGAGCCCCATCCCATCCTTATTCTTCTAGTTATTTCACACTCATGGTTCGGCTCCGCGGTTACTACCTGTCCTAAGTAGACGTACTCCTTTACAACTTCCAGTGTATCGCCACCTATCGCAAAGCGCTGTTCTCTGCCAAGATTATTCCACATTACTTTAGTTTGATGCATATTAATTTTCAGACCTACTCTTCTACTTTCCGTATCCAGTTCAGTAATCATGAGCTGTAATTCTTCTCCGGCGTTACTCATCAATGCAATGTCATCAGCGAATCGCAGGTTACTGAGATACTCTCCATTAACTCCTATCCCTAATTCTTCCCAACCTAGGGCCCTGTGAGGGATAAGGTTCGAGTAATCACGGCAACTTAAAGAATTGTTGCCGAGACGGACGAAGACATTTGCAGCTTGACGTTATAAGGCATTATTGCCACAAAAACGTGATGAAGCTTGGCGCGTTACAATGCAACAGCGAAGAACTGCCCTATAGCTACTAGCACGACACACGTTCTTGAAGGACTCAAGGTCTGACCCTCAGCGTAGTCCCCCACTGCACTACACAAGATTTGTGTGAACACTTCACCGTGTGACGGTCGAGGGCAGATCAGTCGATGAGTTGCGTTGCATCTTACGCCGACAGCAGCGATGACACAGGCATGGTCGGAGCGGATAGTGCGGCAGAGCCGATGTGGCAAAGACGCCCCAGACAGCCAGTAGTAGGCCCAGGTCTGGAATACGCCCGGGTCCGAGCACAACGGACCGGCGCCGGCTGCTGGACCGCCCGGTAGACGGGAGCCAGGCTCCAGCTGTCACCAGACGCAGGGGTAGGCTTCGGGACCAGGATCCGACGAGCGCTTCACCCTGCGACTGCTTCGTTCGGTTTCCGTTCTCGAACGCTCTCTCGTCGTCTTCCTCTTCTATCCTCTTCACATGGCTTGACTTGACTTAGACGACACAATTCCGCCTTTTTCTCATCTCATCGTCGCCTTCGTCGGCGCCCGGCACAGCACAAACCCACAAACACCGCGCACCAGATGAGCCTACCGCGCACATCATGACAAAAGCCCCCCTCCCCTTTCGAAAGTTTTTTTTTTCAAAAAAAAAAACTGTCCAAAATGCGCGGGAGACAAGACCTTTGACAAACAGATGTAGGCAAACGGTTGAACTGTGACACTCGATCTATCCACTGAAGTCCGCAAACAATACGAGGTCTGTATTGTTTGCCATATGGCTAGCGCCTGCATCTGCAACCTACACATATCCACAACATTATCATTCCCTAAACCTATGACATCTTCCACGCGGAAGGTGTCTTGAACGTCGTGCACGTTGGACTTGTTGTTTGATACCGAGTGTCTTACTGCCTTTGCCCTCCATTGACATTACATGTACGTAGGGGTGATTCGGATCTTCCTTCTTGAACCACGACGACTGAAGACGCCTGAGTAACGACGTGTGGTTGACGTTCGTCGTAACGCTTGAGCGTGTTTATGTGAAACAGTTTCGTGGCGTGTCCGAGGTCCAACCAATAGTCGTGGTCGCTTCTCTTTCCTGTAACCATAAATGGCCCTTTCCAGTGCACGAGAAGCTTGTTTTCACTGGTTGGGAGTAATATAAGAGCCCGGGCACCAACTTCAAGTTGTCTTGTTTTGGACGTTCGGTCATAATACTTCTGCGTGTTTTGAGCTCGGGAGAGCTGATTCTTTTGAGCCAGCATCAAGGTCTGTTCAAGACGTTCTCTCAGTTCAAGCACATATCCGTAGGTAATCTTGATATCTTCCTCTAGGTCTTCTGTCCAGAGTTCCTTAAGAATATCCAGGGGTCCTCGGACGTGCCGGCCGTATATCAGTTCAAAAGGTGAGAAGCCCATACTGGTCTGAGGTACTTCTCGATAGGCGAATAACAGAGGCGCAAGGAATCGGTGCCATGACTTCGGCTTCTCTTGGCACAACTTGCGCAACATCTGTTTCAAGGTGCCGTTGAACCTTTCGACCAGGCCATTGCATATCGGATGGTAAGGCGTCAAGCTCAAATGTCGAATAGCAAGCAAAGCACTCACTTCCTCCATCAGGCCTGACGTGAAGCGGGATGCTTGGTCACAGATGATCTCCTGTGGGAAGCCTATTCGGGAAAACATTTCGAGTAGCCCATCTGCTACTGTTGCCGAATCAATTGCGGGCAAAGCCACCGCGTCCGGGTACCGAGTGGCGAAATGCACCAGGGTAAGAATGTATCGATTGCCCTTGTTTGAAATCGGCGTCAGAGGTCCAATGATATCAACGGCCACACGTTCGAATGGCGTGTCAATCAAAGGCATTCGTCCAAGAGGCGCTTTGCCTACCTTGCCTTTGGGATAGGTCCTTTGGCATGCGTCGCATGATTTGACGAACCTTCGGACCTCCTCCTGTACACCGGGCCAATAAAACGACTCCAAAACTCGGTCCTTCGTCTTCTTGATACCCTGGTGACCAGATATCGGGGATTCATGTGCCAAGTTCAACACTTGGACACGCAACGCCTTTGGAAGCACCGCTTGTTGAAATGATTTACCGGGAGCGAAGTGATAAACGCGGTACAAAATTCCTTTCTCAAACATTAATGAGTGGTATATGGCTCCTTTGCCGCGAACGATGGTGTCGACTTTCGCCCTACAAACATCCAGCGATCGGTCTTCCTCTTGTTTTTGGCGAAAGGACTCCTGTGTCACCTCTAAGTTTCCAAATTTAGCAGTCGTGAGCTTCCGGCGATTTCCTTTGCTTGAAACACCAACCATGATTGTGCTATTCGTCCCGCATCCATCCTTGGGTTCCTCTTCAGACTTGAATGCCTGATTAGTCACCGACTTCTGGCTCGCTGACTCCTTCCACGTTGAGTCGGGGTCATTAGCGTCACGGGCGCCGGGAACATTTCCTACGATGACATCATAAAGTGGTGACGTCATGCATTCGACTATCGCATTTCCGGTGAAATAGGGCGATAGAATCCGTACTTCTGCTTCCGGTACCTCGATGCAACTACCATCAGCCAATAAAAGAGTGGCGGTAGTACCCGTCAACGCATCATCGGGAACAAGGGACCGGCGCACGACCAGGGTGTTGCTTCCAGTATCTCTCAAGACTGATACAGTATGTCCAAACACTTCTCCCTGTAACACCGGCAAGTTTCGTGTAGCTGCGGCGTTGCGTGTTCGGAGTGCGCTGGCAACGTATTCGTCTTGTGGCGAATCATCGGCACAACCGGGCGTCTCGGACTTCTGGTCAGTAGACACGATGCAAGATGTCTTCTTTGACCCACCGTTGTTTGGGCATGCTCTTGCATCATGGCCTGGCTTCCGACAGTGCCCACAGAAGTCTCGGGGTTTCGTGAGGCAATCAGATGCTCTATGCCCAGGTCGATCACAGACGAAACATCTAAGAGGAGGCTCGGTATATGTACATTCATCTTGCTCCTTGGGAATGTTTCGGGACTTGTTACGAAATACCAACAAGTTTGTTTGCCGCTGGGCCTCCGAGAAGGTATCAGCCGCTTCTACCATCTCTTCCACTGTCTTGCATTTCTTCTCCCTTAGGAAAAGTGCCAGGCGATCGTGACAGGTATTCAGGAACTGCTCAGCTACAATAAGGTTACGCACGGATGCAAAGTCCTTGTCCGTTTTCGACATTTCCAGCCATCTATCGAAGAAGCTCTGTAATCTCGTGGCATACTGTTTACCAGTTTCGCCGTCTTCCGGCTTGCTTTGCCGAAACTTTTCGCGATAGCCTTCGGCTGTGAAACGAAACCTCTGGAGCAAGGCCATTTTCGTACTCTGGTAATCCATCGAGTCTTCTGGCGACAGACGACCGAAGACTTTCAACGCTTCCCCACTGAGGCATAAACTAAGCGCTGTAGCCCACTTCTCCTCAGGCCACTCTTGACCAACAGCTACGCGTTCGAACCTCTTGAGGTACACATCGATCGAGATCGTCACGCCTCTCGTCAAACGCTGGAATCGGGTTGTGAGGATTGATCAAGCACGGGCGGCTTTGACTTCTCTCATGTTCTCGGTCCCGCGCTGCTGGCTCACGGCTACCTTCGACCTCAGCTAGTCTAATTCGCAGTTGAAGAGTTCTCTTTCTATATCTCCAAACGTTCCTTCGCCGCCTGCCTTTCCGCGGAACGCTCTTCACGCGCTTGCACAGATTCCTAATGAGCCCGCTCTAACCGCGCGTCTACCCACGTCTTTAGCTCGGCTCCTTGAAGCCCCATGCGTTCCGCTAGCGTTATAAGCTCTTGCTCACTCATCTTCACTACAAAGGTTTTAACTCAGTGCAAACGGCTTCGTCCTGCCTCGTTATAAGGCTTTAATGCCACAAAATGATGATGAAGCTTGGCGCGTTACAATGCAACAGCGAAGAACTGCCTTATAGCTACTAGCATGAGACACGTTCTTGAAGGACTCAAGGTCTGACCCTCAGCGTAGTCCCCCACTGCACTACACAAGATTTGTGTGAACACTTCACCGTGTGACGGTCGAGGGCAGATCAGTCGATGAGTTGTGTTGCATCTTACGCCGACAGCAGCGATGACACAGGCATGGTCGGAGCGCATAGTGCGGCAGAGCCGATGTGGCAAAGACGTCCCGGACAGCCACTAGTAGGCCCAGGTCTGGAATACGCCCAGGTCCGAGCACAACGGACCGGCGCCGGCTGCTGGAACGCCCGGTAGACGGGACCAGGCTCGAGCTGTCACCAGGCGCAGGGGTAGGCTTCGGGACCAGGACCCGACGAGCGCTTCACCCTGCGACTGCTTCGTTCGGTTTCCGTTCTCGAACGCTCTCTCGTCGTCTTCCTCTTCTATCCTCTTCCCATGGCTTGGCTTTTACTTAGACGACACGATTCCGCCTTTTTCTCATCTCATCGTCGTCTTTGTCGGCGCCCGGCACAGCGCAAACCCACAAACACCGCGCACCAGATGAGCCTACCGCGCACATCATGACAGGCCCTGAAAACCTTCTGTAAACACGCGGTGAATAGCATTGGAGAGATCGTGTCTCCCTGCCGCACGCCCTTCTTTATTGGGATTATGTCACTTTCTTTATGGAGGACTATAGTGGCTGTAGATCCGCTGTAGATTTCTTCCAATATGTTTATATAGGCTTCGTCGATGCCCTGATTCCGCAGTGCCTGCATGACTGCTGATGTCTCTACCGAATCAAAGGCCTTCTCGTAATCTATGAAGGCTATGTATAGGGGTTGGTTGTATTCCGCGCATTTCTCTATCACCTGATTGATAGTATGAATATGGTCTATTGTTGAGAAGCCTGTACGAAATCCTGCCTGGTCCCTTGGTTGATTGAACTCTAATGTCGTAATATTTCTGTTAGCAATTACTTTCGTAAATAGCTTGTAGACAACGGACACTAAGCTGATGGGCCTATAATTTTTCAGGTCCTTGACGTCCCCTTTTTTATGGATCAAGATGATGTTGGCATTCTTCCAAGATTCTGGTATCCATCCCGTCGAGAGACACTTCGTATACAGGGTGGCCAGTTTTTCTACTTCAAATATCAGCGCACCAAGAAAACGAGCACACTAAAGGGGAGGAAACGACGCACACAACACGCGCTGACTCGCAACTGAAACGTTTATTCCACATTACACACTGTGAAGAAGCGCCTGCAAAAACGCGAGTGAAGCAGACGACAGCGCTGCTTCCTTCTAGAAGAAGACGATAAAGAAAGCAGATTTAGAGCTCGCGCAGCGAATGCGAAAAAAAAAGGAAGGGCTCCGGCAGACGATCGGTGGTTGGAACGCCGGCAAGACGAGGCGAGAGCCTACTGCGGACCCGCAACTACGCGCGAGGTTCCGAAGGCCGCACTCCTGTGTTCGAGCCGTCGAGGTCCTCGGGCCATGGCGTGAGCGGACACAAGTTCCGGGAGAGCCCTGCTGCCGGCCATCGTCGAGACAGCGAGCGTGTTCGAGGCCCCGGAGTCGCCGGCTACCGCGTCGAGCGAGCTGTGGCCGCCTGCTACTTGCGGCTTCGCCTGAGCCTGCTGCTTCTTTCTGCGCCGGGACGTTGGCCGCCGCACAACAGCGACAGTCGCAACGCAGGGACGCACGAGCCTCGCTTCACAAGGCACTGGACGTCTTCGGAGACGATTGTGAGACTGCATATTTGTTTGTTTGTTTGGAACCGCGTACACGGGCCCGTATTGTTGTTCTTGTTGTCCTCTGTGTTTGTCGCTCAATATATGTCTTTTCTGTCACGCACTGTCTCCATCTTCCTCGCGTCACACGCCTTGCGACGTGACGAACCTAACCATCACATATCTGGCGTCCGCGAGACAGGACTGCTCTTATTCCATCTGAGAGCATCACATTGCATATGTGTGTGTGACGGTTGATGATGGAGGCAGATAAGCTGATTGCAATTGGAAAGGAACTGGGTTTGAGTGGCGCAGCACTAAAGGAATGGATAGACGAAGAACGCGCACGCGAAAGAGAGGCACGTGACGCTCGTCTGGCAGAACGAAATGCAGCGAAAGAAGCCGAGGCGGAGGCCATCTCTAGATTAAAGGCAGAAAAGGAAGTCCTCGAATTGAAGTTAAGGTTGCGTGAGTTAGATGCGACAGCAGGTAGCACTACTACTGGGCTGCTTACCGAGGGTGTGCCCGTAGGCACAACGCAGAGCTACCAAAGTCCGCATAAGCTCATCCCAGCATTTAACGAAGGACGCGATGAGCTGGACGCGTATATACAGCGATTTGAGCGCGTCGCTACGAGCCAAGACTGGCCACAAGAGAAATGGGCTCTATCACTAAGCCTTTGCTTGACCGGAGAGGCCTTAAGTGTTGTAGGTAGGATGGCACCTGAGCATGCCATGGACTACATAACGTTGAAGAGAACCCTACTACAACGCTTCAGGTTCACAGAGGAAGGTTATCGAACCAAGTTTCGATCAGCGAAACCTGATAATGCGGAAACTGGCAGACAGTTCGCCGGACGTCTATTGGGTTATTTTGACCATTGGCAAGAAATGGCCAAGACGGACCGGACGTACGATGCTCTGCGAGACAAGATCGTCTCAGAACAGTTTCTCGTACAATGTCATGAGAAACTGGCAGTGTTTCTTAAAGAAAGGAATTGCCATGGGCTTGACAAACTAGCCGAAGCCACAGACCATTACCTGGAGGCGCAAGGGTTAGTTAACCTTGGTAAAGGTAAAGACGACAACCCGAACAAGCCGCCAGGTCAAACTCGAACGTCTGAGCGCCAGAATGAAAAGGAAAGACCACATTGCTTTCTCTGTGGTAAACGCGGTCACAGAGCTGCCGATTGCTGGACCAACACAAAGAGTCCAAGCACAAAGCCACCGTTCTGTGCAAAGTGTCACTGCACTGAGCATCAGACAGGTGACTGCCCCAAAAAGGCCAGCACTATCGAGCAGGCCTCGTGCTCGGTACAGCACGTAGATCTGCCGCAAGCCGTTAAATCAGAGTCAGGGGCTTTGCGCTGCGTTTCCGGAAGCTTGGAATGCGGAAGAACGCAAACGCCCAAACTATACAAAAAATGTATGCCAACAGCTGAGGGTCTACTTGAAGGACGTCCTGCTACAGTACTACGTGATACGGGGTGCGATGCCATTATTGTGAAGAGGTCCCTCGTATCAGACAGCAAACTGACAGGAAACACCTCATCAGTCTGTCTTCTGGACAGAACATTGCTCAAGCTGCCTGAAGCAGATGTGGAGATAATCTCACCGTTTTTCACAGGCAAGACTCGAGCTATCTGCATGGACAATCCCTTGTATGATGTTGTCCTAGGCAATGTGCAAGGCGTTCGTGATGTATCCGCTCCTGACAGTGACTGGAAGAGATATATTCGTGCCTTCTATGAGTCATCCAGCGCGGAACATTACAGCAGTGCTACCAATAGATCCTTCTCCGCAGAGACCTCACCATCAGCTGCCTGTGAACCAGTTGGCAATAGAAAAGGTGCAGCAGTAAACCAACAGGCAACACGAGAGCCGAATTTGCTACCCGTACCAGATGTCAACTACTTGGACATTAGCCCACAAGACCTCGGGGACAGGCAAAAGGATGACAGCAGCCTGCGGAAATGCTTCGAAGCAGCTCACCAAGAGGTGAATACCAGGTTCGCCGACATCCTGTTCTTTTTGAAGGAGGGAATTCTTTACCGCAAGTTCACGCTTCGTTCGAAGAGACAAGTGGAGCAACTTGTGGTACCAAGGAGCCTCCGACGTTTTGTGATGCAAATGGCCCACGAAGGGATTCTCTCGGGCCATCAAGGGCTTAAGATAACCAAACACCGTGTGCTCGAAGAATTCTACTGGCCCGGTGTCCAGTCGGACATTACACGATTTGTTAAATCGTGCCACACGTGTCAGAGAACGGTTCACAAGAATCTAGTTAGTCGAGCACCACTGGGAAATACTTCTGTAACTGACATTCCACTTAAGAGAGTCGCCAATGATAAGGTGGGAACATTGTCTACGATGTCGGAGAAAACAAACAAGATGTCATTCGTACCATGCCGACGAAAGGTATCGGCCGGCGACGTCAACAGATCGAAGTCGCTCTGTCCTGACCAACGCTGGCAAGTCAAAGATCTTCGACAAGCCATAAATGAACCAGCGGAGTACACCTACCGAAGGCGGGAACATGCGACAGTATACGTGCCACGAATCTTCTACAGCCGGAAAAAAGAAGTGCAATCACTGCGTCGTCTCATGCAATACGACTTCTCCGCTGCATATATAAACAGTAGTAGAACATAGGCCCACACCATATGAGCCGGGTATCATGTCCATGAGTGATGCGTCTAAGAAAAGTTAGTGTCTTATAAGAATGTGCTTCAAACGGTTGTGAATGTATGGCGGTATACCTCGTAGATATCATAACACTTTAGCAAGTCTGTGGATTCTTTCTACTTCTTCATGGTGTGTACTTTTGTGTTGTCAAATGTGCCGAGTGTGCGGTGCTCGGAACTGATATAAGTGTTTTCCTACGTGCCGAGTGTGCGGTGCTCGGAACTGCTGCGGTGTACAATGGCGTTTTTGCGCATTTTCTTCAGCGAACCAACATGTGCCCAGTGCCCTCAAGTTCTTTGAACGAAAGAACTTTCTTAAGTAGGGGGTGATGTGAAGAAGCGCCTGCAAAAACGCGAGTGAAGCAGACGACAGCGCTGCTTCCTTCTAGAAGAAGACGATAAAGAAAGCAGATTTAGAGCTCGCGCAGCGAATGCGAAAAAAAAAGGAAGGGCTCGGGCAGACGATCGGTGGTTGGAACGCCGGCAAGACGAGGCGAGAGCCTACTGCGGACCCGCAACTACGCGCGAGGTTCCGAAGGCCGCACTCCTGTGTTCGAGCCGTCGAGGTCCTCGGGCCATGGCGTGAGCGGACACAAGTTCCGGGAGAGCCCTGCTGCCGGCCATCGTCGAGACAGCGAGCGTGTTCGAGGCCCCGGAGTCGCCGGCTACCGCGTCGAGCGAGCTGTGGCCGCCTGCTACTTGCGGCTTCGCCTGAGCCTGCTGCTTCTTTCTGCGCCGGGACGTTGGCCGCCGCACAACAGCGACAGTCGCAACGCAGGGACGCACGAGCCTCGCTTCACAAGGCACTGGACGTCTTCGGAGACGATTGTGAGACTGCATATTTGTTTGTTTGTTTGGAACCGCGTACACGGGCCCGTATTGTTGTTCTTGTTGTCCTCTGTGTTTGTCGCTCAATATATGTCTTTTCTGTCACGCACTGTCTCCATCTTCCTCGCGTCACACGCCTTGCGACGTGACGAACCTAACCATCACACACACACATATATAAGTAAACGTCAAATGCAGCACACGTGACATGGATTGCCGCCGCTGTATTGTCTAAAAAAGATGAGTAAGATGAAATTATGGAAACACCTGTCGCAGAAAATCAAATTCTTTGTCGCACAGATGAACGGACGCCTGGCTTACATAATTATCTTTTTCCTTAACAATGCGATAAGATTCTGCCACCTCCCGATTAATCTGTTGCCAGTGCTTATAGACAATCCTCGTATCTGTGAAAACGGGGGAGCATCCGCACGAACGAACGTGCAACGCCAGATTAGAACTCGCCACTGTTTCCAAAGAAGCATTGTGTTCCTTAAGCCTCGTGTTTATACACCGTCCCGTCTGTCCATAATACGTTCTACCACAAGAAAAAGGAATCCTGTACACGACCCCACCCTCACACGGCACAAACTTCTGGGCGTGCTTGATTTCACATTTGTTCTTGTGACGAGCTTCCTGGTTGACCATGGGGCACATCCTGCTAAGCTTGTTTTTGGCAGAGAACACAATGTTGACGCCGAACTTGTTCCCGACATTCTTAAGCCCGTGGCCCAACTTGTGCTTGTACGGAATAACCGCATATTTTGTAGGTTTCTGTCGATCGGCCGTACCATGGGATCCTTTCTTCATCTGCCGTAACTCCAGTTTTTCTAACATAATCTCTCCACCGTCCTTCAACAGGTCTGATGTTATGTGATCCTCACCAGCTGCTTTGCCTCTTTGCATTCCTTTTAGGGCTTTTTTTACTTCTCCTGTCAATACTGGTGGGATGTCAGATTCCTCTGGGCTATTACTGCTTCTTACGTTATCATCCTCACTGTATCGGCTGCTGTACAGATCTCTGTAGAACTCTTCCGCTACCTCAACTATTCTGTCCATATTGGTTGTGACCTTGCCTTCCTTGTCCCTTAATGCATACATCTGATTTTTGCCTATGCACAATTTTGTCTTCATAACTTTGAGGCTTCTTCCATTCTTTAGAGCATGCTCAATTCTCTCCATGTTATACTTTCTTATGTCGGCTACTTTACGCTTATTGATTAACTTCGAAAGCTCTTCGGGAAAATGTGCAGCGCGGCATGGACGAAGGACAAGAAACGCACAACACGAGCGCTGATGTTGTGCGTTTCTTGTCCTTCGTCCGTGCCGCGCTGCACATTTTCCCGAAGATGTTAGTACACCAACTCGCCCAGATCGCCGTATTAGTTCGAAAGCTCTGCCAGCTCTATTTTTTCTGTTGCATAAGAGGCTTTCATAGCTTGAAGTTTCTTAATGAGGTTTTTCGTCTCTTGAGATAGCTTACCAGTGTCCTGTCTAACGACTGTACCCCCGACTTCCACTGCACACTCCTTAATGATACTAGTCAGATTATCATTTAGTGCGTCAACGCTAAGGTCGGTTTCCTCGGTTAAAGCCGCGTACCTATTCTGAAGTGAAACTCTGAATTCCTGTACTTTCCCTCTCAGAGCTAGTTCATTAATCGGCTTCTTGCGTATCAGTTTCTGCCGTTCTTTCCTCACGTCTAGTTGAATTCTAGATCTTACCATTCTGTGGTCACTGCATCGAATCTTGTTAACTATTTCCACATCCTGTACAATGCCCGGGTGGCCGCACATTATGAAGTCTATTTCATTTTTAGTTTCGCCATTAGGACTCCTCCACGTCCACTTACAAGTAGCCCGTTTTCTGTAAAAGGTATTCAAGATCCGTAAATTATTGCGTTCTGCAAACTCTACTAGTTAATCCCCTCTGGCGTTTCTAGAGCCAATGCCATATTCCCCAACATCAGTATACTATACTGATGGGCGACTTTAATGCAAAGGTAGGCAATAAACAGGCTGGAGAATATGAACCAACTAGAGCCAAATGAGGTTTTGTCTTAGCGACCGGGATCGACGCCCGCAGGGAACGTGAGCCGTGGCCTCATGTATCACTGCCAAGCGCCTTCTTTATTAAAGACGATAGTCTTTCTTGGGATACTTAAACGGAGGAATTTTGGTCTGTCTGTCTTTCTGTTTGTGGGCACGTCACTCGATCAGCCACTCGGCCAAAGTTGAACCACTTGACCAAGGGCCAGCCATCTTGAACGGCTGACTAGGTTCATACTTGTGTATATTGTCGATCAAAAAGCAAACATTACGCATATCTGAGGCGCAACATCACTAGGTAAGTATTAGGTGGTGGGTTCCTTTAATATAAAATGCATACATACGTAATTCTAAAGACCCTAGTTTCTTAAGCTGCGCTCAAAATGCGACTGCGCGGAAACTTGTCTTCCTCCGTGCCCTCTGCACGAGCTCATTGTTGTGTTTCGGTTTCGGTTCTGTATTGCACTGTACGAATGCCATGGGGCGCCGCTCTGGAATTCCTGTTTTACCCAGGCGACGTGTAAATAAAAGAGTGTGTGGAGAGTACTCGTTGAGTGCGGACGTTTCTTCTGCTTCAGCGCTTCGCGCCAAACCGCGTGTTCGGGCTGGCTGGCGTGCCCGCCGGTCGCGTTGGTCACCGCCGGTCTTCGCCTTCTGCTGCGCCGGTACTACCAGCCCGCAACACAGCACTCTTGTTTCCCGACGTATTGCCAGATGGCGTCCATATCTCACGCAGCGACTCTTGTATCGTATTTAGGCGACATTTGCAGCGAAGCACGCAGATACGCGGCCAATTTTTTCTTCTCTTGAGGTCGGGCGCTTTGCGGTTTTGTTTGCCGCCCAAACGAAGGCCCTGCAGGGCCTTGGGACAACGCGAGCGCAAGAGTGCGAGAGTGGCTTGCGTTGTGCGCATGCGTCCTGGCGGCTCGCAAATTTCTTGGGTCCCCGATTCTAAAACTGTCTAGTGTTTCAGCAGACTTGGGATGTGCGCCCTAAACTTGTACTTTAACATACAGGGCGTGGTCGAACGTGCTCGCGCAATTACGTCTTGAGGGGGAGTTTTGTACGTCTTGTGCTTTCACAGCAAAGTTTGCGTTGAAGCTATAGACCACACGAAGGTTACTTTGCTTGCGGCAGCGGCCGCGTTCGCGAAAGGAGGGATCTGCTAGCTATAAGAGCCAATGTAGGGGCTAGTTGAAGTACCAACTGCGACAGTTAGCGCTCTAGCTGCTTCTAGCTGCTTGCCGTTCTTGCTGTGACATTCCAATTTCTTGCTATCGCATTCATTGCTTCGCCCTTCAGGCGATACTGTGACTTTTTTGAACATAAGTATTGATGCTGAGCGCTATCGTTTGTTCCACGATAGTTCACTGGAAGCACAATATGAAAGTACATTCTCATGCCTTTGGAGTATTGACGTGCATACATTTACGCAAAGTAAGCTCTGCTGGCTAAACTCCAAGCTCATTATGTGCCGTATTCAGTCAGGTACGTCGGGAAAACAATTTTTTTGGCTGAAAATTAAAATGAAAATTAAGCAACTAGACGGAACATGTGAGGATTTCATGGTCTTTAGAATAAGTTGTAGTTATTATTTGAGTTGTGGAATGCCGGATCATTAAACTGTTTTCGTGCCCATATATAAAAACTTTTCTTGATGCCATCTGCGTTACCTGTTAGTTTTTCAATTTAAATAGCTTCAAGTGTGCTGATTTGCTATGCTTTCTTGAAGTCGCGTTTGCGCAGTGCCCAGTTGGCCTATGTGCTGTCATGCTTCTGTGATGTTGTTTTTCAAAGGCTTGCAGTCCCATATAATGCTGTGTTGTGTTGCATCTTAATAGCATGTAGTGTGCTGACTGACTATGCTTTCTCGAAGTCGCGTTTGGGCAGTGCCAAGTTGGCGTATGCACTATTATGCTTTTGTGGTGTGCGTTTATTTACACCTTCCTCATGCAGGGTCATGTGCAAGTACATACACATAATGAGTGTTTCAATACTTTTTTGCTGAAGGTGAAACGGTCTTTCACAATATAACAGTGCTTGTAAGGTTACACCAATGCCTGCTTCTTTCCACAAAGGCGTATGAAAACTAGAATACATCCTTTTTTGCATCATAAAGAAGTGCGTTTTTCAGCTCGCACAACACAGTTATAAATTCACTCATTCAGAGGGGCCTATATGTAGCTTCCTGCTATTTGCCTCTATTGAGTTGCTCTTCGACGAACATTTAAGCCCAATAGCCCATGTCTTAGCATCCCAAGTCTTAGCACAATCTTAGCATCACAAATGTAATCGGACGCTTTAGTTACCTGCATGCTTTGATTTTTTGAGATTTTGTCCACCATGCCTTTTTCAACTTGCATCCTATGACTGTTCTGTGAAGATGCATTTCAAAGAGATGATAGGTGTGCACAGTGGGAAAATACACTTTTTTGTGGTTTTGTGCAGTGTCAGCTGAATGTAGATACAGTCGTCCACTGAGGTGAACACCTCTGTGCTTATTCAGGCCCTCATCACAGCTCAAATTCGACACCAAGGTCGCAAAACTGAACTTGTCGTTACAGGTCTACCTGAGGCGTCACTTGAGGCAATTTCACCACGCATGAAGTGAACAAGGTGCAAGGTCTAATTGCTGGAACAATAACTGGGTGTTCGACCCAACAGTGGCCGACCCTGTACAATATACAGCTGCCAAATTGTGTTCTTTCTACCATGTAAAAGAGTCCCAGAGAGTAGGTTTTGTTGGTTGCAGTTTTATTACATTGATGGACATAATCTGATATGAATGCAAAAATGACTAGATAAACACTCGAGAGTATTTTGGTGTCAACGAAAAATGACTGTTAAAATTATTTATATACAGAAATAAACATTTTTGGCACTGCCGTCATTGCACTTTGAGATTCACTGCACTGCAGTGTTGGTGACTCAACACAGTTTCTAAATTTTGGTCACTTTAACAAAATGGCATTTTTAGATTGAACATGTTCGGCAGTGCTGTAGAGCAAGTTCTATGTCAACTGCCTAAAAATGTCATCTGAAGACGTAGATAAATTGAATATGTTCAGCAAGCACATACTTCACTGATGTACTGGAAGCACGTTACATAGCTCGTAAGACCGTAGTATACCAGGCAGTAAATTATCCCACAAAACTGAAGAAACTTTGGCCAAATATGATTCCAAAAGAGATATGTGTCGTCTATTTCTCACTGCTCTTAATTAAAGCACACTGAAAAACAAGTCATTATTGAGCCCTCTAGGCGACAACACTGCTTTCCTCAAAGCGAAATCCTGAAATCTGATATCACTAATTGCATAGACATATCGCTACTATACATTTTACTTTCCCATAGTCAACTCTCGACCGCAGGTGATAATTTGAAGCTGCAGTTTCGAACCTATTATGGATTCTAGCAACAACAGAAAATAAGGCATAGTATGTGAAAATTAGTCAAATTTATGCTCATCAGTTGCACCGTTTTTGTAGAAGTAGAGATTTTAGGGTTGCATCTGGCAACTTCGTTCACAAAAAAACTTGCCTACATTGCTTACTAAAAAACACTATTGAGACTAGTTTAAAATGGTGCCCTTCTTTGCTGGGCCACGGCAGGCAAAAAGAATATGAAATAAAACTCTTCCAAAGCCCGTACAGCACAACTCAAAAGAGGTTGTTCCTTTCAACAACAATACTGTGTGCAGAGGAATACACAAAAAAGCACTCTGCTACATTGCACACGTACATCAGCAGCTGGACCTGCGTATAGTACCTGTGACTTGGAAGCAAAGTGAGATTCCCGTTTACATATTTTACGTATGGTACAAATGACGCTTCTTTTTCCACATCAATCAAAATGTTGCTCCTTCTTGAAAACGGACACTTGATTTGAAGGAGGCAATGTTCATCTCCTCTGTAGAAGAGGCCGTCAGGGCTTCCACAAAGCCAGGGCTGCAATGCGGGAACAGCAAGTTCAGCCTGGAAAAGTGCAATGATTATACATCGAAGCTGCATGCAACTATATTTTACATTTTTTTTCATAAATGGGTGCTTTTACATGACATAACTGCAATTTGCTTTTATATGGTATTGAGAGGTGCCCCAAGCAAGCTTAGTCTTTTCACCATTCGAAATGATATATGGTACAACAGTAAGAGGGCCATTGGCGATTTTGAGAGAATTGTGGGCTAATGAGCAAATTGAAGCAGAGATGAAAACGACGTATACATATTGCCACGCCCACTTCTTGTCTTGTCTTGATGTATTCGGGTTTGACCGGCAGGGACGGTTATCAACGCTCGACGCTGTCCGCGAAGCAGTGTTCGAGAAGCTACGCGACTGTAGTAGATCGTTTTGTTAAGGTTGCGCCCCGCACGCGAATGTTCCAGCTTTGTCTAGAGATAACACCGCCACCAGCGATATTGCTGGAAAGTTCGATAGCGCCTGTATAAAAGCCGACGCGCTTGACCGCTTGTCAGTTGATCGACGGTCGACGCTCTGTTCGCCGCTATCAGTGCATACCGTGTGTATTGCTGTAAGTTAACTTTCCATTTCCCGGCCACAAGTTCGGCCAAATAAACAGTTTCATCGTGAAAACGCCGACTGCTGTCTTCATCGACGTCACGACCACGTGACATCTGGAATTGAGAGAAGCACGACCACGTGTTATCCTGGAATTGAGAGAAAGGTTAGAAGAAACGTGTAAGGTGGCGCACGAAAGTTTAAGAGCTGAACAACAGCGATACAAGAAGTATTAAAACCGAAAAACAACTAAGCGGAAGTTGACGCCACGGGATAAAGCTTTGATTCTACTCCCCAGCGATAACAAATTACTGATGCAATGGAAGGGTCCATTCATAGTAACGCGAAAGAAAAGCGAAGTAGAATATGAGCTGATAGTACACAACAGTAAGAAAGTATTCCACATAAATATGTTAACAAATATGAGGAGAGACATCAGCCAAAAGGATTGAAAGTGGCCTGTATGGTAGGTACAGAAGAGAAAGATGACATTGAAGTGGAAACTTGTAACTACAATAAGAGCATGGGGCTAGAGAAGGTCGTTAGCAATCCATCTCTGGGGATGAAAGAAGGCGCGGAGCTTGAAGCATTATTAGAGAAATATGGCGAATTGTTATCTGACATGCCAGGGAGAACTAATGTTATTGAATGTAAGTTGGACTGTACCACTCCGACGCCAGTTTATGTCAAGCAGTGCCTTTTGCCGTTGATGGTACAAGAGTCTGTTAGGTACAAGAGTCTGTTAGGCATTATAGAGAGGTCAACATCACCTTACAACGCACCGTTGGTGGTGGTAAAGAAACCAGACGGTTCCAACAGAATTTGCGTAGACTTCCGACAGTTGAACAATATACTCGTGGCGGACTCGGAACCTATACCGAGAGTGGATGTGGTTTTTGCAAGGGTCGACGGAAAAAAGTTCTTTTCGAAGCTAGATTTGACTAAGGGGTATTGGCAAATACCCATGGAGAAAGCATCTAAAGAAAAGACGGCGTTTTGTAGCGTTTTGTAGTGGAAAGGGAATGCTTGGCGTTTGTATGGGCTGTCAAAAGGTTTCACATCTATTTGTACGGAAAGAATTTCGAAGTACAGACGGATCATGAACCCTTAGAGTTCATAACCGAGGCAAAGTTGTCAAATGGAAGAGTAATGCGATGGAGTCTCCCACTGCAGGAATACTCATTTAGTGTAGAATATATTAAAGGGGGTGAAAATGTGGGGGCCGATTTTATGAGTAGAAGTTGTTCAGCGGACAAAATAGGCGTATAGGGTAAAACAGGGAAAAGCAAAACTTGATAGCTCTAAGAGGATGAAATTTTGCAAAAAAGGTTATAGAACCTGCACGGTGATGTATTGACGTGTGCGGTCCGTTGTATAGAGCGATAGGGACGATTGACTTATTTAGCAGTGTTGTGAAGTGACGAGCGAAGTGTGTGTGTGACAAGTATGTGGTGAAGTGTCAAGTTGAAAGGCCTGTGATATGACAAGAAGACAGCCATTACGACAAAAGAAAGAAAAGTAGTTTTTTTTTTTAGAAAAAAAGCTTTCATAAAAAGGGGCCTATGTCATGAGTAAGGAGGGACGTATGGACGTCTAGACGACGAAGTAGAAGGAGAAGCACGCGGAACAGGCACGAGCGCGCGCATGGAAGCACAGGGCTCGATGCGCGCGCCGTAATGTTTGAGAAGCTTCACAATTGTTTGAGATCATTCTGTTAAGATTACGCGCCGGACGCAAATAGTCAAGTTTATTCGAGGGTTTACGCGAGCACCAGCGATAACACTGGAAGGTTTGATGATTGATGTATAAAGGACGACGCGTTCTACCGATGACCAGATTACTCAACGGCTGACCACTGCTCCCGCCGCTGTCAGTGCGCAGCATGTATTGCTTTTATTTTGAGTCTTGATTTTCTGGGCACAAGTTGGCCCAAATAAAGAGCTCCGTATTTCCCAGTCCTGCTGCAGCATTCTTCAACGTCACTACTACGTGACAATACTATCGATAGTGGTGTGAATAATGATGCGGTTGCTGGCCGCCCATATTGCCCAAATTTTTGTGAAAGCCTACTACCAGCTTCGCTTAATTTATGAGCAATTTTCGGCAGAGAAATAAATTATTTCCGTAGTGAAAGTGGTGGAGTATATCCATCAATAAATTCGTATCGAAAAGCAACCAGTTACACCTTAAAAATTATTTTTCTTGCTATTTGTTTATTTTGAAATCATAAAATGCAATATCAATTTGAAGCCGCGCAGTCCCACCACATGTAAAGGCTTCCTTTCCGCTACAGCTGAACAGTTTGACTTTATGATCATGTGTCAGCAAAGCACTCTGGTGAAGAACACAATCATGTCAACTTTATTGCCCTTCAGCCTGCTCCTCCGGCTCCACTGTGTACCACGCGCGCGGGGAAACAAGTTTATTCTGCAGTTAGTCGGCGCTGTTGATTTTATACTATCGATAGTACCATCAAATGTTTACTATTGATAGCGCTATTGATATTATTTTTCACCATCGATAGTTCGATAGTGACCCAGCTATCGATAGTACCATCGATAGTTCTGCATCACTACCGCCAGCACGTTTCCTTGGATACGCGGTGCCCTGACACCCATCACTCTATGATATGCTGTTTTAATGCGTAGACCGTGCGTAAAAGTGACTAGGGCGAGACCAGGACAGTGTTTTTGTGCTTTTTCAGTTTTCAGAGTTGTTACCACGCCTATGGAATCTGTGTTATATTACTGAACTTGGTAGTTTCATTTGCCTAATGTGTTTGGCGGCCGCAAAGTAGCGTATGCTCTCCTGTGATGATGCTTGTATTCGGGTGCAGAACGCCGGCATCTGCAAAAGGATGGACCAACGGCTGCAAGTAAGACACGGAAGTGTTATATTTTGAGGCATCTGCAAGGAATCAGGGCGAGTACACTTGTGCTGCAGTTTGTGGAAGCATGTATCGATACGTGCAATAGGCGCGTGTTTCGTAACTTCCTCGAAGTACACGTCACATGCTATGAGCTGCCACTGCCGCGCTGGCAGATATTCAGCGGGAGCCATTAGAGAGTGTTTATGGGGTGACAGACCCATTTCCTCAGCTAAGCCCCTCACGCGAAGTGAGTAGTGCTGTCTCACCGAAGGGCGGTTGCGAAAGAGGGAAGTGGACAAATCATTGACAATAGAGTTTAAGGGACGTTCCTTGTCCGCGTTCACCTTTAGAAAAGATACAAAAGGACGTAAGATCTGTGCAGGTGGAGCAACCGCTCATTCGATTCAACGTGGAGGCTTTGCACAGGGCTCGTCCTGAAGGCGCCAGTGGCTAGGCGGATGCCCAAAAGGTGAAATGGATCAAGCATTTTAGAGCACTTGGTGCGGCAGAGTGATAGACCACACTGCCGTAGTCTAAACGCGTCTTGACGAGACTCTTGTACAGGTCCATTAAGCACTTTCTATCGCTTCCCGATGTTGTGTATCACAGTATCTTTAGGATATTCATTGTTTTTAGACATTTCGTTTAGGCATTTTGTTTTAGGCATTTCGTTAGCAACAGTTTTGAGTCAAGGATGACACCAAGAAACTTATGTTCCTTGTTGATCTGTATGCGTTGTCCATCTAGCGCATCCTCACGATCTGATACAAGGCCTCTTTTTCCGTTAAAAAGAACACACGAGCTCTCAAGGGGGTTTATCCTAAAACCATTTTCATTTGCCCACGTTGATACTTTGTTCAGGCCAAGCTGAATTTGTCGCTCACAGATTGACGGGTTACACGATTTAAAGCCGATTTGGACGTCATCAGCATATGCACAGTAAAACATTTCGGGAGGAATAACCGTACGAACGGAGTTCATTTTCACAATGAAGAGTGTGCAACTAAGCGCTCCTCCTTGCGGCTCATCAGTTTCTTGAGTGAACGGTTGCGAAAGGATATTTCCCCCTCTAACGCCAAAAGTCCGATTAGACAGGTAACTTTCTATTGTTTTGAACATGCTGCCACGAACAACCAGCGCGGACAGGTGTTTGAGAATTCCAAATCGCCATGCTGTGTCATAGGCTTTCTCGAGGTCGAGAAATACGGAAAGAAAAAAAGTGTTTATGAATAAAGGCTTCTTTAATTATTCCCTCAATGCGAACAAGGTTGTCTAGTGTTGGCCGACCCTTCCTGAAGCCGCACTGAAGTAGGTCTAGTAGATTATTGCTATTGAGAAGATAGCTTAATCTCTGGTTTATCATTTTTTCATAGAGTTTACACAAGCACCTCGTCAATGCCATCGGCCTATAGCTGCTGGCTAAGGACGGATCTTTCCCTTGCTTATGTATTGGAATTATAATGGCTCATTTCTAAGAGGCTGGAATGTACCGAGCTGTCCACATGGCGCTGCAAAGAGACAGAAATGCATTAGTGCTCCGCACTGTAAGTTCTTGGTCATCTCATACATGAGGCGATCACCACCTGGTGCTGAATCGTTGCATAAACTCACAGCGGCCTTGAGTTCGGCTACATTAAACGGACGGTTGTAAGGTTCACCTTTTGTGCACTTTCGTTCAAGGCGTTCCCGCTCGGGGCATTCCTTCAACTTCAAGAAAGTTGCATAATGTTGAGATGCACTATAAATATGTGATAGTGTTTACCCAGAAAAGCTGCCTGGTCTTCTATGGTATTGCCTTCAGTATTTACTAAGGGTAGTGGTTATGTTTCCCAGCCGATTAATTTGTTTAGGCTACTCCATACCTTACTCTCATCCGTATAAGTGTTTATGTTAGATATATATTTATATAAAACAGCTTCTTACTCTCTCTGTATGCTTTATTAATAAGTAAATAGCTGTAAACGCACCGGTACAAGATACTTGATCATTGATCACTGAATTAGAATTTCTTCGACCAAGTAATAATGACATCCTTTGAGTAAAATACTTAAATGTTTTGTCTATATACGACAGGAACGCGGACATTTGACGCGAACGTGACAGATGCTTCACGCGAACGTGAAGCATCTGTCGCTTTATTTTCCGGGGATGCACTGACATTACTGCGAAGGGAAGAACGATAAGTAATCATCCATGAAGGATCGGCGCTTCGGATATTTGCACCCAGGTCCCTGAGAACACAAGAGCGTGTTTTTCCGGCATCCTTGATGTTGGCAGCTGCTCTATTCATTACAGTGACACTTTGTTCGTTATGGGTCACCTTGCAAGCAGCGAATGGCGACGGATTCTCATCGCTTGTCCTTGGCAACATGGTGCCCAGTGCCCTCAAGTTCTTTGAACGAAAGAACTTTTAAGTAGGGGTGATGTGAAGAAGCGCCTGCAAAAACGCGAGTGAAGCAGACGACAGCGCTGCTTCCTTCTAGAAGAAGACGATAAAGAAAGCAGATTTAGAGCTCGCGCAGCGAATGCGAAAAAAAAAAGGAAGGGCTCGGGCAGACGATCGGTGGGGAACGCCGGCAAGACGAGGCGAGAGCCTACTGCGGACCCGCAACTACGCGCGAGGTTCCGAAGGCCGCACTCCGTGTTCGAGCCGTCGAGGTCCTCGGGCCATGGCGTGAGCGGCACAAGTTCCGGGAGAGCCCTGCTGCCGGCCATCGTCGAGACAGCGAGCGTGTTCGAGGCCCCTAGTCGCCGGCTACCGCGTCGAGCGAGCTGTGGCCGCCTGCTACTTTGCGGCTTCGCCTGAGCCTGCTGCTCTGCTGCTTCTTTCCTGCGGCCGGGACTTTGGCCGCCGCACAACAGCGACAGTCGCAACGCAGGACGCACGAGCCTCGCTTCACAAGGCACTGGACGTCTTCGGAGACGATTGTGATACTGCATATTTGTTTGTTTGTTTGGAACCCGCGTACACGGGCCCGTATTGTTGTTCTTGTTGTCCTCTGTGTTTGTCGCTCAATAATGTCTTTTCTGTCACGCACTGTCTCCATCTTCCTCGCGTCACACGCCTTGCGACGTGACGAACCTAACCATCACACACACATTATAAGTAAACGTCAAATGCAGCACCGTGACATGGATTGCCGCCGCTGTATTGTCTAAAAAGATGAGTAAGATGAAATTATGGAAACACCTGTCGCAGAAAATCAAATTCTTTGTCGCACAGATGAACGGAACGCCTGGCTTACATAATTATCTTTTTCCTTAACAATGCGATAAGATTCTGCCACCTCCCTTAATCTGTTGCCATGCTTTAGACAATCCTCGTATCTGTGAAAACGGGGGAGCATCCGCACGAACGAACGTGCAACGCCAGATTAGAACTCGCCACTGTTTCCAAAGAGCATTGTGTTCCTTAAGCCTCGTGTTTATACACCGTCCCGTCTGTCCATAATACGTTCTACCACCACAAGAAAAAGGAATCCTTACACGAACCCCACCCTCACACGGCACAAACTTCTGGGCGTGCTTGATTTCACATTTGTTCTTGTGACGAGCTTCCTGGTTGACCATGGGGCACATCCTGCTAAGCTTGTTTTTGGCAGAGAACACAATGTTTACGCCGAACTTGTTCCCGACATTCTTAAGCCCGTGGCCCAACTTGTGCTTGTACGGAATAACCGCATATTTTGTAGGTTTCTGTCGATCGGCCGTACCATGGGATCCTTTCTTCATCTGCCAGTAACTCCAGTTTTTCTAACATAATCTCTCCACCGTCCTTCAACAGGTCTGATGTTATGTGATCCTCACCAGCTGCTTTGCCTCTTTGCATTCCTTTTAGGGCTTTTTTTACTTCTCCTGTCAATACTGGTGGGATGTCAGATTCCTCTGGGCTATTACTGCTTCTTACGTTCATCCTCACTGTATCGGCTGCTGTACAGATCTCTGTAGAACTCTTCCGCTACCTCAACTATTCTGTCCATATTGGTTGTGACCTTGCCTTCCTTGTCCCTTAATGCATACATCTGATTTTTGCCTATGCACAATTTTGTCTTCATAACTTTGAGCTTCTTCCATTCTTTAGAGCATGCTCAATTCTCTCCATGTTATACTTTCTTATGTCGGCTACTTTACGCTTATTGATTAACTTCGAAAGCTCTTCGGGAAAATGTGCAGCGCGGCCATGGACGAAGGACAAGAACGCACAACACGAGCGCTGATGTTGTGCGTTTCTTGTCCTTCGTCCGTGCCGCGCTGCACATTTTCCCGAAGATGTTAGTACACCAACTCGCCCCAGATCGCCGTATTAGTTCGAAAGCTCTGCCAGCTCTATTTTTTCTGTTGCATAAGAGGCTTTCATAGCTTGAAGTTTCTTAATGAGTTTTTTCGTCTCTTGAGATAGATTACCAGTGTCCTGTCTAACGACCTGTACCCCCGACTTCCACTGCACCACTCCTTAATGATACTAGTCAGATTATCATTAGGCGTCAACGCTAAGGTCGGTTCCTCGGTTAAAGCCGCGTACCTATTCTGAAGTGAAACTCTGAATTCCTGTACTTTCCCTCTCAGAGCTAGTTCATTAATCGGCTCTTGCGTATCAGTTTCTGCCGTTCTTTCCTCACGTCTAGTTGAACTTCTAGATCTTACCATTCTGTGGTCCACTGCATCGAATCTTGTTAACTATTTCCACATCCTGTACAATGCCGGGTGGCCGCACATTATTGAAGTCTATTTCATTTTAGTTTTCGCCATTAGGGACTCCGCCACGTCCACTTACAAGTAGCCCGTTTCTGTAAAAGGTATTCAAGATCCGTAATTATTGCGTTCTGCAAACTCTTACTAGTTAACCCCTCTGGCGTTTCTAGAGCCAATGCCATATTCCCCCAACATCAGTATACTATACTGATGGCGACTCTTAATGCAAAGGTAGGCAATAAACAGGCTGGAGAATATGAACCAACTAGAGCCAAATGAGGTTTTGTCTTAGCGGACCGGGGATCGACGCCCGCAGGGAACGTGAGCCGTGGCCTCATGTATCACTGCCAAGCGCCTTCTTTATTAAAGACGATAGTCTTTCTTGGGATACTTAAACGGAGGAATTTTGGTCTGTCTGTCTTTCTGTTTGTGGGCACGTCACTCGATCAGCCACTCGGCCAAAGTTGAACCACTTGACCAAGGGCCAGCCATCTTGAACGGCTGACTAGGTTCATACTTGTGTATATTGTCGATCAAAAAAGCAAACATTACGCATATCTGAGGCGCAACATCACTAGGTAAGTATTAGGTGGTGGGTTCCTTTAATATAAAATGCATACATACGTAATTCTAAAGACCCTAGTTTCTTAAGCTGCGCCAAAATGCGACTGCGCGGAAACTTGTCTTCCTCCGTGCCCTCTGCACGAGCTCATTGTTGTGTTTCGGTTTCGGTCTGTATTGCACTGTACGAATGCCATGGGGCGCCGCTCTGGAATTCCTGTTTTTACCCAGGCGACGTGTAAATAAAAGAGTGTGTGGAGAGTACTCGTTGAGTGCGGACGTTTCTTCTGCTTCAGCGCTTCGCGCCAAACCGCGTGTTCGGGCTGGCTGGCGTGCCCGCCGGTCGCGTTGGTCACCGCCGGTCCTTCGCCTTCTGCTGCGCCGGTACTACCAGCCCGCAACACAGCACTCTTGTTTCCCGACGTATTGCCAGATGGCGTCCATATCTCACGCAGCGACTCTTGTATCGTATTTAGGCGACATTTGCAGCGAAGCACGCAGATACGCGGCCAATTTTTTCTTCTCTTGAGGTTCGGGCCGCTTTTGCGGTTTTGTTTGCCGCCCAAACGAAGGCCCTGCAGGGCCTTGGGACAACGCGAGCGCAAGAGTGCGAGAGTGGCTTGCGTTGTGCGCATGCGTCCTGGCGGCTCGCAAATTTCTTGGGTCCCCGATTCTAAAACTGTCTAGTGTTTCAGCAGACTTGGGATGTGCGCCCTAAACTTGTACTTTAACATACAGGGCGTGGTCGAACGTGCTCGCGCAATTACGTCTTGAGGGGAGTTTTGTACGTCTTGTGCTTTCACAGCAAAGTTTGCGTTGAAGCTATAGACCACACGAAGGTTACTTTGCTTGCGGCAGCGGCCGCGTTCGCGAAAGGAGGGATCTGCTAGCTATAAGAGCCAATGTAGGGGCTAGTTGAAGTACCAACTGCGACAGTTAGCGCTCTAGCTGCTTCTAGCTGCTTGCCGTTCTTGCTGTGACATTCCAATTCTGCTATCGCATTCATTGCTTCGCCCTTCAGGCGATACTGTGACTTTTTTGAACATAAGTATTGATGCTGAGCGCTATCGTTGTTCCACGATAGTTCACTGGAAGCACAATATGAAAGTACATTCTCATGCCTTTGGAGTATTGACGTGCATACATTTACGCAAAGTAAGCTCTGCTGGCTAAACTCCAAGCTCATTATGTGCCGTATTCAGTCAGGTACGTCGGGGGGAAAACAATTTTTTTGGCTGAAAATTAAAATGAAAATTAAGCAACTAGACGGAACATGTGAGGATTTCATGGTCTTTAGAATAAGTTGTAGTTATTATTGAGTGTGGAATGCCGGATCATTAAACTGTTTTCGTGCCCATATATAAAAACTTTTCTTGATGCCATCTGCGTTACCTGTTAGTTTTTCAATTTAAATAGCTTCAAGTGTGCTGATTTGCTATGCTTTCTTGAAGTCGCGTTTGCGCAGTGCCCAGTTGGCCTATGTGCTGTCATGCTTCTGTGATGTTGTTTTTTCAAAGGCTTGCAGTCCCATATAATGCTGTGTTGTGTTGCATCTTAATAGCATGTAGTGTGCTGACTGACTATGCTTCTCGAAGTCGCGTTTGGGCAGTGCCAAGTTGGCGTATGCACTATTATGCTTTTGTGGTGTGCGTTTATTTACACCTTCCTCATGCAGGGTCATGTGCAAGTACATACACATAATGAGTGTTTCAATACTTTTTTGCTGAAGGTGAAACGGTCTTTCACAATATAACAGTGCTTGTAAGGTTACACCAATGCCTGCTTCTTTCCACAAAGGCGTATGAAAACTAGAATACATCCTTTTTTGCATCATAAAGAAGTGCGTTTTTCAGCTCGCACAACACAGTTATAAATTCACTCATTCAGAGGGGCCTATATGTAGCTTCCTGCTATTTGCCTCTATTGAGTTGCTCTTCGACGAACATTTAAGCCCAATAGCCCATGTCTTAGCATCCCAAGTCTTAGCACAATCTTAGCATCACAAATGTAATCGGACGCTTTAGTTACCTGCATGCTTTGATTTTTTGCGATTTTGTCCACCATGCCTTTTTCAACTTGCATCCTATGACTGTTCTGTGAAGATGCATTTCAAAGAGATGATAGGTGTGCACAGTGGGAAAATACACTTTTTGTGGTTTTGTGCAGTGTCAGCTGAATGTAGATACAGTCGTCCACTGAGGTGAACACCTCTGTGCTTATTCAGGCCCTCATCACAGCTCAAATTCGACACCAAGGTCGCAAAACTGAACTTGTCGTTACAGGTCTACCTGAGGCGTCACTTGAGGCAATTTCACCACGCATGAAGTGAACAAGGTGCAAGGTCTAATTGCTGGAACAATAACTGGGTGTTCGACCCAACAGTGGCCGACCCTGTACAATATACAGCTGCCAAATTGTGTTCTTTCTACCATGTAAAAGAGTCCCAGAGAGTAGGTTTTGTTGGTTGCAGTTTTATTACATTGATGGACATAATCTGATATGAATGCAAAAATGACTAGATAAACACTCGAGAGTATTTTGGTGTCAACGAAAAAATGACTGTTAAAATTATTTATATACAGAAATAAACATTTTTGGCACTGCCGTCATTGCACTTTGAGATTCACTGCACTGCAGTGTTGGTGACTCAACACAGTTTCTAAATTTTGGTCACTTTAACAAAATGGCATTTTTAGATTGAACATGTTCGGCAGTGCTGTAGAGCAAGTTCTATGTCAACTGCCTAAAAATGTCATCTGAAGACGTAGATAAATTGAATATGTTCAGCAAGCACATACTTCACTGATGTACTGGAAGCACGTTACATAGCTCGTAAGACCGTAGTATACCAGGCAGTAAATTATCCCACAAAACTGAAGAAACTTTGGCCAAATATGATTCCAAAAGAGATATGTGTCGTCTATTTCTCACTGCTCTTAATTAAAGCACACTGAAAAACAAGTCATTATTGAGCCCTCTAGGCGACAACACTGCTTTCCTCAAAGCGAAATCCTGAAATCTGATATCACTAATTGCATAGACATATCGCTACTATACATTTTACTTTCCCATAGTCAACTCTCGACCGCAGGTGATAATTTGAAGCTGCAGTTTCGAACCTATTATGGATTCTAGCAACAACAGAAAATAAGGCATAGTATGTGAAAATTAGTCAAATTTATGCTCATCAGTTGCACCGTTTTGTAGAAGTAGAGATTTTAGGGTTGCATCTGGCAACTTCGTTCACAAAAAAACTTGCCTACATTGCTTACTAAAAAACACTATTGAGACTAGTTTAAAATGGTGCCCTTCTTTGCTGGGCCACGGCAGGCAAAAAGAATATGAAATAAAACTCTTCCAAAGCCCGTACAGCACAACTCAAAAGAGGTTGTTCCTTTCAACAACAATACTGTGTGCAGAGGAATACACAAAAAAGCACTCTGCTACATTGCACACGTACATCAGCAGCTGGACCTGCGTATAGTACCTGTGACTTGGAAGCAAAGTGAGATTCCCGTTTACATATTTTACGTATGGTACAAATGACGCTTCTTTTTCCACATCAATCAAAATGTTGCTCCTTCTTGAAAACGGACACTTGATTTGAAGGAGGCAATGTTCATCTCCTCTGTAGAAGAGGCCGTCAGGGCTTCCACAAAGCCAGGGCTGCAATGCGGGAACAGCAAGTTCAGCCTGGAAAAGTGCAATGATTATACATCGAAGCTGCATGCAACTATATTTTACATTTTTTTTCATAAATGGGTGCTTTTACATGACATAACTGCAATTGCTTTTATATGGTATTGAGAGGTGCCCCAAGCAAGCTTAGTCTTTTCACCATTCGAAATGATATATGGTACAACAGTAAGAGGGCCATTGGCGATTTTGAGAGAATTGTGGGCTAATGAGCAAATTGAAGCAGAGATGAAAACGACGTATACATATTGCCACGCCCACTTCTTGTCTTGTCTTGATGTATTCGGGTTTGACCGGCAGGGACGGTTATCAACGCTCGACGCTGTCCGCGAAGCAGTGTTCGAGAAGCTACGCGACTGTAGTAGATCGTTTTGTTAAGGTTGCGCCCCGCACGCGAATGTTCCAGCTTTGTCTAGAGATAACACCGCCACCAGCGATATTGCTGGAAAGTTCGATAGCGCCTGTATAAAAGCCGACGCGCTTGACCGCTTGTCAGTTGATCGACGGTCGACGCTCTGTTCGCCGCTATCAGTGCATACCGTGTGTATTGCTGTAAGTTAACTTCCATTTCCCGGCCACAAGTTCGGCCAAATAAACAGTTTCATCGTGAAAACGCCGACTGCTGTCTTCATCGACGTCACGACCACGTGACATCTGGAATTGAGAGAAGCACGACCACGTGTTATCCTGGAATTGAGAGAAAGGTTAGAAGAAACGTGTAAGGTGGCGCACGAAAGTTTAAGAGCTGAACAACAGCGATACAAGAGTATTAAAACCGAAAAACAACTAAGCGGAAGTTGACGCCACGGGATAAAGCTTTGATTCTACTCCCCAGCGATACACAAATTACTGATGCAATGGAAGGGTCCATTCATAGTAACGCGAAAGAAAAGCGAAGTAGAATATGAGCTGATAGTACACAACAGTAAGAAAGTATTCCACATAAATATGTTAACAAATATGAGGAGAGACATCAGCCAAAAGGATTGAAAGTGGCCTGTATGGTAGGTACAGAAGAGAAAGATGACATTGAAGTGGAAACTTGTAACTACAATAAGAGCATGGGGCTAGAGAAGGTCGTTAGCAATCCATCTCTGGGGATGAAAGAAGGCGCGGAGCTTGAAGCATTATTAGAGAAATATGGCGAATTGTTATCTGACATGCCAGGGAGAACTAATGTTATTGAATGTAAGTTGGACTGTACCACTCCGACGCCAGTTTATGTCAAGCAGTGCCTTTTGCCGTTGATGGTACAAGAGTCTGTTAGGTACAAGAGTCTGTTAGGCATTATAGAGAGGTCAACATCACCTTACAACGCACCGTTGGTGGTGGTAAAGAAACCAGACGGTTCCAACAGAATTTGCGTAGACTTCCGACAGTTGAACAATATACTCGTGGCGGACTCGGAACCTATACCGAGAGTGGATGTGGTTTTTGCAAGGGTCGACGGAAAAAAGTTCTTTTCGAAGCTAGATTTGACTAAGGGGTATTGGCAAATACCCATGGAGAAAGCATCTAAAGAAAAGACGGCGTTTTGTAGCGTTTTGTAGTGGAAAGGGAATGCTTGGCGTTTGTATGGGCTGTCAAAAGGTTTCACATCTATTTGTACGGAAAGAATTTCGAAGTACAGACGGATCATGAACCCTTAGAGTTCATAACCGAGGCAAAGTTGTCAAATGGAAGAGTAATGCGATGGAGTCTCCCACTGCAGGAATACTCATTTAGTGTAGAATATATTAAAGGGGGTGAAAATGTGGGGGCCGATTTTATGAGTAGAAGTTGTTCAGCGGACAAAATAGGCGTATAGGGTAAAACAGGGAAAAGCAAACTTGATAGCTCTAAGAGGATGAAATTTTGCAAAAAAGGTTATAGAACCTGCACGGTGATGTATTGACGTGTGCGGTCCGTTGTATAGAGCGATAGGGACGATTGACTTATTTAGCAGTGTTGTGAAGTGACGAGCGAAGTGTGTGTGTGACAAGTATGTGGTGAAGTGTCAAGTTGAAAGGCCTGTGATATGACAAGAAGACAGCCATTACGACAAAAGAAAGAAAAGTAGTTTTTTTTTTTAGAAAAAAAGCTTTCATAAAAAGGGGCCTATGTCATGAGTAAGGAGGGACGTATGGACGTCTAGACGACGAAGTAGAAGGAGAAGCACGCGGAACAGGCACGAGCGCGCGCATGGAAGCACAGGGCTCGATGCGCGCGCCGTAATGTTTGAGAAGCTTCACAATTGTTTGAGATCATTCTGTTAAGATTACGCGCCGGACGCAAATAGTCAAGTTTATTCGAGGGTTTACGCGAGCACCAGCGATAACACTGGAAGGTTTGATGATTGATGTATAAAGGACGACGCGTTCTACCGATGACCAGATTACTCAACGGCTGACCACTGCTCCCGCCGCTGTCAGTGCGCAGCATGTATTGCTTTTATTTTGAGTCTTGATTTTCTGGGCACAAGTTGGCCCAAATAAAGAGCTCCGTATTTCCCAGTCCTGCTGCAGCATTCTTCAACGTCACTACTACGTGACAATACTATCGATAGTGGTGTGAATAATGATGCGGTTGCTGGCCGCCCATATTGCCCAAATTTTTGTGAAAGCCTACTACCAGCTTCGCTTAATTTATGAGCAATTTTCGGCAGAGAAATAAATTATTTCCGTAGTGAAAGTGGTGGAGTATATCCATCAATAAATTCGTATCGAAAAGCAACCAGTTACACCTTAAAAATTATTTTTCTTGCTATTTGTTTATTTTGAAATCATAAAATGCAATATCAATTTGAAGCCGCGCAGTCCCACCACATGTAAAGGCTTCCTTTCCGCTACAGCTGAACAGTTTGACTTTATGATCATGTGTCAGCAAAGCACTCTGGTGAAGAACACAATCATGTCAACTTTATTGCCCTTCAGCCTGCTCCTCCGGCTCCACTGTGTACCACGCGCGCGGGGAAACAAGTTTATTCTGCAGTTAGTCGGCGCTGTTGATTTTATACTATCGATAGTACCATCAAATGTTTTACTATTGATAGCGCTATTGATATTATTTTTCACCATCGATAGTTCGATAGTGACCCAGCTATCGATAGTACCATCGATAGTTCTGCATCACTACCGCCAGCACGTTTCCTTGGATACGCGGTGCCCTGACACCCATCACTCTATGATATGCTGTTTTAATGCGTAGACCGTGCGTAAAAGTGACTAGGGCGAGACCAGGACAGTGTTTTTGTGCTTTTTCAGTTTTCAGAGTTGTTACCACGCCTATGGAATCTGTGTTATATTACTGAACTTGGTAGTTTCATTTGCCTAATGTGTTTGGCGGCCGCAAAGTAGCGTATGCCTCTCCTGTGATGATGCTTGTATTCGGGTGCAGAACGCCGGCATCTGCAAAAGGATGGACCAACGGCTGCAAGTAAGACACGGAAGTGTTATATTTTGAGGCATCTGCAAGGAATTCAGGGCGAGTACACTTGTGCTGCAGTTTGTGGAAGCATGTATCGATACGTGCAATAGGCGCGTGTTTCGTAACTTCCTCGAAGTACACGTCACATGCTATGAGCTGCCACTGCCGCGCTGGCAGATATTCAGCGGGAGCCATTAGAGAGTGTTTATGGGGTGACAGACCCATTTCCTCAGCTAAGCCCCTCACGCGAAGTGAGTAGTGCTGTCTCACCGAAGGGCGGTTGCGAAAGAGGGAAGTGGACAAATCATTGACAATAGAGTTTAAGGGACGTTCCTTGTCCGCGTTCACCTTTAGAAAAGATACAAAAGACGTAAGATCTGTGCAGGTGGAGCAACCGCTCATTCGATTCAACGTGGAGGCTTTGCACAGGGCTCGTCCTGAAGGCGCCAGTGGCTAGGCGGATGCCCAAAAGGTGAAATGGATCAAGCATTTTAGAGCACTTGGTGCGGCAGAGTGATAGACCACACTGCCGTAGTCTAAACGCGTCTTGACGAGACTCTTGTACAGGTCCATTAAGCACTTTCTATCGCTTCCCGATGTTGTGTATCACAGTATCTTTAGGATATTCATTGTTTTTAGACATTTCGTTTAGGCATTTTGTTTTAGGCATTTCGTTAGCAACAGTTTTGAGTCAAGGATGACACCAAGAAACTTATGTTCCTTGTTGATCTGTATGCGTTGTCCATCTAGCGCATCCTCACGATCTGATACAAGGCCTCTTTTTCCGTTAAAAAGAACACACGAGCTCTCAAGGGGGTTTATCCTAAAACCATTTTCATTTGCCCACGTTGATACTTTGTTCAGGCCAAGCTGAATTTGTCGCTCACAGATTGACGGGTTACACGATTTAAAGCCGATTTGGACGTCATCAGCATATGCACAGTAAAACATTTCGGGAGGAATAACCGTACGAACGGAGTTCATTTTCACAATGAAGAGTGTGCAACTAAGCGCTCCTCCTTGCGGCTCATCAGTTTCTTGAGTGAACGGTTGCGAAAGGATATTTCCCCCTCTAACGCCAAAAGTCCGATTAGACAGGTAACTTTCTATTGTTTTGAACATGCTGCCACGAACAACCAGCGCGGACAGGTGTTTGAGAATTCCAAATCGCCATGCTGTGTCATAGGCTTTCTCGAGGTCGAGAAATACGGAAAGAAAAAAAGTGTTTATGAATAAAGGCTTCTTTAATTATTCCCTCAATGCGAACAAGGTTGTCTAGTGTTGGCCGACCCTTCCTGAAGCCGCACTGAAGTAGGTCTAGTAGATTATTGCTATTGAGAAGATAGCTTAATCTCTGGTTTATCATTTTTTCATAGAGTTTACACAAGCACCTCGTCAATGCCATCGGCCTATAGCTGCTGGCTAAGGACGGATCTTTCCCTTGCTTATGTATTGGAATTATAATGGCTCATTTCTAAGAGGCTGGAATGTACCGAGCTGTCCACATGGCGCTGCAAAGAGACAGAAATGCATTTAGTGCTCCGCACTGTAAGTTCTTGGTCATCTCATACATGAGGCGATCACCACCTGGTGCTGAATCGTTGCATAAACTCACAGCGGCCTTGAGTTCGGCTACATTAAACGGACGGTTGTAAGGTTCACCTTTTGTGCACTTTCGTTCAAGGCGTTCCCGCTCGGGGCATTCCTTCAACTTCAAGAAAGTTGCATAATGTTGAGATGCACTATAAATATGTTGATAGTGTTTACCCAGAAAAGCTGCCTGGTCTTCTATGGTATTGCCTTCAGTATTTACTAAGGGTAGTGGTTATGTTTCCCAGCCGATTAATTTGTTTAGGCTACTCCATACCTTACTCTCATCCGTATAAGTGTTTATGTTAGATATATATTTATATAAAACAGCTTCTTACTCTCTCTGTATGCTTTATTAATAAGTAAATAGCTGTAAACGCACCGGTACAAGATACTTGATCATTGATCACTGAATTAGAATTTCTTCGACCAAGTAATAATGACATCCTTTGAGTAAAATACTTAAATGTTTTGTCTATATACGACAGGAACGCGGACATTTGACGCGAACGTGACAGATGCTTCACGCGAACGTGAAGCATCTGTCGCTTTATTTTCCGGGGATGCACTGACATTACTGCGAAGGGAAGAACGATAAGTAATCATCCATGAAGGATCGGCGCTTCGGATATTTGCACCCAGGTCCCTGAGAACACAAGAGCGTGTTTTTCCGGCATCCTTGATGTTGGCAGCTGCTCTATTCATTACAGTGACACTTTGTTCGTTATGGGTCACCTTGCAAGCAGCGAATGGCGACGGATTCTCATCGCTTGTCCTTGGCAAAAGCCGACCATACGGGACCCGCGCAAACGGCGGAATCGGCCAAGGCGACAGTCATTGCGTTGCTCTGACTACGGCCTACATTTCAGCAAAAATGCGTACTGAGCTCATATTAACGTGCCTTGCATTGATACGAATCGATACGCCGGCCGCAGTGCAGAATACGCAGCCATTTCGTTGGTGCGGTGGTACCCTAAGTGAGTATGTTTTTTTGCAATACGTTTGCAATTTTGCAATACGAAATATATATATATATATATATATATATATATATATATATATATATATATATATATATATATATATATATATAGGTGAAGCACGCAGTAACATTTATCATGTATTTTTATGGCAGTGCACAGATGGGAAAGGTTCACACGTGCGTAAAACGTAACACAAGCATAAAAAAGTTATAACATGTGTGACAAACATTACGCCTGCCCCCATGGTGCATCCGGCAAGGTCGATCCCGTTGCTGCAAGGGACCAGCACGTAGCTTGTATACAAGGTGTTCTTTTAACAATACAGATTTTAACGCGATAGCGAGAAAGAGCTCGTTCCGCAGAAATTCCAGTGTCGGCGTCGGTGTCGTTGGTTGTGAGCGAAAAATCATCATCTGGTATAAAATAATAAAGAAATCTTAGGTTCAAGTGAGAAACGAACCCAGGCCGTCTGCATGGCAAGCAGGTGTTCTACCACAAAGCCACTCCATTGCTTGGAACTGCACTGAAATTAACTAAAATGCTTCACAAGCATACGCGCCCTGTGTACAGGCGTCACAGTACGAGATGTAATATCGCAGTAAAACGGGGTGCAAACGTACATTGCCATCGGGCGTCACAGCATGTGAACTGCATAACGAGTTGGTGGTTTAAAGCCGGCCACCCATTACAAAAACACACGCATTACGGCGCGTATTCCTTTACGAACGCGTAGTGGGTGCATCGCAGCATCGAAAAAGTATCCGCGCGTAATTGCTGCTGGTTTAAAGCATGCCACCCATTACAAAGCGCATACACATTAGTGCCAGCATTCTCTTACACACACATAGTTGGTACACTGTTGTCATACAAGTGCTGTTGAAGAAGGCGAAAACCTTTACCTTTACCAGAGGTACGTCGAGTGTGTCTGTGTGTGCGTGTGTGTGAGACCGGACGGCTGAACATAATGACAAGCGAAACAGACTACGATGAGGATTGGGCCAGATATCGCTATTGCGTTCAACACTTTAAGGCGAAGCTCAAGCGTCCCCCAATTTTTTGTGTTTTATTATGTACGTCAGCAACTTTGTAATAACTTCTTTCTTGCACGCGAGTGTTAAGTTATTATATACTTCATTAAGTTCCATTTAACAACTGCAAATCTGCTTCACCATGACAACCCTCCCCCCCCACCCCCTATGTAATGCCCGTCAAGGGTGTTTAGGGTATGTGAATGAAAGAAGAATAAAAGCCACTCAATCCGAACAATAACCTAAAGGGACACTAAAGAGCAAAACGATATTTCTCGCATTAGTAAAGTAGTCTTCCACGATACCAAGAACACCACGCTTGCTGCGAGAAGACGCTTAATAAGCGAGAAAACGCGCAAAACGAAAATACAGGTGGCGACGCCACATTGGAATTCCCGCACCATTTGCCGTGACGTCACCTGTTTTTGGCGGCGCCAGCTTGGGCCAACGTAGTTGCTAATCGGTTAAATCGAAGTACATTGTCCTCTGAGGGGGCCAGAGACTTGACATAGCGAGTTTGTGGAAATTTCGTCGAGCCAGTGGCGCCAAAATACGTTAAATGCTCTTTGAAATATTTTACGTCACGGATTACAAAGTTCGGCGCGAAATTTAAAAATGAAACTTTGAACTTGGTTTACTCCTGTAATAATAAACCTATGGTGGTGAAATAAACTACACAAGTGTTCTCCGAGCACACTTTGTCAATCTAAACCAATTCATTGTTTCTCTTTATTGTCCCTTTAACTGCAGGAAAAATAACCCAGTGCATAGCCTTACACGTAAGAACATTGGTCTCACCCAATAGCAGTCAGGCGTAATCAAACGGCCCTTCCGTTCTGAATATGCCTACAACTTCCTGGCGATACATCCGGTATGCCTAGGTCCGGCACTGCACGTTCACCTTTCAGGCTCATGCGAACCTAAGCGGCAGCATCTTTGCATAAAGTGACCAAGATGACAGTGCTGCTTGCATTATGTGTCACTATGTGTTACCGCACTATGCCTATTAAAGATTCTTTTCTGTTTGCAATTCAGATCCACGGGATCATGCGAAGGCCATGAAATTTGCTACAAGTGTTATCTACCATTGCAACAAAGAAATTCAGAAGCTCAACTTTCCACCAGTCACAATACAGGTGAATCTTTTCTTAAGCAGTGCTGTATAATGTAGCGCGTCTGTAAATAAAACCAGAGTCATTCAATACTTTTTTGGTCACGGAACTCCGCCCGCAGTTTCATACAGCGACAATGGCTGCCGCTATTGTCGCGGCGGTCAACGCGAGGGCACTCGTGCGCGTGGGCTACGCTCGGCTGAATGCTGTGGCGATTCGAGGCAATGGTCTATCTTGCACTAAACCGCAATAATTCAGCTGCCACTCATACTCCACCTAACATACAATGTGGTTGTTGCATACGCATGTAAAAACTTATTTTCGCGTATTTTTTAAAATATCAGGCCTGCGATGGATCCAGTCGTGCAGACGCAGAAATATTAGCTGTATATGTTGTTCCAGCGAGGTGCCTTGCCTCATGTATTGGAGCAAGAGAGAATTTATTCAGGCACGGGATATTTACTTAGACTTGTCACACTGCACACGCCTTAAAAACCCACCAACTCGCAAACTGAAATCTCGCTGTGGGAGATGAGCCAGCGCCGATCGCGCTATTTAAAATCAGGTCGTCAACGCCGCGGGAGTTTGACACGGTGGCATTGCGAAAAAGCTCTACATTCCTGCGTTTACAGTTTAGAAAAGATAACTTCACTCCGCTGCAGCTTACCTCACAGAGCTTCGGCAACACTTGAAATCGGAAGTGTCGAAGCTTTCGCGAGGCAACGTCCGTGTGCCGCGTGAATACCCGCTGATCTCTAGGACCTAGGCTAGCCTTAACTCCGAGTTTGTAACCACGTTTTCTTCATTTTTCTACGAGTAACATTGACAACTTCATGCTACGTGGACATTGCACGAGCGAAACTGTGTCGCACTTTCCATCGTGCCGCATCGCAAAAGCACTCGGGTATCTCCACAATTCGCGCTGGTGGCACCTTCACAAATAACAACGTGTGTTACTTTGATTGCTTAGACGGACTACGTCTGCACCACATGATGCAACGATTTCCTTAATGAACACTGCACAGGGGAGACTTGATTCAGTACATCAAAAACAGAACATCAACAACGTGATTTCAGAAAATTCAGAACATCAAAAACGTGACACGGGGCAAAATACCCAAAAACGTGTCAAGCTCGGGAAACACAGCGCCCATTGAGTTCATACTGCACCATAATTGCTCATTTCAATGCATATGTTTGAGAGCATCACACTGCCGAGCCACTAATTTACCGTAAACAAAGCAAGAATGCTACGATTGAAAGAGAAATATAGAAAAGCTTTTATTGTAAAACTACTTGAGAAAACAGAAAGCTATGAGCGACATTTTCCTAGCGTAGGAAAACTCTCTGCAAGGCCTGTACATGAAGTGAGCAAGCTGTTGCGAAAAGCAAAGCAAACTCTGAAGTACAATATAAAAAAGCTTTTAAGATTGCTTAGTTGACATTTAGTCAACAGTAATTGAAAAACAAACGCTTTCTTTAACAACGGCAGAGAAGGAAACAGTGCAAATCAATTATTAAGCTGGAAAGAACCTAAAAAATTAGCAATCTGCAAAAGAAACAGCGCCGGCCCGCAACATTGCCTTCTGGCGTTGCAAAGACACATTTTCTCCATTCACTATGAAGTCGTCCGTTCCAGTAACGTCGGTAGCGTCAAAGTGTTTTTCGCACACTTAACGTGTTCAGAATCGGAGGTTAGTCCGACAGCTTCCTGTCGCGGTGTTGCAAGTTTCCATCCATCCCTCTCATCGCCGTCCCTCGGAAAACTAAACGACACCTGTGTGCTCGTGCCTCTGTAGACAACGCGGTACAGAGCAAGTCTTCGACATCATCACTTACGTACACTGCGTATAACATCCGTGTACTCACACACATTTCTCACAGGCCGCCGTTAAAGGGACACTAAAGAGAGTCAATGAATCGGTTTAGGTCAATGCATTGTGCTCTGAGAACTCTAACGTCGTTGATTTCGCTATCATAGGTTTAATAATAGAGGAGAAAATCAAGTTCAAAGTTTCATTTTTAAATATCGCGTCGAAATCTCGCCGCGTGACGTCACGGATTTTAAAGTGTATACTTATCGTATCTTGGCGCCGTTGGCTCAACAAAATTATCCAGACTTGGTATGTTAAATCTATGCCCCCTCGGAGGACAACGTACTTCATTTTTACTGATTAGGAACTAGGTAGTCCTTAGTAGGCGCCGTCAAAACATGTGCCGTCACGGCGAATGGTGCGGAAAGTTCAAGGTGGCGTTGCCACCCACGTTTTGTTTTTGCGTGTTTTCTCGCTTACCAAGCGTCTTCTCGCAACAAGCCTGGTGTTTTTGGTATCGTGAAAGAGTACTTTACTAATACGAGAAAAATCGTTTTGCTCTTTAGTGTCCCTTTAATCGCATAAATTGAAAAAAACAAGGAAAACTGAACGCTGATGCCGCCGGATTCCTCGGGCCTCCAGCTATCCCGACGCTGCTTAAGCAGCGAAGCTCTCCTTAATGCCCCGCGCGCGCTCCTAGTGCTCGGAGCGCCGTCGCGCGGCAGCTCCGGCGACATAGCAAGCTCTCCCCATATCGTTACAAAGGAGTTTCTTGACCAGAGAGCATTGCAGGACTCGGATAAAACTAAGGAAACTAATTTTATGACACGTTTAAGCGCTGAAAAAGACACCACATGGGCATGTGCTTCGACAGGCGGTTGGTGCGTAATGTAACCAGGGGCTTCAGCAAATGCCAGAGTGCTCTCGACATCGTCCCACGCGAAGCTGTGCGTGGCTGAGGATAAATGTGGCAGAAGGATATACAGGGTCTTGAGTCGATGCCCGGTGATCAGATCATTAAAGGGGCCCTGCAACACCTTTCTTAGTTATATTGGAATAGTCTCATTATTGACGTATGACTCTTCACGAGTCATATGCCGCAAAAAGTTTTCGAATCCGTCAAGTCTAAGTGGTGTTACCAAATTATAGAGATCACGTTCCGCAGCTTTCTCCCTCAACTCAACGCCGCGAGCGCGCGGAAAGCTAGGCAGCGAGTCGAGGGAGGCAGCGCAGAGGAGCGAGGCTCCGCCCAAGAGCGCCGGCGGAGTTTTTTGCTTCATTTTTTTCTCTCTGACGTCTGGGCGCAACCACGTGGTCTGTGCCGCCACTTCTGGTCGGCTTGAATCGTTCTCGTCGAGCGGAGCCGATATCGCGCGTGCTTGAAAACTGCGCGTCGGTTTGGTAATGTTGGGTGTGCACCTCGAACGCCGTAGTGTTTTCATCGCTCTGCCAACCATGGAAGCAAACCTGCGCGCTCGTTTGGAACGAATGACAGCTGAGATCGGTTTCGGCCCATACTCCGATACACCGCCTCGTAAGACGGCACTGGCAGACGACCCCGAAGCGCCGCCATTACCGGACGCCAGCATTGTTATCGGAGACACGCTGCGCCCGTGCCTCGGTCGGTCGTGAGAACGTGCCGACGATGCAGTTCTCAGCTGACGAGGCAACACTCGAACGGCTGCCACTCTCAACGGAACCGGCGATGGTCAAAAGCACAGAAATATTCACGTTTTCGGCACTGCGCATGGCGAAGAAAACGGAACCACGCAACTACGAGCAGACGAGCTGTCGGTGAGACCGGAAGTGCTAATATTAATGTTTGTTCGGTGTTTTTAACGCGATAACAGAATATAAACATACATATTATCTACTTATTGAACTCAAAATTAACAACGAAAGTAATAATCAGGGTGTTATCGTGATTATAACATCAGCCAATGGTGGAACTGCCGACAATCGCGTCATATTTTGCGGACTAATACATCATTTGTCGAGAGAAGAGGGAGCGATTTTCAGCTGACTTTGAGAATTTATTGTAAATTCCAGGCCGTGCGCATCGCTGTAATATTTGGCTCGCGTGTTCTCGGGAGCCTCGACTACCGATCGGCAGCGCTTTTTGAGCATGCTCGAAAAGTGGTGCAGGGCCCCTTTAAAGGAAGGCCCCTGGCGGATGCAACACACCCCCTTGGCCATAGCTTCACGTTGACGGCGCCGCCGGGATGACCCACTTTTGGGTGCAATAACGGTAACACGATGTTGTGTTATCCTCCAATCGTATTCTCTCTCTCACTCTCACACTTGTCCGTCTCGTTTTCTCTCCTGCTTAGCTTCATTACCCTAGTTGCGATGGTTAAGCAAGCCTGACCATCTTGCCTCGCTGGGCGCATATGGTTGCAATAATGTATGACTAGCGATATAAGCACAGCCCCTGGTTGGGCTTCGAGATGTAAAGCCATGTGATTGCCGAGCAGTAAGCTGTTTTGTGCACGCAATACCTCACTCCCATAAACTGATCGGCTCCCAAAGCGCAACATCATTGACACAATTAAACAACCACTAAACCGAACATTACCGACTTCTAAATAAGCACGTCAAAGAAAGCAACACCTATCCAGTGTATATCACCATTGACTATCACGATAGCCATTATAGAACGCATCGAAAGTGAGTAAAAAGCACGAAAAATACATTAAGGTGATCTTCTGATGGATTTGCTGAATAAGTAATAGACATTGTACAAGCTCTCATATATAAATGCACAGTAAACAATCAACTACTTGTGTGAAGACACGTTTCACTTTCGTTCTATACCGATTCCTAAGTCGTATGGATCAGCCGTGTTTTTTAATCATGAATCACTATTAGGAATTTTAATGAAAACCAGCAGCTAATGGAGACCCGGAGGAAGGTATAGGGGACGCTAATTGCACGGTTTTAAGTGTACTTTAATAATTGTGATATAGATGTGAAGAATGTAAAGAGGACGAAAAAGACAACTTGCCGCTGACAGGGACCGAACCTGCGACCTTCGGTTTCGTTATAGGTTCACCTGCTATGTGACGCCACCTGGTAAAAAGAGTGTTCCCCACTCGCCGTCATCGGCAAGAGCGGTGCTGACTAACAATACCAGGGTTTATATGAACATAAATACTCGATAAGTGGACGGGGGGATGACCGCCGTTGTAGCTCAGTTGGTAAAAGCATCGGGCACGAAATCCGAAGGCCGCACGTTCGGTACCTTCCGGCGGCAAGCTGTCTTTTTAGTCCACTTTAATTTCACATTTACAGCGCAATTATTTAAATAACTTAAAGCAGCTGAATTAACGTCCCCTATAGCTCCGTTGGCTTCATTGTCTGCTGGTTTTCATTAAGGTTGTGTCAAGCAAAGAAACGAGCCCTCGAAATTTCTGTTCCTACATTCATTAACATTTTTAAGGGATGTAAAACTTTTAACGTTTGATGCCCAGGGACGGCCCTTCAGCAGCGGTTGCTGCTGCGGTAGTTAAATTAGAGAAAGCACCGGTCGCCCAGCCCTTGGATTGAAGGGTGCTGACGAGGCACTCGTGCTAATGCCACACTTCCATACTTTAGTGCCATGGTCGCTTGTCACTCATTTCCATCATGCAAGTTTCACGTCACACTTATGATTTTTCTATTTACATGTTTTTACGCCCCTTTAGTGCGCATAATTTTGGGCACTTATACAGCCAATAAACACCATCGCTGATCACATCCTACCCCCCATGTCATGGCGCGCTTTGGCCATCACTGGTCCTTGCGCCATTAAACACTATATATCATCATCTTTTTCCGAAGCAGTTTCAAGGACTGGTTCCAAGCAACGCAGAATGCCTGGGTTTAATTCCGGTTGAAACCAGGATTTCATTCCTGGCGTCTATAGGGATTTCCTGCGACGCGGGCTCCTTAACGCTATTGTGTGGATGTGACCACGGCCTATTCTCGCCATTGCCGGTTTGAGATAGACTGTCAGAGAAGGAGGGAGACTCTTTATTGGAAAAAGGGATATTATGACCGGCTTGTACACAACCGCTGACATGCTACTCTCTATAAAACAGACTGTAAATCCCCTGTGGCCCAAACCCGCATTCGGTAGGCCGTAGTAGGTGGGTAGTGCCACACGTCACTGAGGGTAAGGTTTTCATGAGGTACGCGACAAGCATATCAGGTTATTACAGAGAAAACTCTTATGAGATCAGAACAACGGCCGTTATTGGCGTGGAAGTTGCCTGCCGCCCCCGCTGGTGTCCGTAACCGCTATCGCGCGAACTAAAAAAAAACAAAATAAGAAAAAATATCCAGGATACAACGGGGTACGAACCTGGGTCCTCTGCGTGGGAGCCCAATATTCTACCTCAGCCCCGTGCCCGTGCTTAAAACTGCCTTGCAAAAAGACCCTATACAGGCTTCACGTCGGGGGGGAACCACAATAATACATGTAATATAGCGTGGTGAAAGAGTAAAATAACAACCAGGCGTCACACAATGGGAATTGCGCAACGAGTGGGTTGCTGAATGCTTCCAACTCATTACAAAGGGCTCTGCCATAATTCTCCGTCGTCATGAGGAACAGCGTCAAGAATGTGCACATAATGCCTTACATGTGTTTAGCGGGTACCACGGCTCTCCACAGAATGATAAAAATGGCATAGTGGCTGGCTGCTTCCCTACTTCACAAAATTTATGATTGATATCGTAGTGGGAACCTCGCAAATGTATATGTAATATTGCCAAGGAAGCCCATAAGGCCCCCATGATCCATTTCCTGAGGGCCTCAATAAAGTTGTTTCCCTCTCTCTCTCTTTCTCACGTTAATATATGTTATATAGCGTAGCAGGAGAGTGAGATAACGAACGGGCGTCACACAATGCGAATAACGTAAATAGTAGGTCGTTTAAAGCTTCCAACCCATTTTAAAGGACTCAGCCCTACTTTTTGATCGTCATCAGCCCGCGCATCAACAAAGTGCACATAATGCCTCACAGATGTGTAGCTGGTACCGCGTTTCTCCAAAGAATGACAAATAATGGCGTAGTGGGTGCTTCCCAACTTCACAAAAATTATGGTTTATGGTGTAGTGGGTACCTTGCTAGTGTACTTGTATTAGTAGTCCCAAGATAGTTTAGAACGGGCTCTAGAAATACCGCTCTTCAAGCTTTCGCTGTGACTGTACTGCGCTAGCGAAAGCTGTTATGAGATCACAACGAGGGCCGTTTTTGGCGCCGTAGTTGTCCGCCGCCGCCGGTATCCGTAACCACTATGGCGCAAAATAAAAAAAAATGGCTGATCCCTCCGTCATAGGAATCGGTATAACACGAAAGTCAAACGTGTCATAACAGAAGGAGTTGATTGTTTATAGTGCACTGGTATATAAGATCTTGTACAATGTCCACTGTTTTTTGGCACATATAGCACCGCTTCATGTGGACGCACTCACGTTGACGCCAGTGGCACATCTCCGAACCGACAGCTAACGCCCATGATCATGATTTAAGCGTTCCGGTAGCTGAAGTTGTCAAGATATACCTGGACACCGCGTACTGTGAATCCCGCGCAATGATGGCATCAACAAGCACATAATAAAAACTGGTAGTCGGCATGCACTCCTTCAAAACGTCGTGAAACGTGAAGAGAAACGCTATGCGCGTCGGGTGTTCCCTCTAGCCTGGCCGTTAATTCTCAGAGGGCGAGCGCGGAACGCGGTGCGAGCGCCAGGCGAGCGTCGGAGAGCTATTGTTCGATATGGATGGATGCTATGGGCTATGCTTTGGCTTAAGCCGCCGCGTCGCGGTGTGTGAAAGCGTTGACAAAAATTACACTTCTATTGGAAACGCGCCGAACGTGGGACGGTCGTAGCAACGGCGCGCTTGTTTTTTGTTTTCTCGAGCCTGGTGGCTCACCTGTCACCGCCCCGTCATAAAGGGAACGCTCATAGCGTCCATCCATCCAAGAGCGCTGTGAGAGGAAAGTGTGACAGATAAAAGGCGCGTTCATGTAACCTCCTTATTGTGTTTGGCGGTAGCTTAGAGGGCTAAACGCCCACTCGCCATCGTCGCGGACCGAGAGGTCATGGGTTCGACTCCCGACAACGGAACTTTTTCGTATACTTGTTTTTCTTTGCAATCTGATGGCGTTCATTTTGCTCACATATTTCCGTGACGGAAGCACGTCATGAAAGTCTTGGTGGACCCCGGCATAAACCACTTTCGTGTTAAAAAGTTGGCCGCGTATCTGCGTGCTTCGCTGCAAACGTCGTCGAAAGCCGATAGTCTTGTGCCGGCCGTACTACACGAGTCCTCCTCCGTAATGTTGAACCACCGCATCTGGCTCATAGCGTCGCATTTTCAGCGCTGCCTAAGAAACACTAGTATTTTCAGCGCAGCCTAAGAAAGATTAAGGTCTTTAGAATTACTTATTTATGTATTTTCTAGTAAAGGAACACACCTCCTAATACTTACGATTGATGTTGCACCTCAGATATGTGTACTATTTGCTTTTTCATCGACAATGTTCACAAGTATGAACGGCTGTACCAGTTCAAGATGGCTGGGCGTTGAGCAAATGGTTAAACTTTGGCCAGGTGGCTGAATCGGGTCACGGACAGACAAACAGAAAGACAGACAGACCAGAATTTCTGTGTTTAAGTTCCCCAAGAAAGACTGTCTTTAAAAAACTCAGTAAGAAAAAATATGCACGATGGAACGAAGTTAGAACCTGGGCCCTCTGCGTGGGAGCCCAGTATTCTACCTCAGAGCCATGCCGGTGTTTGAAACTGCTTTGCAAAGAGACCCTATACAAGCTTCATGTCGGGAAGGAACCACACTAACATATATATGTAATGCAGTGTGGTAGAAGAGTAAAATAAAAACCAGGCGTCACACAATGCGAATTGTGCAACGAGTGGGTTGTTGAATGCTTCCAACCAATTACAAAGGCCCCTGTCATAATTCTTTATCGTCATCAGCCACAGCATCAATAAAGTGCACATAATGCCCCACAGGTGTTTAGCGGGTACCACAGCAGAATGACAAAAATTACACCATCTCCCGCTAAAGGGGACCATGAGGCGATGCGAAGCCGGAGCACTTGCACGATCGCGTTCCGTTGGCGTTCGTTGGGCATGCTACCGACCTCGCGTCGTGGAACGCGAAGAGGGACGCTACGCGCGTCGTATCTTCCATCTAGCCTGGCCGTTAATTCTCACAGGTCGAGCGGGGAACGCGGTCGACAGGCGGGCGAGAGGAGGGCAGCGTAGGAGAGGAGAGAGAAGGGGAGGGGACGCGCATGCGCTCGAGCTCATCGCGGCGTTGCGCAGGAGAGAATTTCGGCATGTCTAGCCCGCGTTTCAGAGGAAGAGTGGAAAGGAGGAGGGGAGAGGGGTATGGGAGAGGGGAAGGGGAGTGAGTGAGTGGAGAGGTGTGTGGAGAGGGTATGCGCATGCGCAGTAAGGGTGGTCACGCCGCACACCACCACCACCGGATTGAGCTCGGCCTTAAGATACTTCGCATCTAAAAAACTGCACAGTGGCTGCTTCCCTACTCCACAAAAGTATGATGATTTATAGCGTAGAGGGTTCCTCGCAAGTGCACTTCTTTCGGTTGCCAAGGAAGCCCACAAGGCTTCCATGATAGATTTCCTCAGGGTCTCAATAAAGTTCATAACCTCTCTCTGTCTCTTTCTCACGTTATGTTATAAAGCGTGGTGGGAGCGTTAAATAACGACAGGGCGTCCCACAATGCGAATAACGTAACTAGTGGGTCGTTTAAAGCTTCGAACCCATTACAAAGGGCTCAACCATAATTCGCCGTCATCAACCGTCGCATCAACAAAGTGCACATAATGCCTTACACATGGTACCTCGCTTCTCCGCGGAATGACAGTGTCGTGGCGGGTGCTTCCCAACTTCCCAAAAATTATTTGTGGCGCAGTGGGCACGTCACTAGCGTACTTGTATTTTACAACGGGCTCTAGAAGAGAGTTTACAACGGGCTCTAGAAATTCCGCTCTTCCAACTTTCGCTGTGACTGTGCTGCGATTTCCGCGCAGGCCTGGGTTCTTTTTTCTCATGGCCCGACCTTTAATCGTGTTCTTCCTACACTAATGTCATTCTATGCTAATGTTGGTTTATGTCAAGTTAAGAAGACCAGATAGATAGATAGATAGATAGATAGATAGATAGATAGATAGATAGATAGATAGATAGATAGATAGATAGATAGATAGATAGATAGATAGATAGATAGATAGATAGAAACGGTCAAAATATCATTGGTCGTCAAAGAAATGCTTCATATTCGATACATTTTGAACAAGCGAACTGCCATAGAAAAATGTTACACGAAACTATAAGTCCGCATACACATATCCAAACCAAGAATATAACCACGAGAGATACGGTCACAGCTCACTCAATTGCAAATGACAATCTTGTTGTGCCAGGAATGCTTCCGAAGACCACATTTCTTACAAATGTGAAGTTGCAGCTCACTTCTGAACTGCGATGGTGACCTCCCAGCGCTCTGAACTGAACGCACTGAACGTCAATCGCACTGAACGTCAGGTAGAATATCTCGTGCAGGAAAGCAAGGAAGAGATGATCAGCGTTTTATGGAATAACGAACGCGGATGCAGCCTGTGTAGGGTCAGCATTGCACAGGCCACCGCCACCCCTCCGGCGCGCGCACCGCTACCGGTTCGCCGTGCGCGGGGCTTAAGGCCTCGTCTCATTAGGTGAGGCTCCACACTCGAACTACCAGCCGAAAGCATCCGCAAGCTTCCGCTCACACATAGAACATGCGACTCGCGGGGCGACGTTAGCGATTTGGACTTTATACGGAACGTGACGGCGACGGGAAATATACCCCTCGAGTGTCCATACAGTATAATTGCTATCGCAGTAAAACGCTCGTGTTCCTAGATTTAGCTCGGCGCCAACAAGAAACCCAGGGTATGTGAACAATGCTGGAGACGCTAATCACGGCGTGCCTCAATATCACATTTTTGTTTTCGCCCGTATTACCATGAGAAACCCATAGCAATGATTTGATATTGTTTCGAGCACGTGTAGCTGTTGCTTTCTCGTGGCTTAGTACTGCTTGATAGATTGATGCAGCCTTTTAGCAACGGGTGCAATGCGCTTGAATTTGCGATATGCGCACAAGTTGCGGCAATAGAATGTAGCGTTTGACTGAAGCAAAACGCAAGATGTCCACAAGGCCACGAACTGTGGAGCGCAATGCTAAGAACAATCCTGGGATTGTTCTACATTTGTTCACGCAGCAACCATGGAAATTTTCACATAAAAGCGAAGTGATTTTAACCGATCCATTTACTTATATGACTTTGTCTGTTTTACAGGAAATGGACAGGCTTTGTGGAGGATGGCGCGTGTGCTATGCTCTCATGGAAGAAAATACAAACGTAAGCGAACGAACCACAGTATTGTATGAAAGCCTCGCTTTAAATATACTCAACAGAGGCGAACCGTTTCTGAGAGAAAAAAAAAACACGCAGTCCAGCTCTATTAACAGATGGCGTACTTCTAATTGTTATGAGATATATGAAATGTCCAACAAAATACTTATTTCGTGGGAAACATAAATTCGTCCCAAATAAATAGAAACACCTTGACTAGCTTTGTACAGCTAAAACTCCTGCGTGTTCGTCTCAAAGGCCTTTGAAAGTCACGTCCTAAGTCTCACGAAGGCATAAATAAAACTCACAGCCAAACCACTTCGAGGCTAAGCATATTAATTCTGAACTGCATAAACAGACACACTCATTATTATTTGTGCTTATCCGCGCTGTTTGTTCACAGGGTCATAGTTAGCCTAGTTGTTAAGCAGGCATGCCCATCTTGGAGCGCCATGCGGCACAGGCGTACACGAGAAAGCCGCTCCTCGTGACTCCTCTCGAGAGATTATTATGTAAAGGTACATGAGCATGAACATTCACTAACAAACGAACGGCCATAATAATTTGCCCATGGTCAAGCGAACGCAACTGCTCACCTGTGTTGAGGTCACGATGAGTCCAGTGCATTACTAACAACTTTGCGCGAGCTTATAGAAGTCTTCCGTGTAAGGAGTAAAACAGAAAGGCGTCTCGGCTTTCCGTCAATCGCCTCGCCTGACGTCGAGCTTGATTCTCACGCACACACATAGAAGAAAGAAAATCGGGAGTCGTGTGTTGTTCGTAATATTGTACGAAGTTTTTTTTAAAATATTTTCATTATTTTTTGTTGCGAAGCGTTGGAACTCTGTAATGGGCCGTCCTTTCGAGCGCCTTCTAGTGGGTCGTCCTTTTCGGCTCTTCTCTGAGAGCATGCCCGTCGGGCTGCAAGTCTGCGCTCCGCCTTGAATGTCGCCGTAGAGTACCGTCGCCTAGGGCCGTCAATAAACGCCTTTACAATTTGGTGGAGATTGCTGCGCCGTCAAACCAGCTTCGGTCGCCGTTCGATGCCCCTGGCGCTTCGATCCCGTACCGTTCCATCTACCATGCCTCAAGACGCCGCCCAGCAAACGCCTCCCCGTGCACCGACACCATGCCCGGTGTCCCCCGCATACGCTACCCTCCTATTTTCACCGGCGCGTATGGCACCGACGTTGAGGACTGGCTCGCGATTTAGGAGCGCGTGAGCGTACCCAATAAATGGGACGAGGCAGGCAAACTGAGCAACCTGGTTTTCTACCTCGCGGATGTGGCGGGCCTGTGGTACAACAACCGCGCTACCCCACGTGGTCTGATTTCAAGAGCGTCATCATCGACGTGCTTGACCGCCATGCCGTTCGTAAAATGCAAGGCGAACAGCGTTTACGTGAACGAGCTCAGCACACCGGTGTCTTTTACGAGCTACACCGAAGACGTCTTGGACTTGCGCAAGAAAGTCGACGCAACCATGTCTGAGTCTGACAAGATCAGGCACATTATGAAAGGCATCGACGACGATGCCTTCACCATGCTGCTCGCAAAGAGCCCTCGTACTGTGGCAGAGGTGATCACGCTCTGCCAAAGCTACGAGGAGCTGCGCCAGCAGCGGTTGCTGACCCGTCGACCTCCATCACGCGACGCTGATTTCGCTGGCTTGTCGGCCATTCCTGATCAGTCCGCCTTGCTCGCCGAAATCAAGTCATTCGTGCGCGAGGAAATTTCCCGCCAGTTCTCTCTAATGACCTTCCCTCACCCGCAGCATGGTGAACAGCCGTCGACCACACTTCTGCCTCCCTTACGCCGAGCTATTCAGCAGCAAATCGCGGAGCCGGAGCTCATGCCGGAATACCACCAGCCCCTCCTGCGCCTGCGCCACTCAGTTACGCGCGAGATGTAGCCAGGTCACCCCAAGCGATCCCTGTGGCTGCCCCACTTATGCCGAAGCCTTCGCCAGACCTCCGGCCTTCGAAGCGAGGGTGCCGTCTGCGTACGCCGACGTCATCCCTAGGCCACCACTGCTGCCCATCATGCAGTCATATCAGCAGCCACCTCTTCCACCGCGTCCTACGCAATGGATGGGACCTACGCCGGCGAACCGATGGCGCACTTCCGACAGCCGCCCATATGTCACGTCGCCCCCTATTGCAATCGCGTGCAGCCGCCTCCAGTCGCCTCAACCATTCCCATCCAGTCAAGCCGCCCTTATTGCGATTCAAGGTGTGTAGGTGTGTGACTGGGCTAGTTGGTATTCGATCCTCGTCGGTTCTTTGTCCTTGTGTATTATACGCGCTGTTCACGTCACTATTACGATTCACCGCCGCCTATGTCACCGTCGTCTCGCCCAGCTCCATCTACCCGCCGTTCACCGTCACTACGACGCTGCTCACTGTTCCCGATGCGGCCACGTCTGGTGCTACGCGACTAGGAAAACTAGTCGTCGCAGTCTACGAGGCAAGGGCTGCGGCGCTATCGAACTGCGAAAGCCCTCAGCGAAGCCCATCGAACGGGATAGACATATTTGTGGTCGGTGTTCGCGCATCTCCCTTATCGACACTGAAGCCGCCGTATCCGTTATTGACGCAAAACTTAGCCGACTACTGTGAAAAGTGACAGTGCCCAAAGTATTCACCCTACAACAGTGTGCACAGCCCGCGTCGTGATAAAGGATGCCCTGTACGCCGTCGAACTGATCATAATTCCTGCATACTCTCACGACGTCATCCTAGGATGGGATTTTCTCTCCCGCCATGTCGTCGTAATTCATTGCGCTCCAGCCGAAATAGAGCTCTCACCATTCTCGGATTCGACGCCGGCAGACAGTCCATCGACTGCGAGCAAGGTACTCGTCAAAGACGACACCAACGTGCCTGAAAACTTGTCAACGGCGGTGCCAGTCTACTACGCTAGTCTCTCAGACATCGTGGCACTCGTCTCGCCATGTGACCGTGTTTGCGCAAGGAAAGGCTTGCTGGTGCCTTTCGCGACCGTGCAAGTCGCTCAGGCCAGCACCTCTATTTTTGTTATCAACCCATCCCTATACAGTGTTACATTGGTGCGAGGGGAATGTCTCGCAAGCGTGGAACACCTCGAAGACGCACAAGTTATGGACGAACCAGGTGACACCCACTGCTTTAGTTCCAGTACGCTCAATGCTGTTTCCGCGCCTGGTTTATCGCCCCCTGATGTATTTGCTTCCTCGATTGCCGAAAACCTTACGACGATCCAGCGTTCCCAGCTTCTGGGCCTGCAAGAAGCATTTCGCTCTTCTTTCGATGTCGCTCAAACTTCTCTCGGCCGCACGTCCGCCGTTACGTGTCGCATCGACACTGGCGCCCAACCGCCACTGCGGCAACGTCCATATCGCGTATCTCCCACAGAACGCCGTGTAATCAACGAGCAAGTCGACGACATGCTCCGACGCGATGTTATTCGACCATCTAACAGCCCCTGGGCGTCTTCTCTCGTTCTTGTTGCGAAGAAGGACGGTTCTGTGCGGTTCTGTGTGGACTACCGACGACTCAACAAGATCACTCGTAAGGACGTGTATCCACTACCGCGGATAGACGACGCGATTGACAGCCTGCTAAGAACAGAATTCTTTTCATCTCTCGATTTGCGCCCAGGGCACTGGCAAGTACCTATGGCTGATGACGCCCGACAGAAGACCGCGTTTTGTCATGCCCGACGGCTTGTACGAATTCAAATTCATGCCATAGGGGTTGTGTAATACGCCCGCCACCTTTGAGCTCATGATTATTACTGTTCTGCGCAACCTGAAAAGGCACACGTGCCTGTGCTACCTCGACGATGTCGTCGTTTTCGCTCCGGACATCTCCACGCATCTTCAACGCCTGCGGCATGCGTTGACACGTTTGAGTGACGCTGGTCTGCAACTGAATCTAAAGTGCCGATTTGCAGCACGGCAGCTGACAATACTCGGCTACGTCGTGTCCAAGAACGGAATTATCCTCGATCAAGCCAAGCTTCAGGCCGTGACCCAGTTCCCCAAACCGACGTCCGTCAAAGAACTGCGCAGTTTCGTAGGACTGTGTTCCTACGTTCGGCGCTTCATTCGAAATATTGCGACTATCATATTGCCGCTGACGAAGCTCCTCGGAAGTAACGAGCCCATCCACTTGTGGTCGTCAGAGTGCGACGATGCTTTCGCAAACCTCCGTCGTTTGTTGACGTCGCCTCCGATACTACGCCACTATGACCCTACGGCCTCTACAGAGGTACACAGAGACGTCAGCGGTGTTGGCCTTGGCGCTGTTCTTGCTCAGCGCAAGCCAGGGTTCCCTGAATACGTCGTGGCATATGCAAGTCGTACGCTTACTAAAGCCGAGACCAGTTACACTGTCACCGAAAAGGAATGACTGGCGATCATCTGGGCCCTTACGAAGTTCACACCCTATTTGTGTGGTCACCCATTTGATGTCATCACCGACTATTATCATGCACTATGCTAGTTGTCGTCATTGAATGATCCCTCAGGCCCCCTCTCCCGCTGGGCATTTCGCCTACAGGACTACGATATACGCGTGCTTTACCGCAACGGACGCCAGCATGCTGACGCCGACGCACACTCGCGCTCCCCCTTGTCTGACGACAATTCGCAATGCCCATAGACTGTCGCGCCACCGAGCGGAATTCAGGAGCGTCCTCTCGAGGAGGGTTAGTAGACGACAAAATGGCGGCACTATGCAGTCGCTCCCTTGTTCGGCTGTGCTAGCCTCAGTGTTAACGCGTTGGCAAGAAAGGAACACTACGACTTTGCATGTTCCCTGCATCAGTGAACAAACCGGGCCGATCCGTGACACGAGAAATCTGATTCGTTCTTTCGAGACGCGAAGTTTTCGTGAAAATACGTGGCAACTCGCGCTTTCAATGCTAGCCCACAGTGTACACATACTATCAGCTTCGCGAGGCTTTCTGTAGCCACGTAGGTAAGTTAAATGTTATCGTCTGACATATTCAGTTGAAGCTCACCCTGTTTTACTTGCATATATAATTGGTCAGTGTTTCTTGTAGTGCATGAGTCCCATAACACTGTACGCGGGAGGGAGGTCGCGCGGGCTCGCGATGTGCTCATGTATAACTGAGCGATCTCAAGTTGGCGAAAATAGGGCCTCTATCCTTTGTCAGCAAAGCGCTGTTACGAATCGTGCGAGCGACGTTTCAATCATTGGAGGACGCGTCTGCTCGACGCCTTTCGTGGAGCGAACGCTTTTCATCCACGCCGTCCTTCGCCAGTGTGTTGGGTTTCGTAGCCACTGCTGCGCCGCTTGTTTTTGTACGTTTGTTGATAGGTGGCAGCACACTGCAAGCGATTTGCTTGTTGTCCGGTCTGAGAGCAAAACGTTCTCCGCGCCCAGACGTCTCTCTAATTGTAAACGTGGTGTCGCGGAGTGGTCGAAGTCGTTCGGCGGAGGAAATTCTTCAGATTGCTTTCAGCAGTGATGTTGAAAGAAACCATCTTGACGACGAGGATTTTTCACTGGACGTAGAAGACTGTGAAAGCACCGAGAGTGATAGCGACGATGAACCACCCGCTGCTAACTCACGACGAGGGAGTTGCACTTCACGTCCCCTCGAGCGTTAATGTTCTTTCACGCTCGTAAGTCACTTTGATTGTATTTAATATATAATATCCTTGAGCGAGATCAAAATAAAAGCATAGTTCCTCTTGTGCAATGCATGTATCACAATTATTGTGGATATTATGGAGCGCCGCATGCCGCCAGCACGCTCGAGCTCGACCAGCGAAGCGAAATGGTTAGAGCGATGGAACGTGCAATCACGGCCACAATCCACGCCTCTCGGCGAACTTCTTCGACGTTGCGAAAAGCATACGTGTGCATTCTTTTTGATATTCATGTTTCGATCGTGCTGATCGAACCTGCAACATGCGAGTGAAGTACACGGCTAGAGTCTCAGCATGGCTGTGACACAAGCGCTACTGAATGGCATGTTAAATGCTTGTGTTCCGTTGAAGACGTAACTCCGCGTTTCCGACTGCGCAAGTAATGACGAAGGGGTATTATCACAGAACACTTTTATGTTTGCAAGCCATCATCACGCACAGCAGCGATGGCGCTACTCGCTGGCGGCCTACTACTGCGGCAAATCCGTCAGGCAGGCTCGGTACGTACTACCTCGGAGTGCCGTTCAGCTCATACGTCAATTCTAGTTCATACAGGTTTATGTAGCACGCACAGGATTTCGCAAAGCATCGTTATGCACGGTAACGGAGCTGAAATATAACCTTTCACTTCGCAGCAAATAATTAGGTGTCGAGTACTTAGCACTTTCCATGGTTTGGGAAAGTATTTTAGTCCCATATCCATTTCAGCGCAGCTCATGACTTCATCCGGTGAAAGTGGCATGGTCCATACGCCCGCACGTCCTATCTGTTCCTATGCTAACAAACGGGTTGACCCTCCTCCTGGCGCCATCTTGAAAAGCACGGCGCGCCACCTATAGTTCGTGGGCATTGCGAATACCCACAGCTCAGTGTCGCACAATGCCGTTTCTTCCATCGACATTCACACCATCGCTATCAAACAGCGCAAGGATCAATGGATCGCTTCGCTGATAGACTTGCTCACTGATCTATCGGCAACATCATCCACTCGCGCGTTGCGACGTAAAGCTCCCCATTTCGCCATTCGCGACGACCTCCTTCACCGACGCAATTACAACGCCGACGGCCGTGGCTAGTAGCAATACCACGCAGTCTGCGTTCTGACATATGCGAGCCGACCCACGCTGATCCGCAATATGCGCACTCTGGGGTATCTAAAACTTACCACCGCATTCGCCAACGGTACTTTTGGCGAGGGATGTACCGCTGCGTGCAGAAGTTCTTTCGCTCCTGCATCGAGTGTCAGCGCCTAAAAACCTCAAGACACCTGTCACCAGCAAGTCTGCAACCTTTACGTTGCCCTGACTGGCCGTTTGGGCGCGTTGGCATCGATTTGTATGGGCCACTTCCTCTGACATCACTGTAGACCACCTTACGCGATACACTGAAACTGCCGCCCTGCCGCGGCTACAGCGCGGGATGTTGCCTCCTTCCTGCTCCACCGATTCATGCTGCGCCACGATTCACCCCAGCAGCTGCCCAGCGATCAAGGCCGTGTCTTCTTGTCGGAATTCGTCGTAGCTATTCTCAAAGAGTGCAACGTTGTTCACCGTAAAACTACTGCTTACTGCCCGCTGACGAATGGCCTCACCGAACGCTTTCACCGCACGTTCGGCGACATGCTCTCGTTGTGCGTCGCCACACAAATCGGGATGCCAATATGCCTTTCGTCACCTACGCCTACAGTACCACCCCTCAAAGCACCACTGGTTTCTCACCTTTTTTCTTATTGTACAGCAGGCACCCGCCGTACACAATCGACACAATCCTCCCATACAAGCCGGATCGATGTGAGTGTGCGCCTCTATCTGCCGCAGGCAGATAGAGGCAGCAGGCAGCTCGCCAAGACATTTACTACGCATTACCAAGAGCGGCAGAAGAGCATTCGCGGTGACACCACGATTTCAGCGCCCACGTTCCTCCCTGAAGCGCTCGTACGGCTCTCGGTCATTACCACTGCAATTGCCCTCTCTTCAAAGCTACTGGCCAAATACGAAGGCCTCTACCGTGCCTTGGAACGCACATCCCCGGTCAACTACCTGATCGAACCCATTGAACCATCTTCGGACAGGCGCCGTCGAGGGCGCGACATTGTCAACGTGGAGCACCTGAGACCCTACCATGACCCGCTCATAGTGGCAAGCTGTTAGGTCGCCGGGCGGCTCCCTTTTCGTACCCTGGGTAATTGCAGCGAAGCGTTGGAACTCTGTATTGGGTCGACCTCTCGAGCGCCTGCTAGTGCGTCGTCCTGTTCGGCTCTTCTCTAAGAGCACGCCCCTCGTTCTACGAGTCTGCGCTCCGTCTTGACTGTCGCCGTACTGCATCGTCGCCTAGGGCCGTCAATAAACGCCTTTACATTTCTTATCGTTTTATTTATTAATATCTATGTGTCAAGCGTGTTCGGGTTCCAATAAAAAAGACATAGTTTTCCAGTGAGTGCCACTCCTTTTCGTTGCTTCCTCGATTTTTGTTTTTGTGCGCACCGCACGATCAACAAGCCGAATACGTAAGAACCAGCTCGCTTTGCAATTTTAGTGTCTACGCATTATGCATGCTGCAAAAGCAACTATGATGACTGTGCGCATTGTGCCCGCGTAGGAGGAATGGGACTTCGAAAGGTCATATTCCTTTTTTTATGCAGAGATCGGAAAGCTATCAAGACTTCTTGATCAGATGCATGAGGAAGATGGGAGCTGGTCTGCTAGCACTTTATCCGGTGAGTCTCGTGATACTGTGGCTACAAAACATTGGAAAATATTCGTGTTGGCTTCATTACGCATGGATATCCTGGCGCAAAAGCGAACGGCACTAGCAAAGCCAGCGCTGATATTGAATATATGCATCACTCTTCTCAGAAAGTTTATTTACACAACCAATTCAGCAGAACTAAGCTGAAAATGAAAGTTTAGTTGACAGTCACGAAAAATTCATGAATATTTACGGAGCACGACAAGAAAACGAAACAGGCAAGGAAGATACAGAAGGGAGAAACGGTACATTAAGCTGTTTAGTCCGCAACGTCGTCATGAAATATATATGATACACCGTTGGCAGATGCGTTCAATGAAAAAACGAGAAATGAATGCTATAACAGATTTACTATCTGATATACATGTCGAGGTATCTAAACACATTGTAGTGCATAGCGACAGAAGGTTCGCCAGCGCCCCCCCCCCCACATTTTGAAGAGAAATCCAGTAACAGGCGGGCTTGTAGATTGCGGCTTTTTGCCAAAAATATTTGCCTCGCAAAACAATGCCTCAAAACCACAAAAATTCATGTGATGTGCTAAGTGTTGTCGTTCCTTATTTTTATGCGCAAGGCGTGCTCTCTGGAACGGTCATTTGCACACCTTCCGGTTTGACCGATAAATTTTTTGCCACAAGACAGTGGTAGATCATAAACGACGCCGCAAGTGAATTTCATGTATGGCGAAAGGCGCGTTTCTAGGGAGGGGGGGTGGGAATCTTCGCTTTGTTGCTTGTGCCGCAGATATGTGAGGCGGGCGAGCTTGTTGGGGACAGAAAATACCAATCCAACGTCGTGCTCATGCAGTCACAACCTTCTTGAGGTTATGCGAAACCTCATGTGTATCGATTTTTTTACATAACAGATATGGGCGCCGCCACGTTGGGCTGTCAAGCGAATGTGTTCTTGCTTCTGTACCTCGTGACGTGAATAGATAAGGTCCAGAAATGCGGAATGCACCAACCCAACCTTTTTCGAATTCATGTGTATACGCCCACCGTAGCGCTGTTCGCTCAATTCTTCAATATAAAAAGCTGCAAGGTTAACAGCCCAGTATGCACGCTTCTTTCGAGTGAAATCACTGGCGTCTGCGTTTGCGCGTTGTTTGAACATTTGCATCAGACTTTCAACAACTGATGTTATTTATCACTGTCAATAGCCTGCCACCACAAGCTTCGGTACTTGTGCATCAACATTCTGTTGCACCCCATGGTGGCACGAATTCTTCAGCGCAGACTCCAGGGAAAGTGACCCGATAAGCTCTTTTTACTGCCTTTGAGTGAGACGAAGTAATGGTTAAATCCCCTTCTTTGATCGAGGTCGATACGACCACCGCATATATAGTCCCGAATATAGCAACTGAAGTGTGCCCTGCATAGCGAGTTCATGTGTAAAGACAGTCCCTTCTCATGTAGGTCAAAAAGCCCTAGAATCATGTTACCTGGTCCGTGTATAAGCCCCCTGACTGTGGTGTTAGCTTTACTAAAATATCGCAAAAAAAGTCGAAGAACGCATAAAACCCTCTCACCCTCATTAAAAAATGGTCCAGTGCGTGGTCGACTTGGGTCAGATAAATGTCGCATAAAATTGGCGTTACGCAAGAGACAATGCAAACGCCCTCCCTCTGCAAGAAAAACGCCAGCCCTGCGCGGAAAGCCCAGCACAGTCACAGCGACAGCTGGAAGCGCGGCATTTCTAGAGCCCGTCGTAAGGTTTCTTGAAGTTACTAATACAAAACTTTCTTGGGACTATTAATACGTAGTGGGTACACATGCAAGGTACCCACTACGCCATAAATCATAATTTATGTTAAGTTGGGATGGACCGACTACGCCACTATTCTTCATTTTACGGAGAAGCGAGGTTCCCGCCACACATCTGTAAGGTATTATGTGCACTTTGTTGATGCGGCGGCTGATGACGATGAATATTTTATGGTTGAGACTTTTGTAATGGGTTGGAAGCTTTAAAAGTCCCAGAAATTACGTAATTCGCATTGTGTGACACTCGGTAGTTATCTCAGTCTCCTACCACGCTATATAACATATGTAGAAAATGATAAATAAACGCAGCCAGCCAGAAAAGGCAAAGAAGAAAGTAGAGAACACGTTCTATCATGGCGACAGAATGGCTCCTGGCTCAGTTCTTCTGTACCCGCTAATACCGTAGCGTCTACATTTTGGTGCCGAAAACCCACCTGCGGACACGCCTTCCTTCTACGCACGGCGACCAGGAATCTACTCTCGCTTCGCGTCGCGGGCGGTGAGGAATCGACGGATCGTGGATGAGAAGATCGGCGTTGGTACAACGACTTCGGCCAGCAGCATTGTTCGCCCAATGGATCGACTAAAAGGCAAGCGATCGGCACGACGCGCGCAGAACACGAAGATAATTCAAGAAGCGCGACTCTTGCTTGACTCCGCTGACGTCGAGATCGCGAAGCTCTCAGCTGTAAAGGAACGACTCGCGGCTAGCAACGACCAGCTCTCTCAGATCGACGAGCTATATGAGCAGTATATTCCGACAGAGAATATCGAACAGGAATATACAGCTATAGCTGAATACCAGGATGAAGCCGCTGGCATCCTTGCTGAGCTACAGTGCCGAATATCCCAAATGGAGAGAGATCGGAACGGTCATGCTCAAGCTCCCAGTGGTGAAAGCACAGAAGAACCGGCTTTCAGAAATGAGGCTCCCGCAAGATTCATGGCGCCCCGGTTACCTCAGCTGCATATCCCAACGTTCAGAGGTGACATCGCACAGTGGACAGGCTTTTGGGAGCAATTCGAACAAGTTGTTCATCTCAACAACGACCTGACGCCTTCCACTAAATTCTATTACCTGAAGAGTTTCCTAGCCGGTGACGCAGCAGCAGCGATCGCGGGTTTGCCCACGACCGAATCATGTTACGCCGGCACTGTGGCTATGTTGAAGGAACGATTCGGCGACAAAACATCGATTATTCAGCACCATCTGACAGCTCTCAGGAATCTTCCGAACGTGACATCAGCCAACGACATCCGCGGTTTTCAAAGATTGTATGATGCCACGCAACTGAATATTCGCTGCCTTGGAGCCCTGAACGTGCCTACTCTGACATATTCAGCTATGCTCGTCGACATCTTGCAGCAGGCTCTACCACGTGACATCAGTCTCTCCTTCACTCGTGGAAAACGATACCGCGCCTTGACACAGTCATCTGATGTACGTGCTGCTCAAGTCTCTTCGTCGGGTTCACCAGCAGATGCGTCAAGTGACTCTGATGCCGAGCTGAATGACCTTTTTGCTGTTCATGCGGGTGGAGCTCGAAAGCAGAGAACAGCACGCACTGCCACGTCAGAGGCCTCTTTTGGACGATCGCTTGGACCGGAGGCATAGTAGCATCCCGGCGGCATCAGTTTTGCAGGCCACGTCTATCGCAAGGTTCAAATGCGTCTTCTGCCGTACTGATCAGCATGGGACGCGGAGTTGCATCGCGGATATCCCTCTGGCGGTCAAGAAGGAGCAGCTGACAAAGGATAACCGGTGCTTTAGCTGCACGTCAAAAGGTCACAGAGCGAAGGATTGTCGTTTCAAGCTCACCTGCAGTTCCTGCCGCGGAAGGCACGCCTCAAGTATGTGCGACCCCAATTACCGGAGGATTTCGACGACGACAGGCCCATCAGGAAGCGCCACGGTGTCTGTTTCTTCGAACGCTCTTTCGGCCTGCAATAACGAATCGTCCACTGGCCAACCACCTAAGGACAACGCGGTGTACCTACAGACATTCCGCACTGAATTGGCCAACAAAGACAGGAGGCAATGCGTTCGAGGGATTCTGGATGGAGGAAGCCAAAGAAGTTTCATCAAGGAAGATGTGGCTCGTATGCTTAGTCTGAACGTGGTCAGACAGACACGGTTGTCACTGAATACCTTCGGAAGCACTTGCTCTTCAGCGCCACAAAAGTGGAATGTGGTTGAAATACAGCTTCGAAATAGGTACAAGGCTGACATTCGCATAGAAGCTGTAGTCGTCCCTGCCATTTGCCACGAGTTCACTGTGCCGTCAGCCAACAACACATTCATTCAAGAATTAAGAGGACAAGGAAAGTTGCTCGCGAACGACTACTGGCCTAAGGACGCAACAGACACCGGAATCGGTTTACTAATAGGATCTGATTATCTCTGGCAAGTCATTACCGGCGAAGTCATCCGATGCCCAGACGTTGCAGGACTTGTGGTGATCGATTCTACTTTCGGTTGGACAATACAAGGACCAGTCTCCCAAAAGACCTTCTTGGACTGCGGTACTCATCTGGTCAGCGTCTTGCGAGTGGATGCAGTGGAAGAATCTGCAGCGGAGATCTCCTGGTCTTTCCCGAAGATAGAGTCTATGAGCATCACTTACTACAAAGAATGTCCTTCTTATAAACATCTGCAGTTTAAGCAGACAATCAAGCAGTCTGGCGGCCGAGACTTTCTAGTACTACACCACGACTTAAACAACGTAAGCGGGGAAGACAAAACACTTGCCCGCACTTCGAAGCAGAGTTTCTCTGTCGATGACTCGCGGCCAGGAGACGGCAGTTTTGAGCAAGCCTTAGATGAAGGCAACAAGGCAAAGTCAATTTTGGGCAACGCCGTAATGAACCTTTGGAAATGTGAAAGAAACGACATCCAACTCCTGGAAGATTCTGAGGAAAACAAAGCGTGTCTACAAGAATGTGACAGCAGTTCCGCAGCAGTTCTAGGTATGCGCTGGAACGCCAACGAAGATTACTTGCAAGGTTCTTCAAATGCAGCAACAAAGTTGCTAGTTTCGGGCAAGGTGGAAACGAAGCGGACTACACCACGAACAACTTCCAGAATATTCAGTCCCTATCCCGGCATGCTGTGCACGCTTACTCGTCAGGAATTCAATCATCGCTCATCCGGATCACCACTCCTGTGACACATCAACTTGCCATCGGACTAACATGAAAGATGTGATCAGGAAGTACCGTCAGGACCCTCATCGTTGGGAAAGATGGAAAACGGAGTATCTCCTGAAATTAAGACCTCCGTATGGATGCCCTCCAAGATTCAAGCGATGTATAATGTTGGACGGTGTCGAATTACTACAACACGACAGGAAGAATCTGTGTTTTTGGCTTCTAGGTCGACTATTGGAAGTATTCGCAATGCCCATAGACTGTCGCGCCGCCAAGCGGAATTCAGGAGCGTCCTCTCGAGGAGGGTTAGTAGACGACAAAATGGCAGCACTACGCAGTCGCTCCCTTGTTCAGCTGTGCTAGCCTCAGTGTTAACGCGCTGGCAAGAAAAGAACACTACGGCTTTGCATGTTCCCTGCATCAGTGAACAAACCGGGCCCTCCGTGACACAGGAAATCTGATTCGTTCTTGCGAGACGCGAAGGTTTCGTGAAAATACGTGGCAACTCGCACTTTCAATACTATAGCTCACAGCGTACACATACTATCAGCTTCGCGAGGCTTTCTGTAGTCACGTAGGTTAGTTAAATGTTATCGTCTGACATAATCAGTTGAAGCTCACCCTGTTTTACTTGCATATAGCATTGGTCAGTGTTTCTTGTAGTGCATGAATCCCATAACACTGCACGCGGGAGGTCCCGCGGGCACGCGATGTGCTGTTGTATAACTGAGCGATCTCAAGCTGGCGATACCTCTATCCTTTGTCAGCAAAGCGCTGTTACGAATCGTGCGAGCGACGTTTCGATCATTCGAGAACGCGTCTGCTCGACGCCTTTCGTGGAGCGAACTCTTTTCCACGCCGTCCTTTGCCAGTGTGTTGGTTTCATATTTCATAGCCAGCGCTGCGCCGCTTGTTTTTGTACGTTTGTTGGTAGGTGGCAGCACACTGCAAGCGATTTGCTTGTTGACCGGTCTGAGAGCAGAGTGTTCTTCGCGCCCAGACGCCTCTCTAATTGTAAACTTGGTGACGCGGAGTGGTCGAAGTCGTTCGGCGGAGGAAATTCTTCAGATTGCTTTCAGCAGTGATGTTGAAAGAAACCATCTTGAGGACTAGGATTTTTCACTGGACGCTGAAGACTGTGAAAGCACCGAGAGTGACAGCGACGATGAACGATCAGCTGCTAACTCACGAGGAGCGAGTTGCACTTCACGTCCCCTCGTGCGTTAATGTTCTTTCACGCTCGTAAGTCACTTTGATTGTATTTAATGTATAATGTCATAGAGCGAGATCAAAATAAAAGCATAGTTCCTCTTGTGCATTGCATGTATCAATTATTGTGGATATTATGGAGCGCCGCATGCCGCCAACACGCTCGAGCTCTACCAGCGAAGCGAAATGGTTATAACGATAGAACGTGCAGTCACGGCCGCAATGCACGCCTCTCGGCTAACTTCTTCGCCGTTGCGGAAGCATACGTGTGCATTCTTTTCGATATTCATGTTTCGATCGTGCTGATCGAACCTGCAACATGCGAGTGAAGTGAATTGCATGCACATGGCTAGAGTCTCAGCATGGCGGTGAGGCAAGCGCTACTGAATGGGATGTGAAATGCTTGTGTTCCGTTGAAGACGTAACTCCGCGCTCCCGACTGCGCAAGTAATGACGACGGCGTATGATGTTTTCAAACCATCACCACGTTCCGGTCCCGTGCAGCAGCGATGGCGCTACTCGCTGGCGGCCTACTACTGCGACAAATCCGTCAGGCAGGCTCAGCACGTACTACCTCGGAGTGCCGTTCAGCTCATACGTCAGTTCTATTTCATGCAGTTTTATGTAGCACGCACAGGATTTCGCAAAGCATCGTTATGCACGCCAACGGAGCTGAAATATAACCTTTCACGCCGCAGCAAATAATTAGGTGGCGAGTACTTAGCACTTTCCATGGTTTGGGAAAGCATTTTAGTCTCATATCCATTTCAGCGCAGCTCATGACTTCATCCGGTGAAAGCAGCACGGGTCGTACGTCCGCACGTCCTATCTGTTCCTATGCTAACAAACGGGTTGACCCTCCTCCTGGCGCCATCTTGAAAAGCACGGCGCGCCACCTATAGTTCGTGGGCATTGCGAATAACCTCGTCGTCGTGGACTGGTGCGGGCTTACAGCATCAAGACGCACGACGGAAAAGTGTTTAAAAGACCCTCTCAAGCTCTGCATCCGCTAGAAATGCCTACTACTTCTGGGGCGGGGCAGGATGTAGAAAATGATAAATAAACGCAGCCAGCCAGAAAAGGCAAAGAAGAAAAAGAAGTAGAGAACACGTTCTATCATGGCGACACGATGGCTCCTGGCTCAGTTCTTCTGTACCCGCTAATACCGTAGCGTCTACAACATATATTACGGAAACAAAGAGAGAAAAAGGGAAATAACTTTACTGAGGCCCTGAGGAAACGGATCATTAGGGCCTTTTGGGCTTCCTTGGCAACTAATACAAATACCTTAACGAGGTTACCCACTACGCTATAGATCATCATAATTTTTGTGAAATAGGGAAGTAACCTCTATGCCATTTTTCGTCATTCTGCGGAACACCGCGGTACCCGGCAGTTACACATCTATAAGGTATTATGTGAACTTTGTTGGTACTGTGCCTAATGACGATGAAGAATTATAGCAGCGCCCTTTGTAATGGGTTGGAAGCATTCAACGATCCACTCGTTGGGCAATTCGTATTGTGTGACGCGTGGTTACAGAATTCACGTTGTGTGACGCCTGGTTGTTATTTTACTCTTCTACTACGCTATATTACATATGTTACTGTGGTTCCTTCCTGACATGAAACCTGTAAGGCTGTTTTTGGAACGGAGTTACAAGCACCGACATGGCTCTGTGGTAGAATACTGCGCTCACATGCAGGCGCCCCAGGTTCGAACTTCGTTCTATCCTGGATATTTTTATTTCGTTTTTTTTTTCTTATTTCGCGCGATAGCGGTTATGGACACCGGCGGCGGACAACTACGGCGCCAAAAACGGATGTTGTGATCTCATAACAGCTTTCTCTGTAAAAAGTTGCTTGTCAAATGATATATATATTGAGTGCAAATGTGTCTCTAATAAAGTTAAAAAGTTTTCATCTATGCATGTTTTAACAGGTGCTAGTAGTTCATGTTGAGCTGCTGAATAATAAAAATCCCCGCTGCAGAGGAAGAAGCGTATTTAATATTAGTTCGTTTAATATCACTCACGTTTCAGCCCAATTACTGAGTGAAACGGAGCGCGATAAAGCCACGGACATTATTATACAAGAAAGCGCAAATATCAGAGTTGATATGTACCGATTTTTATTATCCTCACTTCAACTTGTTTGCAGCAATATATTCCTGAAATACAGGTATTTTGAGCGATTTGCCATGTTTGTGATCTATTTCTTGAAAAGTGCTTTGAGAAGCAAAGAAAATATTAGACCTATAAGATTGTATTTCACTTGTTCTTTGATGGGAATAAATATTGTGACTAAGAAGTGCACCATTTTTTCCCTAGGTGCACTCAAAATTGAGAAATCACGAAATTGGCGGAAAAGTGATTTTTGCGGCCAACATTTATTTATTTCTTCTCAGGCGAACAAAATTTTGTTTCGCAATACTAACTTCGAAACCATTGTTCTGCGTATAATGCCTACGTCTGCAGTAAATTTCTTCAAAATCGGGAATGGTGACCGGGACCTCGTATTCGACCTTATCTGGACACACCCGGGCATAGATAAAAGCCTAATTCGGAACCGAAACCACACTCACAGGTTCTGTAGGGGTCTAGCAATGTCTTTTTTAGTGTAGTTCCTCCCCAAGTCGCATTTTCTTATGGGGCCGCTTCAAAATAATTGCGTAGTCCAAGAGGAAACTCGCGCGCGTGGGGTCCTCAAGTGAAATTATTTTAGGGACTATCTTCGCGCAATTCAGGTAATTTAAATCATGTGAGCTAACTTATGTCCTCTTGAAGTATTGTTGGGAAAAGGCAGGCTTTTTAATGTAAATTTTTCTCGCAATGCTGGAATGTATTTATGTCCAGTACACTGGACACTAGGATCCAAATGGCGCGCACCGTGCTGAACGCCGTGTGCGATAGTTATGTGCGCTGCTGACCCGAATGTCGCGGGATCGAATCCCGGCCGCGGCGGCTGCATTTTCAATGGAGGCGAAAATGTTTGAGGCCCGTGTACTTAGATTTAGGTGCACGTTAAAGAACCCCAGGTGGTCGAACTTTCCGGAGCCCTCCACTACGGCGTCTCTCATAATCATATCGTGGTTTTGGGACGTTAAACCCCAGATAATAATGTTATTATAGTTATGTGCGGTTTTCAATTTTTTTCATTAAGAATTGAGCAAGTTCTGATTAATCTGCAAATATATCCGTGAAGGTGGTTTTTCCTGCAAAATTTCGTTTTTAGCAGCCTTTGGTGGCTTTATTTGCGGAAATAAATCTCAGTGACGAGTGAATTCAAGAGAATTTGTTTGACGACGACTCCGATCGTGATGTAGATTCAGATTCGGGTGACGAAGAATGTGAGCTGGGGTCTCTTCACGGCGAGGCAAAAGGCGATTATGGGTGCAGTTAAAATGCGCGCAGTGCGATGCGTGCAGCGAACGCCAAAGTGATAAAAAAGAAAATGCTGCTAAGAGGTCTCCGCCGGAACGTTCACCACAAAAAGCAGCACATTCGTGGATGGCAAAACAATTTTCAGCTCCAATAGACACAGATGAAACATCAAATGAAAGGCCCCGTCAGCATAGAAGCCCATCAACTGAAAAATATTGTTAAGAGACCCAGACGTCTTTGACATCCTTTAAAGAATATTTTGACGATGATGTTTGGGCATTCAGAGCAAGCAGAACTAACTTCCACTGGCCCAAACTAACGAAACCACGCGGGGCATAACAACCAAAGAAGCGAATGCCCTCTCTGGTATGCACATTGTCATGGGCAACTTGAAGTTTCCTCAGGCACGCATGTATTGGGCTGCGGCTACTCGCGTATCATTATTTGCCGATACCATGCCTAGAGATCGCTTCTTCCGACTTAGAAATGCTTTTAATGTCTGCAACAAGGACTGCGACTATGATGAAAACAACGGGTGATCGAAGGTTCAAGCCCTTCTAGATCACGCGAGGAAGGCCTGCCTAAAAATTCCGAGGTCACATGCACCTGCGCCGACGAACAAGTGATCCCCTTTACGGGAAGAGCGGAATCACGTCAATATTCTCGAGGGAAGTAAAAGCCGACATGGCCGTAGAACTTTGTGCTTGCCGACACAAACGGTAGGGTGTTGGACTCCGAAATTTATCAGGGCGCCACAACACCTATTCCTACAGGCGACAAAGATCTCGGAATTGGTGGAAGGATCGTGATGCGTCTTGCGGGCAAAATACCTTGTGGGCAGAACTCCATCATGTGCTTCGACAGTTTTTTTACGTCAGCGCCATTAATCAAGCGTCTTGTGGAAGAAGGAGTTTGGTCATGATACCGTCATGCAAAACAGAATCAACGCAAGCCTAAATTCCGACAAAGCTTCATGCTGAAGCCTTACAAAAATAGATTCAGACAGTATATAGACTATCTAAAAATGGGTTTAGACAGTCTATAGACGGTCTAAATCTATTTTTGTAAGGAAAGGCCGCGGTTCGAGCCAAGGGAAGGTGCGAGCTGATGGAAAAAAATTATACCATCTCCTGCTAAAGGGAACCATGTGGGGATGCGAAGCAGCGCATGGGTCGACTTAAAGTTCCGTTCATCACGGGCACCTTGCCCGATGTTAACGCGTCCTTGCAAGTGGAGTACACCATGAATTCACTGTAGTTGCTGTTGCTCGTCCCGAACTCTTGTTGGAGCACGCCAGGCGGGGTCATCGCGTGTCTGCAGAATCTCGTTCCCCGACGCCATCACGTCATTGCTAAGAGAGTGTAAGGGGGATAAGCCACAGCGTCTTGCCCAGCCCCTTACACAGCCAGCGCGTTCTGACTAGGGTACAACGCGTTGATCATCGCGCGTCTGCAGAATCTCGTTCCCCGACGCCATCACATGATTTCTGAGAGAGTGTAAGGGGGAGAGGCCACAGCGTCTTACCCAGCCCCTTACACAGGCTCGAACGCGCTAGCGCGTGCCAGCACACATGGTTCCCTTTAGTGGGAGTTGAGAGGTCGGTCGCCTATGGAAGGACGAACACAGCCCCGAGCAAAAGCTGCTTCGCATCTAAAATCGTGGTCGTCAAATGGATGGACGCGAGATCCGTTGCACTGCTGTCTTCGTGTTGCGGAACAGAACCAGTGGACACCACAACGCGATACGACAAGAAGCAAAAAAAAAAAATATGTTGCAGTGGAAAGGCTAGCAAGTGTCCATTTGTAAAACAAACACACGGGAGGCGTCGACCTGAACGACTTCCTTGTTAGTCTGTACCGCGTCAAATTAAGAAGAAGAAATGGTCTGTAAGGGCCATTTTTCACTTCAGTGATACTACCTTAGTCAACAGCTGGCTCAAGTACAAGGAATTGCAAAAAGGAAGGCTGCAAGAAGAGCCAAGTACCTTGCAAATGCAATAGCGGAAGCTCTGATCAAAGGTTCGCAGGAAAGAAAACGTCGTGGAAGGCCTTCTACAAGTAAACTGATCCTACCGCTTACCATTATAGAGCTGCCATGCAAATCCCCGGCCCTGACATCCGTTTCGACCAGGAAGGCCATTGGCCAGATTCGCAAGTAATGGCGAACTCGCCCAAGTGCCGGCTGTCAGAATGCAAGTCGATGTCTCTGGTTCAGTGTTCTAAATGCAAGGTTTTTCTGTGTCTAAAAACGGGCAAAAACTGCTTTCGGGACTTTCTCAACCAATGAGGCCTTGCTGCTTGTAAAAGTCACGGAAACTACGCAAAGATTAATCGCTCCGGCGAAAGTAAACGTGATTATCAAAAACGAACATGGACGTTCAGTGATCCATGCGAAGCTTTTCCTCGTTTTCTCCGGTCAAAACAAACCGTTGGTCTGTATTCAGAGACAAGTAACCTTTTAAGAGGACCAAAAGCAACGTTCTTTCAAGAAATAAATTCGAATGTGTGCGCCCACAAGCGTAACAAATCATATGTCCAGTACACTGGACATGGTTCTCCCGTGAAAACCATTGTACTAACGACTGTATTTTTTCGTGCTTTTCAATAGCCTCCTAACTATAAAAGACCACTGAAGTTTCTTTTCTACCCTGCGAAAAATTCGGGACGGAAAGGAATAAGAGAGGTGCGCGCAGGGCCCGACTTTGCGTGTTCTTGGGGTCGCGGTAACCATAAGCTTACGGCGCACTCCAGCTACCCGTTGCCTTTCTTTACATCACAAAACGTGACGTGTTGCGTCGAAGTGGACTCCCGCTTTCGGGCACAGTACAGCGCAACCGATGCTCGCTGCCACACTTCATATATAATATTATCTGGGGTTTAACGTCCTAAAACGACGATATGATTATGAGGGACGCCGTAGTGGAGGGCTCCGGAAATTTCGACCACCTGGAGTTCTTTAACGTGCACCTAAATATAAGTACAAGGGCCTCAAACATTTTCGCCTCCATAGAAAATGCAGCCGCCGTGGCCGGGATTTAATCCCGCGACCTTCGGGACTTGAGTGCCTCGATGTGCGCGCCACCGTTTAGAGTGGAATCAGCTTTTGAAACGGCAGGTGCCACCTCCTCGGTCTTGGCAGCAGCGTGGCCGCCATTTTGAATCCCCCACCCGGTCACTTGTGCGTGCCGCGCGTGGTGTTAGGTCGGTGCTCGTTTCCCTCCAGTTTTATGCGCTCGCTACCGTTACCATGGCCGGGTGTTGCGTGCTGCAGAGCACCAATCATTCCAGGAACGCTGGAAGCTGCATCGTTTTCCAAGAGACTCGAAAAGAAAGCTTCTTTGAACAGTAAAAATCAAACATGACAAGTGGCGTCCGACGAACCCATCATCCATTTCCAGCGTAAGTTTCCAGCCGGTATAGGCTTCCAAAGCAACGTGGAGCGGCGCCACTGCTCTTATCGCAACTGGGAATGTCCACGGCGCGTCTCCTTTCGCCACAACACTGCCGCCTCCGCTTCCGCGCACACGCATAGCTCTCGGATTGCATCTGTGGTGCGTCACAATGTAACCATTGCTGACTAGCAGTGCTCGGGCCGAATGAGGAGCGCATGCACGCACGTGTCCTAGCCGCCGCCGCTGCCAAGTCTGGCGACAAACCGCCTTCGCCAGCAGCATCGATCCCCAGCAACGCATAGCTCGGGTTCCCTATTTCCAAGCCTGGGTTCCCTATTTCGAATGGACATGCCAGCAAAACTTGTGCCGGCGTCACCCTTGCGTAAGAAATGGGCACACTGATATCAACTGTCTGCTTAAAGGATTTTGGTTCACGTGTGCATGAATACTGCATCTCACTTCGTAAACATTCTTACTGCACTTGGTTGGTCCCGTATGTACCTTTCATTTTTGCTTTCGCTATTTTTGGTGATGTGAACTCTATCATGGAATATATATTACACGTGTTTGTATGCAGATGATATCCTTCTTTTTTTCTAATAATAATTATTTGTGAGAATTTACGTCCCAAAACCACGATAAGATAATGAGAGACGCCGTAGTGGAGAGCTCCGGAATTTGCGACCATCTGTTGTTCTTTAACGTGCACCTAAATCTAAGTACATGGGCCTCTGTCATTTCGCCTCCATCCATATTGGGCCGCTGCGCCAGGAATTTGATCCCGTGACCTTCGGGTTAGCAGTCAAGCACCATAACCACTAGAAAACCACGGCGGGTTCCTGTTTTCTATATTCCTTTTCGTGGTTTAAGTACGCATTTTGTGCTGTCTGATGCCCATGTATGTATGTGTGCTGTTAAATCTCTTATTATTCGCTGCTTCTGTGTTTCAACGTTACCCTTTCGTCCTGTCCTAAATCAACAAGCCGTTCTTTTTTTTAAACATGCACGATCACCGTGAAGCGACTAGTGGCAGTCCTCAGTAAATTCTGCCATGGAGCTCTTTATTTGTGTAATTGCTTCTGTCAGCGCAGTATTAATGCGCACAAATAAATGACGTTCACTGGATATTACTAGGGGAACGGCAGGCGTTTAGACACACATACACAAATTCAGTATTTAAATTCTTTCAGCAAGCATAATTCATTAATTTAGTAATAACGTAAGCCATGAATGATGATACAGGAGTGCGCATACAAACAGTACTCGCGAAGCGTCTATATAATGAAGACGCATGAAAACAAGAAGACGGGGCAGCATTGTGTACAGTAGACACGCTATGCCAGTAAAAAAATACACGAAACAAAGTCAAGTTGTACAATGAGTACCTCATGGAAAACCAGTTAAGACAATAAAAACTCACAGATTCCGTTATGCACCAACTTAAAACGACTCGAAGGCGAAAGCCATCTTAGTTTTTTGCGCACCTAGCGTGGCTTTGCATTGCCTCCAAGATCGGAGGCACCTCACCTGGTCTTGCACTGCCTCCGTGATCTGCCCACTTTTGACCAAGCTACGATGTCATGTGATAACGGCATCATGTGACGTCACGCAGAAATTTATGACGTCATCACAAGGGTATTTTTGTAATCCCTCGTCCCCGATGCCGCTGTACGCTGACGCCGTAGACGCGTGACGCCGACGGTGAAATTTCGCGTTTGATGAGGCATTTAAGGCTCTCGTCTTAAAAAAAAAACGCCCGCCTCGGTGTTATAGTGGTTACGGTGCTCGGCTGCTGACCCGAAAGTCGCGGATTCGATCCCGGCCGCGGTGGTCGCAATTCGGTGGAGGCGAAATGCTAGAGGCCCGTGTACTGTGCGATATCAGTGTAGGTTAAAGGGGTCCTGCACCCTCAATTACGCATGTTGTTTTTATCGGCCTTTTGCTTTCTATGGGTCTTGATGACTGCTGTGGCACCAACGAAAGCGGCGAGAACGAAGCGTTTGATATTTTAATTTGCTTCCGAAATGGGTTTCCGCGCCGATTGCAGCGTCGTACAACAACTTCTGTTACAGGAGGTGAGGTAGCGGGCGTGACTTATGCTGTTCGTTTTAATTGGTGGGAAATAAATAATATATAGTGCACGCTTGAGACACAATCAGTATGTGGAATTTTCTCATTTTAATGTGTTTAATGCTCGTTACAGCTGCGAAAAGGACACCAATTTGTGCATCGATTTTAACTTATCGGAAACTGCGACACAGATGGCGCTGCCGAACGGCCTACGCAAGGCGCAGCCGGCGCAGCCTTCATCAATACACTGTGCTTTGCATTTCTGCCTTACACAGATTTTCCATGTGCACGAGATGTCTATGTGTGTTTGCGTACCTACCATCAACTGCTGATGTCGTCTTTGGTATTTGTCACCTGCCAGCATTGTGTTGAGTAAACTTGATTGTGTGCACGTTCCTCATGGTTCGATATAAGTGCGCGGTAACCGGCTGCGCAAGCAGCAGCGAAACTGGGGGACTCTCGTTTCATTCTTTTCTCATACATTGATACAGTCATCTGCTAACTTGTGCGGCACAGAAGCCGCCAAAAGGAGCGGCGCCCGCTTGCGACTAGAAGGCCACCATGTGCTGCGGGGTTCCGGTATGGCAAAATGTAAGTCGCGTTTTGATTGGAAGCAGACAAAACTCCAGTGACACGTCACTGGGCGAGTGAAATACGAAAGGGTACGCCAATTTCTGTCGTCTGCTTTTATTTTGATTTTGTAAGTTCAATAACTTCCGTTTCCGTGCGTCTATCTCCAAAATTATTTTTGCATTCATCTCAGGAAGATACAAGGAACACGTTCCGATGTAAAAATCGGAGGGTAAAATATGGGTGCAGGGCCCCTTTAAAGGCCAACTCCGGCGATTTTTCGAGGTCGATGGATCTCAGTGAAATTCGCTGGGTACGTTTCTTTGCACGTTTCCGTCATTTATGCCAAATTACAGGCTTGAGACATGCGCAGATTGTTTGCAAATGAATTTTAAAGGCTGTCTGCAAACGCCCTCCTGGCTTCCCACAATTATTGGCAACATTGCGTCTGTGACGTCAGTGTTGGCAAGGCGGCGGAAGTGACACAGCCGAGGGCACCGCTAACTTCGGCGCTTAGGCCAAGGTATATGTAAACTGGTAGCGTAACTTCCGTAGAAGTCCATACGTTCAGAAAATGGCTGCTCATCAGCTGCTCATGGGGCTTGGCGCCATCTGTGTGAGGAGGGAACACTTCCGGCGGAACAAAAAATAAAGCGGATGTGACGCAATATCCGGTAAAAAAGTGACGTCATTTTGTTGGCACTAGCGCGAAATTTGACCTCAAAATATTTTTCCTAGGCCCCTGATCACTAAGGACTCGCGCTACAGCGAGCCGGCAAGCCCTTGGCGAATGCGCTTGAAGCCAACGCTAGCTAAACTAGTATCGACCCGTGAATAAACAGCCGTGTTTAAGTGTACCGTCGTGGAATTCGCCTTGGTTTTACCAGGAAACTTTATTCTCTGAGCTTTTATTCTGCGTTCGTGTGATCTTCCACAGCGTGAATAACGTAGGCAGCAGCGTACATCTCATATTTGCAGCGTTGCTTATTTGCTTCGCACATGCGCAGGGGACTTAAAGAGCGCATTGCATGCGTGCTTCAGTTCTAACGAGAAGAAATGACGCCTGGTCACGCCAAAATAATGATATTTCAGTTTTATTCAATGGTCACAATAAAGCAATTTAACACACCCTACACAATGAGCAACAAATGTCATAAGTACAAAAGGTGCGTACACTACGTGCACTATGTTTTGCCTTTTGTTCCGATAAATTAACCTTACGTGTAACGTATCAAGACATGCGAATTGTAGCGATCGTAGCGCGACAGATAACTTAGCGATCTGCTCACCGATAACCGGAAATATAGTAGGCACCGCATGTTCACGAAGGAAACCGGGCAGCAGGAATACTGATCCATGAAAATCCAGCAAGCACACTACTCCGAACCGTTGCCCCGGTGTCTTATCTAGAAGAGAGGGCTCGCCAGGCGTACGCGTGTTGCTATTGCATCCTTGGAACACCACATCGTTTCCGCTAGTACCGAGGAAAGCGTTCGGCGTGAAATGTTAGCCGCCTCGTGCCGTTGTCCGTTGAACACGGTAGCCAACACGTTCACCAATGATGAAACGCACATCGCAACTTCGCGCACACAAAAATCAAATTCTCACCACAATAATTCACAGCACGCATGCAAGTGCGAAACACCAGCACACCTGAGGGGGTGTGTCGCCGCAGGACGAACTTTACGCGCGCCTTTCCGAACACTACAAGGACTGCGTCGCAGAGCAATGGCATGTGTCATTCTTTAGAGGGCGCTAATAAAAAGATTTTTGATAATGCATATACATTTTCATGAATTCTTTGTACACTGGATCTAAATAAATGTTATTCTGAAATAAATCTCGGTCATAAAATATAAATATTATTTTGTTGTTGAATGAAATTAGGTTTTTTGTTATTAGTGTTTGTTCCCACCACACCTAGTCGCGCTTCAATCGCTACTCCCATAACTCCCCATGCTGATGTCGCTGACAATAGGATCTGAACCGCTTTTCGCCCGAAGCTTCGCGACCTATTTGGATAGACCTTGCTTAGGCCGCTACAGCGAGCGTCTGCTGTGCACAAGGCGACAGACAGCGTTGGTTTGGCCGGCGCTTCGCTGGTCGTCCCGGCTGTCACAGTTTTCATACTCCGCGCCGGCGTGACCGGCATGCCTTGCACGACTTCCGGTTCGTTCGTAACAACGTCTACGTCATACGTAGACAGTATACTCGGTTGGGTTTCGGTTTCGGTGTTGCGCTTTTTTGCTTATTTAAAATTATTCTCCAATTTGCCGAGTATTTCTGCTATCAGGCCCGTAACAGGAGCGTCTCAGGAACAGAAAAGCACCATTACTTTGACATGGCCAAAAAATCGCCGGAGTTGGCCTTTAAAGGACACCAGATAGTCAAAATTCATGGAGCCCTCCACTACGTGCCTTATATTCATATCGTGGTTTTGACATGTAAAACACCAGATAATATTGTTAATATAAGAGACAAACAACGCAGTGGATCTGCCGCACAAAATGCAAAACAGTGTTGAAAACACCTAATAACATGTGCATGCAATTGGGCATGCAAAAAAGAAAGCTCCAGATAAGAAAAAGATACTGCAGATACAAAAAAAAAGAAAACGCACAGATACTGCGCGTATGCAAAGTTTTATGGCATACTACACAAACACGTATTCATCGTTTTGATAAGGACTCAAGGTGAAACTCGAGTGCCGATAGAAAAATGCGGCCACAAATTGTGAGCAAGAAATGTCAGCAATAATAATGATAAAGAAGCTTTCATTTCATATTAGCAGGCTGTTTGAACCTACTGCGCCCTGGGCCCTTTATCTTGTGTACAATATGATGTCATTTATGTTAAACGTGTGTAGTAAATTGTTTGTAAACTTGGCAAAATAAACCACCTTAATCGCGCTTAGGTAGCTTCGCAACACTAAAATGTGTGTGTTGACATCATCATCATCATCCTCATTTATTTACCCTTAAGGGCCCCTCATGGGGCCCTTAAGGGTAAATAAATGAGGATGATGGGGCCCTTAAGAGTAAATTCATATACTGTTGCTGCTGCTGACATGTATATATAAATATTGAAACGATTATTTGTGTGTTTCGAATACAGATTTTATGAAAAAATTAAGTAAGGCTTTAGACCTGACATTGTCGTTTCCGGTGTAACAACATAACGGAGTGTACGTCTACATCTAGCGCATGACATATGCACAGACCGTCAGCTTACACTAATTACATGCTCCCCTAATAAACACTTAGGCAACAACAGCACTAAAAACTGCCCAAGCTTCAAAAAACAAAACAAAGAAAAATGCTCGCTAGCGTGCACTTATTTCCGGCCGTATTCGTGCACCGCAGGCGCGTTGTGTAGTGCGTTTCACATGCTGCCTGGCTGCGGCGGGAGGCGCAATGGCGGCCTTCGTAGCAGACGACGCGGCTGTCCTCACATTCAGCGGAGCGCGCGGACATCAAGGCACCCTATTCGGGACAGCATTCGAGCGCCATAACCACTAGACCACCTTGGCGGGGCTCGCTGCCACACTTCATAGCCAGGTATAGTGTACACTCTAAGGCAAAATTACCCGAAAGTAACGGAGCCCAATAGGCGCGCGCGATGAACGGATAGACCGTTGAGGAGCAACCAGTTAGTCTGCAAAGGGATGAACCGCGCGGGAGATGCAGACCGTGTGCAGAGATAACATGACTGTGTGACGAATATAAATTACAGGTGATAACATGAAAATAATGACATGGATGCCATGAACGGCATGATTTACATGCCACGCTTCGCTAGCTTACTGGTTAAGTCTTGCTGGTTATATCGTTACTAAGTCGTGCTGGTTATATCGTTATATAAGTTACTGGTTATATCGTGCAAATCATGAACGCCATGCCATGTAAAACATGCTTTACATGACATGGTCATACAGTCACGTAATGCAATACCAATTTTGGTGCATATCAAGCGAGCGGACCGGCCGCGAGTGCACCATGAGCATGGTATGTAAATCATGACTTACATGACATATGCGTGCCATTATTTTCATGTTACCACCTGGTATTTTATGTTCGTCATAAAGTCACGTCACGCGATACCAATCAGTAGCAGTCAGTAGCGCTGATCGTTATATGTGAGCCCAAAGGCGCCAAGTTTACGACAAACATAACTACCGTATTTACTCGAATCTAGGCCGGCCCCGATTCTAAGCTCGCCCCTGAAATTTGCAAGGCAAGAAAAAAAAACTTAATCATTGTACTCGAAGCTATACTCGAATCTAAGCCGACACCCCACTTTCGCACATCGTTTTTCCGAATAAAAAACATCGGCTTAGATTCGAATAAGTACGGTAAGAGCTAACCGGCAATGTTATTGTGCATGAACCTTCTGCGACAACCCCGCGAAACAAGCTGCACTACTGCAGGGGAGACGCAAACATTCCTCGAAACAACATTCGCGAATTCTCAGTGAAACGCTTACCTCAGAAAGGCGGGAATCAGTCATGGGAACAAATTTTCCCCGCCGTATTCTGTGCAGGCACCTAGCCCGTCGGTTGGCATCCTGTTTTCCCACAGGGAATAGCAAAGAGGGCTTTGCCCGTTTCCCGGCGGTTGCTGCAGCCAAAAGCGCAGCACCCAGGCATTCTTCGATGCCTCGACAGGCTTGCTATGATGTGTCAAAACGATACGGGATGTCGAAATGTTCCTGCATGCTTTTCTGAGGCTATAAAAACAATCGCCCTCCAAAGCGCTGTGCGTCGGCGGCCGGGAGACACTCGCGAGGCGAGCGAGCTGGACCATTTATGTGGCGAAGCCGCCGAAAGGGCGCGGCGGCGAAGAGAAGACGAATGCAGTACTTTTCCCGTTACAGTGACTTTGTACGCTACCTAGCCTATTACGTCGCACTTTGCGAACTGCGTTAGGTTAGGATTAGTCCACGAGGCGCATCTGTACGACGTTTGCTCTTGCTGTCGGGCAACGTTTAAGGAAAGTAGCTGCGCCTCACATCGCTGCCTCGCAAGGAGAAGGGCTACGTCACACGACGACGTTGACATTGCAGCAAGCTACCAACAATGCAGCAAGCTACCACCAAAACATGAAAACGAACCGTCGATAAAAATTAACGGCAAAATACGGCCGCTGCCTCGCTCTCCGCGTGAGATGGGGCTGTAAAGAAGGTAGTCTATAACATGCATTCCTTGAAGTACGCGCCGATTAGAAGCATCAAGAGCAAATTGCAACCGAAGCGAGGGTCAGAGATGCTGCCATGTTGCCGGATATCGTCATGCTCACTTCCGGGCGACAAGCGATTTTTTCTGGTTTTCCAGAAACCCGCGAAGCGACAAGCGACGGCGATGGATGGCCCTCCGCGACAGCAAATCATGTCGCTCGTCGCCGTCGCTCTGAAATCGCGTGCATGCGGTTGGGCCTTAAACCACGGCCGCACTTTCCGATCGCGGGCCACACGCCACCATTTCGCCGACCGCCGCTGCCGCGCGCAGTGCATTGTGGTCTAACGCCAGCCGCATGGAGCGCGTGAAATAGGAACGTGCTCTATCTCCGTGCCGGCCACGCAGAGCGCGCCGAATGTCGCCGGGCGCGCCAGCCAACCGCGTCGCGCGTGGTCGCGCGTGCACGCTACGCCGGGCTATATCTAGGCCTAAACGGTTCGCGGTGCATTCGTATGGGTCTCGCGCTGTTTCGTTTCGCTGTAAATGTTTCGAGCCACTGCCGGCTGACACACTCGCTTTCATTCTGTTCATTTTGACTCGTTAAAATGCTTTCGCGAAGTGCATTCAGCTGACTTCAGGGGAACGAAGGGACCGTGGAGGCTTTCACCGGATGACACTCGTTTCAAGCCCGAGAATATACGGACCGGTGAGTGAAAGCCCATTGCTTCAGTTTTTTTTTTTTTACCAATGGCTTTGTGTGAGTGTCACACGAAGGCGACGCACAGCAATATTCAATTTTTCAACGTCATAGTCTGTCGATCAGAAAACGTGCGTTCCTTGCGGCGTGGCTTCACGTGGGAGCGAGTTGCCTAGTTTATCGTTCGCTTCACATTAACCAGGCCGCTGCAATAAAGAAAAGCAACTGCATCACCAACGCCTCGCATGTATCTTCATAACTAGCCCGTATATCAGCGCAAAAAGATACGACTTATAGTTTGCCGCAGTCGCATTTGAGAAGCCAGGTTTAGAGGTGTCATTTCTCCTGTTGTCAGTTCAGGTTATTTTTACTACAGATTTAGTGCAACAAGAGCTTCACATAATTATGAATGTACTTTCACTTTAGTGTGATAAAGAAACAGTCACTATAATCAGGAATATTTTTGTTTTTGTTTTTTTATCGGCCATAGCCTCCTGGCCTGACAAGAAAACAGCTGTGTGCAATGAGCAAGGCACCTGTTACGTGACATGCCTGTAAAGAAGCTAGCCCGAGTGACACAACATGCATATTAAGGTATGTTTACATATATATATATATATATAAGAAACCGCTATTTTAAATGCGACGCATTTCTAGGCGAACTTCTGCGACTTTGAGCGTATCTATCTATCTATCTATCTATCTATCTATCTATCTATCTATCTATCTATCTATCTATCTATCTATCTATCTATCTATCTATCTATCTATCTATCTATCTATCTATCTATCTATCTATTTATCTATCTATCTATCTATCTACCAAGCAGCCTACGACTTTGTGCTCTCGTGGCCGTTTCGTTAATGGTATGTATACCGAAATTGGTATGACATAACATGACTGTATGACGAAGATAAATGACAGGCCATAACATGAAAATCATGACATGCATGTCATGAGTGGCATGATTTACATGCCACGGTGTTGGTGTTCTTGCGGCCGTTTCGTTAATTTCATATGTACCAGAATTGGTATGACGTGTGCATGACAGACATAAGTGACAGGTCCTATCATGCAAATCATGACACGCATGTCATGCACAGCGTGATGTACATGACATGGTCTCCGGGCGCTCGCCAGCGGCGCTCGACCAGCGAAGCGATATTGTTAGAACGATAGAACGTGCGATCACGGCCACCATCCACGCCTTTCGGCTAACTCCTCCTGTACTTCACCGGGACCTTACGAAAGGCATCGTTGTTCGACGAATTTTTCGATTCTTCGACGTTGCGAAAAGCATACATGTGCAGTCTTTTCGATATTCATGTTTCGATCGTGCTGATCGAACCTGTAACATCCGAGTGAAGTGAATTACACACGACTACAGTCTGAGCATGGCTGTGACACAAGCGCTACCGAATCCTAGTGTTCGTTGAAGAAGTAACTCCGCCTTCCTGACTGCGGAAGTAATGACGATGGCGTAATGTGTTTGGAAACCATCACCAGGTGAAACATGCGGTCCCGTGCAGCAGCGACGGCGCTACTCGCTAGCGTCCTGTTACTACGGCAAATCCGTCAGGCAGGCTCGGTACGTATTACCTCGGAGTGCCGTTCAGTTCGTAGTACGTCAATACTAGTTCATGCTGTTTTAGATGTGAGCATTTTATAGAGGAGTTCAATCCGGTGGTGGTGCTGGTGTGCGGCGTGGCCACCCATACTGCGCATGCGCAAACCCTCTCCACTTCCCCTCTCCAATTCATCTCTCCACATCTATCCCCCTCCCCTCCCCCTCTCCCATATCCCCCTATCCCCTTTCGCCCTCACCACTCCCCCTCTGAAACGCGGGCTCTACATGCCGAAATACTGCTTCGCATCGCCTCATGGTCCCCTTTAGCGGGAGATGGTGTGATTTTTCTGTAGCCCGCAGAGGATTTCGCAAAGCATTGTTTATGCACGGTAACGGAGCTGAAATCTAACCTTTCACGCAGCAGCTAATAATTAGGTGGCGAGCACTTAGCACTTTCTATGATTTGGGAAAGCATTTTGGTCACATATACATTTCAGCGCAGCTCATGACTTCATCCGGTGACAGTGGCACGGGCCGTACGTCTTCACGACCTATCTGATCCTGTGTTAACAAAGGGTTGACCCTCCTCCGGGCGCCACCTTGAATCGCACAGCGCGTGGGCACAGCGCGTGGGCACAGTTCGTGGGCATTGCGCATGACCGCGCTTAAAGTGCATCTCGTGAAAAGATATCCGACAGGAATAATATATGATGTTGACAAGCCTCTTATTACAAAACATAGTAATCGGTTTGCTACTTGGGGTACCGCTGTTGACTTGTCGACTTGTCGGTCGTATATGACCCTCTGCTATATGGCCATCTCGTCAACGATCAGGGAGCAGAACGCTTCTTGTTCAACAGTGAGACCCTTGAATTCGATGCACAGCCGCTCCTTTATCAACGAAGTGACGCCGATTCCACCTGTTAAATGGCCTACGTATTTCTGGAGCGTTGAGCGACAAGGGAGCTGAAAGATATTTCTGGACCTTGCATGCTCATAACTTTTGTTGAAGCATGCCTTCCAAATTACACATTCCCTTAGAATGACGTCACGGTAGTGGGGCTTCTTCGTCGAGAAACTGCGAACTTGGTTTCTAACGAACTCGGCAGTCTTGTCACCTTGCGCAGCACCGTTGAGCACCTTCATAAAACAGGCAATGTCCGTGTTATTTTCATAAAACTGCGCGCGCTCCTCAGCCTCATCCACTTTTTCTTGAAGAGCCTGCAGTGCTCCTTTCATACGAGCGATCTTCGCTTGGAAGCAGCGCATTTTTTTTAGCTTCTGTCAGTTTAACAAGGTTGAATGTAGTTTGACGTGATGCATCTGAAAAATGATGCCAGTTCCACACACGTTTCATTACCTAGTTCAAAGTTGTTGGGCGTCGTGGCTTCAGTGCTGTCACTTGACGAGCCGTTTTGGCTAATGACAAAACGGCTATTTTGAAGCAGCATTGCCCGAGCACTCGGTACGCGACTGCGCAGTATCGGCTTCTATTTCAGAGCGTGGCCGCTTCTTCCTCGGAGCAGGCGTGCTCCTCGTGCTCATGTAGCTTGGATAACCGGGGAACACTGTCGGCACCCCGTTGGCAAAATTATAAGCAGAGGGGCGCGATACAACAGTACACAAAAGGAAAAGAATGGACACGGGACGACGCGCTACTAGCAACTGAAAATGTTTTTATTCAGGAAAGACATATTTATCCCCCGTGCAATCATATCAACCCCAACGAGTCAACAAACAAAAAAACTAAAACCTTGCGCTCAGCATGCCTACGTCGAGTGACGTTCTAGAAAGGCTATCTCCCCTTCTTGCAAACTGATAGAGGGGTGACTTGCAATCCAGCCCCTCCCTCTGGATAACGAAGGCCTCTACTATCTCCCTCTGAACCAACACCAACTCGCCCAACTTTTTACCTCACTGGGCAAAATTATCCGCAACTACTCGGTCTTCCTGTAGTCCTGCTCCGTAGAGTGCAAGGCGCACACCAGGAACCTGTCATTAGGCTGCCATGCTGTTCCCTTCCCACCGGGTCCTTCACGGGAAATGTTTTGCAGCCATGCTGCCCTGCGTTCTGCGTTACTGGGAAACTCGTGGTAGCGTATTTGCGGGTCCTTCGATGCATTAGTGGAACATAACGGCACACAACAGTTACGCGGCATTTTGCCTAGCGTATAAAATATCACACATGCGCAAACTGTCTTGAGTGACACTCAGTGCGAGCGATTCATGTGGAGAAAAACAACCACTACCTCGACCTACCCGCTGAACGCGCGCTCCTTCCCGCCCGCGCGTCGCGTGGAGCCCTCTCCTACTACTGGCGCCCTCCTAGCGAAATGCGGCGACACCTGTCAACTCCGCTTCCCCGCTCTCTCCCTGGGTCTCCCATTGCCTGCGCCGCAACGCGGCAGGCCGCACCCTGTGTTTTTCACCGAGCGGCCGTGAAATTGTCGGCTTCCTCACGCTGGCGCGCAAGCAGCTCGGCGCCTTTCGTGGCGGCGGCTCCGCGTTCGCTCGCCCTTCTTCGCTGGCGGCTGCGGCGGCTGAAGAGCTTGCTCGAGCTGTACGACGCCGCTCGCAGAAAACTCGCCGGCTCGTTGGCGGCACGGTGGTTGGCGGCGCCTCGGCATGATGGCTGCGGCTGCCGCACTTGAACTGTTGCGCTATGTGGCTTGAAATGCGTCTTTGATGATGTATGGCATCACGGTGAAATTATTTACAGGCCATAATTTAGACGTGTGTTTTTATTTCACCTTGCTCGTATTTGCCATGTGCGTGGGTCGTCATGCTCTCTGTGACATGTCGCTGACAATTTGCAACATTTTTGTGCTTTGGAGGGGTGAATTTATTTGCATGCCATATTTTAGACGTGTGTCTTAGTTCACCTTGCACGTATTTGCAATTGTATTTGCAATTTGCGTGTCACGTGTGACTAACTATTTGCAGTAATGTTGCGCTTTGCAGGATGCAGCCGTTGTCCACAACGAGCAGAATGCTGTGTGCGCTGGCGCGTACAATGCCTGTCCTCTATCGCTTCCGTTGGAACAGCTTCACAAAAAGGACTGTACGAGATATGACAACGCGGCTGGACCTGAATTGCACATTTTGCAGTGAATTCAATGAAACAAAGCAGAAACTTCGTATGTATAGAGAAAAATAAAATGTTTCATTGTTGAATTTCGCCTTTCGTTGTCGCGTTCACTGCGAAAGCAGTGACAGACGTATGACTAAATATTTTTTCGCGTGGTCTTTTCCGCGGCATTTGTTGCTAACCGCGGAAAGAAACGCGCCAAAAAATGTATTAAGCCTTGCGGAGAGTACCTGCAGAAAATCATCCCTGGGGATAAAAAGTTCATCCGAATGGAGTATTTGAGTGGACCGACTGTTCTTCCGGCGATGTGCAACTGCCAGGACTAACGGTCGGTAAGGTGTAAATGTGAGGACCAAATGTTAGCCCGTTGAGGTTATCTGAGTGGAGTAACAGTTGCCCGATAAAGTGTAAATGTGAGGAATAAATGTTAGTCCATAGAGGTGATCTGTGGGCACTAACAGTTGACCGGTAAGGTGTAAATGTGAAGACTAAATGTTAGTCCATTGAGGTGATCTGTGGGGACTAACGGTTAGACCCGGTACCGTTAGTCTTGAAAGGGATTAATGGTTGTGACAGCCCCATTTGTCCCCAAAGGTACGAACCACACAACATTTTGCCTTATAGCGTAGGGGGCGCGAAAAGGAAGTGAGCGTTAGGAGGAGTGATGTGAGGGTCGGGAGGAGGGGAGAGGTTGAACCATAGCATAGCCCTGTGTAGTAACTATAGCAATGGGGGGAAAGAGAAGTGAGCATCAGGAGGAGAGAAAGAAGGGGAGGACGCCACTGCATCACAATTTAAGCTTTCCTTTCCCGCCATGGACGTCGAGCAGGCCGCACGTTTGGAACGCCAGCGTCGCCGGACGGCCGGCGAATCACTGCTTGCACTTCGTACGGCTTTCACGCGGAGTGCAACTGTGTAGGTTTTTACCCAGTTTAGTCCAGAACCACACAGAATACGTGGTTCAGTTCTCTTCATGTTTGGCGGAAGGCGTGAGTATGAGGCTTTCGAAAGATTTAATCAGAAAATTATTGCTCTTTCTTTTTATATGCGCAGCACGTCAAAGAGAAGTACAACCTCGATGTAGACGGAGCGCTGGATTCGCTGAAAGTGAGTTGTACTACATAGAAAGAACCTCGCACAGGCGTCTGCTTGTGCAGTCGTTTGCTGAGTTGTGTCACCACGGACTTGAGATAACGGCGCGGTTTCGAAGCCCTCCCACGCCTAGCCGTGAGTGGCTGAGCCGTGTGCGCGGAAAGGGGGATCCTGGGGTTCGAGCCAATGCCTAGTAACCCGACCTTCAAGGGCCCCTAGCGGAGTCTACACAACCCTTTGGTCCCGGCTTCACGGTGACCTACCAAGGTGAAATCAGCACGTGGCAGCCGCTTTTTCGTCGTACAATGTTTTTTAAACAGTCTGCTTGTACTGTCATTACCGTCCATCGCAGTTACCGACCGCCTGTCCAAGCGATCTCTGTGCACAAATGAGCCTTTGGTAACTCGTTCAACTTACATCTCAGGGCACTAAAAGAGCTGAGGATTTGACAGCGGTCACGTGGCATATATTATATTTTGCGATTCTTAAGTACAGGCCGAAAAAAGAAACATGGCAGTCATCTTAGCCTGCATGAAATATTTTGATATTTCTTAACAAGCGCTATAACTTCTGTAATGCAGGTTTTTAGCTAGCTTTACTGTTTTATAAGTTGTAACGATTAACAATACTTAGATAGGAGGCTAAAATATAACTGGTTGTCGTTGTGTACCTACTATATCTGACAGATTCAAGAGCTTTCTTTCAAACGTTTATGCATATTGGCCGGAGTGTACTAAACTTGTGAATAGGGTACCGCTCTCGATCTTCTGTCTCTCGGGGACCGGAAGTTTGTTTGAAGTGTATAAAGTTGAAGTTCATTAAAATGCTGCGCCACTGATTTTGGTAAATTGTTGGCCGCGTCCGCACTATGCCCGTTTAATGTAACGTTGGTTGCCATTTATTTTAGAAAGTGCCTCTTTGCCATTCAAAGATATGCTAGACAACGTTGCGGAGACCAGCTTATTTTATTAACCGACCAACTTAATGATATTAGCCTATCCAGAGAGGAAACTGGAAAGCGTAGAGAAGAAACAAATTCTGGAGGACAGGCCCGTAGCCAAGGGGGGTGACCTAAGGGCCCGGACCCCCTCCCTGAAATTTAGATCGAGGGGGTATTTTACCGAAAATAAATAATACAAATAGGTGTCTTTCTCGAATAGTCAAAGCCTCCAGCAAGTGCTCCCCTTCCCCCAAAAAAGAATTCCTGGCTACGGGCCTGGGAGGAGACCCTAAGTTTTAACTGCCGTGTCCGGTAGGGGTACCTCGAACGTCGCCGTTCGCGCGCCCTGGTGCATTCCTTTAGTTGACTTCGTGTTTCGCGCGTTGCCGTAGCGGATCTCGGAGGCCACGTCGACAGAAGCGCGTAGGTGAGATACCCTCCGGCAGATGCCGCAACCGCGCCAGCTGCTCGCAATCTTTCAGTGAAGTCAATCAATTGATATTTAATACTTATCCTGACAATAAACAGGCACTCACCTTAAGTAGTTTCATGCTCCGATATCTTCTATATCCAGTATAACGCTTAACGTACTTAGTTGGGCTAAGTGGTTCTGCATGACCACGTTGGGATGCGCTTTGAAAACGAGGACCTAGGTGAGACGCTGTGTGTGTCTCGTCTCTCTCTGTCATCTCGTCTTCGAAGCGCAAGCCCATCATCGTCGTAAACCTTAGCTCGAACCAGAACCATCGGTTACTATGTTTAGAGCAGATTTTAGTAGTATTCTTAAAACCGGAAGTAAGTCCTCGTTCAGGTATGCCTCGAGAAACAAGGGTGTCACTCGGTGCTCGAACCACTAGAAATGGTTAATCAAAGAACAACGCAAAAACTCATGCTATGAACTATGCCTGGAATAACTTGATGAACACAGCAGAAAGCTTCCTTATACCCCGAACACAATACGAAGGTAGTTGACATACCGCAGAGGTTCAATGCAGTCGAAATAGTAGTCACAAACGCGGCGCGACACGCTGCCTCAAACCACGAACTGAATGAGTACGAGGCACGCATATAGCTGAGTTTTCACGACGTTTGCGCATCAAAGAATACTTTTTTGATAAGCCAGATTCAAAAAATACAAACAATGAGTTTTACGACCCCTAAGCACTTGAACACCGTATACGGAAAAATCCCAAGAATTAGATCAATACATAAAACTAGTCGCAAGGGAATTTCTGAGCACGCTAGACAGAGTCACTAGCGAAAGAACTTATCGACAATACGTTTTGAAGCAACTCGCCGACAGAAAGAACATTGTTATCAAACCCGAGGACAAAAAGAGTAGTACCGTCATCTGGCCTATGCAAAAAAACAAAAACGAGGCTATCAAGCAAGTGAGCGGCAACACTCTTCATAAAAAACTAACTTTTGCCTCAAATCATCAATACGTACAGTAAGAATATACGACATATGATAACGGATTTTATAGCCTGGGAATTAGTCACATACGCCACTGTAAGAAAAAATCTCCGAGGTGGGAGTAAAATGCTTGTCCTCTAGCAAAACCCCCATTGGGACTTTTTTATACTCCGGACTTTCTAAATAAAGCCTTTACTCCGGCTGGCCGCAGCAGGGGCGTAGCCAGAAATTTTTTTCGGGGGGGGGGTTCAACTATACATTATGTATGTTCGTGCGTGCGTTTGTATGTGCGCTGTATATATACGCAAGCAAAACTGAAAAATTTCGGGGGGGGGGTTTGAACCCCCCCAACCCCCCCCACCCTGGCTACGCCCCTGGGCCGCAGTAATTGCGTGGCGCCTTCGGACTATTTTTTGCTGTTCTTCAACTCCGGCTGGCGGGAGTTCTTGCGTAGAGTCTTCGAAGTATTTTTCGCTGTTCTTTCACTCTGGCTGGTCGGAGTTTCTTCGTGGCACCTCCGAAGCATTTCTTGCTGTTCTATCACTCAGCCCAGCCAGGGTGAAAGAAGTGCAAAAAATGGCTACATACTCCAAAAAAATGGCTAAATACTGCGAATGTGCCACGCACTCACTCCTGCTGGCCGGAGAGAGAGAAAATAAAACATTTATTGCAAACAAGTGGAGTCTCTAGTGGTTGGACCTCCTAGTCCGGAAGACCATTGGCTCTTGCCGCCGTCCGGGCTCGGTCGACCAGTGCTTGTTGCTGCCCTGGGTCAGAGCTGGACAGGGTCGCCTCCCACTCGACTAATGTAGGATTATGTTTGGCCGATATATTAGGATTCTCTTGGCACTCCCAGACCATGTGGAATAAGGTGGCCGTCTGGGGACAAAATTTACATTGCGGATTGTACGCCGAGGGATCTATTTTGGACAATATATAAGGATTTGGAAAAGATAATGATTGTAATCGTCTCCACGCGACCTGCGTTGCCTTATCTAACTTAGGATCAGGTGGGGGTAGAGTGCGTCTACTCAGCCTAATGTGTTGCAGGATATCGGTATAGGAAAGGAGGGGCTGGGCTGCTGGCCGGAGTGAGTGCGTGGCACCTTCAGAGTATTTTTCGCTGTTCTTTCACTTCGAATATCCGGAGTTTTCTCTTGGCACCTCCGGAGTATATTACGAATTTCCTTACTCCGTGCGGACGGAATTTCAGTAGATGCATCGGGCGCATTTTTTTCTTTGGTGCGCTATTACAGTTTCTGTATGCAGATTTTTTCACGCGTTGGTTACATGCAGCAATTCTCATGCATACACGGCGGAGTCACTGTGTATTTTGTTCCCACAGAGCTCTGGCAGATGAACTTCAAGAGAACACTTGAGTTCTTATTAATTTATTCACAATAGGCTGCAGTTTTCTGTTGATGATCCAGCATTGAGCCAAAAATTACAAGAGGAAACAAAGATGGAAAAGCCATCAAAAACACAGCGCCAGTCAAATCACGCGAAATCAACAGCACTCAAAGTTTAAGCGCAGCTTGTCGAAATGAAGCCCAGATTGCTGCAAAAGGGTGCACAACAAACGAAGGAAGCGTAGTCGCCGGGAACCATCCACGGAGGACCATGCATGAGATCCGTTGACGATAGGGTTCAGCTGATTGCTTCCTGTATATTTTAGGGAAAAAGTAGTACATGAGAATTATAAAACATGCCACAGACACGAAAACTGAGGACACTGAAGCCACAGCTACTCATTAAATCCCATACAGGGTGCCAGTTCATAAGAACACCCAGGTTTTCACAGCATAGTGAACACTAAAATTAACGACAAAGTTTGACAGAGCAGAGCTAATTCAACGTACCAAACAAAGAAGACAATATCACAAAGAAGTCAATATCCAGAAGCAGATCCCATGTAATCTTGTGCCAGCCAGCCGCACTGTGATACAAACACACCACCGCGCCGCAAACAAAGTGCAAAACGCGCCAAACTTTTCCATACAATATTACATCGATACCTGTACTGCTCAATCTTTCAAACCATTTTTTTCACTAAAATAATCGAATTTCAGTACTCTTGACAGTATCCAGAATGCCTCTCGTGATGAACTTGCTAATTTTATAAAATATTATTACTGATTATTACAGTTGCATTATATTAAAATAAATCAAATAAAAAAAATCAAATCTTTATTTCAGTTTGTACATACAAACTAGGAATGGCGAGAAAAAAGCAGCGAATTTTACGCCGCTTGACGAGCCTGGCCATCCTTACATGTCAGCAGTAGGCACAAAGCAGAAACAACCACTGTACAGAGAGTTCGTGTAAGTGCAGTTGCAAAAAAAAACGAATAAAAGCTAAATAAAAAAAATAATAATATTGACAAAAAGACCTATGTGTCATAATTGGCAACAGTACTGTGAGTGTAAAACAATAACAAATTGATACAATGTATGAAGACATGAAAACATTTGATATTACGTTGGCACAGATTGCCGAATAATGCTCTTGCGAATGGCAGAACGAGACATAGTATTTAGGCAGTCATAAAATGAGGTATTTAAGAACTTTGGCACAGTATAACTCAACATAGAAAAACCATAATTTGTTCTACACTTTGGTAATACGTAACTACATTGTACTCTGGTGTCATATGATGAGTGGCGAAACGCAAGTGGAACAATTTTAGAAAAAAAGGAATCATTTGTTCTTGTTATTGTTTTATAAAAACATGCAAATCTGTAGTCGAATAATTTGTTTACAGGTACAATATTATATTGCAGGAAGATATGCTTAGTGGGCGAATCATAGGACCCATTTACAATTGCGCGGAGCATTTTCTTTTGCAGGGTTTGTAGTTTTAGTATGTTTGACAACGTTGTATTGCCCCAGACTAGCAGGCAATAGCTTATGTGGGAATAAAAGAAAGCATAGTACAAAGTAAGCTTAGTTTTGGTTGGAAAAATATATCTGTTACGCGAAGTGATTCCTGTGATTCTAGAGAGTGTTGAAGAAAGATTATTAACATGTGCATCCCATGACATTGTATTACTGAACGTTATTCCTAATGATTTAAAGTGTTCTACGTACTCGATCACAGTGTCGCCTAAGTATAAGGAGGGCCGTAGAAATACTTGTTTTCTTTTAGGAAGGATATGTGCTTATCGTCCTACTTCCCGCATATTAGGCGCTTTAAGTTTGTATGCTTACGGCCGCTCCATGGAAGATCAAGATTATGTACACGTAATGATAGACCTCGTCCTGGTAAGGTGAAATGAACTTTATTTGGTCCTGGAGAACACCGATCAGAGATCCCCCGAAGGGGGGACCGCCGCAGTTGCTGGCCGCACCCTCGCCGGTACTGGAAGAGCGTGGCACCTCCGCCCGTTCGCAGGCCTCCTGGACTGCTGACAGCTGGACTGAGAGCTCGCGGCATTTAGGAGCTCCTCCCAGTCCTGTTGTGAGCTGAACTCTGCGCTAAGTAACGCCGGGCTCTGCCAGAGCATGTGATCGAGTGTGCAACTATCCGCCCCACAGCTAGGGCGTCCTGGATCAGTGCCTTCAGCAAAGTGACTAAACATGCTGCGAGACGGGAAGGAACCTGCCTGCAGCATCCGGAGAGCTGGTGACTGTGACCTAGTAACTTCGAATGCGGGAGGGGTATCTCCGCCTTGGCAGTTGATAGTGACACGTAACTTCATGGAAGTTGCCAAGTGGATCCCCAAAGCTTTCCGCGAACCCGCCTCCGACCCGCCCGGGCCGCCGCGGCACGGGATTTCTCGCGCATGGTTATGGGCAAGTACGTTGACGTTGGGAACTGTTGGACGAACCGCTGAGCCCATGTGGGCACGGAAGCAGGTAATTGTGTGAAAGCCCTCTACACCCTTCGAACTGAGAATAGCGGCAGCCTCTCTTGAGATCACCTGCGAAGCGAAGGCCTGGACGGCAGCCCTGGAGTAAGTGAATATCTTAGGACGCGAAGGGTCCTTCATCGCTAGAGCTATCGCTACCTGCTCTGCTACGGAGCCAGACACCTTCCTGACGGAAGCTGAGTTGAGTACGCGACCGCGATGATCAACAACCACGGCCGCACCTTCACATGGTGTATATTAATATCGAAAGCGGACAAAATATACCCTTTATTTATACTAACCAGACCAAAAACATCTTTTTACCAATTAGGTTTACTTATAACACTTAATAACTCTTTATTGAATCAACCCACAACTATGATGCTTTCGATTAACGCATGTCTCTAGAGCGATTCCGCGTGCCAAATATTACATTGGTGTATTTAAAATTGTCGAAGTCATCCATATTAAAAAAAAAACACGTTCCAAAGAAAGCATTTTCGAAATTTCTGCTGGATTTTTTACTGCCATCCTGTAAAGCTAGCCTAGTCATCGTAACCTGTTTGGTTATCAACATAACAGTACCCAATTTTAGCACTTTTCGACAAAAATGACGCAGATAATCAAAAAAGAGCTCACTCACCAGTTTTGCGCCGCACCCGCGACCGTCCGCTTATTCGCCACTCGCTAAATCACATTTTGTCGTTTGAGAAAATCCAAAAAAACGACAGAAAGTGGAAGATGGAAGCTTGCGATGAAAATATCCGTAAACAGGGGATGACTGCTCGAGCCGACGTTTCGACAAGTGGACTTGTCTTCTTCAAGGCTGGAACTGATTTCCTTAGCTATCGTGTGTCATAAGAAAGGCGGAAAAATTTCACACAATTGGCGAAACGGGACAACCTGTTAATGTTTGATTAAACGGGCATCGCGCGGACACGGCGAAGAAGTTACCCAAAGCAGTGGCACAGCATTTTAATGTAGCAGGTCAAAATTTCGAAGATCTCAAACTTTACATACTTAAGTCAAACTACCGGTCCCCAAGGAACAGAAAATATACAGAGTCATACCTTATTCACAAGGTATGACTCTTCACCTTATTCAATACACTCCAGCCAGCAGGTATTAACGTTTCTAAGGGGGCTCTTGAATCGATTTGGTATGGTACATACACAACGAAAACCCACGAGAGTTAAGCCCTTCTTCTAGGAATTTCGAACCTACTATTGTTAAAATGCCACGTGCTTCCATTGACAATAATTCAGCGAAACGTACACTCTCCCCTCCCCCCCCCCGCTTTTTTTTCTTTTTTTCCGCCTTTCTTATGACTCACAAAGTTCGTCACGGGAGTCTCTCCCCCCTCCCCCACCCCCACTCTGGAGAGGGCACGAAGCATATACACACGATAGCTAAGGAAATTAGTTCTAGCCTTGAAGAAGACAAGTCCACTTGTCGAAACGTTGGCTCGAGCACCCACCCCCTGTTTACGGATATTTTAATTGTGTCGTTTGCTGCACGGCACCATCACACGATTAAGGCTCCCGCAACTTGCCGCTGTTCATGGCAACCTTCGTTGACGTTTGTAGTCGCTTGTAATGCACACAAGGCGCACGGAACGATTTCCTTGTTTCGAACGCCGCCGAAGGCTTCGCACAATCCTCGCTGCACTTCGATTCAGGTGGCTTGGCCTTTGCAATGGTGGTCGCTATGAAAGGGTTCGATTTCAATAACTCGACGACGCTAGCTTTCTAAATGATACAGGAAGTTTGTTCACATATTTACAGCTCTTAGAGAGCTAAATAAGGATCCTTCATCTGTCGTTGCTGGAACGTTTCTCTCTTCTCTCCTCGGATGCCGACTCCCCCCGCGCCGGCCACCCTCTCTCTCTCTCTCTGCTTTTAGTTAGCTGCGCCGTCTGGTCCAGCTAAGGGGAGTACAAGCCTGGTCATCATCGCTTTCCCAGAACATACACGCAGGGGTCACAATCACCAAATCTCTACCGTGGAAAGGCGAGTGTCGGTCAGAGACCCCGCGATGGTTTGGGCGAAAGATAAGATCTCTAACATTGGTTTCTGGGGAACGGCCGCACGGCGAGGCTACCTACGTCACTCCTCCAGCAGCCAATGAAAGTCGCTGAGCGATGCGCCCGAGTATTTGCAGAGCATCCACTGGAGTATAATCAGGGAATTAGCACCGTTTTTTTTTTTCGCTTCCGCCGCCCACGCGAATAAAAAAGCGCCGAAACATTAATGTCACTGATTCCATTGTTTTTTCTTACAGCGCTGCGCTGGTGATATCCTGCCCAGAGATGGCCGTTACATGCTAACAGCAGTTTTATACGTGAAGTATTTCATAAGTGGATGAAGAATTATGCCAATTTTTTGCGAAGAACTAGTTCTCGGGGACAGTTAGCCACTGACACTGAAATCCTCGGTGAACAATGTATTAAAGTTAACTTTCAAGATTTGTAAGCTATAATATTTTTTTTTTGTATCAATAAAAACGTGCACTCGCCAAAAGTGTTCAGCTTGCGTTATTCGATATGGACGAAAATGCCAGCATTACAGCAGCATCGCCTACCTCCCTCTCCAAAGAAATAAAGGAAATAAAGAAAAACGTTGACTATGGCGCGATCAATAAAACAACTGCTTGGTGAGTAGGTGCAGCGCCTCCTTTATCTTTCTATGCCTGAGTGAGGGACAGGAGTGCAATGGGAACTGGCCGTCGGTGTTAGTAAATAAAATTCGCTGGAGTGGAGGAGGCGCCCCTCAGCTGAAGCCGCGTGCCGCCATCTTGCCATAGGCAGAAAGCGCGCCTTCCTCAACACATGATGCAGCAGCCGCATAGATGTTCCAACTGTTCTCTGGCGTGGTGGCGTCCGGACGTTGTAGGGTACATCGTGCGTTGCGTACGGCTGTATAAATCGAGCGAAGAGGTACTCTGGGATGAAGTTTCAGTTGTAAGCAGAACATTTCGAGCTCGATGAAAACTCCTCTATATGCCGGAACACATGCTCACAACTCGCAATCTGTCTCTAATTTCACATCTGCCGGTCATTCTTTTTTCCTAACCGGTTTCGTAAGGACCCAAATGCTCGAAGCACGTCGGTGCAGGCTGTTTGACGGGAAGTCTGGAAGCCAAAAGAAGGCGATCACATATGTTAGAGGCACTTCTCGCCGAACTGCTTCGACCGGACTAGGCTGTGACCTGGGAGTTGTCCGACTAGCTGTGCTTGACGCATTTGTAAAACACTTGCAAAACCCAGTGATACACACTCTTGTGCTTGTTGATACCACTGGTTCGGAGCGCGAATAGGAAAATAACGCACCGTTTGCTATTTGTTCAAATTATATAAATAGGCGAGATTTCGTTATCGGTTGCCCTGTTCGTGTTATAAAAGGGTAGCTCGCAACTACCAGGTTAAGTAACGTCATTTGGGCAACACGCAAGGACCTGTGTTTTTTTTACATTCGTGCCTTTTTTGTTATATTTGTATTCGCTTTATGCAGTGCAGCGAGCATAGGCGTGCGCAGGGTTCCTCATCAGGGGGTGGGGGGCAAAGGTTCATCGCAGCGCCCCCCACCCTACTAAGTCAATGTATGGGGTAGATTGTGCGCCCCCTCCCCTTCTTAGGTGACTAGAAGGGTCAATGTACGGGGCAGATTTTGCGCCCCCCTCTTAGGTGATAGGGGGGGGGGGCAGCCGCCCCCCCTGTGCGCACGCCTATGGCAGCGAGTAAAACCAGTAGGTCGACTGTGCAATGCTCTTTCTGCTGCAAACAAAGCGACCTAACCGAGGCCCGGGGGTACTCCGGCCGTTATATGTGTTCAAATTGAAAAAAGTTGTTGAAGATGTAACAGTTGCATCACCTACACGGCAGCATAACGAAGAAATGCTTCATGTTTCCCAGGAGGAGATAAAACAGCTCAAGATTAAAATTCTGCAGCAGAAAAATTGCAGACCAACCAAAAAGAGCGAGGCTCGATCCTCAAGCGATAATAAAGGAGATCAAGGATCAAAAGCTCATGTCTGCAGGGGGATGTTCACTGCAGCCTTCCCCCATACATACAGCAACCCCTAGGGCACGAAAAGACCAAAAAGGCACGTATTCCATCCGAGCTGCGGGCGTTTGCGTTAACGCTGCACTTCTATTCTCCATCAGCTTACGAGTATGTAAGCTCGAAGTTTAATCGAGCACTGTCAGCAGAGCGCACTATACGAGAACGGTATAGAGAATTCCATCAAAGGAAATGCTGGCTTCACAGATAAGTCACTGTTTCGAAAAAGCTAGCTCACTGCCGCACAAAAACTCTACCGTACTTTGGTTGTTGATGACAAATGAGGAAATATGTTGAGATTATGGGCGACTAAGTGGTTAGATATGTGGACTTTGGGACTGGAATACATGGTGACAGACTGCATGCGTATATGCTCGTTGGCTTAAACTTAGGACTTAGGATGCCACTTGGGCGTTTTTAATTAATTCATTGACAAGGTAAGAGAGAGCCGAGCCAACGAAATTGTATCGAAAAGCTGTATATCTATTGAAGTTGTGTCGACTGCAAGCTGAATGCCCATATTTGAAGCACGTCCATGCAAAGCCAAAACTATTGGTTTTGGAGATCTTGAGCTTGTCTTGAGAAAAGAAATTGCTTTAGCCTTGACGAACATATATCCTTCTCGATGAGCATATCTTGAGTGTGGTGCTTTGGACACCCACATGTATATTCCGCTCAAAGAAAGTGGCCGAACTCCATATATGCATAAGACTCCGTCACATGACGAACGAAATAAACAGGAAAATGAGTGCAGAGAAGTGAGGTCTGCTCTTACGAGGATGATTATTTTAAAGAAAACTGTGATACAGGCCCTTCTTTGGTGTGCATGCTTGCAAATAAACGCCAAAAGGAACAGAATAAAACTTACTGCATTCTTATCTGCCATTTGGCTTCTTATTCTTGACAACTTCTCACTTAATGCTCGACCGTTAAAAACCACGGCGAAAAGACGCGAACAGCGCGGCGGGCGCGCTTTGGCTCCCGTTTCTTGCCTATGGCAAGATGGCCGCCGCGCGCGCGGCACGGCTTCACTGCGGCCCATTGGTAAGTATACACTCCGTTCACTGCGACTGGCGTGCCACCGCGCGGCCGTCAGAGAAAGCAGACGTTGAGAGCCCGAGCAGAAGCGAACGCTTTCCCGCACCCGCTAGCACGCAGTTGTAGGTGTTCTGTGACGCAGTCATGAACTGCTGCGTCGTCAGTTGTACCAACAGGTACACGTCGTGCCCTGCGGTAACGACGTTTCACTGTTTCTCAACTCGTCCGTGCTTTATTGGGCAGCGGCAAAAGTGGATCACGGCTGTGCGACGAAAAAAGTTAGCTTGGTTCCCGCTCCCTCTGCCGTCTCGCGTTATGCGGTTTTGTTTTTCTTGTGCCGCTAGCATTAGTACATTTCAGCCATGACGGAACAAACTGGGAGCCCTCTCGGCACGCGAAGATATGCAGTGCACATTTCGTTGGGGGTGTGCCGTCCAAGGATGTGTCGTCCCCGTCGTACGTGCCAACGATATTTCCTGACGAGTATCGTAAGCGGTCCGTGCTTGCCGAAGATAAGTTGATGTTTCTTCTACGTCTTCTACGTCTTCTACGTCTTCTACGTCGTAATGTTTCTTCTACGTCCCGTGCTTTACGTTCGCGCTGTTCCTTCAGACATGATTTTAGTGCTGGCGGAAGCGCAGCTGTTCAAGTAGAGATGGGCTAACTGGGAGTCGATCCCCTTCCGCTGAGATGTTGAGGGACAAAAATGTCAGGTGGGCGCGGCTCTTCGGAAAGATCCTAGTATTAAAGCAGAAAGACTACGGCTGGTGTAGCCCTACGGCACTCGGAAGCTTCGAGAGGTCGTGGTCCCGAAAACGTTAAAATGGATTAAAAAAAAACAGTGGTAAACATAGGACACAGTGAGAGGAAACGACGGAACACTCACTGTGTCCTGTGTTTACCGCTGGTTTTTTTTTATCGATTTTGACAATGTACCAACTAGCTCAGTCCAACGCATTTTTGGTACCGAAAATGTTTGCGCACCTCTGCGCTAGAGCGTAGCTTGGGTTACACCAGAGTTTGCGGAAATTATGAAAGCGTAGTGAGCTCGCGCAGACGAGAGAGCCAAGAGCGCAAGCACTTTAAGTGGTTGATACTTGTAGTAAACAGTTCACCCTGTAATCATTCGGCGTTGATGAAACGAACAAAGTGTGCAGCATGTAAACAAATGCGCACACGGAACTAAAATCGAGGCTGTTTATTTTCATCTTAGATCTGGCCGTCGTTGCAGTTTTCTGCGAACGCTGTTGCGACGGAAGCGCAACGTTTGTCTCGGAAAGAAGCATAAACAACGAAAGAGGTAGCGAATGATGGTGGCCGAAGTGACCGCGTGCCGTCGTCGGCGTCACATCACTTGAAGCGAAAGACGAAGCGGGGCCGATCGTAACACGTTTATTTCTCGCCCGCACTTCAAGCTCTTGGCATGAGCCGCGCGAGCGGCGAGGTAGAAACGATCATGATGAGCGATGATGCTGAAATAAGCTCGTTGCTACGCCCGACAATTTCAAGCAAAACACTCGGTGGCTGCGAATCGACGACGCGAAGCCACCAACAAATAACCACGCCGCCCGGCCGCTCGCCGAAGTTTCCACGGCGAGTGGCCGTGGATAATTCTAAATGTTCTGAGCATTTTGCAAGTACACGGGTAGTGGGCATGCACCAATAATATTCTAAGCATGAAAGAATGACAGCTTACCTCGATAGCTATCGAGTAAGCCTTTTGTGTGACGCACGCCTGTTGCACGCATTTAGCCGTCAGTACTGAAGACGCCATAGCAAAGCGTTCACTTACGTCAAAAACGTGGCCACTCTCCTGCAGGTTTTCCCCTTTTTTAATGGTGGCATCGCGGAAGAACGATCCCACTACGATATCTTTAAATCCAGCTCGAAGCACTACCGCGCCAGCCACGGGCGCTTGCGCCGCCATAGCTGTCAAAGCAATTAGGCACTGTTGTCTGCTAAGGCTCTCAACGTTGCACGCTCGCCGCACCGCAAGTGGCGCTGCGCGCGTCTTTCAAGGCTCCCTCTATAGGTCCCGAACGGAGTGTATAGGTGGCCTCCACTCCAGCAAGTATTATTTAAACCTCCTTGGTGCAGCCTTTAGCCGCCACCAGAGAAGACCCACCGTCGTGGCGTCGCTCGCGCAAACGTATGCCGTGGGTGCATTCGAAGCGCCTATATGGTTCAGTTTTCGGCTGTATTCGCGTTGTTTAAAGTATAATGAAAACTTGTAAACGGGATTTTTGAAACGCTTGTCATTCTGGGCAACCAGCCCATTTCAAAGCAATGTGTTGTTCACGCCTATTTGATCGACGCGCTCGCGCTTCTTCTGCTGGGCTGATACTAGAGAGCGCATGCCAGTGATGCGCGGAAAATTGGTTTGCCATCGTGATGTTCACCTGACTGACAGTCGGTTTTTGTCTGTCTGAAAGTGGATTTTTGAAAGAAGCATTTGCCAAGAGCTAATACTGAAAGCTTGAGCGCTTACTGTTCCCTGATATTCCCTACACCATATACTACCGTCTACTGCTGTAGCACATTATATGCAAGCCTGCAGTTATGCGCTAAATAGCAAGAAATGTCACTAGACTGCTTCGAGGGATATACGTGATCACACGTTCCCTTCGTAAAGCTTTTGAGAATTACATTTGTTGCCACGGAGAGAAAGCAACAGCTGGTGCCAGAAAATGAACTATTTCAGGCAATTCCACAATTTCAGAGATCAAAGCAATGAAATAGTCGTGGTAAGAAAAACGAACAAAAACACCTGCATATGCGGCGCTTCCTGCAACACTGGCTGATGTGTGTGAACAGGCGCTGATGTTCAAGTCTGAAGTCGAATTGCCGATTCTCAACTTGAGCCAATGTGAAAGGCGTGAACAATGCGGCCTGTTGTCAGTTGCTTGAGCTCATCTTTGTATTTCACGACGGATTGTTGTGGCCTCAGTGTCTGTCTGGCTCCTCAGCTCTCTTTGTTTCCTCTTCCAATTGGCCTTTTCTGTAGTTAGCAAAGTAGAGGCCGAATGGCTGTCGACCTGGACGCTTTTGTCGCATGGCGCAGCCTGCTCAGCCTTGTGCACGCATTCATTGTGACACTGTACATGATGATTGTCAGTTTTTTCGACGGTAGCGCATGTGGTGTCCATTGGCTCCGATTCTTCAGCTTCGGGACCGAATGTCAGCGCTGCACATGACAGCGATCGCGAGGCAGCTTTGCTACAGGTACATGCATTCGTTGACTGTTCGGACGCAGCACGGTAACGTTTAGTGATACTTGCCATGCTTGGTTTAGTTGTTACCTTGGGCTACAAACGTCAAGGGTAGTCAGCAGAAATCGACGCTACTGCATCCTTCCTGAGCTGCGGCTGTTTCTATTCCATGAAATCGTTTGGTCGTAAATGAAGGCTACACATTCTAGTGTAGTTTGAAGATGTATTAGGAGTCAAATTATCCCTCCTAATTACTGCGAGCCACATCTCCCGAACACCAGCGGCAGATAGTTTGCAGTGCACGACAGCCGCACAGTGTATTAAGGCGAAAGCCTTAGATAGCTAATCAAACTCGAAAATTGACCGTCGGCGGGGTCCAGCGGCGTCATCACAAGTGATTTAATAAATACTCATTACGTGATGATGTCGCCATATGACGTCACAGATTGGGGCAGTAAGAAAACCTTGTTAGGTGCAGAGATATATCAGATGGAAGCAGGAGATGTTCTGTACATTGACTGGGAAGAAAAAGAAGATGGCTTTCGCCTGTCAGTCGTATTAGGTGAATGCATAAGGGACTCTGTGAGTTTTTTCTTCTTTTTCAGTAAAAGGAAATAAAGAAAACGCCAGGCCTGCGCAGAACACGCAGCAGAGTCACAGCGAAAGCTGGAACAGTGGCCCTTCCAGAGCCCGTTGTCGACTCTCTTGGGGCAACTAATACAAGTACACATGCAAGGCACCCACTACGCCATAAACCACCGTGACTTCCATGAAGTAGGGAAGCACTCACTATGCCATTATTCGTCATTCTGCGGATAAGCGAGGTACCCGCTATACATCTCTGTAAGGCATTATGTGCACTTTGTTTGTGCTATGGCTGACGAAGACGAAGAATTGGTGGTGGTGGTGGTGGTGAAACTTCATTGCCCAAAAAGGGGCCCTGAAGGACACTCGGCTAGGTGCCAGGTGCAGAGGGCATCTCCCATGTTGGGACAGAGAGCCCGAAGCTCTCCGCCGCCTCACGGGCCTCCTCGACAGCCCGAAGTTGATCTTCTAGTGAAGCACTTTTCAGCACTTTGTCCCACTTTTGCTTGTTCTTCGCGTAAGTGTTACTCGAATGCACAACCACATAGCATATGGTTCAAGTCTACACGTTGACGACACTGTTCACATACATGTTGTCCGTCGTAGTCTGGGTCGACATGCTTCATTCGCCAGGGGTTGGGGTATGAGTTAGTCTGGAGCAAGCGTAACGTTACCGACTGGCTGCGCGTTAATTTCTTATCCGGGAGGGGAAACTATCGCCGGCCTAGATAAAAGAGCTTAGTAATCTCGTTATAAGTGTATAGGTGATCCCTGTACTCAATATGCAGGGTATCGGGGGAAACCGGATTGACGCGGTCGATGAGTCCTCGCGCCGCCTCGTGTGCGGTCTCGTTGAGATGCCGCAGGCCGCCCCCTAAGCTACCCATGTGTGCCGGGAACCATACGATGGAGTGATCGGTGATGTTGTGTCCGCCTAATATTCGCAGCGTCGTCTTCTTTATACCGCCTTTTGCGAAAGCTCGAGTGGCTGCTCTAGAATCGCTATATACTGTTGTGAAGCTCGAGTCTGTGAGAGCTGGTGCTATCGCTGCTTGTTCGGCTACCTCCGGCCTCTTGGTGTAAAGAGTTAGCGAGTCGCGCGTTCGTCCGTATCCGTCAATTACTACTACCGAGTAGGCGTGCTTTCCCGGAATGTGCACTGCATCCACGATAGCTGTCTGGTCAGGAAACCTCGCTGCGTCTGCCGCGAGGGCTCTGGCGCGGGCCAGTCTTCTTCCGTGATTGTGGATCGGGTGTATGTTTCTCGGGAAGGGGAGCACTGTAATTGATTTGAAAATGGTTTTAGGTAACTGCTGGACGTTGTCCCTTTCCACAATAGTGTTCAGGCCAAGCTTGCCGGGAATATCTCTGCCCGCTTTCGTGCTTGATAGGTGTGCGATCTGTGCCGTGTGCTGAGCCTCGATTATTTCGGCAAGGGGGTTGTGCACTCCTAGCTATAAGAGGAGAACGGTGGAGGCATTATCCGGGAGCCCCAATGCTGTCTTGAAAGCGCGTCGTATGTGCACTTCGAGCCTTCGCCGTTCCGCTTTTTTCCAGTTGAGCATGGCAGCCACGTATGTGATATGACAGAGTACAAACGTGTGGACCATTCTGATGGCGTTGTCCTCGCCCAGTCCTCTGTGCCTCTTCATGATGCGCCGAAACATTCGGAGCGCGTTCCCAATCTTGAACGTGATGCGTTCCAGCATCACCAAGTTGGAGCCGTTACTTTGGATGATGAGTCCGAGGATTCGTATTTTGTCGACCGTAGGTATGCATTTGCCGTCCGAGTCGTGTAACTCTATGCATGGAGGGAAGGGTCTGCGCCAGTCGTTTGACGGGCGCCCTCGTGTGGGAGGGTGGTAGCTAAGCAGCTCGGATTTTCTTGAAGAGCAGCGAAGTCCCATCGGGGTGAGATGGGCTTCGGTGACTGAGATGGCTTCTTGCATGCGGGCTTCTAATTCCGCATCGCTGCCACCGGTGCTCCAAACATCGTCTGCGTAGATGGTATGCTTCACATCTTCTATTTCAGACGAAGAATTATGGCTTAGCCTTTTATATTGGGTTGGAAGCACTCGGCTGCCGCGCTGAGGGCCCGGGTTCAAATACCATTCGTTTCTAGAATTTTTATCTTATTTCGCGCGATAGCGATTATGGATACCAGCGGCGGCGGCAGTCTATAACTACGGCGCCAAAATCGGCTGCTGTTGTGATATCATAACAGGTTTCTCTGTAATACAGAAGGGCCTCAAACACCACCACTTTCACTAGAGCCATGGGCGAGAGCACAGAGTGGCTGCTTACCAATGGCTAGGTAGCTGCTGGGTGAAAGCAAAGAATAATAATACGCAGCACTGGTGGTGTATATCGCCCAGGTTTCGCTTGAAAAGCGAGGAAGTACTTCATCGCTTTTCTGTTTTGTACCGCAATCGAAAGCATACAGTCTGAAGTGCCCAACGTTGCAGCGGTTTCTCTGGAAAGTGGGTAGAAATTTTTAAAACAGAATTTTTCGTTCTGCGTTCGGTCTTCCTCCATTGGTGTGAAACATGCCCACAGCACTGGTAGGTGGACGCGATCACGAATGTAGTGGCGGTAAAAATTAAAACTGAAAGCACGTGTGATTTCTGTAGAATTACTTTATTTTCGCTGAACACTAATGTAATGAACGTAACAGTCGTTTTCGGTGCGCTAGCGGTTAAATGAAGCCGTATTACACGATTACAGAACACTTGTTTTGCTGTAATCGCAGTCTATGCGTTTATTTTAGCACTGCTGCCGCAATCCAAGCCAAGTTGATACATCGAAAAGAGACGATAAATGCACGCCTTCCCAGGGCAGCACATATGAGACATCCTAACAACCATACAGCGGCACGGTACGACCAGCGCGGTAGCCGCATGGCATAGCGCATGAGTTGAAGCAGACGAAATCGAAGACGGCGCCGAAAGTAGCGCCACCGGGCGCCTTTTTGGCAGAGCAAAATGAGCAATAAACTGCTCTCTGACGCAGCCGAAACTGCCTCAAGCGCGTAAAATACAATTTCGAGTTACACATGTTTGTTTTTCAGCAAAATGATTCTACCTGGGAGGATTTCTTGTCCTACCAGTAGATTGAAGCATATCGCTGTTGAGTGGCGCTAGCGGTCATCCTTTCAAGATTTTCAACATCAAATTAAAAATGTAATTCCTTTTTTATGGGACAAAAGCATGCTCGTTGCAGCCGATGTGACGAACGATCTTTTCATTTTCACCACAATCAAAAAATTTTTTTTCAGAGCGATAGACAGTCCCCTTAAGGTTCTAATTCTTGGTTGATGATCCTATTAATCCTATTAAGAGTGGCCGATGTTTCTAGATTTTTTTCTAATTTCATTTTCTTTTATTTCGCGCGATAGTGGTTACGGACACCGGCGGCGCCGGCGGACAACTACCCCACTGCCGTTGTGGCCAGATAACAGCTTTCGCAGTAAAAAAAAAAGACAATCGTGATGCAGAGCGGTACAGAACGGTATGACATACTGAAGCATGCGAATGACGTGGTTCCAATAGCCTGAAATAGAAATAAAACGCGAATACTGTCAAACTCGCACGAAAGTATCGAACCGGCAGCACGGCCTGACAGACTGCTTGGGGAATACGTACAGTGGGCATGGGAAGAAACGCGAACATGCGGTATCTAGATTCTTTGCTGTTTCGCATTTATTTTGAAACTGTTGTAGCCTGGATGATTGATAAAAAGACAGAGTTATCCATAATACGATCAAAGGCCATCTAGCCTCTTTGTATTGCCACCACGGTTAGAGCGTGATGAAAACAGCGCGCCGATATGTTCGCGTTTCTTTCCACCCCCACTGCACCTGTGAAAGCCTGCGAAAAGCACGAATGCAATTAAACTCGGATGCAAACACGAATTCGTGAGCGTCGTAATACGCGCCGCTGTTCAGCGCCAGCTTCCCGTAGTCTACTCGCACAGCGCTGCCATGCGGCATCAGCGAGCAGAGGCGGAGCGGCGCTTGACGGCACGAGGAGAGTGTTCGCCCAGGCACTGAAAAAATAGAGGAGGTGCTGGTTGGTGTTGAGTCACGCGCGACAGTGTTTAGGCCAAAAGAGCCAAGCATTCTTGCAACAGTACAAGACATTGCATAGCGATAGCCCTAAACACCGTCTGCACTACACAGGAGTCCGTTCTGTAGATCCGCGTCGTGCAGCTGCTGTTGAGCGCTGAAACGCTACCCTAGAGCTTCAGCTAAGAAAATAGTAGCTTAGAAAATACATACCAAGAAAACGCCTGACGAAAGGAGGCATCATCAGTTTTGACGGCTTTCACGGGGTGGAGCGTGGCTACATTTGTAAGTATAAATTTCTGTGTTAATTAAAAGTTCACAAGATAGAAGCAATTATATACTGTCTTCATGCCGAAAATGAGTGGTTTAAAGCTTCTCACTCATAACAAAGCGCTCAGCTATAATTCGACATCGTCATTAGCCACCGCATCAACAAAGTGTGCAGCAATGTAGGTGGAAATATTGCATTGCAGACGCGTATTGGGTAGCTCGTTACTTCACAAAGTAATAATGAAATATGGCATAATGCAGGGGTCTCAAACCCTCGCTAGCGGCCTGGCCCGCGCATGACTGTCTTTGACCCCTATTTTAAACAGCCGAGCTGCTTAAGCAGGAGGAAAAAAGTGAGTCGTGCACAGAAAGCTATCCTCCTCATGAATGGCCTCTACCTTGCATGGCGTCTCGCGTCGCCGAGCAACGCGTTCGAAGAAGGAAATTAGGAGGCGAGGAGGAGAAGAAACAAACAAAACGAAATTTCTTGGCGAGGCGGTATTGTAACCAAGTGTACACGCGGTCCGAAGGCAAGCGTAGTAACCACTCGGCTATCCAGGCGCGCTAGCAGAACAAGCATTTATGAGAACAGTATGATTGCGTTGCTATGGGCGAGATAACGACCGAAAGATACAGAGAAATAAATCGAAACAAAGAGAATGAAGCACAGAGAAAGAGCAACAACGAATGAAAGACAAGGAAATAGAGAATTCACTCATTCCGGAGATCAGTATCGATATGTTTCACGAAACGTTATGTCAAATACCCTTCAGAAATTGCCCGTATATAACATGCAGGAAAGGCCCTCTTTCGAATGGCAACGATAGCTGACGTCTCCTTCGAGATACTCCTGCTGTAGATCTTAAAAAAACTGCTTCGAAAAAAAGACACTGCAAGCGTCATATCGGGTAAGAAATTAGGTTAGCAGATGTAATACTGCGCGCCAGAAGCGTAGACTCGCGCGATTTATCGCAGTATGCGTCACACTATGTGACTTGCTTAACGAGTGGGCAGCTGTAAGCTTCTCACCTATTACAAGGAGCTCAGCCATATTTCTTCAACGTCATCAGCCACAGCATCAACCATTTGTCCACGTACGTAAGTGCACATATTGCTTTACAGATTCGTAGAGGGTGCCTGGCTACTCCGCAAAATGATGAATTATGGGCTAGTCGTTAACTTGCACTGTACTTTCAGTAGTCGTCCCAAGATAGTCAACAATGAACTCGACAGTCGGATACAACTTTAGAAGCCTGCGGCATTTCCTCCTCAAAGGCGGGCACACACAACCCTGCACCAATAGGTGCGAACTCCAGACTCACGTCATGAGCCGGACGGCGGGTGACCACGCCTTCGGAGAACAAAGGCGAGTGCATGCGCGGGGCTATTTCTTTAGTTGCTCAGGCAATCGGCTGCCGCGCTTCGTTCGTTTGGGCGGGGCCTCTCCGGACTTCCTTAGTTGTATTCGACTGTAGAAGGGCAGCTCCTCCAGCCTAGGTGCGACTAAGCTGTGTGTTCCGCGCAGGCCTGGCGTTTTAAGAGCGGAGCTATTTATGCTCGGCAAACCACCTTATAGCGTTCGCGAAAACTAGCATCATCATCATGTCGGCGAGCGCTGTCTTCGTCCTCTTCTGTTTCGTTTACCGAACACGTGCGCCCGGCGCACGCTCTCCCGCATACAACTTTAGATAGATAGATAGATAGATAGATAGATAGATAGATAGATAGATAGATAGATAGATAGATAGATAGATAGATAGATAGATAGATAGATAGATAGATAGAAACAGGCACCAAAAGATATAGAAGAAACTAAGATCGAACAAAGATAGAAGAAACAAAGATCAGGACGAAAGAAGAAAGAAAGAGAGACATATCAATAGATCGAGAGGGGAAACGTGATGTAAAATCACGTAAGGCTAGTCACGTACCATGTTCCCCAAAATTCCCCTAACACTAATGATGCGGCATGTGCCCGCCCAACTTATGCCGTTGAAGCGGGGCAGGGACCAGGGTGCCGGAACGAAATCTTTTTCGTTTCAGTTTTAGTTTCGTTCCGTTTGTTTCGAAACAAAAAAGAAATGTTCCGTAACGGTTCATAACGGTTTTTATTTGTATGCAAACATTTGAAGTTAACTGAAAGATAAAAAAGTCAGTTTCGCCGCAAGGGCGAAGCAATGAATGCTATAGCAAGAAATTGGAATGTCACACGAAGAACGACAAGGAGCTCGATACTAGCAGCGCGCCCCTGAAGCACAATGAACGATGCCCGAAATGAACTCACAGTATACACAGGACAAGCATCAACAACTGTCACCGTTGTTACGTCTCTGTGTTTGAGCGACGCGCTGCAAGTGTCGACAATGTTTGTTTGTTTCCTCAAAATTATGGCACATACCCACTCTGGCAGATTGGCCAAGACTGCGTGTGGACAATGGAGAATCAGACGCTCTTAAGTGTTTCTTTGTCTTTTAAACTGCGGCGCGAGGGACCCCTATGCCTTTCCTGCCGCGCGGGGGCGTCTGACGCATGGTGTGCCTAGAGTCACTGTATATGCTACCTTTAGGTAGCAGAGTAGCGCATAGGTCCGGCTAGCAACCACAGCTATGCGGTGAAGTCGCACTCCATTTTTGCAGGCGACATGCCTACCGCGTCGCCGATAAACATGTCTGGCGTGTCGAAGGCGGGCGATAAACATTGGCTGTCGATGACTAGTGTTAATTGAGTGAGCTGAAGCGGCGGCGTCGAGAAATACAAAAATTGGCCCGAGCGTCAACTTCTCCGCAATGCATGGTTGCTAGCGGCGTTTGGAAAACAGATGCGCAACTCTGCTACCTAAAGGTAGCATATACAGTAACTCTAGGTGTGCCTAGAGTTACTGTATATGCTACCTTTAGGTAGCAGAGTTGCGCATCTGTCTCCAAAACGCCGCGAACAACCATGCGTTGCGGAGAAGCTGACGCTCGAGCCAATTATTGTATTTTATGACGCCGCCGCCGCAGTCAACTGGATTGACACAAGTCATCGAAAGTCAAGTTAATCACCGGTCTTCAACATGCCAAGAATGTCGATAGGCGACACGGCAGGCATGTCGCCTGAAAAAAGAGAGTGCAGCTTCGCCGCATAGCACTGGTTGCTAGTCAGACCTATGCGCAACTCTGCTACCTAAAGGTAGCCTAACGAGAGCAGTCTAGGTCTGCCCTCTGTTCTTTTTTTTTTTTGCTACATCACGAGTTGGTACAGAAAAGGGCCTTTTGACGTGCGCGTCTTAACGGCAGTTTTCAAATTGAAAGAAAATGTATTGGCGTTGCGTGATAGAAAGCTCGCTCAAGCTCTTCCCAGATCCGCGTACCACCAGCGGTAAATAGTCAACATAAATAGCTCACCGCTATTTCGCCGGGGCATATATGGCGTGTGGTTGAGTTGTCTAACGCAGCGCACTGGGGTGCGAGGGGTCGCTGGTTCGAATCCCCGGTCGGGTACGTCACAGTTTTTTTTTCTTCCGCTTTATTCTTCTTTTTGCCTTTTTTATATCTATGCGTACATATACATATCCGGGACATGATGGCAACGGCAAAAATTCGCCGAGAGTGCCCATATAATTGCTATGGCAATACAAACACTGCATTTGTGGTATACTTACTTCGTCTCCTCTTAAGAAAGTGGGATAGGGGTGAAATGAGTTATTCCCCCCTTCTTCAGAGCGGAAGTAACTATATCCATCTTTGCGCAGTGCACGAAATTGACAAGGACACAAGAGAAGAGGACGGGACAAGCGCTGATCTTCAACTGAAAGATTTTATTTAAAAAGACAAATATTTTATTTAAAAAAGATTTTATTTAAAAGACAAGCCATCAGTCTCATTATCGGAGCAAGAAATCCGTTTCATTGATCGAATGTAATCTTGCGTGGCACGTGTGTTTCTGTATATATATATTTGTCTTTTTAAATAAAACCTTTCAGTTGAAGATCAGCGCTTGTCCCGTCCTCTTCTCTTGTGTCCTTGTCAATTTCGTGCGCTGCGCAAAGATGGATAAGTTCCAACTCGCCCGCCTATCAATCCTACTACAGTAACTATATATACTACGAATTCATATGAACCCTGCGCCGAAGTGCGCCAAACTAGATTTACTGCGCCAGCCTGATAAAATCGGCTTAAAATTGCGCCAAACTGCGCCCGAGCCTCGGGTTTGACTGCGTCTATCACCCTCAGTCGCTCTGTCGGTGCGTCAAAATTTGTGAAGCATGATCTTGAGGCCACCAAATTTTTAACCACGGACCAAAGATTTTTTCGCAAAGGAAAGAGCGCTTGCACGTGCGTGCTGATTAATTAAGGCATGACGCCGTGCACGGTGCCGATGCAGATTCTGATACGCAAAACAAGCGTTCCGAAGAGCCTCGGGACTTCTAGACCACTTGGTGACGATTAAGTGTGGCGGCGATTCATCGGCTGACGTCTTCTGTTCCAGGAACGCTACCTGTCGCTCGTGTCAAGCGGCGCACGGCATGTGACTAAGTCAATGTTTAGTAATAACTACACAAGTGCCGGTAAAATGGCTGTCACTTCAGTTTCTGGACATTTCGGAACGAAATCGGGGAAACCTAGCAAGACGAAATGGAATATTGCGCCCATAGAAGAGCAACGCGGACGGTGGGAACACGCCGACACTTCTAAAATACATTCTCCATTATACTCCATTCGGAAGAAGTTTTTCGTAGTTACTTCCACCAGCACGTCCAAATATGTATCTATCTCGCTTGCCGTAAAAAAAGAGAACAAAAGTACTGTTTCTTTGGACACCGTAAGTGGGAGGGTCAATCATGCATGTTTTGCTTGCTTTTTTTAAAATGTGATCTCATTAATAAAGGCTTGTCTCCTGGTCGGAGCAGCCGCTGTTTCTTGTTAATATGCGTAGCTGTCAGTAGCGGGCCCGTTGCTGACGGCCCTGGCATCAAAAGGCCCACAGTCGGAAGCAGGCCCGTAGCCAGCCCCCCCCCCCCCCCTAAAATTTTGGTGAAGTATGTGTTTTTACCAAAAATAAATAACGAAAATAGGTATTTTTCTCAAATAGTCAAGGTTTTCAGCAAGTGGTCCCCTCCCCTCCCGAAAAAAATTCCTGGCTACGGGCCTGGCCGGAAGGCCCAGCTTAAGCTGGTTCCGGCGGCGTTCGTAGAAACTGCGCCTCTCATCGCCCAAGAGAGCGTTGGAGGAAGGAAAATATACAAAGAGAAGTGGAGAGGAGGCGGAGCATAATAAATAAATAAAAGGAAAAAATTCGGCAAATCCCACGCACTGTGGGAAGATGTAATGCGAAGCAGCCAGCAAATAAGAGCTGCATACATCGCCTTCTTTGCCTTTGAGCGAAATGAAATCATTCATGCCATGTCATCTAGTCCACCATATATCTCATGTTTGCCATGCACGCATGCATGCACAATCTAGTGTACACCATGCCAAGAAACGCATATTCTGGTATATAAATGAATGACCTGTCCTTTATGTTCATCACGCCCTCGTGTCATGCCATACCAATTTTGGTATATATCACGTTAACAAAACGGCCGGAAGCGCACCATGACAGTGGCATGTAAATCATACCGTACATGACATGCATAACATGATTCGATTGTTATGACCTCTCATTTATGTTCGTCATACAGTCACATCGCGCAATACCAATTTTGGTGTATATCAAAGGAGCGAAATGGGCGCGAGTGCACCATGAGTGGAGCATGTAAATCATGTCATACATGACATGAATATTATGGTTTTTCATGTTATCACCTGTTATTCATGTTCTTCATACAGTCACATCGCGCAATACCAATTTTGGTGCATATCAATCTAGCGAAACGGCCACGAGTGCGCCATGAGCATTGCATGTAAATCATGGCATACATAACCTCCATGTCATGATTTCCATGTTACCACCTCTCATTTACGTTTGTCATGCAGTCGCGTCGCGCAATACCAATTTTGGTGTATGTCAAGCAAGCGAAATGGCACGAGTGCGTCATGAGCATGACACGTAAATCACGTCATGCATGTCATGATTTTCATGTTACCACGTCTCATTTACCTTCGTCATACAGTCGCTTTGCGCAATACCAATTTTGGTGTACATCGAGCTAGCGAAGCGGCCGCGAATGCATCATGAGCGTGGCAATTAAGGCATGACATACATGACATGCATGTCATGGTTTTCATCTTACCAACTGTCATTCATGTTCTTCATACAGTCACATCGCGCAATACCAATTTTGGTGCAAATCAATCTACTGAAACTGCCGCTAGCGCATCATGAGCGTGGCATGTAAATCAGGTCGTACATGACTTGCATGTCATGATTTTCATGCTACCACGTCTCACTTACGTTCGTCATACTGTCGTGTCGCGTATCACCAATTTTGGTGTATATCACGCAAGCGAAACGGACGCGAATGCACCATGAGCGTGGCATGTAAATCATGACATACATGGCATGGATGTCATGGTTTCATGCTACCACCTGTTATTCATGTTCTTCAAAAAGTCACATCGCACAGTACCAATTTTGGTGTATATCAATCTAGCGAAACGGCCGCGAGTACGCCATGAGCGTGGCATGTAAATCATGTCATACATGACAAGCATATCATGATTTTCATGTTACCATGTGTCAGTTATGTTCGTCATACAGAAATGTCCCGTCATACCAGTTTTCGCATGTATCCCTTCATTTAAACGGCCGCGAGCGCCCCGAGACCATGTCATGTAAATCACGCTGTACCTGACATGCGCGTCATGATTTGCATGTTGGGACCTGTAGTTATGTTCGTCATGAACTCTTGTCACGCCGTACCAATTTTGGTATATATGAAATTAACGGAACGTCCGCAAGAGCCCAAAGGCCGTGGAATGTAAATCATGCTGTTCATGACATGCTTGTCATGATTTTCATGATATGACCTGTCATTTATGTTCGTGATAAGGCCATGTTATGACACACCAATTTTGGTACACATCCGATTAACAGAACGGCCAGGGAGCCCAAAGGCCGTGGAATGTAAATCATGCTGTTCATGACATGCGTGTCATGACTTTCGTGTTATGACCTGTCATTTGTGTTCGTGATAAGGCCATGTTATGACACACCAATTTTGGTACACATCCGATTAACGAAACGGCCAGGAGAGCACAAAGTCGTAGGCGGCTAGATAGATAGATAGATAGATAGATAGATAGATAGATAGATAGATAGATAGATAGATAGATAGATAGATAGATAGATAGATACGGTCAAAGGCACAGAAGTTCGCTTAGAAATGCTTCGCATTAAAAATTTTTTTTTTGATGAGGCGGGATTCGAACCCGGGTACCCACAGTCCGAAGGTCAGCCTTGCAACCACTCGGCTATCCAGGCACGCTAACAGAACAAGCATTCGTGGGAGCCACAGCGGGCGAGAGAACGAAAAAAAATAGAAGGAGGAAGAAAAAGAAAAACAGACACACACAGAAAGAGATAGAAAGATAAACAAACTGAAAGATAAGGCGGCGATGGTAAGGAAGATGGCAAAGGGTGAAGCATAGGGTAGCGTTGTATAGTGTATTACAGCAAGGGCGCGGAAAGAGAGGTGAGGGTGAGGAGGAGTGTTGTGAGGAGGAGGGAAGAGCGAAGCATATTGCCACGTGCGATTCCTATTATCACTTTTGCTGCAATCGGTTTTCGCTCACAAAGACTCAGCAACGCTCAGCGCAAACCGTGCCTCATTGTTCGAGATGCTTCGCGCTTATTGTAGACCGTTTTGTTAAGATTGCGCACAAGACGCGAACACTCCAGCTTATTGTAGAGCTTGCGCGACAGCCTGCGATAACGCTGGAATATTCGACGCTACATGTATAAATGCCGACACGCACCGCTTGTCAGTTTAATCGACGATCGACCGACGCCCTGTTCGCGACTTTCAGTGTACAGCGTGTATTGCCGTAGTTTGAGTTTTCATTTTCCGGCTACAAGTTCGGCCAAATAAAGAGTTTCATCTGGAACACGTCGACTGCTGTCTTCATCGACGTTACGATCACGTGACAATATCATGCCTTGTGTGGTATAATGTAGCAAGGGATGGGAAAGGGAAGTATGGGTGAGGAATGATTTGAGGGCAGCGAGCAGGGATAGGGTGAAGCATAGCATAGTCTTGTGTAGTACAGCGAGGGATGGGAAAGGGAAGTGTGGGTGAGGAGGAGGGCAGCACTAAAGCTCCGCTGTTTCCTCAGTCTTCGCAGCACTAGTGCGTAGCTGCCCTGATTTTCTTACTGTCAGATTTGCAACTAATCGAGATACGTATCTAAAGCTTCATAAAACCCTGCAATAATTAACTCTGATGTCTCAGTGTAAATGCAACTTGTTTCTCTAGTGTACTCCATTAACTGAATTTACGCGCTCCTGGTGCTCCCAGATGCAGAATTACCTGCTCCGAAGTGCCCCATCATGGAAATTTTTGCTGCTCCAAAGTGCTACAAAATGAAAATTTTGCTACTCCGAAAATTGCTCCAAATCAAACGTCCTCGGTAGCATCACTGCAACTTGCACAGCCAGTACCCTTCAAAGTCATAGTAATTATTTTCTCAGAGGTCAATCACGAATATGTTGAGCGGGCACAATGCTTTCTGTGAAGGGAGTGAGCACGATTTCAGCAGCACCATGTCATCGGGTGTGCTCTCTGATGTGCGAGCCCGCTATTCTGATGAAACAAGCTTCAACGCCGAGAATGCCCTCTCTACGTTGGCCTGCGTGACAGGCACACGATAGTCCACTGGCGTGCCGCTATTTTCGTTTTTTGCACAATATCAACATATCTCTACTTCGCAATTCTTGCTGGAAGTACGCGCTAATACAATGCCCTGCGACACGCATTATTGCTCACGCTGCATGACCTCGGTTGTTCCGGATGGCAAAGTTTTCCCGTCAAGCGAAAAACGATTTAAAAAATTTCTGTTTCACTCCGGACCGAAATAATAGATAAAGTTTCGGTTACGTTTTCGTTCCGGTCAAAAATATCGCTTTTTTTTCGTTTTTCGTTTCGTTCCGACACACTGGCAGGGACACGGGCTTGAGAGGACGGCTACTTCCTCGGGAATTCGCACACGAGCTCCGCTGTTGGTTCCCGCCTTGCACCACCAGAGCAAGCTGCGCCATATTTGACAATTATTAATGGCACCTTTTTCGTTCAATATGCAACTGTTCAGTCCGCATTCGAGAGATTCCTGTACAGTGTTATTACAGCTCTTTTGTAAAGAACGCAAGAACAGGCCAACAGACAAGGACTGACGAGGATAACACACACAGCGCTGACTTGCAACAACAGCGCTGTGTGTGTTACCTTCGCCCGTCCTTGTCTGTTGCGCTGTGCTTACATTCATTACGTGCTCCAATATGCTCAGGTTTCCACACTTCATGCCTTCTTTTGCAAAGCCCTTGTATCTTCCTCTTGATACAGGTTCACGCAAAATACTGGAAACGGCAGAACGATCGTTATACTTTTCGACGGAGCGCCGTTTCGGATGTCTGCACTCCGGTGACTGAGCACACGAAAGCGTGTTTTTCTGACACGGTTCATACACGCAGCTGCTCCATCTCTATTGCTGCGATTCATCATTTGTTTGCCTCATCACTCACCGCTGAAGCTATTAACGTCGATCGCTGCTCTCCTCGCCTGTCCTCGAAAAAAGAGGAAAGAAAAAAAAAGGCCGATCATAGGTGACCACAACTACGCATCGAGCATACGTGCGAACAGTGGAGCCAGCGAAGGCGACGGCCATTGCTTTATCCTCACGGCCGCCTCTGTTTTAGGAAAGATGCTTGCAGAAGTCATATTGACATGCGTAGCAGCGCTGACAACTGGCACAGTCGCTACAGCGCAAAATACGCAACCAATGCACTGACTGGTGAGGCAGTCAACTAAGTTGAGTATGGTATTTGGAATAGACAGAGACTAAGAAGTGACATTCACACGGGCCGAGCGCTGACTCGCAACTGAAAAAGAGTGTGAATGTGCGTCAATGTTACTTGTTAGTCTCTGTCTTCTAGCGCTGCATCAAGAATGCATTTGTAGCAACTAGCCAAACATTCTCTCCTGTTGGAGTACTAAATTTTGGTCGCACACATTGACGAAAATAGGTGACGAAAATTATTTCTTTTTGCTTTGTTTTTAGACAAACCACGCATTCGTTTTTTATCAAATATTTTGTAGCAGCGCACAGATAGGAAATGCCAACATTCGCATCAAACAACAACCCCGTACAAATTAAGCGTGTTTTCAATCAGATAATAATAGATAGAGCAAATTTATTAGAAGGCAGAGAGGTCGGCCTGAGCTTGAGCGCTCTAGCCTGCTACTCTGCACAGGGGAAAAGGGGAAGGGGAAAAAAGAGTAATGAAGATGATGATGGGGACAGGAAGAGGTAATGCGTATGTACAATAACCACGAAACACAGTGGTCTTCTTAAAGTCTATCGTCAAGTCCTGTACTCTTGATAAAATCTATGAATGCTCTTGTAGCAGTCGGTGATGCTGTCTGGTCGGACATTGCGGACAACAGATTAGTTTCACTTAGGGTGTTCACACCGATGCCGGCCAACGTTAAAGCCAGCGTCTTCCGTTCAGACACGTACAGAGGGCAGTCGCACAATATATGGGCTAAAGTTTCATCTGCTTGGCAGCGCTCACAGTTTGGGCTGTCCGCACTGCCGATAAGGTGCGCGTAGCGTTGAGTGAAGGCGACGCCTAGTCGAATCCGGTGCAGCAGACTGGCGTGGCGTCGCTTAATTTTAGCCGGGAGTCGAAAGGTCATGTGAGGGTCTGTTTCCCGCAAACGCCTATGCCGATGGTCTGGGTTAGACCAGTAAATTGTCGTGAACTCTCGCATAAGCGATCTTAACAAAGAGTTCACGTCACTTCGCGAATACGGAATTTTTACGAGAACGGCGCTGTTATCAGCAGTGGTTTTTGCTGCAGCATCAGCTAGCACGTTGCCTGCCAAGCCACAGTGTCCAGGTACCCATTGGAAGATGATAGAGTGACCATTCCGTTGCGTGATATCGAATGCTTTTATGATTTCGCAGATTATAAGATTCTCTACATTGACCGGGCACTGAAAACAGTAAATTATTTATCTGTATCTGAACACTATCCCATTCACAACTATACCTCAGTATATTATTACAGCGCTTCTGGCGTTCTTTCAGTTTTCAGAAATTGTCATGTGAACGCCTGTCGCGGATGATGATTGGATGAAGTGATCTCTTATCCCGTCTACTGAGGATACAACTTAAATACAAATGCAGAAATGTGCGCTGGTGAGCATTCAAGTGTAAAGTGAACTCTTGCCACTGAACTGTCAAATGTAATGTGATTAGGTTTATTTATTTTAATTAGCAATTTTATTTCCTTGCTTCTTAAATTTAGGGTAAGGATTAATTTTCGCTGCTGCTGAGTATGAATAAAACGAGCAGCCAAGGTGTTATAAACCTTAATCTCCACAGCAATCAAGTTAGAACAAGTAACTCAGCCTTTTTTAAGCTTTTTGGCGCCCTGTTGATTTAAACTGTCGCTTCAGAGTTAGGCCCACCTGTCGGAGCAATATTGGGTAATGCAAAGTCCGGACTCCCTCGCAAAGCATGCTGTGGAACCAGGCGCAACTAGCGAGTGCGAAACAGTCATTGAGCTTAATATCGCGCGTGTTTGCGCACGTGAGCACTCAAAAAGAGAGCAAAAAGAGGCAGCGACAGTCAAGTGGAACAGTGTGACATTTACGGTGATTGCGGCGTATATACCTCCTCGAGCAAAATTTGACGTGGACAGACTGCAGGAAGTACTAGATGCAACACCTAGCTGGACCGCATATTTTAGTAGGGAATTTCAACGCACATCACCATACTGGCGTGGCAGAAGATCGACTAGCGGGAGCGAGCCAAATGGCACGACGAGCGAACAGCGGAAGGGAGCACAACCAGCACACGCAAAGCCGCAGGCACGGAGGAAGAAATGGCAGGTAGCACAAGCGCAAGGCCACAACCAGCAACCAGCCAACACAAACTCCTGACGTAGGTTTGTTTACATATCCACCGCGTTGATGTCGGCGTCGCGAGGCGCTCGCATCCCGCTCAGTTGCGCGGTATGTACTTTAAAATTGATTTTAAATGTGTTCTAGGCTATATTGGCCCTTGATATTACGTAGACGTTGTGTATGGCTCCACATACATCTATTTCACTCATTATCTCGCCTTCGAAATGTTGTGCCAGTGCTCCATTAAGAAGGATGCCGTAGCGTCAGTCTTTGCAGACTACCCTTCATGTTTGCCACCCAAGGTAACAACTGAACAAACATGGGAAGTATCACTAAACGTGACCGTGCTGCGTCCGAACAGTCAAATAATGCATGTACCAGTAGCAACGCTGCCTTGCGATTGCCGCCATGTTCAACGCTGACATTACATCCCGAAGCTGAAGAATCGGAGCCCATGGACACCACATGCGCTACCGGCAAAACAACCGACAATCATTATGTACAGTGTCACAATGAATGCGTTCACAAGGCTGGGCAGGTTGCCCCATACAACAGAAGCGTCAGGGTCGACAGCCATTCGGCCTCTACATTGCTCACTGCCGAAAAGGCCAAATTGAAGAAAAAAAAAGAGAGCTGAGGAACCAGATACTGAGGCTAAAACAACCCGTCAACAAAAACAAAGACGAACTCAAGCAACTGACAAGAGGCCGCATTTTTCACACCTATCACATTGGCTCTAGTTGAGAGTCGGCACAACAACTTTACATTTGAACAGCGTCTGTTCACACACATCGGCCAACACTGCAGGAAGCGCGCAGCATATCCAGCTGAATTTTGTTTGTTTTTTGTACCACCATGATTTAGCTGGTTTAACCTCTGCAATAGTGGAATCACTTGGCATAGTTCATCATTTTCTGGTACCAACTGTTGCTTTCTCTCTGTGGCAACAAATGTAATTCTCAAAAGCTTTAGGAAGAGAACGGGTGATCAAGTATATCCCTGGAAGCAGTCTAGTGATATTTCGTGCTATTTAGCGCATGAACTCCAGGCTTGCGTGTGTGCGTTACACCAGCAGGCCGTAGCACGCATCACAGGACTTTAAGCACCCAAGCTTTCAGTATTAGCTCCTGGCAAATGCTGCTTTCGAAAATCGACTTTCAGACAGTCAAAAACTCTCAGTCAAGCGATGTAACGGTGACAAAACAATCTTCCGGGCATCACTGGCATGCGCTTTCTGGTATGCGCCTAGCAGACGACGCGCGATGCTTATCTACAGTTACCTCGGGTAGAAAAAGGGAGCCGCCCGGCGACCTAACAGCTTGTCACTATGAGCGGATTGTAGTATGCCTTGAGGCGCTCCACGTTGACAATGTCGCGCCCTCGACGGCGCCTGTCTGAAGATGGTTCGACGGGATCGATTAGGAAGTTGACCGGGGATGTGCACTCGACGACACGGTAGGGCCTTCGTATTTCGGCAGCAGTTTTGAAGAGAGGCCACTTGCAGTGGTAGGGACCGAGAGCCATACGAGCGGTCCAGGGAAGAACGTGGGCTCAGAAGTGGTGGTGCCATCACAAATGCTCTTCTGCACCTCTTGTTCATGCGTCGTAAATGTCTTGGCAAGCTCGCGACACTCTTCAGCAAGCCTGGCTGTGTCAGAAATAGGCGCACACTCCGATGGATCCGGCTTGTATGGAAGTATCGTGTCGATGGTGTGCGACGGGTGCCTTCCGTACAGTAAGAAGGGTGAGAAACCAGTAGTGCTCTGAGGGTCTGTGTTATTGGCCGCGAGATCGACCTATAGGTGGCAGCTGCGTCGCCGCGTTAGTGTGGAGAGGCGGTCGGAGGCGCGTATAGGCCTAGTGCGCTGCAGTTTTGACTGAATAAGTGGCGCCGCCCGCGGCGCGGCGCGTTTCTAGTCAGTCGCGGCTGAGAGCGGGTGCGTGCGGGCGGAACTATAGCAACTCGAAAGGACGAAGCTGAATCGCGGTCAAACAGGTGTGTAACTATGTATTGTGGCGTGTATCGCTGTCGCAACAGCTACAGAAACACTGTCGTTAAGCTGCCAAAAATAAAATTATATGGATTTATATGGAAGGCTCACGAGAACGAGCGATGACAGCGTCGGATAAGGGCGGTGCGACGTGCGAGATAAACAGACGTTCTTAATTTTTTAATGCTTTCCTTGCTATTACTGCGCATATTTACTCGTTGTGGTCATAAAGTCTGCCTTCTTTCAGCCCCGATGGAGGTCTTAGGCAGCTCGTGAAGCACCGAAACCGCATATGCAGTGCCCACTTCTTGCGCAACGATGAGAGAAGCTCGAAAGCCCTGCATTCTGCCTGTGTGTTCCGACACGTTTTCCTGCGTGCTATAGGAAAGGTGACAGCGTGACCCTGCGACGAAGCTTTAAACATCCTCGTATCTAGAAGGGGACGCGGCGATGGCCAGAGCCACGCGCATGACAGGAAAGTGCAGGATGTGTGCTCGCACTTGTTGACAAACATATACAAGGCGGCGACGAGCTTACACCATCTTCAGCGTCCACCCTTGCATCTGCACCTTGCTTCCACAATGTGCAATTGGGTCTATAGACAGCTGGGAAAATGTGCAGAAATCATCGAAAAGTCCGAAGGGAACGAGCCAGCGTAAAAACAAAAAGTGAGAGGAACGAACGTTTTTTCTCTTGCTTAGCCCGAACACCAACTAACACACGCAGACTGATTAATAGCGAGAAGCCCTGCTGAATAGCGAGAATGGATGGAAAAGTCAAAGGTCGCTCTTCGCGTAATGGATGAGGGAAGAAAAAGCACGAGCCGAGCGTGCCGAGCGTTGGCGATGTTGCTGGATGGAGGCGCATCTTCGTCACAATGCCTTTAATTTAATGTAAATATTAGAAGACCTTGATAAAACTTTGATAACCTGAAGGCGGACGTCCTAATCGACGCTCTTCACACACTTGCCACACACTTGCAACTGACTTCGAAGGGCCCCTTTGCTGACACAATTTGCTCCCTGACGCCGCAAACATGGTTAGCGGCGTAAAGATCACTGCCGTGAAGAAGACTGCTTTTATTTTAAATAACTTTCTACGTATTCAGTTCCGCGGAATCGACACAATCACGCGCGCTGCTCGTTCCGCAATGCCATTGCTCTGCTCCCATAGAGCGGCGTTCGCAGCATGACGCGACGGGATCACGCGCGCGGCCGCTACTCGCGGCGCTGACTGTCCTAGCGCCGCAGCGCCACCATACCAGCTGTCGAGGCCTATACAAATGCACACAGCGGCGCTTCGTTGTGAGCAGTTTGAGCCGATTGTCGGCGAATCAAATGCGTTGATTGCTGCTTACTGGTAATATATACACTCCTCATTGTTGAATTGCTGCACGAAGATCATCCAACGTTCCTATTACTAGTGAGTGAAGCGCAATCTGCAGATGAAAGGGATGCTCGCCCTGGATGACAGTCTGCGCTTACGCACTATATATATCTATATATATATATATATATATATATATATATATATATATATATATATATATATATATATATATATTGTTTTCTTTGTACGTGTTTAGCTTGTGTTCTGTGTACTACGCACTGCTGTAGCACGACTGCACTACTTAAGTGCTTACTTCTTGTTCTTTGTATACCAGCCCATATTCCTGCGCAATAAGTTCAACAGCACTGTTCACGCGAATACGCATACGCAGGTAAGATGTTAGCATAGAGCTTTCATCGATTGACTACGTGCACGACAGTGATGCAACAAAGGTCCGGTTATTTTGTGGAATAAGTGTCTTTTTTTTTCAAAATAATAATGTCCGCTGCCTTCCATCAATTTATAACAACTCCACACAAACGCTCAAGATAATGTGAAAAAGAAGGATGAGGTTTTGCGTGAAATTATACGGCATAAATGTAAGGCACGCCGTCGGGCTAAGAACACGGGTGGTTCTGCATAAATTTCGCCCTAAGTTCAAATTGCGCGCGGCAACACCGTTTTATCACTGCCGTGTCATTCCATTGTCTGTTTTTTGAGGCACAGTTTGAGTACCCAAGTCTCAGACTTCGGTCGTGGTCCCGCTACAGCGAAATATTTCGCTGTAGCGGGACCACGACCGTAACATAAAAGGACATCTTAAGCTCAACTAAAGCTCATATGAACTACAGTGCCGCAGTTATACACCTAACAACAACTCGAAAGTGCATGAGCCTCGTTTTCGTTTACCACGGAGTCGCTAAAACGCTGCATTCACACACAATTTAATTCTCCTCATGTTTGGGACTATGCCAAGCGCACTTTACGATGTGCTTGAACCAGAAAGCGGCGCCAACATTGAAATCATGCTGGCGAACGAAGGGTACGACACCAATACACAGCCCTCTCGAAAGTCGCACTCACTGATCTTATTACAATGCGCATGCAGCCGAGCAAGCCCATTTTCTTCTAATAATAATATCTGGGGTTTAACGTCCCAAAACCACGATATGATTATGAGAGACGCCGTAGTGGAGGGCTCCGGAAATTTCGACCACCTGCGGTTCTTTAACGTGCACCTAAATCTAAGTACACGAGCCTCACACATTTTCGCCTCCATCGAAAATGCAGCCGCCGCGGCCGGGATTCGATCCCGCGACCTTCGGGTCAGCAGTCGAGTGCCATAAGCCCATTTTCTTCTGTACACAATGTTAGGTATACGTACGAGCAGTTAAAATCGCGCTAACATAACAGAACAAACCGCCATTTGAGAATGTGCAGGGCGTACGCGCACATGCGAACACGACGTGGCTAGCAGACGAAGCAGGGAGCAATCCACACTAGGCGCGCTTTAGCCAGTAGCCGCCAGTAGCCGCCAGGCGGCGACTCCGCTCGATCCCGCGGCCAATAGGCGTAGGTGACGAAGAGCCGAATGGCATCCAATTGGTGTGATCGGTGGCGACGTACATTGAGAGCATGTCACCGAGCGTACGGTTAAATCGTTCGGTTAGGCCATTCGTCTGCGGGTGGTAAGCAGTAGGTTTGCGGTGAACAGCATGGCACTCTTTGAGAATGGCTTCCACGATTTCCGATAAGAAGATACGGCCTCGATCGCTGAGAATCTCTTGGGGTGGACCGTGACGCAGTATGAATCGGCGCAGAAGGAAGGAGGCAACATCGGGCACTGTAGCCGCTGGGAGGGCGGCGGTTTCGGCGTATCGCGTTAGATGGTCAACAGCGACGATGGCCCAGCGGTTACCAGCCGAAGTCAGAGAAAGGGGTCCATACAAACCGACGCCCAAACGGACGGTTAGGGCAAGGTAATGGTCGTAGACCTGCTGGCGACACGTGCGTTGCAGGTTTTCGGCGTTGGCAATCGAGGCAGGAGCGAACGAACTTCTGCACGTAGCGGTACATCCCTCGCCAGAAGTATCGTTGTCGAATGCGGTGGTAAGTTTTGGATACCCCAGAAGGCGCACATTGCGTGTCAGAGTGGAAGGCCTCGCATATTTCAGAACGCAGACTGCGGGGTAACACTAGTAGCCACTGGCGGCCGTCGGCGTTGTAATTGCGTCGGTGCAGTAGGTAGTCACGAATGGCGAAATGGTGAGCTTGACGACGCAACGCGCGAGTGGTTGGTGTTGCCGACGGATCAGTGAGCAAGTCGATCAGCGAGGTGATCCATTTATCCTTGCGCTGTTCGGTAGCGATGGTGTGAACGTCGATTGAAGCAACAGCTATGTGAGATACTGAGCAGGGGGCATTGTCGTCGGGCAAGGGAGAGCGCGACAGGGCGTAGGCGTCAGCTTGCTGGCGTCCGTTGCGGTACAGCACGCGAATGTCGTAGTCTTGCAGGCGAAGTGCCCAGCAGGCGAGACGGCCTGAGGGATCCTTCCATGACGACAGCCAGCATAGTGCGTGATGGTCGGTGACGACATCAAACGGTCGACCATACAAATAAGGTCGAAACTTTCTAAGGGCCCAGATGATCGCCAGGCACTCTTTTTCCGTGACTGTGTAATTGGTCTCGGCTCTGGTAAGCGTACGGCTTGCGTATGCGACGACATATTGGGGAACCCTGGTTTGCTCTGCGCAAGGACAGCGCCGAGGCCTACACCGCTGGCGTCCGCGTGTACATCCGTTGGGGCCGTAGGATCGTAGTGGCGTAGTATGGGAGGAGACGTCAACAAACGACGGAGATTTGCGAACGCGTCGTCACACTCGGACGACCACCAATTTAGGGGTCCGTTACTTCCAAGGAGCTTCGTCAGCAGCGATATGGTGGTGGCAAAGTTTCGTATGAAGCGTCGAAAGTACGAACACAGTCCTACGAAACTGCGCAGTTCTTTGATGGACGTAGGTTGGGGAAATTCGGCCACGGCTCAAAGCTTGGCCGGATCGGGAAGGATTCCGTCCTTGGACACGACTGAGGATTGCCGAGGATTGTCAGCTGGCGTGCTGCAAATCGGCACTTCTTCAGATTCAGTTGGAGGCCGGCGTTGCGCAAACGCGTCAAAACATGCCGCAGACGTTGGAGATGCGTGGAGAAGTCCGGACCGAAAACCACGACGTCGTCCAGGTAACACAAGCACGTGTGCCATTTCAAGTTGCGCAGAACGGTGTCCATCATGCGCTCGAAGGCCGCGGGCGCATTACAGAGACCAAACGGCATGACGTTGAACTCGTACAAGTCATTGGGCGTGACAAAGGCAGTCTTCGGTCGAGCGTCATCCGCCATGGGTACTTGCCAGTACCCCGAGCGCAAATCAAGAGATGAAAAGAATTCGGCTCCTTGCAGGCTGTCACTCGCGTCGTCGATTCGCGGCAGCGGATAAACATCCTTGCGAGTGATCTTGTTGAGCCGCCGGTAGTCCACACAGAATCGCACGGAACCATCCTTCTTCGCAACGAGAACAACGGGAGACGCCCACGGGCTGTCCGAGGGTCGAATAACGTCGCGTCGAAGCATATCGTCGACTTGCTCATTAATGACCCGACGTTCTGCGGGAGACACGCGATATGGACGTTGCCGCAGTGGTGGTTGGGCGCCAGTGTCGATGCGATGCGTAACAGCGGAAGTGCGACCGAGAGAAGTTTGCCCGATATCGAAAGAACGAAATTCTTCCATCAGGCACAGAAGTTGGGAACGCTGGACCGATGTGAGGTTGTCAGCAATGGAGGACCTAAACACATCAGCAGGTGACGACTCGGACGTGGAAACAGGTTTGAGCGTACGGAAACTGGGACAGTGCGTGTCATCGGGTGCGTCCATAACTTGTGCGTCTTCGAGGGGTTCCATTCTGCCGAGACACTCCCCTCGCACCAACGTAACAATGTATGGAGATGCGTTGTTAACAAAAATAGCGGTGTTGCCCTGAGTGACTTGGACAGTCGCGAACGTACCAGCAAGCCTTTCCTTGTGCAAACGTGGTCAGATGGCGAAATGAGTGCAATGGTGTCGGAGAGACCGGCACAGTCGACTGACACAGCCGTCGACGAGTTTGGAGGTACTTTGGTATCGTCTTTGACGAGGATCTTGCTCGATGCCGATGAAGTGTCTGCCGGCGTCAAATCTGAGAATGGGGAGAGTTCGATTTCGGCTGGTGCACAATGAATTACGGCGTCGTGGCGGGAGAGACGTGGGCGCATCGGCGACAGTGAGCGACGTCGTGGAGACGGAGAGCGCCGAGCAGATGGAGCTTGGCGTGATGTCGGTGACAGAGGCGTAGGTGGGCGTAAAATGTGCGGTTTGACTGGCTGGTGGCGGGCGACACGACTTGAGGCGGCTGGACGCGATTGCAATAGCGCGCCACGTGGCCGGCGTAATCGCATGCGAAGCATGTGGGGCGGCTGTCAGGTGTGCGCCATCTGTTTCCTGGAGCAAGGCCCGCCCATCGCGCAGGACGTGATTGACGGGGTGGCGACTGGTATGACTGCATCGTGGGCTGCGGTGGTGGCCTCTGCATGAAGTCGGTGTAGGTATCCGGCACAGCCGCTTCGAAGGACTGATGTCTAGAGGCGGCTTCGGCGTGACTGTGTGGGGCTGCCGTAGGTACTACTGGGGACGTCCTTGCGACAACTTGGGCGTAACTCAGTGGTGAAGGAGCCTGATGGTGGTGGTGGTAGTCTGGCATGACCTCCGCGATTTCCTGCTCAATCGCTCTACGGAGGGGAGGGAGAAGAGTGGTTGACGGCTGTTGAACGTACTGAGGTTGAGCAAAGTCCAGCAGAGAGAACTGGCGCGCGATTTCCTCGCGCACGAATGACTTCACCTCTGCGAGCAAGGCGGAGTGGTCGGATAAGTTCGACAAGCCAGCGAGCTCGGCTTCGCGGGATGGAGAGCGACGGGTCATGAACCGCTGCCGGCGCAGCTCCTCGTAGCTCTGGCAGAGCGTTATGACCTCGGACACTGTGCTGGGGTTTTCGGCGAGCAGCATCGTGAAGGCATCGTCGTCGATGCCTTTCATAATGTGGCACATCTTGTCAGATTCCGACATGGTGGCGTCGGCATTCTTACGGATAGCTTCAATGTAGCTGGTAACGGTTTCGCCGGCCTGCTGAGCTCGTTCTCGCAAATGCTGTTCGGCCTGCAGCTTACGAGCGCCAGGACGGCCAAACACGTTGATAATGGCGGTCTTGAATTCGAACCACGTCGTAAAATCGGATGCGTGCTTGTTGTACCACAGGCCGGCCACACGCGCGAGGTGGAAAACCAAGTTGGTCAATTTTCCTGCCTCGTCCCATTTATTGGGGACACTCACGCGTTCATAGATCGCGAGCCAGTCCTCCATGTCGGTCCCATCTGCGCCAGTGAATACTGGGGGGTCGCGGATACGAGGGACACCAGGACAAGCGGTCGGAGCAGGAGGCGGCGTTTGCTGAGCGATGTCTTGCGGCATGGTAGACGGCACGGTGCGGGATCGAAACTCCAGGGGCATCGAATGGAGACCGAAGTTGTGGTGACGGTACAGCACTCTCCACCACTTTGTAAAGGCGTTTATTGACGGCGGGATTGATGGCGACGGTGCACAACGACGACAGTCACGACGGAGCGCAGACTCTCAGGAGCACGAGCACGAGGGGCGTGCTCTCCGAGAAGAGGCGAAGAGGGCGACCCTCGAGAAGGCGCTCGAGAGGACGACCCATTACAGCGTTCCAATGCTTCTCTACAGCATCGTCTCCTGGACCTGACTCCATCAGCTATGCTGAGCTGTCACATCTGGGTGACAAGACGAAGATGCATCTACTTGCTATGTTCAATGCCATCTGGAAGAGGGGCCGCCTCGAGCCTAGTTGGAAACGGGTTCAAATCATCCTTGTCCTCAAAGCTTGCAAGAATCCAACAAATATAAACTCATATTGTCGGATTGCTCTGCTCAGCTGTGTGCGAAACGTTATGGAGAAGATGGTGTTGATGCGTCTGGAGTGGGTTCTGGTGAGCGCTAACGCCTATCCACCCCAGATGTCGGGACTCAGAAAGGGCCGCAGCAGCATAGATAACGTCATCAGTGTTGCTAACTGCATTAGGCTTAACAAACTTGCACATAACATTACTGTTGCTGTGTTCCTCGACACGAAAGGTGCATTTGATAACGTGACATATGAGGCGATCTTACACACTGTGAGGTCTGCAGGAGTCAGCGGCTGTATGTATAGCTGGATTTCCGACTACTGACCGGTCGGTGTATATGACTACGAAAGATGGCGGCACCACTTTCAAAGAGTGCCTCGTGGGCTCCCTCAGGGTGGTGTATTAAGCCCAACTTTATTTATTATGTCGCTCATTGGCCTGGAAAAATGTGTCCCTGCATCGGTTGAGATATCCTGATATGCAGATGACATCTGCATATGCTGCAGTGGTCGCAACTGCCGTGTACTGGGCGCAACGCTGCAGCATGTCATTCGCTCTGTCAATGCTTTCTTACTGACGCGTGGACTATCATGTCACTAGAGAAGTGCGCCGATATTGCCTTTACCAAACGGGATATGTCGCACAACTTAAGGGTTGGGGGCTCCCACATCCGATGCCTGTTCAGTCACAAAAATATTGGGAGTGACCTTCGACAGATCAATGACGTGGTCTCCTCACATTTGATCACTCAAAGAGCAGATCGCATCATACGCGAACATCTTCAGCATGGTGTCAAGTAAAGCTGAAGGCTGCTCCGTGACTGCACTACTGCGCATGTATACAGCATTATGTGAAGGTCTCCTGCGGTATAGTCTTCCTGCACTACAGGGTCTCACCAAATCAAATCTTCAGGTGCTCACGAGCATGCAAGCCAGAGCCTTGAGGGTGTGCCTAGGCTTACCAAAAACACATCCACAATAGGGACCTTGACAGAAAGCAAACGTCTTTCGGCTGCTCTGCTAATGAAGCAAGAGTTCCTCTCAGTCTGTCTGCGTTTTGCGGCCAGGATACAAGATTATCCACTTGCTTCAGTCAACACGTCTGAGGTGCGGATGTTACTCCCCCTCACGTATGAAAAGCTGTCGATATTGTCGGGGCCTCCATGGCAGCTTTCTTCCTGGACAATAGTCACGACAGTGCCGGGGTTCTAGAGCAAGAGAAACGCGCCTGGGCCAGCGTTGACATACTTTGCTCTCGAACACAATAACACCAACTATAAAAAACGCCGTCACGTATACAGATGGGTCTGTCACAGATGGATGAACTGCTGTAGGTGTTTGGATACCCTCGGCGAATGTCACCATCGCAGCCACTCTCAGTCACCGTACTTCCGCCGCTGCCACTGAGCTGGCTGCTCTGCGGAGGGCGCTGGCGTATATCAAAGATCAGAGACCCGATTCTTGGGTGATATTCTCCGACTCACGAGCCGCACTGCCGTCCCTAATATCACCACGTACGCAAGATAAACTAGTCCTGGACATCAGACGCATAGGCAATAATGCTCATGAGCTACACCACGAGGTAATACTGCAGTGGCTAGCAGCTCACTGCGGCATAGAAGGGAATGTTCGTGCTGACACCGCTGCCAGAACTGCACATGACACGGCATCTGAGAAAATCGACATTCCTTTTTCAAGGAAAGGTGCAGCGACTTTCGTATCTGTGTTTGGTATCACGCCGAATCTACAGCGAACAATATGGTGCGATGAAAATAACCCCTACGGACCGCTGCAGAGAATAGATCCGACGTGTAGCTTTTATATGCCACAGGGACTAACCAAACAAGATGAAACGTGCGTTCACCGGCTGAGACTCGACGTTGCCTATACAAAATACTTCAAGCACAAGATCAGGCAGTCGGACTCACCGACAAGCACGACATGTAATGCTCGGGAAGACTTAAAGCACGTACTATGCGACTGTTCCCGTTACGCCGCCGAACGAGAGATTCTGTAGACAGAACTTCACTTGCAACGCGGCGCGAGCTTGGAACTGCGGCACCTTCTCGGCCCGTGGAAAGACAGTGGTTGCGCGATACGCAACACCAAAGCGCTGTTGGTGTTCTGGAGGAACACTGGACTAAACCTAAGTTTGTGAATAACTCTTTTGTGTAAGTGAGTTTCTGCGTATGTTACTGTACGTACCGTTTGTGTGTATATGTGATTCGTTGTATATGCTATAGCACTCTGAAACGTGGTTCCGAAAACACAGCGCGGTTTATTAATGTATCTCCGCCATTGTTCCAACTACCTCTTCTTTCTCCACAGCAGACTACCCACTACTAGTTTATGTCCTAAGTGTGTCGTGCCAGAAGAAGAAGAAAAGTATGCCACAGATAGGCCCCCCCTGCAGACAAGTGGCCGTGGGCACTTGAAGAAAAAAGAATGATCAGACGGAGCCTGTCAGAATGGGTGCCGGCTTGATCCTTTCAATGCTGACTGTGTCTTCGTGCCCATTACGCAGGATTGTAAAATGATGTTCAGAACGCTTGATGACTGGGAAAGGACCGTCATAGCGAGGCTGAAGAGCACGGCGAGACGCATCGACACGAACGAAAACGTGTGAAGATGTCTGTAGGTTTGCCGGTAGAAAAACGTCGTTCTTAGTGTGAGCTGAAGTTGGTGATGGGCGCAAGTTTTGCATGAAGATCCGCAGACGCTGGACGAAAGAAGATGGATCCGAAACACTCAGCGTAGTAACGGGGCTGACGAGGTCACCAGGCAAACGGAGTGTGCAGCCATAAACCATCTCGGCTACAGAGCAGGCAAGTTCTGGCCGAAGTGTTGAACGCAGCCCAAGAAGCACGATGGGGAGGTGTGATACCCAATCTTCGGCGTGAGGCTGCGAGGCGAGTGCTGCTTTTAGATGACGGTGGAGTCTCTCTACCAAGCCATTTGATGCTGGATGATACGCAGTTGTGCGAATACGCGCACAACCAAGTAGAGATGTGACAGAGGTGAAAAGCGCTGACTCAAACTGTCTGCCTCGATCGGTAGTCACCGTTGATGGAACACCAAAACGGCTAATCCAGGTAGCAAGAAAGGTACCAGCAACTGTTTCTGCCGTGATGTCAGGCATTGGAGCTGCTTCAGGCCACCTAGTGTACCTGTCAATACACGTAAGCAAATACGTATTTCCCCGACATGGAGGTAAAGGCCCGACAATGTCCAAATGAATGGTGTCGAAACGTGCATCAGGGAGAGGGAATTTTCCCCATGGAGGCTTGGTGTGCCGTTGAACCTTGATACGCTGACACGTTGTGCAAGTGCGAACCCAGTCACGAATGTTAGCGCGTACGCGCGGCCAGACGTAGCGTTCAGTGACCAGGTGTTGCGTAGCTCTTACGCCTGGATGGCAGATGGAGTAGAGGGTGTCAAAAACAGCACGACGCAGCTGTGAAGGAACATAGATACGCGTGCAGTTGTGTGAAACATCGCACCAAAGCGTAACGTCGTCGTCGGGAAAGTTGACTTGTTCCAGTCGGAGGGAAGTAGAGGATCGGAGTCGTGGAAGCTCATCGTCTAATGCCTGTGCCTCCGCGAGCGAAAACAATGAAAGGTCGGTGGTGCCTGTCGTGGCATTGATGGTAATACGACTGAGAGCGTCCGCTGCACTGTTAAAGCTGCCTTTGACATAACGTATGTCTGTGGTGAATTCGGCAATGAAAGCAAGGTGTCGAAGTTCTCTAGGAGTGTGCGTGGCACTGCAGGAACGTAAAGCCGAAACAAGTGGCTTGTGGTCGGTAAGAATGGCAAATTGTCGCCCTTAAAGGAAGTACCTGAAATGCTTTACCGCAAGGTAGGCCGCGAGGAGCTCCCGTCCGAAAGTACTGTATCGGCGCTCCGTGTCGCGTAACTTGCGGGAAAAGAAGGAAATTGGAGCCCATGCACCATTGATCCATTGATGAAGAGCGGCTCCAACTGCTTCTGAAGAAGCGTCCACCATGAGGCTAGTGGGAGCAGTTGGTGAAGGGTGGTGCAGGAGGGTGGCCTGGGCGAGTTTGGTCTTAACGGCGGCAAAAGCTTGATCCGCGACCGTGTCCCAGGGAAGTGCGGCTGACTCGGCTTGCGAAGTCGAGAGTAGTGCTTCCAGAGGCTGCAGCAGTGTAGAGCATGTAGGGATGAAGCGGCGATAAAAATTGACGAGTCCGAGAAAACGTCGCAGACTACGTATGGACGTGGGAGGTGGGTACTCGAGGATAGCTTGAACCTTGTCAGGTAGAGGAGTGATGCCATCTTTAGTGATCTGATGTCCGAGGAATGCTATCTCCGAGACTCCAAACTGACACTTTTCTACATTGATGACAAGGTCGTAATCACGAAGTCGAGTGAAAAGCTCACGTAGATGTGCCTTGTGCGTTTCAGCGTCCTTGCTGGCAACGAGAAGATCGTCGATATAGGCGAAACAAAACGGCAAGCCTCTTGTGACTTCATCTATAAAACGCTGAAATGTCTGAGCTGCGTTCCTCAAACCGAATGGCATTCGTAAATACTCATAGAGCCCAAATAGGGTAATTATTGCAGTTTTGGGAATGTCAGAAGGCTCAACGGGTATCTGGTGATAAGCTTTCACAAGATCAATCTTCGAGTATACTGCTGTGCCGGTTAAAAAGGCAGTACACTCCTGAATATTGGGTAACGGGTATCGATCTGGAACGGTGACTGCATTGAGCGCCCGATAATCGCCACAGGGCCGCCAGTCATTGTTCTTCTTGGGAACCATGTGTAGCGCCGACGACCACGAGCTTGATGACGGACGAATGATCTGTAGCTGTAACATATGCTCGAACTCGTTGCGAGCAATTCGAAGTTTATCAGGGCCAAGTCGACGAGGGCGGCAGTGAACCGGTGGGCCTGTGGTAACGATGCAGTGGGTCACAGTGTGCTTGGGGGTCTTATCCATTGCAGACTGCGTTGTAATCTCCGGAAACTCGTTGAGCAGAGCTGTATATGGTGACGTAGGCGGTTTCACGAAAGTGGGGTTTAGTGCCGTAGCGCGTGACAGAAAACCATTGACCGATAAGCCGGTATAGCTATCCACCAGGCGACAGCGGTTCATATCCACGAGCAGATGAAAATGCCTTAAGAAATCGGCGCCTAAGATTGCGTAGCGTACGTCTGCTATCCAAAATAACCACTGCAGTTTCCTCTTGAGACCGAGATCAAGGGTCAGAGACTTCTGTCCGTAAGTTGCGATGACCGAAGAATTGATCGCTTGTAAAGGAGTAGACTTCTCGCGGAGACGCCGGTCAGTTTTGGACGCTGGAATTATGCTGACTTCTGCTCCAGTGTCCACCAGCAAGCGAAGACCTGTGGTTCTGTCGGTGATGTGGAAGAGGCGGCTTGATGCTTGGCCTTGATCGCCCGCCGCTGTTATTGACGATCGGCCGGAGCGTTTCCCATGCGCCATGAGCAGGGTGGCACACATCTGCGAGCCGCGGCACGAAAACGCCGGTGATAGTAGCATGTGTTCCGCGGTGAAAAGCGGTGCTCGGGCTGGTGAAGGGGCCGTTGCGGAGCAGGCGACGTGAGAGATGGTCGGTGTGGACGAGGCTGGTCATTTAAGTTGCGAATGCTCAGCAATTGCAGACGCAAGTTGGCGACTTCAGCTGCGAGATCTTTTACCGTTTCTCGAAGGGAATCTGCTTCGGAAATCGGAGAGGTGTGGGCAGCGTTTATGACTGCCGGAGCAACGTCCATCATGTCATCGGCCATTTCTGCCAGCTCCGACAGCGTCTTATCCTGAGCTGGGACAAGAGCCATTCGCACGGTAGGTGGAAGACGCTGTAGAAACAACTCACGTAGTATGGATGTTTCTAAGCCGTCCGGCTGGTCCCCAAGCAGGTGCTGCAGGTGACGTAGAAACTGTGTGGGACGGCGGTCCCCGAGCTCTTCGTTGCACAGAAGTTGCTGAATGCGCCGATGCTTAGGCGGAACGAGTCGGTGAAGAAGAGCCTGTTTGACTGTCGTATATGGAGTGTCACCAGGCGGGCCCACGAGGATGTCGCGTATTTCGGCCATTGCCTGTAGCGGCAACGCTTCAACGAGGAGCTCATGCTTGCGAACTTCTGACGTGATGCGATGAATGCGGAACTTGTTCTCGACTTGAATGAACCATAAGGAGGGATCGGCAAGCCACAGCTGTGGTAGCGTTATGGTAGTAGTACCTCCAACAACGCCCGAAGAGGGTACATGGCCGGGTGCAGCGGCAGCGGTACCAGGGCTGAGGCCGTCGAGATGCTCACGCTGCTCCATGGAAGGTCGCGTTCGTAGTCCGGGTCACCAATAAATATAGCACTCTGAAACGTGGTTCCGAAAACACAGCGCGGTTTATTAATGTATCTCCGCCATTGTTCCAACTACATCTTCTTTCTCCACAGCAGACTACCCACTACTAGTTTATGTCCTAAGTGTGTCGTGCCAGAAGAAGAAGAAAAGTATGCCACAATACCATAGTCATCACCCGACACCCGGAGTAGCAAATCAGGCGACAAACCCGCCTAACCTCTCCGGGATTTTCATTAAAGATTATTATCTCTCTCTTGTGGTTTGTTGTGCCCGCGGCCTCCACGATCGCCAGGGCTAATCTCGGAGGCCACGCTCTTGTCCTTGGTTGTACCCCGCGAAAGCGGACACGCTCGAATCCCCATTTGCAGTATATTCGCAATGCCCACGAACTATAGGTGGCGCGCCGTGCTTTTCAAGATGGCGCCAGGAGGAGGGTCAACCCGTTTGTTAGCATAGGAACAGATAGGACGTACGGCCCGTGCCACTTTCACCGGATGAAGTCATGAGCTGCGCTGAAATGGATACGAGATTAAAATACCTTCTCAAACCATGGAAAGTGCTAAGTACTCGCCACCTAATTATTTGCTGCGGCGTGAAAGGTTATATTTCAGCTCCGCTACCGTGCATACCGATGCTTCGCGAAATCCTGTGCGTGCTACATAAAACTGCATGAACTAGAATTGACGTATGAGCTGAACGGCACTCCGAGGTAGTACGTACCGAGCCTGCCTGACGGATTTGCCGCAGTAGTAGGTCGCCAGCGAGTAGCGCCATCGCTGCTGCACGGGACCACACCTTTAACGTGGTGATGGTTTGTACGCCGTCGTCATTACTTGCGCAGTCGGGAACGCGGAGTTACGTCTTCAACGGAACACAAGCATTTAGCATCCCATTCAGTAGCGCTTGTGTCGCAACCATGCTGAGACGCTAGCCGTGTGCAATTCACGTCACTCGCTTGTTGCAGATCGGAACATTAATATCGGAAAGAATGCACACGTATGCTTTTCGCAACGTCGAAGAAGTTAGCCGAGAGGCGTGGATTGTGGCCGTGACTGCACGTTCCATCGCTCTAACCATTTCGCTTCGCTAGTCGAGCTCGAGCGTGTTGGCGGCATGCGGCGCTCCACAATATCCAAAATAATTGTGATACATGCAATGCACATGAGGAACTATGCTTTTATTTTGATCTCGCTCAAGGATATTATACATTAAATACAATCAAAGTGACTTACGAGCGTGAAAGAACATTAACGCACGAGGGGACGTGAAGTGCAACTCGCTGCTCGTGAGTTAGCAGCTGGTGGTTCATCGTCGCTGTCACTCTCGGTGCTTTCACAGTCTTCTACGTCCAGTGAAAAATCCTCGTCGTCAAGATAGTTTCTTTCAACATCACTGCTGAAAGCAATCTGAAGAATTTCCTCCGCCGAACGACTTCGACCACTCCGCGTCACCACGTTTACAATTAGAGAGACGTCTGGGCGCAGAGAACATTAGCTCTCAGACCGGTCAACAAGCAAATCGCTTGCAGTGTGCTGCCACCTATCAACAAACGTACAAAAACAAGCGGCGCAGCGGTGGCTATGAAACCCAACACACTGGCGAAGGACGGCGTGGATGGAAAGCGTTCGCTCCACGAAAGGCGTCGAGCAGACGCGTCCTCGAATGATTGAAACGTCGCCCGCACGATTCGTAACAGCGCTTTGCTGACAAAGGATAGAGGCCCTATTTTAATGTATCGCCAACCTGAGATCGCTCAGTTATACAAGAGCACATCGCGAGCCCGCGTGACCTCCCGCGTACAGTGTTATGGGACTCATGCACTACAAGAAACACTGACCAATGCTATATGCAAGTAAAACAGGGTGAGCTTCAACTGAATATATCAGACGATAATATTTAACTAACCTACGTGGCTGCAGAAAGCCTCGCGAAGCTGATAGTATGTGTACGCTCTGGGCTAGCATTGAAAGCGCGAGTTGCCACGTATTTTCACGAAAACTTCGCGCCTCGCAAGAACGAATCAGATTTCTCGTGTCACGGAGGGCCCGCTTTGTTCACTGATGCAGGGAACATGCAAAGCCGTAGTGTTCCTTTCTTGCCAACGCGTTAACACTGAGGCTAGCACAGCCGAACAAGGGAGCGACTGCGTAGTGCTGCCATTTTGTCGTCTACTAACCCTCCTCGAGAGGACGCTCCTGAATTCCGCTTGGCGGCACGACAGTCTATGGGCATTGCGAATACAAACGGAAGGCAACCGTCAACAAAACATTCGAGGATGCGTAAAACAGTCCAACGCGAAGGAAGCCAGATGAAGGGAGAAGACAACTGAAAAGGCGTTTTAAAAGCGCCAAGGCCATTCATCCCTGACAAAGCTGTGCCACTGATCGTAAGATACACAGCTAACTAAACGGATCGTGTATGTACTTTGTGGTGAGCGTCGGAACTCGCAAGCCCAAGTTGTCTTTACATTCCCACGCCTCCGCACCCGCACGTAACATAAACTCTGTGCCGTGAACCTTACTTTGTGTGTCATTTCTTACACTGTACTTTTGTGCATGCGTAAGACAATCTCTCGTTTACGCTTTCCCTCTCCTCTCTTTCCTTCCCCTTCTCGCGGCGGCGGCCCGCGCTGGCGTGCCGCCGCAGCTCAGCAGTCGGAAAATAAACAACCATACAGCACGGACGTCTCGTCTCGCCGTCAGTCCATCCGCCGTATCCTCTCTACAATTGGTGACCCGGTTTTCTTAACCGCTTTCACATTGTCTGTATACCAAAATTGAGAGTTGCAGCGCGCCGAACTGACTGTAACTTCTTTTGCATATTGTATCCGCAGTTCGCTTTGATGAGCTTCCTACTTTTTTTGAAGCGCGGATTGGCGGAAGAACTATTCCAGTTCTTTATTTTCCAGGAAGCCGTGCCTCGACACAAACGAGAGAAGCGCGTTCTGTTGTGGCCTATGCACATTCGCTTGTGAACGGCTCTCTGCACAACCCAGCTAGCGCCAGGGCAGCAATGAGAACCCTGGCAGCGCTGTTTTTCCCAGCGCCGCATGGGAAGAGGCGTGCGTCTATGTCGTAGGACGTGTCGCTAGGCTTGGTCGTCGCCCTCCACAGGATTTGTGAACTCGGAGGGTCAACATAGCGTTCCTGCATGAGGTTCTTCTCAAATTAACTGACATTGTTGTCTTGTAATAAAGTAGCAAATGTGGTAACCCTCTACGGTGTTATTACATTACGCTACGATATAACGATGCGTGCTTGAGTCTTTATAAGCTTGTGTTCCTTGCAAATTGCCCCTTTATCTGAAGGGCCAGCAGCAGTTATGAAATTACGTAGAATTTAGACGTCATAAGAAAAAACTGCGCAGCAGGACGAGACACCAAGAAAGAACTGACGAAAACGTGCGCAGTTTTTACTCACAACTAGTTTATTCAAAACCGTGTCAACCTTAAAAAGCCGCAGCAAAGGTGATGTGTCACAAACAACGAAAAAACACGTCATTCCGCGCAACCAATAAACAACACCGGTCAAAGATTTCAAAATGACGATCACTGCCGCCTAGTTAATGATAGCACGTGGACCGCAGATAGTCGAACTCCTTGTCGGACAAACTGATAGAGGGAGCGCTGACACATCTTTCACCCTTTCCTTGTTACGTGAATTTAGACGTGTTGCTGCAGCTCAAAATGTCACGTCATAAGAGAAGCTAAAACACAGCCGTTTAACGTTTACCGCATCGTTATGGCGCAATTATAGGCTACGCCCTCGATAGTGTGTTTTAAATATATTTTCGCCTCGCTAGCGAAATCTGCTGCGCAGTTTTACCCATTAGATCGCCGGTATGTATGCAGCACGTTCGAGTCAATGCTTTGTTGAACATTTCACAGCTGTTGTCATGGTTTGTACACTCTGTCATAGGGATTTAAATGCATCAGGTTAAGGTATGTATCTGCAGCCGGCAAAGCAAAATGGAGGTACTTCATTGTGCATCCTCCATATGCGATTTTTATTTACAGATCTCTCCCGAAAATGCCGCAAAAAATTCAATTTTCCGGACGTGTGCCTATGACAGCGCTACCCTTGCATCAGCGACTTGAACACATATCTTTCCAGATAGACACAGGACCAAATTTCTTAGAAATTAAGTAAAAAAAGTCCGCTTTTCGTTCCGTCACGTAGCTTCGGCTTCAAATGTGCTAGACAAATTTAGTGTAGGTGGTTATATAGCGTCGCACTTTACATTTTATTGGAGACAAGCGAAACTAGGTACCTGCTTAATGCCAAAATAATCTACTATTCCTGTGCGTTGATTTGCCAGACGTGCCCATTGGTTGGCCGATGCAAGGTAACAGAGTATTCATAGGTAATCTCCAGGATGACACTACTGCTGGCACAATTTGATATAGCCACATTTATTATCTCCTACATCCATCTTTTCTAAGAGACACTACTATTTTCTGCTTGCCATTAAGATCCAATGGACCACGCAAGGGCGATGCGATTTGCTACAAGCTTCGTCTATTCTTGCAAGAATGAAGTTCAACGATTCAAGTTCCCACCAGTCATATTGAAGGTGAGGCACTCATCCAGTAGCGCGGAATGCGTAGTACGTCGATAAATGTCCAGATATTTATGTTGGAAGGCACGAACGCGCTTTTGAGGACACACACACCACATCGTTTTCTGCTAACGCCTGAATAACCGCCACCTAAAGTGGCTTGCAGTCCGTGCATATCGTGGAAGATTTGCCTTGGTCCAATTGTGAAAAAGGTTCGCAACAAGCTCGCCGTAAAAGCAGTCGAACTGTGCTTGTACTCAACTGAGTGTGCATCATATCGGTTGAAGGAAGTCACGATACTTTGTCATAAATGAAAAGTCTCTGTCCTGAAATATCCGTAATTCGAGCTTATTAGAACATTCGCGAAGTTCCTCTTTCGAATGAAGCAAGGCTTGTAGGCTGCGATATCGCGAACTCCGGAGCGTAGCACAGCGTGTCTTAAGAGAGTGGCCCTGAATAGAAACCACAAATTTCATGCAGAAAAGCGTAGACTTAACGTTTGGATTGTAAAAAAAAACACGCCTAAACGAAGGTGTTTCCTTCGCTCTTTTAGCATCACTGGTGGCAACAAGGCTCAGTGCGTGGCATGTGCATCTGATTTGACGGGGCGATATGATTTGTGCAGTGCATATATCGTCGTACATCGTCGTTGTCGATTCAAATAAAAGACCCACATCGTCGTGAGCGTTTACAAATAGAAAAATAAAATGTAACGACACCGAGGAATCAAGAATCCAATACGGTCGCCATTACTGTTTATTTCCGTTCCTCTTCTTTTTCGCCCTCTAATAACTGTACCCTTGCGTCTTCTTTTCCATCTTCTTCCTTACACTCCCCCCGTTGTTTGTCGTCACCCCTCCTGGGGTGATACCGAAGAACGTTGCTTGTAGCGGCGAATTCAAGCTGTCCGTCAGTGAGGTAGCCAATGGCCTTTAGCACACCTTGCTGTACCGATATTTTTACGACTTTAAACGGTCCAAGAATTCTTGTGTCGCTACCGGGCAGACCCTCCCGCACAAGCACAAGATCATTCAGTCCAATATCCGGCTTGTGTCCTTGGTGTCGCTTGTCGAATTGGAGTTTCATCGCCTTTCGGTATCTCCTTTGTGCCTGGTTGGTTTTTCGGTGTTCAAACAATTGCAGTTGATCATGATATTAAGTTCTTGGTCGGCTGGCAGTATTGGCACTTCGCCATAGGCAGCAAAATGCGGGCTGCAGCCAAGACTCGTGGTGTGTGTTCTGTTGTGGTGAGCCACAGCCGCTCCTAGGCAGCACTTCCATCCGCCTTTAAACGTTGGGTACATGGACATGAATTACTTGATGTCACGTATAACCCTTTCCGCCATTCCATTGGCCTGCGGGTGAAATGGAGCGCAACGGCGTAGTGTAATGCCACGGCTATCTGCCCACTGCTGAAGTTTCTTGCTTAAAAATGCGGGTCCATTGTCAGATATCACGACTTTCAGCTGTGAGAATATCGCTCGGTCAAGCAAGCCGATAACGCTGTTCGTGTCTTCTCGTCCAGGACGTGCCGCTACTATTCTGGTGCACTGATCTATGGCAATCAAGAAAGACTGTGTCTTGCGAACCCTGGAACTATTCTTTTTCAGTTCCGCAAAGTCCACGTGGACGACTTCAAAGGGTTTGTCCGAATGGTTTGGCAAGACGAGCTCGTCGGGTCGAAGCCTGTATTTCGCTTTATTCACTTGACACAAGTGGCACGACTTGACATAGGCTTCGACGTCTTTTTTCATGTTTGTCCATGCGAACCGTTTGAGAAGCTTGTTGTACGTTCGCCAGAAGCCATCATGACCACCTGATTCGGGGTTGTCGTGATACAAGTGAAGCACTTTCGGAATCAGTGTGTCTGGTACGACGAACTTGCCATCCTTGAAGTGTAGACTTTCATACCCTTCCCATAATCTCGTCAAGTTAACTGTTCCATGCGGGATCTCGACCGCCAACCGAGACAGGGCGTCGGCGTCAGTAAGATGGCTACCTTCACGGTAGCCATCTTACAAATCGTACTGTTGAAGTTCATTGACATATCGGGCCAATTTTCCCCTTGGCTCCGACATATTCAACAGGTGCGTTAATGCTTCCTGATCCGTATATAATGAAAACTTTCTTCCGTCGATGTCTGATCGGAAGTAGCGCACTTGCCATTGAAACAGCAAGAGCCTCCTTCTCAGCTGTGGAATAATTCTGCTGGGTAGGGTTGAAGGTGTAGGAGTAGTATCCTATAACCCTAAGCTGGAGGTGAACTGGGGTCTCTTTGGTACAGAACTGCCCCTGTACCATAATTGGAAGCGTCCGTATTCATCTCGAAAGGTAAACTATAGTCCGGTAGCGTAAGAATAGGGTCTGATGATATACGGCGTACAAGTTCTTGATAAGCCCTTTCGCAATCTTCGGTCCAAACAAAAGGCACTTGTTTCTTCGTGAGCTCCGTCAAGCACTACGTCATCTTGGAGAAATCTTTAATAAAACTCCTGAAGTGGCCTGCGAGTCCAAGAAAAACTCGAAGTGAGTGAATGTCATGTGGCTTCGTGAGCTTTGCGATCCTTTGAACGGACTCCTGTTTGGTGCTCTTGGTGGTCCCGTCGAACACTTTTCCAAGGAAAACCACTTTCGACCTAAAGAACTCGCTTTTCTTCTCATTGATCTTGAAATCCGCCTCACTAAGTGCTTGTAACACTTTCCCGAGATGTCCAGAGTGCTCCTCTTTTGATCTTGAGTACACTATAATGTCGTCAATATAAACGTTGCAGAAGACTCCCAAGTGTGGCTTCAAAACACTGTTCATTATCTTCTGAAACCAAGCTGGAGAATTTTTCCAGCCAAATGGCAGCCGGTTGTACTCATACACGTCAAATGGCGTAATGAATGCCGAGAACTTCTTCGTTTCTTCTTGCAGAGGTACTTGCCAGAAGCATTCGCAAAGGTCGAGACGCGAAAACACTTTCCAGCCTCCGGTTTCATTGATTATTTCGTCAATATGTGGCATTGGAAAGGGTAAAAGGTCAGTCTGCTTATTTATCTGCCTGTAATCGGTGCAGAGACGAAATGTTCCGTCCTCTTCTGGTGCAATAGTTATCGGTGAAGCAAAAGGAGACGTAGAAGGGCGTATGACACCGGCATCAAGCATTTTCTGTAGCTCTGCCTTCAGCCACAACATCTTTTCTCTGGACATTTTGTAAGCCTTCCGCTTCACTATGGTCGTATCTCGGAGCTGAAATGGTACTTCAAACTTAGTGGTCGCCTTCGGGTATCCGCCTACACAAAGTAACTCAGGATACATGCGAGTGACGTCTTCTGCGGCGGTGGGCTTGCGGGGGTTTTCGGCAACGGCTGTAAAGGTAGTCAGCAGGCGATCATCATGTGTGGTAACTTGTCCATCCCAATAAAGATTCAAACGTAATTCTTGCATTACCGGGCGGGACAAAAGAAGTTGATACTTCACTTCGTTAAGGGCCAGTGCTTTTACAGTCGTACTCTTGCCCTGACACGTAATCAAGATCTCTGTCAATTCATCATACAGTTGTTTACTGCCATCATAGCCGTACACGATGACGGGACAATCTTTTCTTATAGTTAGCTGAGGAATCGCGTCCTTGTTAATGACAGTGATTGACGCTCCACTGTCAACTAGAGCTTTCACATCCTTCCCATTTACTTGCGCAGGTACGTATATTAGCTTGGCGCGGTCCTTGAGAAAAATCTTTTCGTATGCTTGGGACGAAGGGTCGTCAGAACATCCTTTGGTAAATTTCCTTTTCTTCGTCTGCGTTGTGTTTTTCGTAGACTGCTCGGGTTCCCTGAATGGGTCTGGCCATCCAAGTGCTGGAAACATTTCAGCGGTAGTCACTTCGCTTGCCGAAGACTGTCGCTGTTGAACGAACAACAGCTTCATAATCTGCAGTAGCTCCTCAGGCGTTCGTGGTGCTCCAAGCTGAACATGGCGCTGCATGCATTCAGGAAGTCCCAACGTGATGAGGCACACAAGTGATGAGTCGGGGAGTGCAGAGTCCGCCGCATGCAATAGCCTCCGCTTCTCAAAAAAGTAGTTCGTAACAGGACCAGAGAGGTACCTCAAGGCTATTGCACGGTCCCAACTTCGAAACTTGCTTTCACAGAATGTCCCTAGAAAGCTCTGCCACCAGTCCGCCCAAGGATTTCCTCCCTTCTCTGTTGCTCGGATGTCATGCCAGGTCTTCGCAACGCCTCCCAGGTAGAATCACATGTGCGTTATTTTGTCGCGAACGTGATTCCAAAAATTTTGATCGCATGCGTATTCGTAGAAGTCAAGCCAGGCTTGAGCACTCAGTGATGATGATCCATCGTAGATCTCTGGCTTAGTTACTTCCAAAGGTGGTTTCAGAGATCGGTCAACTCCTGTCTGCATTATAAGCTCCAACAGATGTTGTTGCCGCTTGCTATTTTGTTCCTGCAACTTGAATATATCTTGGAAAATATGTTTGCCTCTTAACGGGCTGTCTGTTTCAGCAATCTCCTCTTTTGTCAGTCCGGCTTCTTGTAGTCTATCTTCACTATGGAGCCGACCAGTATGCGCGATGGCCGCTTTAAGTTCCTCGCGATTCATATCTTTTTCGAGAATTGGCGATATGTCGCCGAACAGTCAGAGCTCACGCGAACAGATTGACTTTCCACCATAGACGCAGCATGCAACGCTCACCGTCTTGACACATATTGCAGCGACGTCGACGCGCATGGTCGTCGGAAAATCGGAGCTGTTCAGGCGCGCCCAGGATCCTGCAGTAGACTGCGCCAAAATTGTAACGACACCGAGGAATCACGAATCCAATACGGTCGCCATTACTGTTTATTTCCGTTCCTCTTCTTTTTCGCCCTCTAATAACTGTACCCTTGCGTCTTCTTTTCCATCTTCTTCCTTACATAAAACATTGAAGAACGAAAATGATTTCCACATAAGCAAAGGAAATCTACAGGTTCAGAATGCGTTCTAATAATATTTGCTCACTTTTAGCTGTATCTGTACGTGTGTTACAGTCTCAGTTATGTACAGAAACGATTTGACGCAGTTTGTAGCACATATACTACGATAATTCTACCAATGTCATGGCTAAGCCTGTGCGAACATTATTTTCGTCGCTGTTTTCTAGGCATACGCCAAATTCCTTCAACGGCTTAGCGCAGTCGCTGGCGTTGTCAGTGACGGTAGCCACTATCTTCGGCAGGGATACGTGATATGTTTCGCTAATTTCCTCTAAAATGTCGACTACTCTGCCGCACGTGCGACTGCCTGGGAATCTTCTGCTGGCCAGTGAGAGGAACTTCCGCGAAAGCGAATCCGAAAGCGAATCGCAAAATTACTCCTTCTGTTTCGAAGACACGCAGACACCCACCCATTAAAGAGGCACACAGATGAAGTTACGGCGAGGCGTGCAACAGGCGTCATCAGTGGTCGCCACGTAGTTCTATGCTGAAAGCTGTGCGCGAACGTAAGAAATCATCTTTACCCAGTCCTCATCAATTCCTCGGCATAACGTGCTATGCGACATCACAGTGTAACCAGCGCGTAAACCTGAATATTTAAGCAAGTCTATGCAGCTGTGAAACTCTTTGGCATAAATTATACAATTCAGAACTCAGGCTCAGCGCACCTGTCACAAGCGCGACGAAGTCTGACTCTTCGACGCTAGACAGTGGATGCAAACCATTCCTGATGAACTCGCCAATCAGGTCCTCGACCTGATTGGCGAGTTCATCAGATCCCTTGAGATCCCCGAGGAGCCTCGCATAGTTCTGTCTGGCCTGTCGTGTCAGAAACGGCAGATAATTTAGTGGGTGTTTTTTAGAGCTCTTTTTGTACACCTCGAGTCGCACGGCTTCGACTGGACGCACACGCTGAAAGAATGGTGTGGATAATAGCGTCTTTTACTTCTGGCGCAGTGTAAGATACGCGACCACCCGCAATAGAAACACTTATACGTCGACACGTTTGCTGACACAAGAAACCTGAAAAAGGAACCTGAAATATATATTCGTGCGCGTTTAATGGTGCACGTTTCTTATGATATAGTAAACGAACAAATGTTACTCAATCATCCATTGGCCAATTTTTATTCACGTGGATTGAAAAAGCCGGCAAGATGACAACGATGAACGCATGGCACTGGAGCAGCAGGCTTTATGGTAGAATAACGGTAACGTTGACGTTAGCCCGACGCCGATTAAACAACATGAGGACGGCGCTTCGTAGCCTGACGTGTAGCGCACGTGGTATCCTAAAATCATTTCATCATCAGCCTGTCTACGCCCACTGCAGGGCAAAGGCCTCTCCCATGTTCCGCCAATCAACTCGGTCCTGTGCTTTCTGCTGCCACGTTATACCTGCAAACTTCTTAATCTCATCTACCCACCTAATTTTTTGTCTCCCCCTCACGCGTTTGCCATCTCTTGGAATCCAGTCAGTTACCCTTAATGACCACCGGTTATCCTGCCGACGTGCTACGTGGCCGGCCCATATCCATTTCTTCTTCTTAATTTCAACTATGATATCCTTAACCCCCGTTTGTTCCCTGACCCACTCTGCTCTGTTCCTGTCTCTTAAGGTTACACCTATCATTTTCCTTTCCATCGCTCGCTGCGTCGTCCTCAATTTAAGTTGAACCCTCTTTGTAAGTCTCCAGGTTTCTGCTCCGTAGGTAAGTACCGGTAAGATGCAGCTGTTATATACCTTCCTCTTGAGAGATAGTGGTAGACTACCATTCATGATTTGATAGTGCTTGCCGAATGAGCCCCATCCCATCCTTATTCTCCTAGTTATTTCACTCTCATGGTTCGGCTCCGCGGTTACTACCTGTCCTAAGTAGACGTACTCCTTTACAACTTCCAGCGTCTCGCCACCTATCGCAAAGCGCTGTTCTCTGCCAAGATTGTTCCACATTACTTTAGTTTTATGCATATTAATTTTCAGACCTACTCTTCTACTTTCCGTATCGTGTAAAATCATTTACAGTTACGTAAAACGTATGGTAGGAGCGTTAAGTACGTGGCATTGAGACTGCGGTGACACTTGTATTCACTCTCTTGTGTTCGCATCAGAGCAACGTCGCAGCTCAGCAGACTATACGTAGAACAATGTCTCATCGAACGGTTTCCGTCCTTCTCTCCTCAGCGCCCGCACTTTCCTCATCGCGTGGCGCGCTTCGCAGTTTGCTCAATTACTTCTCGGATCGTACGTATTCATTATTGGCAGCATTATATAAGCTTAGTGAAGGCAGTATCAACTTGAGCAGCGTGGTTGAGCCAGTGTTAATAGCTTTGCACGGTGATGTTCAGAGATCAGTACTTGTACTTAAGACACACATACATGCTTTCATATGTACCGGCAACACAGATAGTGATAGACGTCTTGCCAGCGGTATCGCGGTGCAGATACAAGATACCCAAAGAGTATCTAAGATTGTCACACACTTCGGTGATGCCCCGCCGGTCTAACGAACGCGCTGCGGCAGACTCGGAGGCTTCCACATTATGTAGGCCTGCGACACCTGAAAGGCCTCGAAGTGGTGCATTTCGAATTTTTAATGGCCGGTGGACCCGTGCAGGGTTACACGTGTAGTGGTCGTCAGTATGCCTGACGGGCTCATTGAGCAGACACGATCATTTGATAACAAGCATTTAATGAGAACAAGGGCAACGCAAGAGATACAATGTGAACAAAGAGGAAACAAAAACACGCGCGATGTAAAAAAGAACGACACAATAAACTATGCACTGAATGAATAACTACAGGAAAAAAACAATACAAAGCGGCATGTTAACAAGATAACTCAACACGATGGAAACTAACAGAAATTCAAAAGAAAGAAAAATATTGAGAAAGATGATGCTCCCGCTTCGGAGCTTCTATGCGACGCAGCGCACACTAGTACAGTGAAATTTTAAAGCTGGGTTATCATAATAAAAAAAACGGCAACAAAATTATCACAATAAAATGTTCCGTGTACAGACCATTCCAGCTTGTAGTGCTCGTAGGGGAGCTGACGTGGTGCCGCAGGTGATCTCGCAGCCGCGGTAGACGATGAGGGTGCACGGAGTTGCAGCCGACCCGATTCGTTGCGCGGGAGACTCCGCGCTCGCCGCCTACGCGAGACTCCTGACACCGATGAGCACGCTCTTCTCTGGTTCAACGTCAACTGCCGAAGCAGCCAAATTCTTTCGCATCGCCACCGCAGGTGCATTCAATTAACGCGTGCATTTTGCTTCGGTGCGGGAAAACATCGGAGGTGTCGTTTCTGCAAAGCCACTTCTTGGAAGTCTCCCTCCAACCACCACGGCGCCCTTCCTTCGGCGAAGGGGCGCGCGAGCGAGAATTGCTGACGTTTGGACAAAGATACATGCGTCTTGGATACTGCCCAGCACTGGACACAAACAAGCCCGCTGCCGGCCATCTTAATGCGTTTCGCGCATGCGACAGGCGCACCAGTTAAGGAAATGCTCACTTATTTGTGAAAGGATCCGGCGCTCATTGCTTCCTATTGTCAGAGTGAATTCGCGTATCCATTAGGCCTACCATCTTGTCGTCTGCCATGGCGATGCAGCACAACAGCGCGTCAAGTTTACACAGTCGCGGGGGTAGGTAATAAGAAGCGCAACACCTTCATTCACGTATACGTTTTCATCTAAGGCGCCAGGCATACTTGCATTTTTAAATGAACTGTCGAGCGCGAAACAACCGTCAGCATGGCGTCGCAAACACATTTTGGAAGACAGCAAAACCGCGAGAAAGGTTAGCTCTTCCGACAACAAATGTTTGCACACGGCATGCATCAGTGCAATCCGCACAACATGTAGGAGCAAAGTGTGAACTGTTAGCGTTTCATGTATGCACACAACACACGTCTATCCGTGCTTGCTCTTTAAACAAAGTAATCGTTCGTCGCGCGCGGCTGTTGGGCTCCGTTGCTCCAATTCCGGGTAATTTTGCCTTCCAGTGCACGCAGGCTTCGACAGGCTACGACGCTTACTGGCTGAGGTAGTGGCTCCCATACTAGATCTATACGTCAAAGTACTATTCGAAGCATCAAAGCACTATTCTGTTTTCTAGATTTTTTTTCTCGCGAAAAAGAGCAGCGTAATATCTCCGGTCTGATCAACTTCACGCATCAGAGTTTTCATAATAGCGCTATGAACATCGCAGGATCTACAGTAGCGGTTTAATAAGCTGAAGCGGTTTAATAAGCTAAGTCCTTACATGATTATTACTTCCCTGTTTGCTGTACAAATCTACCCTCCATGCCCAGAAATAATGTGAACAAATTGTCTTTTGTTAGTGTGGAGCAGGGCTGGGCAGAGATACTCAGAAAAGTATTCCGGAGTACAGATATTGAAATACATGAACTGGAAGCCTAAAATACAGATACTGAGATACATTTGCCTTTAACGTAACGGATATTTCGGAGATACTTTTGCAATAAGACGAAAAAAGTATTCCGGAATACAGTTACAGCGATACAGATACTGGAATACTTTTTTTATTTCAAGGATGCTCACACTACGCAAAGACACTTATTAGTGCGGCATGATTGTAATTAAAGTTACAGCGCATCGAAACGTTCAGTTCATTTATTTATTTATTACGGTACCCTCAGCACCATTAAGACATTGCAGGGGAGGGGGCGGACAAAGTACATAATTAGTAATAATGACATAATTACAAGTATCAATTGCAATAAAAATACACTATTTTACAGCAACAGTAACAAGGATTGGACACCGAATTCGACATACTTGGCGAACAAACTAAGCTATACTAGAAATAGCACACTTTAAGCAAATCACTCGAATCACTAATGAATCTCTTCTGGTGCACTAATGAACCTCAGTGAATTGAGAAAAAGCACACATTTATTTTGAGGATCTGCTTTGCTAAGAAGGTTGCTGTGTAGGCTTCTCAAATAGGCTGTCTTCTAACAGCGTCGGTTCAGCCTCAGCACAAGACTCACGAAAAAAACAAGTTTGTCTACCGCTGAAGGCGAGCACACATTCGTGCTATAGTGAATAAATACCGCCTTCATAGCCGGATTGCTCTGTAGCGTGGCGATATCTTTTCTCGGGTCATCTAGATACTGAAACACTTCCGCCCTCACTTAGGTTGTTCTGACTGTTCAGAATACGAAGTCGGTCCCCATCTTCGGAATCCTCAGCCGTCTGACCCTGTCGGCTTCAATGAAGCTGTCACCACCACCGACGCTACCAGCACCCATTTTAGAAAGCCGCAACAGGCGAAGTCGGCTCCGGCGGTGGGGGAGCCTGCTACCACAAAAGACCGTTTCACGCATGTCATCAATTAGGAACGCACCCTGACATTGGAGAGGTGGCTGAAAGCGCGTCAAAGATAGCCATCTTCTAGTCACTTCCGCCGCGACTACGGGAACTTCTTTTGGAAGTGTCGCCGCTTTGAGAACTGAACGCCCGCGAAGCATTGCCAAGCCTGCTCCAAGGCGGTATCCGCGCGGGGGGTCGCGAAGTAATGGCTTGCCATCCGAAAAAAATTAGGCGTGCTGCACTGACCTTGAGAGACAGCGACTTTCGTCGGCAGAGGCCGACAACACTGCCCCCGCGATTCTGCCCTCTGCATTGTCGCGCGCTTTATCACATGGACCTATAGTGATTTTCTAGTTCACTATACATGGACCATTCTGTGCTTGAGGGGAAACCATCGCCGCCCTATCTGTCGGCGACCGGCGGCGCGCCTTTGCTTGTCTTGGCACAAAAAAGAAAAAAAAAAGAACGTCATTCCCCATTGGAAACAAGCCCCAACTCATTTCCGGCACAAAAAAAAAACAATGTAACGAGATACCCGTGTCCTGCATAGTATCGCGATACAGGCGATACATCGTAAATGTATTTCACTACTGAGATACAAATACCTTTTTCCAATGGGTCTCGATGCAGAAATACAGATACTCAAAAGTATCTCTGAAATACTATCGCGATACTCTTGTATCGCTATACTGCCCAGCCCTGGTGTGGAGTAGCGTCCAAGGTATACGCAGATTTATGTACAGCAGACCAGCACTGGAGCCACAGGGCCACTGCTCTGATGAACGTGAGGACGTCAGTTCTATTCCTAGCCATGGTGCTCCAAACCTAGAAGGAAGCGTTTCTGCGCGCGTTCACGTAAAACACCTAAAGCTCGTCTTAGAACTTCCTAACGACATTTGCGCAAGAACTCTGTGACAAAGAGGAGCAACACAAGGACAAGGGCGAGATGAATATTTTTGTTCAGATGAATATCTTCCAACTAGGCCGACTCGTAGTATTGCTTCGTCTAGGAACCACAGCTAAGTAGGATATGATGGTGTCTTTACAACTTTTTTCCGTTACCCAGGAGATCGACAGAATTTGCGCGGGATGGCGCTTCTGCTATGCTCTCGTGGACGACTACACCAATGTAAGCGTGAGCGCAGCAGCGTGATTCTGGAGCTTTTCAAACAGAATAGTTGTGCAGCCTCAACCCACTAAAACACATCTTAGGTTTGATTCTTGAAAGATAGATTAACGTTCTTGAATATATTGTTACTGTTTCAGTAAAATAACGTCAGAATTACAGCGGAGCACCTTTACTGTATTACAAATATTGGAAGCAGACGGCTAAATCGTAGACGTCATACAACTATTAGTTGCTAATAATAATAAACTTGAAACTATCGCCTGGATTCGCATGAAGAAAAAAAAAGAAAAACTCGGTGCAAACACATTTTGGAGGGCATTTTGCGCAATGCCAGGGACAAGAAGCAAAGGAAGAACACGAGGCAAGCCCTGTATCGCGGACAAGCTAGTTTTTTCTTTCTGTTTTTGTCCCAGGTTTTTTTTTTTGCGCAAAATGCCCTTGAGAAGGAATTACCAACTCACCCAACACCCTGATCTTGCAAACAGAATCGAAGTGAACAACGATGCAGGCCACCTTCATGTTCAATCAAGATGGCGAATGAGTGTAGATGGCACAAGAGCCATGTTCATGTATGCACTTTTACCTGTATACGCTGTGGTTCTAATAGGTACAGATGCCTCACGCTGCATAACGTCACATTAGCACTAACGTTCCTGCATATATTGTTTAGGCAGCTTTATTCCAATTTCGCCCGCTAATATTTTTGCTGCGACTTGTGATGGTCGCGTGACCGCTTCTGATCAGCGAGTAAGGAGCAACGCAAGCCGCCAGATATTCCCGCCGGCTAGTGCGAGCTACCTGTCGCCACACACAATTTACATCTCCTCGCATTGCCATTGCCTCCTCATAGACTGAGATGACGTCCCATTCCTGTACATCTTAGTGGTGCAGAGGTTTGCGACTACAGTCGGGCGACTGAATAATCGAGCAACGTGCGACTGATTCAAAGTAATCGCTTTTCGACCGTAGAGGCTATTGTGGCCATTTGCGACGAACTTCACGGTGCGGCGAGCGCCAGTCGCAAGCGTGAATTGGCGTTGATCATAGTAAGGCAGAACACCGGTGTCACTGACGCCAACGTTTTCACAAGCAAACGGGTCTTTGTCAAGGTAGCAATTTAATATGATAATAATTGTTGAAGCCGTGTGTATGAAGCTGTGTGCATGATTTTAAGAAGCTATTTCGTAGCATGCCTGATTCTCGTTCACAGCACTAATGCCTCATATGCTTTGTCGCACGTCCGTAAAGAAACTGTTGATCCACTATGGCAAACCAGAGCTTTTCTTCAGCGCACTTTGGAGTTATGTCGCAGGACATTGCACGTCTTCCTAAAATAAGTTCCGACTGGTTATCATTGTTGCGAGAGAGCAGAGGATAACTCGAGGAATATCATTACAGCACAAGCTAGGCGTATTCTACTCCGGTTCTGCTCCAACTATTAGGAAACACATACAAACGGAATTTATATTTCCTTCAGTGAACGTCGCATTGAAAGGCTGTTAAAATATTCTAGACCTTTAGGCGCGAGAAGCTAGACAAGCTCGTGAAGTACGCCTTTGTGGGAGACGTCAGATTAATTGTGGCCACCTGAAATACTTTAAATTGTGTGTGAACCTGGGTGCACCGGAGTACTTGCAATTAGCCCCCATAGAAATGTCGCCGCCGTGAACGACACATGAGCCCATGTTGTGAAGCTTTGAGGGCGACGCTTTAAACGTTAAATGACCGCGGCTATTAACATGTAAAAAATATTGACGTGCGGACAATGATTACAGTAAGACAGATATGTGGGCGGGTTCGAAACGATGCATACTAGGAAAATGAGCGCGAATACGAAAGAGACAATGGTTAGGGTGGCGCGACGCCGCAGGGAAAACAACTCGTGAGCATGCAGTGTGAGAAACTCAAGCCGAGGGGCAGATCGGAAAGTGCGGTTTGGTCGAAGCTTCACTCAGGTAGCTTTAATATCACCATAGAACTACAAGCCTGCTGTTGAAGAAGGCTTGCGTTTAACGCAATAATAATTGCTGGGGTATTGCGTCCCAAAGCCACGGTACGATAATGGGGGACGCCGCGGTGGAGGGCTCCGGAATTAGACCACCTGGGGCTCTTCAACACGTGCCTCAGTCTAACTACACGGGCTGCTAGCATTTCGCTTCCGTCGAAACGCGGCCGCTGCTGCCGGGTTTCGGTACCGCGTCCTTCGGATCAGCAGTCGAGAACACCATAGCCACTGGACCAACGTGGCGGTCCGTGCGCTTAACGTAGCGATAGCGGCGGCCTCACCGCAGATGACAGCCTTCTGTGAACGGTGGAGCTCGCGGGCCTACAGAGTACATAGGCTCGTAAGCTTACTGTCAGATGTGCCTGCTTTTTTTTATGCACACGTGAAAGGATACCTTTTTTTACAGGCATCCGTGACCCATAACGAGTTCTTGATGACCTGCATCAGAAAGATGGGCAACGCGATAGTCACAATTTATCCGGTGAGTTTCTTGGCATGCTGGCTGTAAGCCCTTGCGTGTATTCATCGCTGACAAAGTTAGGCACGAATAGGCTGACTCAGAATCTACAAGCGCCTCCGAAACTAACAGCCATAGTGACGATAAACGTGGCGCCTGGCAAACATCAAAAAATGTATATAGGCAACTAAAGAGGTGGGATGAATCAGGGAAATAAAATAGAAATGGAAGGACCTGTGTTCATAAGCTGAAACGAAATATCCTCCCTGATGCATCGATTACGTCGCGTATTGACAATAGTAAACAGTTTTTGTCGCATGTCTATATTTAATTCACAAACCAGAAGCTCAAAATGGCGTTTTGCTACCCACACGGTAAAAAGAGACAGATACAGTTGCCTCAATAATTTCTGCTCCGTAACTAGAGTTATCTCGAGGGGAGCGGACGCGCTTCAGTCGCCGTCTTCTAGGTTCTCACTCTCTGCGAACCCGGATTCGTCGTGCCGCAGTGCCGCGAATATACTCACGTTTTGACACATGAAGCTCATATGGCTTTTTTTGTTATCACGATTAGCAGCTGAACGTAATCATTCCCTCATATTCATTGATAATTTGTTCCTAGCTGGTACTGGTTCTGAACAAATTAATGGTTGCCAGTTAGGAATCATCTACCACGCATCACCCCTCACGTATTGGCAGCCACAATGACAGGACGTCCCGAACGGAACGTCTTCTTTATATTGAAACAAGAACTTTCTTATTGTTTGGATAGATACACAAGGCATGTATCGTCAATTTCTTCAAATTTGCTGCAATGCGTGAATATGATGCCTCCGAAAGGATATTTTTAATCTCGTCATTCCTGTTTCTTTTACGTGCCAAGCATTTCAAAGAGAAGTACAAGTTCGATGTGGATGTCGGCATGGATGCGCTGCAAGTAAGTTCCATTCCATTATAGCGAAAGGAGCACTGCTAGCTGATCTAGAGGAAAATGACCAGCACGCACGATGCATTGCTACGTATTGTTCTAGGCGCTCGTCTTGCATGCTTCTCTTCTGTTGTCTTTGTGTCTTCAGGCATTGCTGTTGTCTGCGATCAGTCATTGATATTTTCGTCCCACATTTTATTCCACTGACTTCTGATTCATTCAATGATTCAGTCATTTTTAGTGGTGTGCGTGAACAGCTCTGTGCCTTAGCAACAGCGTATTTTTCTGATATGACGATCATAAAAAAAAAGAAACCTAAGCGCGAAGATCAGTAGAGACAGTACTTCAGGAATGTAGCAAAAGTAAGTAAAAGAAGGGCGAAAATCGGACAAAAAATATGAAAGCTCAAAATGTCAGCATCACAACGGCAGATGTTTTGTTGTGTTTGAATATGTGTATTAATGTGAGAGGTACGAGTTGAAGTCATTCAGAAAATACTGCGATTGCGCAAGTAAGGGCGCGCACGTAGAAACCTGCAGCCGACAATAAGCGCAGACATGAGCAGGCGTTTTAGATTATTTATGCAGACATCAATAATCGCAATATTTCCACATTTCGTGATGTTTTATTATGTAGTTGGAATACGTGCAAGTTCGCTTCGATTTCCGTGTCTACTTTTAATTCCACTTGCCTCGAATAGAAGAGATTATGCAGCAGCGTCACGCAGGACACGGACATTTGTGGTACTTAACTCAGTACCAGAGTCTTTAAATGCGACTTGTTGCGAGAAGTGCGTCACAACGCGATGGGAGTGATTCGAGGAATTTCTCTCATAGCGTTATGGCGGAGTTCTCGGCCTGCGCTATCGCCGCTTGTGATTTATTCGGCACCGAATTAATCCTTTAAAGCAGGCGCTGGCCAGGCCTTGCAAAGTGTAAGCAGCCCTGTTTTTTTATTGAAATAGAAAATAAATGATGCAGTTGTTGTCACCACTATTTGGTGACGGCTACCCCTTCCACATAGTTGTTGTTAGGATAAAAAGTAAGAAACAAAAATGATATATATACAGCGCACATACCGTCGCGGTGCAGTCTTTCAATATAGTCCGCTGAGTAACCATCGCAAATATTGGGGTGCTCAAAAAAACGTTCGAACACTTTCATTGCTTTGCGGTTTATCCTAGAGGGCCATGGGCCTAGTATTTCCGCCAACGAAAACGTTCGCTCAGAGTCCACCGTGTGAAGTTCCTGTTCGAGTCGCTGTCTGTGTGTTTCGCGCTTAGGACGAGTATGATTCACATCCTCGTCGTCGTGGCCGCACGAACTGTTCCTTTTGTTGAAGTCCGCTGGCGCCTTCTTCAGTACAGGTTAATCACGCGAGCTAAATCTGGCTGATCTATCTGCGACCCTTCTCGCTGCGTATTTCACTCATATGCACAATGCTAGCGCACGCTGGCGCCACGATTCCTGATAGTGCACCGCTAAAACACACACACACAAAAAAAAAAACGCCAGGCCTGCGCGGAGCGCGCAGCACAGTCACAGCGAATCCTGGAAGAGCAGCCTTTCTAGAGTCGGTTCTAAACTCTCTCGGGGAAACTAATACAAGTACACATGCAAGTTATCCACTGCGCCACAAATAATTTATGTGAAGTAGGGAAGCACCCACTATGCCATTATTAGTGTTTGAGCAGATAATCGAGGTACCCGCTAAACATCTCTGAATAATTATGTGCACTTTGTTGACGCTGCATGTGGCTGATGACGATGAAGAATTATGGTTGAGCACGCTGTAGTGGGTGGGAAGCTTTAAGCCACACACTCGTTGCGCAATTAGCATTGTGTGGCGCCTGGTTGTTATTTTACTCTTCTGCCAGGCCATATTACACATGCAATATAGCGATTCCTTGCCGGACAAGACGCCTGTACAGGGTCTTTTTGCAAATTAGTGTCAAGCACCAGCGTGGCTCTGTGGTGGAATATTCGATTGCCACGCAGAGGGTCCGGGTTGAAATCCCGTCCCATCCTGGATATTTTTTACGTAATTCATTGTTATCTTATTTCGCGCGATTAATTGTTACGGACAACGGCGGCGGCGGCGGACAACTACTCGACTACCGTTCTGATCTGATAACAGCTTTCGCTGTTAATCTTCGGGCCGGCCAGTGCACGCTGGGAATTTTTGGTAAACTTCTGGTGCTCCGCCTGTTTTCCACAAAAAGAGCCCAGTAATGCGTTGTGTGAAATTTGCGAGCCAGCTACTGCGACATCAATACAGCTCTTCTCTCTGTGTTCTTTTACAGCACTGCGTTGGCCATCTGCTGCCCAGAGATGGCCGTTACATGTTGGCAGCACTTTCGTACATTAAGTATTACATAAGCGGATGAATGTTCGGCAAATTTCCATGCCGAGGCTTATTATTTTTCGATGCACTTCACAAAATGTGTAAGAAAATCAGGTATGGAAGCATTCAGAACAAAAGCGTCTGTGAGGAGCGGCTTGTGGCTGGTTTAAGCTCATTAAAAAAGCAGCGTTTCGCGGCAGAAAGAAAAGTGTATTTTTGAATAAATAAAAACGAGTGAGCAAATAAATAAAGAGCATGTTTTATTACACCTATACACATAGAGATCAGCAATAGGCAGCTTTGCGTCATAAAATATAAGCTGCGTATGGGGCATTTCCAGCACTAATTTTTCATGAGAAACCTACGATCCTGGCATTCCCACTCTCTTACATTAACTGTTACAGAAAGTAAACAAGACAAAGGGCATGACAGCTCAGAAATGGATTGCACATATATTTCCTATCGTGCCGAAAGTATTGTGGGAATTTTCGTGTCCTTTTTCATGTTATACATTCTGAGGTCGACTGCAACGTTACCATTCATCTGTATACTTACGCTGTTCAAACATTCGACTGCCTAGTTTCTGCAGCGTTCCATCACTTGATAGAAGGCTGTCTCAATCTTGCTGGCAGCAGAGGGCAAAAACCCGTTGGGCGCCACATGAAGGGTTCGGGCCGTCTGCCCCAAGGAATCTAAGCAGCCGATGAAAGCCTGAAAGATTTATTAATAGAGAAACATTGAAGAAACACACCTTAACACCACGAATATCGCGGGCCACGCCACCGCCTTGCTAACCTTCGCCCCGGCGGGGCACACACCGCAGGCGCGCACACCGGTCCGTCACGTACTGTCCGGTGTGCGTCACGTACTGTTTGAACAGCCCGACTGCGCCACGCGCGCCGCTAGTGCGCAGCTCGTGTCGCGCTGGAACCAGCCGCGCTATGGGCTGGACTCCCACAGAATAAAGCAGAACAAGAAAAGAATTTCAATCGGCTTGCCCTTCAAGTAAGGTTCCCTGTAAGGTTCAAGTAAGGTAGTATATGTAGGAACTCGGCAGCTGTGCTAGGCCTACCACTGCTGATCGCGATGAACATCGCCTCGAAGTTTGTGCGAACTGGCGAGTGCTGAGTATATGCGTCGATCAGTGAACACTGGTTCCTACACCAAATCGGCGTAAAGACAGCTCGCAAATTATAGCAAGAGGGCATTTAGCGCCACACAATAACCACACACATTATTCATTCTCAGCATGCTTTTCGCGCGCATGATTATGCGTCACACACAATTTACCAATAATTATGGAAAGCCATGTTGGCGGCTTGAGGTAATCAATAAATTTTGCTCGTACGAAATCTGGACATCTCTCGAGCCTGTTTAAAGCGTGAACTTATCTTGGCTTCCGTTGTTGGCGCCCTTTTGTGACCTTTAGCCATGAGTAAGCGCCGCTATCCGTGCACTCGAACGGGATCATCCAAGTAACCAGCAAAAATTTAATTAGGTGGTGACTTTGGCTGCCAACGCTTTGTACAGGACGTCATCACAAACGCTGTTTACGGCGCATATTAGCACATATTGCCCCGTGTGTTATTTTGATGTATTCGGATTTCACCCGGAAAGATTGTTTGCAACGCTCGACGCAGACCGTGTCGCAATGTTTCAGATGCTTGGCAATGTTTAAGATCATTCCGTCAAGATAATCTGGTGTATTCGAGAGCTTACGCGGCTACCAGCGATAACGCTGGAATATCTGATAGCACAAGTTTAAAAGCCGACTCGCATTACCGCTTGTAAGATCATTGACGGCTGACGCTCTGTTCGTCGCCATCAGTGCACAGTGTGTATTACTTGTAGTTTGACTTTCCGTTTCCCGGCCACAAGTTTGGACAAATAAAGAGTTACGTATTTCCGAGTTCTGCTGGAGTCTTCTTCACCGTACTGCTCCCGAGTTCATAATGATTGTGCATACTATCACAGAAGATGTAACCTTTAGTAGGCTGAAGTTATATTTGTAATTTGCACAAGCGAAGTTCCAGATACAGGGCGCCATATACTGGCTCTGTTGAACACGAGCTCGACGCCTGTGCTCTTTTAAATACTAGCGCAGCCAGAGCTAATCGTAGAGGCAACAGTTTCGCGGCGCGGTTTGCTGCCTGCTTCCAGAGCTGGAGCCACGATCTCTGCAGCGCAACCACGTGGTGTCGCGTCGTGGATACGCTAGGACGCAGTGCCCAAGATTTGTCTTGCACAGTGCCAGGAAACCACGACGTCCATATAGATTACTGTGGTCTCGTGTAGTTTGGTGGGGTGTGCCTTGCGAACATGCACAAGATAGTGGTTAGTGTCACGTCTAACCAATTTGATTTTCCGGTATACATTCCATGCATACGTTTACTCTCGATTACCAAAGAGCCGGCCATTTTTTTTATTCATATATGACTAGAATGCGCTTGGAAACGCGCAGATTGTGTTTCTTGAGATCCATTTATTTCAGAGAATCGACAGAGTCAGGCTTTCCAAATTAGTGCAACACATGACGGCATCTGGATCATACGTGGTTACATTCAATAGAATAACATTTGTCCAACTTGGCTGCTGTGAACGATCAATTCATGTGACATTACGTCGCTGAGGTCGCAAGATAAATTCTTAACCACCACTTCCCCAATTCAGTAGTAGCAAAATATACAAGCAGCAGGCTGGAAACCTGCGCTAGTTCATACGGGGCTCATTCCATTACGACCATCCCCGACATTGCCTTCGACCTTCTCAGAATCTGTTATAAAAAATTGCAGACAATCATTTTTGTCCGATATTCTGCTGTATTTGGCAGGGGTACGCCAGAGTCGATAGAAATTTATCAGAGCCGTGATTCTTAAAGGCAACGGATTGACTACGCGCTCTAAGAAATCAGAAATCTAATTACGTAATTATCCTCGGTGTTATAAGAATTGTCTAATTTATGCATAGCTTGAAATACTTTAGCGAAAGCTTTAGAAAAAGCCATACATATGGCGTGTCTCTCTTTTACGTTGTTTATATTATTTGCGAGGACATGCACTGTGTGTACCCATTGAGTTATTGAATAGCCTTTTTGGAATTCGCGCTGATGGATAGAACATTGTGTTTCTCAAGGAAGTCCGAACTGTGTTTGTCAATGATGTGTTCCAAGATTTTACATGCAGTTGCAGTTAATGAAATAGGGCGGTAATTCTCGGTGTTCTGCTCCTTCCAAATTTTGTGGGGTGTCATGACTGGCGAGAACCCAGTCGGTCGCTACTTCGCCAAATTGCAAGGATTTCACAAACAACGTATGTAAATATTTGGGCTTCCATTTGGCATAGCGCTAAAGGAAACAATTCGGAATATAATGTGGGCCAGAAGATTTTCTGATATCTAGACTAAGATGCATATTGAAAACGCCCTGTCCGGTTATGTGAACTTCAAGTATACGAGGAAGGACGTCGTCGTAAAATGGTAAAATACGGTTATTTCTAGTAAATACAAATTTGTGGGTTCGCATTCAATAGGTTTGCAATTTCCTTGTTGTCGTGAATGAATGTACCATTTACGTCAAACACATCACACTGTTTTGACTCAGGGCTAATGCGCCTCCAAACTTCTGTGGCACCGATATGATGTAGCGATGTGTGACGCAATTAACAGAGAATTAACTTAATATCTGGATAATCTTTTTCCCGATTTCAAAAATCGTTCTCTTCAAATCGGACTTGTTCACCACTAAAGTGAAAAAGAAAAAGCAACTAAAAAAAAAGACTAACAAACGTACACCGACTCGTAATATCATACTTATTCCCGAAGAACCCTGCTTTGGGCCCCGTATTAAGCGGATCGCGAACTGTACACTCTAAAATCGAGGGAAGTTTGTACTGACTACCTCTGGGTGGTAATCAGCTGGCTACACATGTGATGACCTTTTGGGGTGTCGCTTCACTCTCTTCAAGCCAAAGTTCCACGACTCCTTGTCAACAACACTAAGGTGTAAGTATTACCCGAGTGGAAGAGTTCACACGACTACCTAAGGGTTTCTCGAAAGTACCTCTTCGTAGTCAGGGAAACCCCTTTGCAATGACAACGCTGACCCCCATTCGCGTAGTTCTCTGGCCACCGCTGTAAAAAAATGTGGTGGTGTTTGCGACTCGCCTGGCTGGAGTTGATGCAGCCACTTCATGGTAATCATTAGGACGCTTCTCACCAAATGACATGACCCCTCTTAGGGTAGTTATTTGACTATCAGTGAATGTTCGTGGTGTGCACGACTCTCATGCAGAGTTTGTGCCACTACCTTCTGATACCCAGTGGCACTCTTTCCGAGGTCCCCTGGGGTAGTGGAATCGCCCCCTTAATGGGGTACAGTGCGCTTGAAAACTTCCTTGACAGATAGATATGAAACCTTTGAGGGTCGAAGTCTTTCGCTAAATGCAGTCCAAAAATGTGTAATTTTTTATTGCTGAAATAATTCTTGAGACGAGTCTATTTAAGAAGCAAATTGTCTGAAAATTTTTGCGTGACCGTAAAGTGAAAAAAAAATTATTTTTGTTGTTACCTACACATAGTTTATTCATAGAAACAGCTATACGATTTTTTATAAATAAAAATTATGCATTTTAATAAAAAGAGCTAACAGACATACTTGGGGAATAGTCCGCATCGGAAGAATCGCTGCTCGACTCACCGGCAGCAGAGCAACCGGCGTGCTCCTCCATAGCCTAAGCGAACTCCGTCAGTGAGCGCACGGAAGAAAACTCTATGGTTGTGCGCCCGTCCGGAAAGCAAAACGAGTGAAAAGTTATAGTAATGCTTCGTCTTATCGCCAACGAGCCGGAATTAGTTTTTCTGAGTCCCCAAAACAGGAAACTCAACCATGGCGGCGTCGTTTGTGTAATTAGCGCCGCACGGAAACATATGTAATCGCGCCCGGGGGAGCAATAAACGAGTCACAAGTAACCACCCTTTGAGAGAATAGAAACCAGACAGTCATGATCTTTGCAGGCGCGAGAAGCTATAATCACCCCAAGGAAGAAACCGAAACCAGCCAGCCGCACCGCGTGCGCGTGCGTGCAAGCGACAGCCGGCGCGCCGCCTTGCGAAGCAAACAAACAAACAAAAACTACGTAGGGACATCGGCGCAATAAAAAATACCATGGATCCCCGAAGTATGGCAGCACATGCCAAGCAAGAGAAATGATCGAAAAAGGCGCGCGTTTTAAATGTACAGGCAATACCATACATGCACGGCGAAAATCCTTTGGTGCCTGTTAGGTGATGCCGTACATGTACGGCGAAAACCCCCAAAGGGTTAATGAAATCTAATAAGAACTTGATGCTGGGCGGGATTGGGAACATTTGATGACATGCTAAAATGACATAAACATGAGAGACAACAGGTTCTCCTAGGACGCAGGAGTCAGGAAAGGATGGAAGTCAGGAAAGGATGGACTTTCGGGTAAACAGCCATGTATAGAAACTATCCCACACATCGTTTATCCATTTGTATGGTGACCACTAAGCTGGCTCATAAGCTGTAATGCTCATTTTTGGAGCGTAGTTATATTATACAAGTTTTCGGAAATATCCAATTAATATACTGCTGTACTCACTATGCGAAACCAGCCCTTTGCACGGTTTGTACAATTTTAGAATAACAGAGAGCTGAGCTAGTTGGTAAGTATTCATTCTAAAAAGACAGGGCGTGCAAACAAGGACACAAGAAAGAAGTCAGGACACCACAAACGCCGACTAACAACTGAAGAGACGCACAACGGCTGAAAAGAAAGAAGGCACGAAAACTTATCTGCGCATGCCCATGCAACAGGCGAACCTATCAATCCGGCACGCGTGGCGGTCTACGTTGAAGATAACTGTTAAGGCATTTGATTTCATCTTTATGCAAGTTAATCGACGGTTGGCTCACGCATGCGTTACCACTATTCTCGATATGCCATGCTTCTATCATCAGGCGCGTTTCTTCATTTCTATGACGGTACAACACTGCGCATTCATCGAATTTTGGCGTGCACTTACAATCTCGACAATGTAAAGATAGATTAGAAGGTGAGCCTCCTGTTAGCGATCTCTTATGTTCTAATAATCTCTGGTTGATGCATCGGCCCGTCTGTCCTACGTAGAAGCGGCCGCAGCTGAAAGGGATCTTATACACCACACTCGTACGGCAATCAGTGAATTTGTTGGTGTGTTTTACGAAACAAATATCGGTCCGCTTCTTGTCTTTTACTCGCTCATTCTTCCTCTGCACAGCGGCGCAAATCTTACCTAGCTTATTGGCAGCCGTGAAAACAACATTAACGCCGTATCTACTTCCTACTTTCTTTAGCCTGTGAGACACGAATGTACGGTATACCTACGACATAAGAAGAAACGTGTCGTAGGTATACCGTACATTCATTGCGTGTCTCACAGGCTAAAGAAAGTAGGAAGTAGATACGGCGTTAATGTTGTTTTCACGGCTGCCAATAAGCTAGGTAAGATTTGCGCCGCTGTGCAGAGGAAGAATGAGCGAGTAAAAGACAAGAAGCGGACCGATATTTGTTTCGTAAAACACACCAACAAATTCACTGATTGCCGTACGAGTGTGGTGTATAAGATCCCTTTCAGCTGCGGCCGCTTCTACGTAGGACAGACGGGCCGATGCATCAACCAGAGATTATTAGAACATAAGAGATCGCTAACAGGAGGCTCACCTTCTAATCTATCTTTACATTGTCGAGATTGTAAGTGCACGCCAAAATTCGATGAATGCGCAGTGTTGTACCGTCATAGAAATGAAGAAACGCGCCTGATGATAGAAGCATGGCATATCGAGAATAGTGGTAACGCATGCGTGAGCCAACCGTCGATTAACTTGCATAAAGATGAAATCAAATGCCTTAACAGTTATCTTCAACGTAGACCGCCACGCGTGCCGGATTGATAGGTTCGCCTGTTGCATGGGCATGCGCAGATAAGTTTTCGTGCCTTCTTTCTTTTCAGCCGTTGTGCGTCTCTTCAGTTGTTAGTCGGCGTTTGTGGTGTCCTGACTTCTTTCTTGTGTCCTTGTTTGCACGCCCTGTCTTTTTAGAATTGTACAATTTGAGTACTCAAAATCTTACCTATCACTGTATTCCAGATTTACATACGTTGACAGGGGCCACTATGGAGGCGAAGGAGACAGTGTAATTTTTTTAAGGTAGTCTTTGCTGAAATGCCTCAGGAGGCGACTCTTTGGAATGCCTCCGCCAGCGAATGTGGGAAGTGTAAGACCCATACCTTACGTAATGGTAGGGGATGAAGCCTTTCCCCTGAAGACTTTTATGATGGGACCGTACCCCCAGCGAGGCAAGTTTTGTGTAGCATGTGCTTGTGTGCGACACAATTTTCTTCTCGTTGCTAGTAATAATAATAATAATATCTGGGGTTTAACGTCCCAAAACCACGATATGATTATGAGAGACGCATTCTCGTTGCTAGGTCCACCATGAAAAGAAAAAGAAAATTTAGATAGTCTTCTACAAATATAAATGACTATGGAAATAGAGCTAACAATAGATAGGCACTGCACAAGAAAAACATGGTTTGATGTTCTGACACACTTTTCTTTGACGTTTTCATTCTCTTTAGAACTTCAGAAGCACCGGAGCAACCCAGCGCAGCGTGCAGAGTACCTCCACAGGGCCACCTTCAATTACAGGCTTAGCCGTGCACGCCACCTCATCGAAAACGCATTTGACATCATGTCAAGTCTGTGGCGGATTGTCTGCAGAGCCTTTAGGGCCTCGGAGACCACCACCAAAAACATTGTGCGAGCATGAATTATACTGCATAACTTCTTGCTCCACAAGTCACCACAATCGAGGCTGACATAATTGTTGTGCATGATGCACGCCTCGTTGACGGAATCCAGCCGGTCAAACAGCATGCATTTATTGCATACCAAAGTAACCGGACAGCAGCCTGGCTGCCGGTCGACAACTAAAGGTCATATTACAGATTGGATCACATCTAGGGCGTTGCAGCGGCTTATCTTATGAACACTTCCGGTGAATAAGCACAGCGCGCGCAAAACAGAACGTTGCGCTATAACACTTCGTCACTGATATACCACATCCCCCCGCACTTAATCACTCACTGCTAGCATATGCACGCACTCAGAACCCGTAACGATCAGGCTGTCGTCGTAGTCTCTTCGGGTATCGACAACCTTCACCGTTGCTAGGGTCGTTAGCTTGGGCCGATACTTGCACTGTTCCATCGTCCCTTGCTGGCACATTTGATTCTGATGCCGGCTGTTCCTGTGTTGTCCCAGTGCGCGTGTCCATGTTGGGAAACACAGCTAGGGCTCGAGCTGTCTCGCACAATGTGGTTACGATGTCGCACCCACTCGTAAGCTCCACGCGGCGTCACAACACTAAGCCTGTACGATACTGGTCCCGTGCGGACTAGCACTGTTGCTTGCAGTCACTTTTGTCCCGCACGAAAATTACGCACTCGTACTTCATCACCTTCGCTGAACACTGACTGCCTCGGAGCGGCTGCCTCGGTGCCCGGACTGTTGGAACTGCCGACGTGCGACGTTCTCCTCATTGGATGGTCTGACCAGGTCCAACCTGGTGCGGAGCCTCCTTCCCACGAGCAGCATGGCAGGCGCTTCTCCTGTTGTAGCGTGTGGCGTGTTGCGATAGGCTAGCAGAAAATCCGCTAGCTCGGACGGTGACGTGCCATGGCTTCCTTTTCGGAGCGCTGGCTTCAGTGTCTGGACGAACCTCTCAGCCAAGCCGTTGCTGCTTGGATGGTATGGCGCAGTTCGCACGTGTCTCGTGCCGATGCCCTGCAGATAAGACTGAAATTCAGCAGACGCGAATTGAGTACCGTGTCAGACACTAGGGTCTCGGGGAAACCGAATCTGCAGAAGGCATCGTGCAAACAGGAAATTGTAGCTTGTGTCGAAATTGACGTCATTGTGAACACTTCCGGCCACTTCGAATGTGCGTCGATAATGACCATATACCAGAGTCCCTTGACTGGGCCGGCAAAGTAGATGTGCACTCGCTGCCAATGTGGTGTAGGACAGGCCCACGGGTGAAGTGGCGCTTTGACCGGCAAGTTTCGCGCTTCCGTGTACAACTTGCATGACGAGATGTAGTGCTTTTTATCTTTATCCATGGCTGGCGACCACACATAGCTTCGAGCTAGTTCCTCTGTTCTCACGACTCCGGGATGTCCCTGATGCCGTTCATCTAATACGAACAGTTGGTACTTCTGCGGAACAACAAAACGCATTCCTAGCATGATGCACCCTTGATACAGAGACAGTTCAAGCTTTCTACAAAAAATGGTTTTATCTCTTCCGATACTCGGCTCGGCCATCGATGTAGAATGCACTTCACTATTTCACGCAGAACTGGATCCCGTGTTGTTTCTGCCCTAATTTGTCTGCTGCTTACTGGCATGGTGTCTAAACGCAAAACGAAAAAGTTTTCTTTCGACCCGTCGATACCAGACTGCTGAAGTGGAAGGCGTGACAAGCAGTCAGCGTCCACATTAACAACTAATGGCCTGAACTTTAAGGTTAGTATACGCCGATAATGCAACCACCCAACGCTGAAGCCTAGCGGCCGCAATAGTGGCAGTACCTGTCTTAGGACGAAATATGGTTTCCAATGGTTTGTGGTAGATGAGCAACGTGAATGGTCTCGTAGATGAGCAACGTGAATGGTCTCGCATAGACGTAATAATGAAATTTCTTCACACCAAACACAACTGCCAACGCCTCTTTTCCAATCGGCTGTAGCGTTGCTCAGCCTTGGTGAGGGTAGGCGACGCATACGCGACCGGATGAGTCTGCCTATCCTCGAGAACATGAGACAAGACCGCGCCCACACCATACGCAGAGGCATCACGCAATTTTCAAGGGGCGGTGACAGTCAGTGTGCCCAAATGGGCTGAGTTGCTAACATTTGCATAACTGGTTGAAAAGCTTTTTCGCAAGACGCATCTCACACCTAGACTGCACCTTTTTGAAGAAGTTTGTTTAGAGGAAACAAGATCGAGGAAAGATTTTGAACGAACTTCCCGTAATAGTTGATAAGGCACTGTACGGCCTGAAGCCGTCGCTTGTTAGTTGGAGTCGGGGCGTTCACGATAGCTCGTTGCTTTTCATTTGTTGGTTGGACGCCGTCTTCGGTGATCACATGTCCCAGGTACTGTAGCTTATCTTGACAAAAATCGCATTTTGATGGCTGCACCCCAATTCCTCGTTCCGGCAGTCTTTTTGAAACAGCTTCCACATTACGTAGGTGCTCCTCTTGCGTACGCCCAGTGATTAAAATATCATCAAGGTAACGAGTGACTGATGGGAGCCCTTTTAGCACATTGTCCATAATGCGCTGAAAGATCGCTGGCGCTGATGCAATACCGAACAGTACCCGGTTAATTGCAAAAAGACCCTTTCGTGTGTTCAACGTGAGGTATTGTCGGGATTCTTCATCCATTTCAACTTGCTGGTATGCTCGGCTTAAGTAAATTTTGGAGAACCTTTCTCCTCCAGGAAGCACTGTAAATAATTCGTCACGTCTATACATGATCGTAGAGGAATGTGTACGGAGAATTCGCTGGTTACCCGATCATCTCCGAGTAAGCTCCTCTAACATCATTCACTTCGTGGATATGACGGTGATTTTTTTTTTTCAAAAAAAGCTTTCCCAGATGGTCAGATTACATTATTGTGGATTGTACGAACTGGAAAAACAGTAAAAAAATCGGGAACAGTAATTCGGTGTCAGCATCACTTAAAACTTTAAATTGTCCAATTTACAGAACGTGGTGTTCCTTGAAACACGCGTCTATGCACAGCGCCTTGTCAGTCTGCGCACATAAAATCTTGGCGGACGCTTGAGCTTCGACTTCAATAGTAGAACGCAATAGCGTAATCGGGCCCGTGCGCATCGCCTTCTAAATTGCAAGCGTGGCTTCGGTTCTTGATGTATGCCTCAACCGTGCTAAGGAAATGAACGACTTCGCCCGTAACTATAATCGTTTCAAACTATCCTCGAATGCCTACTGCAAGTGCTGTTTAGTGCCCAGTACGCCATATTTCTTCCTTTTGTGAATCAGCGAAGTGTTCACGACACGTGCGCAAGGGCAGACGCAAAGCTACGCAGCTGCTCACTTTGTTGATGCTTTTGCTGCTATTGTTGATTAAATATGTGCGAGCGCTTTGTAATGAATGGGCCTTTAAAACACCCGATCGTTGCGCAATTCACACGTTTGAACTCCTGGAGCAATTATACGCTTCTGCCATGCAACCTTACCAGAGTTAAGGAGACTCCTTCCACTATATGACATGCATATAGTGTTTTCTTTTTCGAAGCAGTTCAAGCAATAGCGTTGCTTTGTGGTAGAACACCTGCTTGCTACGCAGACGGCCTGGGTTCGATTCTTACTCAAACCAAAAAATTTAGGAGCTGGCTCGCCAGGTTCTTAAGCTGGGGCAAAGTCCCGCGCCGTAACCTTATTTCCAGAGGCGACCGCTACAGGCGCACCTGTGCAATAGTTCATAGGTCGCCAGCTAGATGGCACGCCGCCGCTCGAGGCGGCACACACCTGCTCTCCTCCGATTCCGCGCACTCGACGCGCGCGATACTTAGCGCAGCTACTCCCCATGAATACCTTGGAGGCGATGCAAGCGGCGGCTAAAGCTCGTAGGGCTGCAGCAGCGCGGCCCCCTGCGGTGCGAGCTCTCGAGGCCGAAGAAAGGCGCCAGCGTCGTGCGGACCCCGAGAAGAAGGCTCGCGAAGCGGAGGCGGCACGTAAGCGCCGGCAAGAGAACCTCGAAGCGGAGCGGGAAGCGGCGGTCTAGCGCCGAAAGCGGTCGCAAGCCGAAGCTGGCGGCGCCGACGCGGGCTTCAAGTGCGAGTTACTCTAGCGATTGTTGGGACACAGCTACAAGGTATGCGACCGCTTGTGGTTCGCAGGATTCACGGGTTTTCCCGATCTTCTCCGAGCCAGGTTTTCAATCATCATTCACTTCCTGGATATGGCGTGATTTTTGTATTATTTATTTTATTTGCATCTTTCTCAATTTTTCGCTGACAACTAACGACACCGACGCCGACACCGGAATTTGTGCGAAACGAGCTCCTTAACGCTATCGCGTAACAACTAGTCTGTTCTCGTCTTGAAGCAACGAGATGTGGTAGCACACACACGGTATCTTCTCTGCGTGCGGCTCCCTCGGGCAGATTAAACTCAGTAATCAAGGAGAGCGAATACCTCGTGGGCGTCGATGATAAACAAGCTAAAAGGTGCGCCATTAAAGATGAATATCAACTCCCACCGCCCCTGCAGAAGGAGCGCCGATTAAGATAAATATCAAGTTTCGCACACCTCCGTTGCGATAACGCGGTGAAACCGAAACCACGAAAGGGTGTTACCCATCGGCGTTGCCACAGACCGCGCGGTAGCTAGAGACCAGTGCTGTCCATCTCCGCAAGAAGGTAACACAATCATTTCAAACACTTCTTATAAGTCCAAGGAGGTGGCAGCATCTCCCAGTGAGCATGCATCGTCATTATGGCGCGAAATTTCCAACGGAGGGTCGAAAACGTACCCGCCGGCAAATACATGGCGGGACAGAAAACCGCCGCCGTGCACGTTCGGCAAAAAACCTCAAATACATAAAAAACGACTTCATCCCCTTGGAATGGTAAGCAAGTATTTATTTCACACAAAAATAAAAGAGGGCTTAGTAAAAATGAAATGCGCAGCAAATAAAAATCGTCGAAAAAATGGACAACACCCATTGACAACAGAGTAGGCAATCTTCAAATAACAATAAAAAGGTGGTGCATACATAGGCAAATATTTTTGAACATGAGCTATTTATATCAATTAAGTGCAACCTCAGCAATTTGATAGCCGAACGTTGGCACGAGTTAGATTATGTCTCAGAAGGTGGAAATTCAACTGTCCTGTTACAGCCACAATGCCGTGTCACTGCTTTAGACAGTCTATTTCTCTTTGTATGAGGGAAACCTGCGTCTCGGCGTCCGCCAAAACTTTCTGTTTCTATAGCTCTAGCTCCTTCGAGGAAGCGGCGGTACGTTTCCTTTCACGCTCCATTCTTATTGTGCCGGCCCTATCTGTTCTGGCCTTGTCCAGCTCCTCCTTCCAACGTGCATTCGCCCCACGGACCATTTGAAACATTCCCATGGTCAGCTGCACACTAGCAACTCCTCCAGATGACGACACGGCATCAAAGACAGTACTTTGGGCAGCAAGAGATTGTTCCATCTGATTTTCTACTAGGCAGTCTTTGCTACTAGAAAATTCCCGCTCGATATTTGCATTTCCGTGCGAAAGAGAGAGGACCATTTTGGCAAAGATGAGCACTTCTTTGTTTGGGCCACAGATGTGCGCCTAAAGGGCATCCAGGCGATCCGTGCTCCTATCAAAATTTTTCGGTGCTGCTTGAGTAGAGGCCAAGGAACATACATGCTTATAGGACCGCATAGCCGGATCAGCTTCTGTTCCAGTCATCCACTGGTGTTCCGTTACTACTTCAAGTGCATCGGTCAAACGTCTTTCCCCAAGCTCGGGAATCAGCGCAAAAGCAGGATCCAGAGATGACGATCACCTCGTCGGCTTGAACTTCAGCGGTGACCTTTCCACAATCTTTTTGGTACAGTTCTTCACAAAAGCGGCACAGTCGCTTCTGAAATGAAGGATAGCCAAGTATGAAAGTTTTAGGGCCTTTCGGAGCGCATTTCGCGTAGCAAAGCCAAGATCAATCTTGGGCGTCGGCAAAATGTTCGCAGGCTGGTCCATATCCACCTTCATCAACTTCAACGGACTGTCCGCTGCCATCATCACATCTCTGTTCACTATTCTGCTCATAAGTGATCGCAGAAGCTTTTCCAGTGCTGTACCAAGAAATGGAAGCATCGGTGCATCGCTCTGGAACTGAGCCAGAAACCGCTGCAGTTCTTCCGCGACATTAAGCATAAAGGTCAACTTCGCACACACAGCAGAGGGTCCTGGACGGCTGTCTCGACCACAGCGTAACTGGCGCTGGTCGGTCGCTTGTTTTCGTGTTGACAAGACCCGACGTACAGCTTCATTTACGGCAGAACCTCAAGGGCCCTCAATTACACGGACATTTTCAAACCACCGCACGGCGCAAAACTTCAGCGGGTAAATGTTGCTCCCAGTGATGCATGCATATTCAGCTCGTCGAGCAGGCACGCATTTAAACAAGTTGCACACGGCCCGGAGAAATCCGACGAGTTGCCGCCCTGTTGCTGCGTGACCCGTTTTGAACGCGCCGTTCACTGCGTAAAGGCCACAGCTGCCAACGTCGAGAATTCGGCGGCCGTCATTGGAATCGCACAGTTCCTGCTTGATCTCGCGGAGAAGCTTCATGTTTACATTCGGCCGTCCATTGAAATCTGAAGAATTTTCGGTAGTGAGAGTCCATCTGTGGCCCTCTTAAATGCGGACACCAATTCTTCAGCTCGCGTGCGCCCAAGAAAGCATGGTGTCAGGTAGCGAGTTTTCACGCTTACCTCTGCATCCGACCAGAAGCGAACCAACACGTCCATTTGCTCTTCTTGTCCAACTTTGTTTAACGATTCGTCAAACGCTATGACGGGGTAGGAGGCTTCATTCACTTCTGACATAAGACTCTCTGAAGAGAGGCGCAAGACCGTAGACAATAGTATAACCCACCTTTTCCTTGCGAAGTTGCATTTTCTTGGCTGTAGCTGACGACGGAAACATTAGCGGAAACAGAAGCCGATGCCGCAGCCGCACGGAACGATGAGTGCGTCATGACAGCATTTAGGCAGGGGCGTAGGCAGAAGTTTTTTTCGGGTGGGGGGTGGCACCTCCATGATATGAAGTGGGGGCAGGGCAGGCAGAAGTGGTCCAGTATTGTTTTGGGCGGTGTATGCCACGGAAAAAAAATTTCGGGGGTCCGCGGATCCTGACGTTACTGGCCCCGCTTTGGTCACAACGGCTTCTGGCGGTCCGCTTGTTGGCGCCGTCAGAAATGATGCTACTAAGGGTGTTCGGCTCCACTCACAAGTTGATGCTTTTTACTATTGGCGTGGATTGTCACAGCTCTCTTCCCCATGTTATTAAGTGAAAACTGTTTTCTGCATAGCAGGCAGTACGCCGCGTTCGCGTTGCTTTCAACACACCTAATCCAGACTGCACACTCGGAATGTTTGGGATTAGTGTAGTCCTGGACGAAATTGCACTTGAACGCTGTCATACTTCTCGAACAAAGGTTGCCTGCGGCACCAATGCCGTGTTTAAAACAGTTAGTTTCAGAATGAGGACACAAAAACACGACACAGTTCGCCACTTCGCAGCTCTGTCATCGTCATCAGACCACGATGGGGCGCGAAGCTATATTCCTCCACTGCTGTAGGCGTGTGCTCCCCGGAGGTAGCAACGGACGAGTACGTCAAGCCCTTGCGTTTCGCAGGAGTAGCTTATTTTCAGGGGTGACGTCGGGTATCGCCTAAGGGAGAAATGGATGCGTCCATCACGGCGTTGCGCTGGAAGAGTTCATTTGTAATGATGGGGGCAGGTAGCGTCTAGACATTGTCTGCCGTTGGTGAGGCGTGCGTGGGCCGTTGTCGGCAGCTTCATGGTGCTCGCTCACTGCGTGCTTGTGCGCCACGATATTTTACTACTAGTGCTGTTCGTGCATCGTGCTTTGTTGCTCGAATACTTTCAGAACAAGTACAGGAAGATTGTCCCGCTTCCAAAAAGAACTACAAGTGAGCGTGCCGTTTGCGTCGAGGTTTTCATTGTGCCCATTCGTGTTCACGTCTATACGGATTACCTGTTTTCTGCAGTGAGGCAACAGTTAACACTTCCCTGTCTGCGCCTATACCCATCGATAGCCCACTATCGATTGTCTTCAGCTACAAATTTTACCGTTCGAGGAGAGCTTTCGGACAACTAACGTCATCCATCGTATAAAACAGGAGCTATGTTTCCGGTTTTCCTTATTTGTTTATTTCTTCCACTTCGGAGGGGGCTTTGAAGTACCACTTAAGCCTAGAGGACCGAGCGCTTGTAGCTTCAAACAAGACGTTGTCACAAAACGTTAATAAGGCGCGCGCGGCCGCTTTCAGACAACAGCGGGAATTAACGGCGCCTACCGTTCGCTCAACAAGCGCGCGCAACCAAAAACACAAGTCTCGAAAGACGCGCCTTCTGTCTCTATTGCCATGACGACGCACGCCGTGTCGCCACCATTTCGATTTCCGCCCATGCGCGCAAGGGCCGTAACCAGAAAATACGAGTATCTATACCACTCCGTAATTTGATAAAAACGCTCTCTAGGGAACCCAAGATCAAGTTTGCGGCGCGACGACAGCGCCACGCCAGCCGCGCTGCGGCTCTGTCGGAAAGCTCTGAACCTTCAGCGCGGCCGACTCAGCCCCTTTCACGGTAGCGGTAGCGCACGTGCGCACGCGTCCTTCTCTCGGTGCGGGTAACTGGGAGGCCGTCAGCTGGGTACGTTGAGCCGAGAGGCTTGCTGTGCGAAGCTGCGCATTTCCACGATGGCAGAAGCGACCCCGAGGAAGCGCAAGCGTGGTCCGAAGTATTGCGGTTTAGTGGCCAGCCACAACAGTGCAGACAAGGCACACGATTCACGTGTTAAACTGTATCGGTTCCCGGGCGTGTCGCACGAGAAATAAAGGCGGCAAGCGTGGATAGCTGACAGCGCTGTCTCGCCTTCTATTTTGGCTGTCTGAGTTCATCGCTTTCGTTCGTTCCGACTACCTGAATCGGTAAGTAACGGGGCGCATGCACGCAGCGACTACGGTAATGATTACTCGCTGTCTTCTCGCATTGTTAAAGTCCAGTTACGGTTGTAGGTGAAGCAACTTTGTGTTTTGATTCCCCGTGCTCGTCAGACGTACCCGTCGTTGTTGAACGTTCACATTCGCGTTATACCGTTAGCGTTGCGCGGTTGGTTGAATTCAACTGAACTCCGCACATTGTCAGAAGTTCGGCGCCTGCATTTCACGCGTCGGGAAGGCTGCTTTTTCACGCCGGAACGGACGTCTGTGCATTTTCAGCAAGCTTTGACATCGTTCTGCAGGTTTGCTTTGTTTTTGTCACTTTATTGGGGTGATATATATTTAAGCCGCTAAATATAACTGGCACTTAATACATGCTTTGCAATTGCAACCATGAAGTATAACCACCTTCTGACTTTGTGCGATTTTCTAGCCGCGTTCACGCAGCAGGTTTTATAGGCTCCGTGCAGACGTAACTCCGCTGCCCGAGCGAAGAGGTCCCTAGCGGCAAGAAGCGCAGATTTGGCGGGATGCTCTGACGCGCTCGCAATGGGGTGAAGTCGAGGAACTATGCCTTTTACGATGACTATACTTTTCGTGCTTTTCGCGCTTGGCCAGTGACCAGAGCGACGGTACGTCCGCGTTATCAACGCGATCAGTCAGCCGCAGGTGGTGGACGATAAGAATAATATAGCAGACAACATCGCTCCGCGATTGCACCCCTGCTCGCTCCACGCTCCCACTGCGACGGAGCGAGGTATTTTCGCCGGCAGTTCGTTTTGTGCCGGTTCCGCTGTTCGTAGGAATGCCGAACTCAAGGAATAATTGCTGCATTGTTGGGTGCAATAACACCTACAGGAATTCTCCGGGCACGCGTTTTTACCGGTTTCTATTTAGAGAACATGAACGGAATCGGCGTGAACGGTGGATCGCACTCGTTCGACGACAAAAGTGAGTTTTGTGAATAGATGGGGTATTTTTTTTTTCAGGGGTTGCATTTGCCCGTGATTCTTGTTCTGCCCAGCAACACCTCTTCCAGGACGCCGTGAACGTGCCCCGCTTCGAGGAGGTCCCTGCCCTTCTTCAGATTAGCTCCACGAAGGAAACTATAAAAATATATCACGTAGCTCTCTGAATCCAAACGTAATAATAATTGGCACGCTTTGCAGTGCCATGGCAGCAAAACACGAGCCACGACGACGAACTCGGCTGCACTGGTTAAGTCGGCGCAGCGAATGCAGCGCCATGGCCGTTCGATGGAAAGCGTTTTTTCATTCAGCGGCCGTGACAGTGCAATTGCTGGTATCGCCAGTTTCAAGCTGCCGCTGAGTTCGCTGCCGCGTTAGCCCGAAGGTGATAAGCTGTGATTGTTTGGTGAGTGAGACGGCCCGCGTTACACGTGCGCAGTTTCGCTCAACGGGCTCGTCACCTCGGTTGTCTTCCGCCAGCTCATGTATTTAATGTTGCCGCATTCGCCTGAGCATACACGAGGTCTGGCGAAAAGAAGCACCCGCGCTAACGCTACGTTCTCGGACAGCTGCTAACAATTTGCCGTCTTTTGGAAGCAAACGGGAAAGGAAACGCCTCAAGCGAAGCACCAATACACGACGCAGTGGCTTGCCGCCGCCTGCGTTGTCTGCTCCCTTATCCCGCCAGATCTGCTGCCGTGGCCGTTTTGGCGCTGGAAGCAGCGCGCGACTGCGGCGGCTCCTAACGTATGCACGGTGCCCATACGCCTGTCAAGTCGGTATCATAAAAAGAGACTGCAAGCATGACGCGAGAGCCAAAAAACGAGGCGAGCAGTTCATCTTGCTTCACAGTGGTTGAAGCTCAGCTAGCTGCCTCGCGTCTTAATCGGCGGGTGATTCTCCAGCGGCACGGAGGACTTGACTGTAACCTTCTCAGGAAGCAGTGCCATGGCCGTATAATCTTTTTTTCGCACGCCGCAAACGTTTGTTCACGAAAGTACACGGCTGCTGCTGTAAGCATGTCATATCAAAACAACAATCATATGATTCGTAGTCCACGCCGCAGAACATCGATAGCGTGCACGGCTTCATTTCGGAGTGCATGTGGACCATTATTCATCTTTAACATGACGGAATGAGACTTACCTCGAGGTATACGTCCTACACGGTGTAATCGCGACTTGGGAAATGCATTTCGCTTTGAGTCGGGTGTGGTTGTCGTCGATCGTCTGCTCTTCACCGTTAACGTGATTGACGAGCCTTTCTCATTTTATCAAGTTCGCTTTTCTGAAGTGCCAGTCAAGCTTGAAAATCCTTTTGAAGCCGCACTGCAAGCGGTACATTGCGAGGCGCCGAAAGTGCACCGCGAGAGCTCTGCACGTGCACAGAAGCGAGCAGCAACGCGGTGGAGAGAAGGGAAAACGCGCGCTGCTAACACCCCAGTTTCTCTTTTTCTGCCAGAGATGGCGCTGCCTGTCAAGTGTAGCAGCGCCGCTAAGCGTTGCTTGGGAAGCCTATTGTGGAAGCAGCTCGCATGGCACGTGAGACATTCCCGTGCAGAGCAAGCCTTCCACCGCAATCGGCGGCTTCATGTTTCGGGCCACTTGCAGAAAAGCGCAAGGCAAGATTGCATGCACCGACGCACATTAACAACAGCAGAAAGCGGATTATGGGGGCGCCCAGGGAGCCATCGTTGCCAAGGTGCATAGTCAGAGCCAGCATTACCGCGACTTTCGTGCATTTTCAATGAACTTTCAGCTGATTTTCCCTGACATAAGCCCAAATTCCCTGAGATTTCCCGGTTCGTAGAGACCCTTTGACATTACATGAATAACGTGAAAATCCGTCGCGTACGTCGTCAAACCCTTTGCTCCAGACACGTGTGGCACATACCCGTTTACCACGGGCCGCGGTGTACCGGTATGCGCCACAGGTGATTGACAGCTTTATCTACCAAGGAACGGCGAGAACATACATTGGTAATTTAAATGCGAGAAATGCACACAATCTCCCGCTAAAGGGGACCATGAGGCGATGCGAAGCAGCGTTCGACATGTGGAGCCCGCGTTTCAGAGGGGGAAAGGAAGAGAGAGGCAGTGGAGAGGGAGAGGGGTAAGGGGAGTGAGAGGAGCGGTGTGTGGAGGGGTGTGCGCATGCACAGTAAGGGTGGTCACGCCACACAATACCGGTTTGAACTCCGCCATAAGATGCTTCGCATTTAAAAAACCGACATCGTTACCGTTGACCCGACGAATGGAAATAATAATTATTAGGATCCCAGCAGGAATCGGGTATCCTGTCACAGAGCAACGCCAGCTCTATAAACTGGTCTGGAAAAACAGCCGATGCAAGCGTGATGTCGGAGCAGCGTCAACTGGGCTTGTGATGCTGACTACCTAATTTTACAAGAAAGCAATAAACAGTACATATGTACTCCTACGATACAGGCGTCATATCAGAATAACGTCTGTGGTTCCAGTGTTCGCTGCGCTTTTAAAGTAGTCTAATAAACCATGGAAACAAACAGCGCAGAAATCAAGACGACGCACAGAGCGAGAAAAGACAAGAACAGGCGCTGACTTTCAACTAAGCTTCTATAATCAGGAGAAAACATATAAACATCGCACCGCCGAAACAGTGCATGCGCAAAGAACATTTGCCTTTTCCCTCGCTCAAAAACCAAAGCAAACAGATGCCACACGTCTCATCGTATTCCAAGATATGCAAATTCCTTCTCATGTTTATATGTTTTCTCCTGATTAAAGAAGCTTAGTTGAAAATCAGCGCCTGTTCTTGTCTTTTCTTCCTGTTTGCGTCGTCATGATTTTTACGCTGTTTACTTCCATGGATCCATACCAACTGGCCCAGCTATCTACACTTCTACAGTCTAATAAACATTACATTTGTATTTATATGATTCAGCAAGCTATATTGAAGCGTTTCTCGACCCCGGAGGAACGCATTAACAAAAGTTACGTATGATATTCACAGGAATGCACCTTAAAGTACACTTAGTTGTATAACACTGACGTATGTACTCTAACTTGAGGGCTCACGTTACGTTGCACCATAAGTTACCCTTTGAACGCCAGTGTTGTCGACGCGCCGGGTAAGCCCATGATATGCGCGCAGCTATTACACTTACCAAAAAACATCAATCCACCTGGTAACGCTGGGTTCAAAGCCATAAAATACAGCTAGAAGTACTCGCTGACTGCTTCGCATGAAACCGATTGCCACAACGCGTGGGATCTGCCGATTTTTTTCGTAAACATATTTCGGTGTGCATCTCAATTTGCGCTCTGGCATTTTCCGATATTGTGTGAAATGTCGATCCGCAGGTAGAAACTTTAAAGAAAACCAGGAATATGAAGGCGTTATTTTCATATTGCAGCCACTGACCCTGATGACCTAATTTACGCCATGTTTGTAAATCCATAAATACTTGCACCACAGGCTCAATTTTTCAGCTATGGCCTTCTAAGGTTCTAACTCTTACGTAAACACGCACAAAACATTCCCCACGCAAAACAAAAATTCCAGGGCTGAAAGGGCTGAAACAATCGCGCGCTTGGCGAGGCGGTGGTGCCCTCTGTTGCGAGGCGCGGGTGTCAGCCGCATATTTCAGGAGCGTTTATAGCGACTTTGAGTTAATCGTTGCCATAACTTCTTGTTTTTTCCAAATAACTTGTTCTTTTTGGTATTGGTCGTTTATATTAATCCGGTTTTGAGCTTTCATAAGTTTGTTTTAGGCCTGTGTTGACCACATGATTTTCAGCGTGGCCATGCCGCATCAAACGACAAGCCCGGCTCCTAAACTGCTACGCATTCCACACTAGACTTATTGATCCTGCACCGCCACCCTCCGAAAGGTTTCCGCACCTACCGCGAGTTTGCACTGCCTACGTGTCCGGCCCACCTTTGTCAAAGTTACATTGTCATGTGATGACATCATTATGCGAAGTTAGGCAACAGTGACGTAATGATTACGTCATAATGACGTAACAAATTTCAGTAATGTGTGACGTCATGATGACGCTGTCACGTAATTTTTTTTGCATAACTCGTCTTGTCCCCGACGCTGCGGGACACCGACGGTCAATATTCGTGATTCATGAGGCATCTAAGGCTTTCGACCTAATAAGGCGTTGATCTATAAAAACACCCTATAAAAAGAGGCGAACTATCTATGAATGCAAGCTACACATACAGCCATCACTGTTCCACCCAGACAGAATTACACTTGGCGACAACTTTTCTTAACAGCACTGTGGAAGCTACAGAACCGAAGCGCATGCCTGTGACCGCGACAAAAAATAGTATTTAAATTTACTCAAAATTTTCTCATTCGTCTTGCTGAAATAAATGCTGCTTTATTTATTATGAAACTCAAACAGTTGCGGGAAGTCGTAGGTAAAATACAGTTATTGTTCACTTTGCAAGAATACTTTCCTTTTCCATCCTTTTCTTAGACAGCACCACCTTTTCAGCACGCCCGTTTTCAAAAGCAAACATGGCGCCCGTGAGGTAGTGGGTAAGTGTGCGGCCGGAAACGCGCTATTTAGTTCTCCACGAAAAATATACTCGCAATATGACACTAAAATGTACGCTGAAAAATCGAAGTGTTTCTGCCATTCGCATTCTTCGTGTATATAATTCTCTAAACGAGTTCAAGGAAAGAAGTGTTAACTTTAAGGGCTCATTTTTCTTTGTTATGCACAATATTAATGAGCACTAACAGACAATAATGCCAAGGAAGGTATAGGGGATGTTATTAGTAGTAAATGTAAGGTAAATGTGAAGAAAGAAAAGTGGACGAAAACATAACTTGCCGCGGGCAGGGACCGAACCTGCGACCTTCGAATAACGCTTCCGATGCTCTACCAACTGCGCTACCGCGGCGGCCATCCCCCCGTCCACTTTATAGGGTATATGTGTACATTTAAACGTGGGAGCGTCACTCAGCGCCTGCGCGGTCATTACACAGCTGGCGCCCCCCTAAACGAGTTAGCAATGCGAGTGATTAGCGAAATCAACCGCAAGCTGCTGTACTAGTTCCGGAAAAACACGAATGTGCGGAAGCCCCGCCTCCGTAGCCTTCGCTCCACTGTCAAGATAAATGGTCGCCGAGTATAGAATACTCGTTCCATCAAACCACATTGCTTTATTTCCGTGGCGTCAAACACTTTTCGCGTGCTTCAGATAGTTCGTGTTCCCAAACTGACAAATGTGCATGTCGCTGCTTTTAAGTAGCAAACTTGAGCTTTCAGGCCAATTTCATGAGAGATTCCGATCACCATATGCGCGCGCAGTGTTCTTCATTAGGAGGGCCAAGTTTCACCTCAGCCCCCCCCCCCCCCCCCCACCGCCTTCGGTTGATCGAGTCCGATAGGAAAAGCTTCGCAATGGATGTACTGTATTGAAAATATGAAGCGATCACGTGCTTATCAAAGCGGCCTGTTTTGGTACCCGGCAGGTAAGGAGAGAAGTAAATAGTTCTTGTAATACAACATCAGGGATTCTCGGCCGCCATGATCGTCAAAAACCTGCGCGGTCATAACACTGCGCTTAATACAATGACGGGGACAGTACCACTGAGCAAACGTATGCGGCACAGTTGGCGCCCCCCCAAGGTGATTAGGAATCCCCCACCGTGCCTCCGCTCTGCGCACGCCAATACTGAAAGAAATGTAATCTTTCAGGTGGTAACCACGAACCTTTAGTTTTCCATGCGTGTGATATTAAATTAGCACAAAAAACTAATTACAGCTCAAAAGGAAGCCAGCATACATGGCTCTCTCACGTAGGTGATTGCCAAGCGTTCCGCTGCTCTGCGGGCGGAGCTTGTATTTTATTCTTAGATTGCAACTCACTATAAATACAGGAAAATATATGTACACTCGACTAAGGGCTGCGCTCGTGTAAGGGCCGCTCCCCCCAACTTCGCCAAGTTCTGCTAGGCGCGTCGCAGCACAGCACGGTGAGGAAAAACGGGAAGTCGTCCCAAATACCCAACTGTACCGCTTATTCTGTGCATTTTGTGTGTAGTGCTTATCGATTTCTTTTGTGCTGCACCCAAGAAAAGCGAGATTTTCACCTTTTCTTTCACTGAACAGCCGACTACTACGTGGCAGCCGCTGTGGCGCTGCTTCGAACGAGTTCTTTGCACTTCTTAGGAGTTTAACAAAGAAACAGATAAGCACTACAGAGGTCCAACTGTGTATATGATACGCCTTGTCGTTTTCCCGACCAGATTGGCCTGCAACGCGCCTTTTTTTCAAACATTGTCACGTGAACTTCAGGCATGACGTAACACAGCTGCGGCTTTCATGCGCGCTTGGCACGCTCCATTTCGATATTGCCTATATGGGGGCCTTGAATTTGAGCGATTAATATAGCAAATTACGTGCGTTTATTGGGATTTGTTTTATAAATGGGCATGCCATAAGTTCTCACGTCCTGCAACTTTTCCACATAAACAACTCCCCCAAGCTAAGAATTATAAAGTTTTAACGAGTGTTTTTATTTATTCATTTGAACATAACTTTTCAGTGTGGCAAGATTTATCCACGTCGGCGTAGAGTTCGTTTGCAAAGACGACAGGGGCCTGATTGTCGTAGCAATTATATAAAAATATGTATTGCAAAAAAAGCCCCGCATATTTAGTCCATACAGCTGCTAAAACCTCAAGTAATCTTGTTGCGACAATCGTGCTTACTGATTGCCTTCAACTGTTACAATTTAACTGTTAATTCTTAATTTCCCACACACGTGTTATAGCTACTTTGTATATGGGCACTTAGATCACTTGCAGTGCATTAGTGAGCTGATTTTATGATCCTCTAGAAGTTTGTTTTAGGCAAAAACAGACACTTGTCATTATGAGTGATGAGTGATATTTCAGATGGAAATGCACTACAATTTCATTCTTAATTTCCCACACACGTGTTATAGATACTTTGTATATGGGCACTTGCATTACTTGCAGTGTATTAGTGAGCTGATTATATGATCTTATGGAAGTTTGTTTTAGGCAAAAACAGACATTTGTCATTATGAGTGATGAGTGATATTTCAGATGGAAAGCGTCACTACACACAGCTGCAAGCGGTGTGTAGCACAGTCTCTGCGCTTCCTCTTCCGGCACTTTGGCTCATGTCATGGCAGTGGGAGTGACTGGATATGCGATTTGGAGGGCTGGTCTTAGACTTACAGGTTCTACAAGTCATATCACCAGCACGTAAGAAAGGGGCGCAACCACTTGCCCACACCTGACACTTATGTGCCTGATGAAGGTGCTGGTCCATCAGGATTAAGTGACCAGCGAGGTACAGTGGATGATCCGATTCGTGACACTGACGTGCCTGATGAAGGTGCTAGTCCATCAAGATTAAGTGACCCACAATTCACGGTGGATGGATCTCATTCCTGACACTGATGTACCTGATGAAGGTGCCGGTCCATCAAGATTTACTGAACCACAAGGTATGGTGGATGATGTGCATAGAGATCAGAGTGTGAGTGATGAAGTGCCTGATATGGATGTCAGCTCTGCTGACCCAGATGACAGTTGCCCGAGGGCACCGTAAGTGTTATTCCAAAAGACGTCATTGACTTTTTATGGCATATTTATTTATTTATTTATTTTCAATACTGTCGACCCCAGTCATGGAGTCATTACAGAGGGCATATTGTACATTGTATTCATTCATAACGACCACACAATAACATTCCAAGTAATATACGGGTTCACTTACACTACTGGTAAACAACAACGAAATATAAGGAACAATGAATTTTCTATACTGAAAAACAAGGCGACATTCGTACCAAAATTTGCTATACACTGTTATAAAAATATATAGGTATGTAGCGCATCTTTAATATCGGCACAACCATCATTATCTACAAGTGTGTCCGGCAAACCATTCCGCATTTTATTTGCGCAAGGAAAAAAAGAAGAGACTGAAACGAGAGGCATCCATTTGAAACGCGCCAAATTGAAAAGGCATCAATTTGAAACGCGCCATATAAATAGGGTTCCGTGTTTTCGGTTTTATCCGAAATAATCCGATAAACGTTCGCCGCTAAAATTTTCGACAATTTGGATTTATCCGACAAACTCCGATTTCGATTGCCAATATGACCTAGTTTCATTCTTCATCGAAAGGGCAAGTTCTAAGCGCTTGTTGATAGATCTGGTTTGACTGATTTAAAGTTTACCGCGCGTAGCTGTGTCAGGGGACGTAGCTCTATTGTGCTCCGACTCAGCTTCCTACATGCGGAAGCTTCAAAAGGACTTGCAACTCTCCAACGCCGAATTCAAGGCGCTTCACTTCAAAGGTTCGTGCCACCTACTCAACAACGCTCTCTAGGATGGAATCAGGACGAGCTCGTTTAACGTAGTTCATAATTTTGTTTCAAGAAATATAAACACCGAAAACACGGAGCCCTACATAAAAATCAAGCTCCTTGGCTAACACGTCAAATCTTCAGCAACTTAGAACTAAAGGTGGTAAGGAGAGGCATTGGAAATGTATGCATGGATACATTTCTCCACGCACTATAAATCTAAGCACTAGTTAGCAGGCATCTGAAAGCTATGTTTATGTCCCTATAATGGAGACTACTAGGGCTGTTGCTGCTGCGCGAATTTTTTTTTCAGAAGCCGAGCAGGATATGACACTGAATCAAAGCAATAAGTCAACGTTGTTGCAGGATGTGAATAACGGTGCTTACTTTCAGGAGCATTGAACCTTCAACTGTATTTTGATAAATTTGAAGTTTGCAATCCTCTGGGAAGCAAACGGGGAAAGCAAAAGATCTTAGCAGGATATTTTACAATTCTGAATTCACTTCCAAGAACACGTTCCAAACTCGTGACAAGCGTTTAGACTTCTAGCAAAGAAATCTGTCGTCGATAAAATTTCTCCGCTCAAGATTATTGAGCCGCTTATTGCTGATATACACAATATGGAAGTGAGTGGAGTAGATATAAGTGGAAGATCTGTGAAGGGTTCGGTGTTGTATGACAGGGGTGACAATTTGTCTAGCCATCTGTTCAGAGGTTTCCGTGAACACTTTTCATTATGGCCGATATGTCGATTCTGTATGGCTACTACAGAACAGATAAATGATAAATGGCATGAGCACGAGTTCACCTTAAGAACAAATGAAATGCATGTACGTCACGTCCGTCTGACACAGACAGGCCAGAGCCTTTCACATGTGTATTGTGTCTCAAGAGAGAGTTGCATGAATAGACTCGAGTAAATTTATATGACACAAGGCTCTCCACCTGACATAATGAATGACCTCTTTGAGGGGAGGAAAGGAGATGATTTTCTAAGGGCTCGTTTATCTTTGTTAGACACAATATTAATGAGAACTAACAGACAATAACGCCAAGGAAAGTATAGGGGGTGTTATCTGTAGTATTTAGAACATAAATGTGAAGAAAGTAAAGTGGACGAAAAGATGACTTGCCGCCGGCAGGGACCGAACCTGCGACCTTCGAATAACGCGTCCGATGCTCTACCACTGAGCTACGGCGGCGGTCATCCTCCCGTCTACTTTTTGGGGTATATATGTTGATTTAAACGTAGGAGTGTTAGTCAGCGCCAATCGCAGCCATGGCGGTGAGTGTGGAACACTCTTTTTTTGCCTGGTGGCGTCACGTAGCACGTGATTTTTTTTTTTTTACGAGCTGGCAGCTGACCAATAATCCCTCGCATACTACCTGAAGGCATTAAGTCTGCCAGGACGAGACCCTCGCTATGAATGAAGGAAAGGAGATGATTTTCTAAGGGCTCGTTTATCTTTGTTAGACACAATATTAATGAGAACTAACAGACAATAACGCCAAGGAAATTATAGGGGGTGTTATCTGTAGTATTTAGAACATAAATGTGAAGAAAGTAAAGTGGACGAAAAGATGACTTGCCGCCGGCAGGGACCGAACCTGCGACCTTCGAATAACGCGTCCGATGCTCTACCACTGAGCTACGGCGGCGGTCATCCTCCCGTCCACTTTTTGGGGTTTATATGTTGATTTAAACGTAGGAGTGTTAGTCAGCGCCAATCGCAGCCATGGCGGTGAGTGTGGAACACTCTTTTTTTGCCTGGTGGCGTCACGTAGCACGTGATCTTTTTTTTTTATTATTAAAACATGTCATTTCTAACATGGTCTCTAATAACGTTCTCACACTTGATCAACTGAATCAGAGGCTTTGTTCATTTAGTTTTCAAGGTGCTGACAAGAAATCTAAGCTACCCCCCATTTCTCGTCAGGTAGTGCACGGAAAAGCACTCATGAAAGGCTCAGCCGCCGAAAAGCTCTGCTTTTTTCGTTTCTTTTCTTTGATTGTTGGTGACTGTGTGGCTGAGGGAAACGTGGGCTACAAAGTATACCTTAAGTTAAGAGCTGTGCTAGACATTGTTATTGCAGCACAGGTTTGCCGAGGTGCAGTGGCCTATCTGCAAACACTGATTGAGGACTTATTGAGTTTATATAGAAACATTCCCCAACGTGAGCATCATTCCAAAGATGCATATCTGATCCATTATCCCAGGCTTCTGCTCTGCTATGGTCCACTCTGCAAGCTGTCTTGCATTAGATTTGAGGCAAAGAAATAGTTCTTCAAATCGGTTGCTAGAAAGACTCGCGACTTCAAGAAAATGTGTAAAACACTGTCTCACCGTCATCAGCTGCACTTCATGTATGAAATGTCACACAGCCTGAATAGATTGTGGCCACAAGAAAAGGTGGCAGAGGAAAACGCACTGCCTGACATTGAAACGTAGGCTCCTTGAGCTGGGATTCAACGTTACAGATGTTCATTTCATTTCATCGCTTATAGTGCTTGAAGGAGAGCTGCACAAGGATTGCGTTATTTCTTTGGAAGCAATGGAAGGTGAGCGCCCACGTTTTGCAAAGGTCACAGCAATTGCATCTTGCAATTCCAAGTATTTTGTCATTGCACTGATCCTTGACACGAAGTATTTTGATGAACACTTGCTTTCGTTGTGGGCCACACAGGCGGCAGTACTATTATTGAGGATCTTGAACACAACGCGGAGTTTTTTGACCCACCTTACCTATACATGCAAAGAGGCTTGTTGTATGTGTGTACTCGTTACACCTTATTCAGAGAAGAGTAGTGATTTGCATATTATCGTGTGTATTGCGTCTATGTTGTGCAACTGCAACTGTAAGTGCATCTTATCAGGTGCGCCCACCGCAAACTATGTAAAGCAGCTAGCACATATGCTGCATGATAATTGACAGATGAGATGTCCAGATGACAGTTTGCTGTTGACTATCTTCGGCTTTAACTTGCGCTGTGTAAAACGTTACTTCAGATACTTTACTTGTGCGTATGTAACGAACATTTTTCCACTTGTTGAAATGTAGCTACTGTGAACACAGATACTGGAAGTGTGGCAACACAGCCTGGTACGATCCTTCCCAGAAAAATGTGATAGTGCTTTCTCACAGTGCATCAGAACTCTGAAGGCTGTTGTCCGACTTGTGCATCCGATGTACTGTAATGCGACATTGTAGTCATTTTATACCAGAACTGCAGGGCACACTTTTATTCTACTTTTTGGCTCGCATACAGGAAATCCACTGTATAGCATGCTAGTGTCCATGATGCAATAAAGCCCCATTGTTCTCTAAGTGTAGACTGTATTTACGGGCCAAAATGTATGTGAACGTAGGGGGCACACCAGATCTTGTGTTTTGTTCAGCGGTACGTCTTCAGCACAGATTGCAGCCTTGATGTAATGGGCCATTACCAATACAGCAGAAAAGCTTGCTTCTTCGTAGAGTAATCCCGATTATACGACACTGAGGGGACCACGCGAAACCACATGTGTAATCCGGGCGTAGTATAATCGAAAAACTAAGAATATGAGCAGTGACGCTCAGTCTTAATTGCCCAAAAAACGGGTAAAGATTGACAGAATAAGCGCGGAACGCCCCTGCCATACTCCAAGAAAGATAGATTACATTATATTTTAAAAAATGACAGCAAGCATTTAATTGGTGGTTTGAACGAATCTCTCGAATCTAGCGCGCATCTTCTTTCCTATAACAGGAGTCCGAAAACTGCCTGCGTGCAAACACGAAACCGACACCGCGCCGACAACAGTCTCCCGTCAGAACATCCGATACAGTGTCATCGCCATCACATAATGGCGACGAGCACATAGCAAGTTTTGGAAGGTCCTCCGTGGAGTACAATTACGGCTCCTGGAACGATTTCGTGCGCGTGTCAGCTGTGCGCGTCGTATTTGTTTCCTTGTGAAGTGCAATTGCTGAGGTGCCGCTGTTGTTATGCGCGCTCACGTCGAGAGAAAGCTATTTCGCGTCACATGCTTTTTGCGTGCTCAAGACCTGTGACTACGAGTGCCGCAAACAAGGGGAGATCTTCAGCTGCATGTTGACCAGGAAAAGTTCACGCAGGCTGAAAACGTGAGAACGTCATCTAGGATCCAGATGAGCTTGTCCACTAGCTGAAGCGACTCCGTGTATACCTAGCTTGTCGTCTGGGTAACGGCTGTGGGATACTCCCAACGATGAAGGAATATCGCGAGGTGATCTTAAGCTAGGAAAACTGCATTACAGAAGAAAACGAACAGCCAGGTGAATACACTTTTCATTATAAAAAGCCCTAATGCACCTTCCTTTTTTTCTGATCTTCATCCCAGGGGCACGCAAGTTTTCTTGTGCGCACGCGAACATTTGATGGGCGTTAGATTCAAACAAAAAAAGCGCCTATTTTTCTCGGGCGGTACGGAGAGTCGTAGCAGTCGTAGTGCGATGTGGATAAGATTTCAACATATAATCGAGGTCTTTAACAAATTTCTATGGAGGTTTCGCCGAGACCGAACCGGTTTGTCGTAAAATGCGGGTTGTCGCGAAACAAGGAGACTACTGTATTTTCACCACCTCTGTTAAACACATGTAAGGCATAGCTATTCAGTAGAGATACTTCTATCCACCCAAATGCAGCGAGGAACCAGAGATGGTGGAATCAAGGAAAATGATCCCAATGGATTCCCGATTGGGGGATGAGCGATTTTAGCAACGTGGTAACCAGTGCTATATGAAGAGTCATTCGAGACCGCGCAGATGCAGCACAACATTTCTGTGGTCTTTTCTCCTGTACCAAATAACGCTGGTTAACACGGTCATGAACCAACTGACTTACAGTCCATTCCAATCATAATTTGACATGATGACACTCGTACCCTAAATATTGTCAGAAATATTTTAGAATATTGCACCAGTACATATCAGAGAGCATAAGCCACCACTTCCTGAACATGATAGGCAGGCATGCCTAGATATGCCGATGCCATTAACTCGTATATTAATATAAATGAGCTGGCCACGTCTCCATAATTTGCGCCTCCAGATTAGTGCTCCCTTTTCAGCACAGTTCATGTGCTGCAGCAATGTTTCCCAATGCAACCTGTCCTTGGCTAGTTTTAGGAACAATAGAATAGCTCAATCATAATTTGGCTAGCCTGCAGCAGCAGCAGGCTATGCTCCCGGTCAACATACCCATTTGTGCATTGCTCTTCCTTGCCCATTAATGCAATACATTCCGGCTGCATGACTCTTAGCAGCAGCACAAGGCCTCTTGCACGCAAAGTTGCTGTGTAACATGCATGTAATGGCAATTACTTGGGCTTTTAAGAAGGCATGCAATTGGTCAGTAATGCACAGGTAACATTGAAAATTGTGTAAATTATTTATTTCACAAATAGAACTCCACCAAACGACTCATTTACAGAAGCACTTTTTCAGCAGTTCTCACACTAACAAACCTAGCTAAATTTAACCGTTAGACAATTGAAATCACATAGACACTACAAAAACCATAACACTCAACGGAATGAAAAATGGTTATTACGACTCTACTGAGCACAATAAATGTATTCCAGTATTCTAAGTTCACCGGTAGCACTTTAGTGGCAAACAAGGCCCGACACGTCATTTCACTAAGGCCATTCTTCCATTTGGGGAGCTCAAGTTATTGAAGGTCATACGTCACTATATGGCTTCTCACGAGGTTCGAACATAACAAAATGAGCATTTTCACAAAACAAGGTAAGCAGGGCATCATGGCTTCTTCCATGACAACGCTTAATTCACAGCAGTCCAGTCTTTCGACAGAGATTTATATCACAATGTAAATTCAGCTTCTGTAAAGTAAGACTAGAATATAGCAGAGATACCTCGAATGAATGGGTACATAACAACCCTTGCGATACATTACAGGTTAACATACAAACAATGTGAAAGTTGAAATTGGCATGAAGATGTTCATAGGTGGCACCACCTAATTGTTAAAAAGAACAGCCAACTTTTTTCAGCAGCAGTTGAATTGTAGTGCAGCAAGTACACAGACCTTGCTGCTAGCATCACAAATAAGTCTACGAGCCAAAGAGGCACAGGGATTTGTCAGCCTCCTTACTAAAACCTTAACAATGGCTTCCCAGCTAAAAAAGAAAACTTGTTTCCAAACTTTGCTACACCTGTAGAAGAAATGATATGGTCAGTTGGCAACAGTACTTGAACATCTTGAAAACAGTGCAAAAATGACACGGACAACAGCATATAGGGGGACACACCACAGCGCTGTGGTGTGGCCCCCTATCTGCTGTTGTCCGTGTCATTTTTGCACTGTTTTCAAGATGCTCAAGTACTTAGCACACGTAGTGAGGGAAAAACAGCAGTGGCTTGTGAAATCAGGATCACGACTACAGATAGCTGGCCAGAGCAGAGCCTTCAAAATGCCATGTACCAGGGAGAAAAGAAAAACCGGCTCTCCAGCTAGTCCTGTGAAATCTCATAAAAAATGGTCCACATGCTTCAGTGTACCTAGCTAGGAGGGGAGAAATATGTAGTGGCTTGTGAACACGGAGGGTCACGGCAACAGCTAGCTGGCTGTAGCCTTTGAAATGCCATTTACAAAGGAGAAAAGAAAACTGGCTCGCAAGCAACCCTGTGAAATCCCATTTGTGAGCTCTGAGGGTCACGGCAAGGGCTAGCTGGCTGGCTGCAGCCTTCGGAATGCCATTTACAATAGAGAAAACAAAACTGGCTTTCAAGCTAGCCCTGCGAAATTGCATTAAAAATGGTCCATGTGCCTCAGTGCACCCAGCTAGGAGGAAAGAAAGCAGTGGCTTCCTTCTGAACTCTGATGGTCACAGCAAAAGCTAGCTGGCTCTAGCCTTTGAAATGCCATTTACAAAGGAGAAAAGCAGAACTGGCTCTCAAGCTAGCCTTCTGAAATTTCATTAAGAAACGTTCACCTGGCTCAGTGTACCTAGCAAGGAAAAACATCGCTTGTGAACTACGATAGTCAAGACAAGAGTTAGCTGGCTAGCCTTTAGATGCCATGTACAAAGGCCTTAGTTAGCGTTGTGAAGTCCCATTAAGACAAATTGTTCACATGCCTTAGTTCCCCTAGAGTGGCAAACAAAAACTTAAACACCTAGCTTGCTAGCCTTTGGAATTGCAAAATATTGTTAAGCTGGAACTCAACCTTGTGGTATTGATTTGTACATGTTAATCAACTGAAGAGCTTTGATGCGTGGCTTGGTTTGGCTTAAGCGTTAGAATGCATGCTCAATAAAAGAAAGCACTTTGTGAGCCTCCTTTGGGTATTCAATATTAAACACCCAGAATGCAGCGAAAAGGCACGCCACTGCTACAAGGGTGCAGGAAGCTTGGAACATGAGGTGGCTATTCACATACAAGTACGCGCTGCCAGTAGCCATTAAACTAGGAGTCAGTGGCACATCTGTCTGCAGAATCATTAAAAGAAAAACAGGCAGAATACATGGGATGAGTACATGCAGCTTCAAACATTTGCATCAGTACATGTATGGAATAAATTCTAGAACTTTTTACTTCAGTTAAAATTGTACTGAGGTCGTCTACACGGCGAGAAGCCGCGAGCTGCAGCAGGCATTGCACGTAGTCTCCTGCAAAATATGGAAGCATTGGGGAAAGGGAGAATGTATAAAGCAGAATGTATAAAGACAATTTTGCAGCAAGCACTGGTTTTCAGATTAGAATTATTGCAGACATTTGTGAACTGCCAGTGCTGAGATAAAGAAGAGACTAGAGTATAGTGACAAGGCTAAGTATGTAATCAGAAAAAAGTTTATGACTTAGGTCAGCTTTTCCTATCTTGCACAAGTGAAATTATGTTCCTTTAGAGTAAGTTTTCGCCTCCCTCGTTATTGTATTTATTGGCAGAGAAAGCTTCCATTGTTCAGTGAAATTGCATACACACAGGGACAAGAGAAAAACAATCCTCATACTAGTGAATTACTTTTGGTAATGCCAAAAAACGCCATGGTTGCTGCGAGAAGGTGCTTGATAAGCAAGAAAACACGCAAAAATAAAATTCGAGTGGCGATGCCACCTTGAAGTCAACGCACCAGTGACTGTGACGTCATAAATTTTGATGGCCTATGCAGTTTCTAATTGGTAAAAATGTGGTACATTTTCTTGCGAGGGAGCCAGAGAATAAACATATCAAGTTTCAGGCAATTTAATTGAGCCGGCGAGAATACAAAAAATACTTTTAAAATCCATGGCACCACCAGATTTTGGTGGGAAATTTATGTGAAACTTTTTGAGATTGATTTTCTAATTTATTTAAAACCTATGATGATAAAATTATCTACACTATGGTTTTCAGAGTACAATTTATTAGTCTTAACGGAATTATGTTACCCTTTAGTGTCCCTTTAAGAGAAAGTAATGTGCAGTTTAAACACTGAACGGCACAAAATGCAAGGGAAAAAATGACAGAAAGAAAGGCAGGGAGGTTATGTAAGTAAATACAGTTCGTTCAGTAGGCTGTGATGGACTGGGGGACGGTGCAAGGGCAGAAAAGATCGGCAGAGAGGGAAAAACGCCATTATTGTTTATAAAATTTTGAACGAATATCTAATTAACTTTTCATGTAGGCTGTTGAGTAAACGCAATACGCTCAAGTGACCATCAATAAATGGTCCTGCTCGTGGTCAAGTCACTTGTATACTAGGACACTAGTACGATAACATTTTCGGAAGTTGATGAAACTCTCTATACTATGACAAAGCACATCAACTGTCAGCATTATTCACAGTTTTCTTTGCAATAATGCTCATGACTCATACAGAAAGTCTATTTGTTGCAGCAATTTATGTGCTTGTGAACACTTGGTTCAAAGAACTCTAATACTTATCGATTTATGGAAGTTCCGATCGCTATGCCTCAAGTCTCCAGTTTAGTTTCAATTCTCAGATAACACATTCTGTGAATTTTTAATTTTTCGCAGACACACTGTGTGAACAAATAACTCTTAAATATAATATTTGCTAATGGATTACTTAAATAACTTGTTACACTTCGTAAAGATTCCTGCAGCGAGAGGAGTGAAAACCAAGAATTAGCTTTGTTAATGAAAAAAAGTGCAAGCTTGCCACAATTACTATATATCTTGAACGAATTGTACAATAGTACACAGTAGACTCTCGTTAAACGGAGCCTGTAGGGACCAGGAAAATATGTTCCATTCAACAGGAGTTTCATTTACTGAGAGATGAACAGGGTTGCATTATTCAGGTACCAAACCAATCGTAGTAGCAGCAGTTTCATTTGAGCAGCAATTCCGTTGAAGAGATTTTCGTTTACTGAACGTTTACTGCCAGCTATTCTGGGAGTGCTCCAGACTATGCACCTTCTGCAAAGTGATGGGATATGATACTCATGAGTTGTGTTGAAAATTATGATGCAACACTGATGGCCATTAATGTTGAGAAACTGCGGTGCACTATTATGGCTACTGCAAACTGTGCGAAATATTTTGCCACTATCTGGAACACACCATTTTCCGTTTTATTCATTTCCTTATATTAAATTCTTTGCAACCCATTGCACAAAAACTATCTATATTTTCAGGAGATATCTATAATCTATAAAGAAATTTTGGTGTGCTGCATAAGTGCAGCATACCAAAATTTAAATCATACCATTTAACGGGCACTAAAGTAAAACAATCAATCTGTTTAGAATAAGCATTATACTCTGAAAACTGTAATGACGTTAATTTCACCATCGTTTGTCTCATAATAGAGAAGAAAATCAAGTTTAAAGGTTGGCTTAAATTTCGCGCCGAAACCTATGCGCGTGACGTCACGGATTTCAGTGTAGTTTTCGTATTTTCGTGACATTGCTTAAAAAGAATTTGCTTAAACTTGGTATGTTATGCCTCTGGCCCCTTCAGAGGACAATGCACTTCAATTTTACTGATTAGGAAATACGTAGGCCTTAGCAGACGCCATGAAAATCTATGGCGTCACGGTGATTTGTGCGGAAATTTCAAGGTGGCATCACCAGCCGCTTTTTCTTTTTGCGCGTTTTCCCACTTAGCAAGAGTCTTCTCATGGTAAGCGTGATCGTTTTGGTAGCGTGATAGAGTAATTTTCTAACATGAGAAATATCGTTTTTATTTTTAGTGTGCCTTTAAGTAGTGCTTCCTGTATACCTTCAGTTTTATAAAACATGCAAGCAAAGCTATAGGAAAGCTTTCTGACGTTTCACTAAATCCATATTTTATAAAATTTTCCTGACGTGATCAAAATTGCTAAGTCAAATGAGGTCAATTAGAATATTTGTAAGAGCACGTAGAAGAACAAATTTACCTGACAGTGATGACAACGCACCTGTTTCCTTTTCTGACCCATTTTCGTTGAAAATTTTCAACAAGTTGGCAAATCCAGTTTCCATGCTGTTTATAGCTTTGCACTGGAACAAGATGTCGAACTCGATAAGCAGCTGTAAGTATACAAGCTAACATTAGTTATTGTATCTCAACAAGGCCACATCTCAACTTACCGATGGCTGTACTGACAAAAATGGGAACTCACCAACGTTTCTGTGACATCCACAGTGCGTATCTGATCTTGTCGTGCCTTGGCAGTTGCCAGAAGTCGAGGTCGCAGCTCGGCATCATCAGCTCTCTGTGCATACTTCTTTATCCAGTCCATGTGTCTCGCCACCGACTCTGCCGTCTCCCCAACACCTTCATGGTGGTGACAATCCTGTAACATGTTAAGCAATAGAGCCAACCCAAAGCATGTGCAGTCAATTTCTTTCAGCTTAAGAACACACCACTTAACACATAGCAACCATATGAATTTTTTTTTCTTACCAAGCCAAAACTCTTCACACCCTCTTGTTTTACACAACTGTATCGGCCCGTCAAGATGAACATATTAAACGGCATAGAGCTGTCACTTGCACATCTTTGCTGCTTTTAAGAAAACTTGTGTGCAAGTATGGCAGTGAATTCTGCTCAATGGAACATGAAGAATTAAATTTAAAGTTGCAGCAGCAAACTGAATTCAATAACGCTTCAGTTTTGGGTTGTGTATAATGCAGACAGAAAAGATCTCACAGACATTCAAGTTACCGCCTGCTGCTATAACAGTGGTAACTACAGACTAAAATGTTATAACAGAAACATATAAGTAATATCATGTTTTTTGGGAGACTTTAGAGACACCGCAGTTCACATAAAAACTCACAGACAAGCGAGAGATCCTTTTGGTTGTGCGTTCCCCAGAGCTCGACGTCCCGCTTGGCAACTTGTGCGACTTCTACCGCCTGATTTCCTCGATGCCTCCTGTACAAAATTCAGTCTTTCTTCTCATGTTTTGAAACTTCTTCCGCAAGACCAATACCCAAGAATCCTGCCAAACAAAATAAAGTCCACAGTACATGAGAAACTAGGCATAGCATTGTTATAGTTAAACACAAGCATGCATGCAACAAGCGGTGTTTATAATACTTCCAAAACCTTGCTATAAAGAGTACTGTGCGTGACGCACTCATGCTCAGACAGATTAACAATAACTTAATAAGAGACCCTTAGTTTCTTAGCCAATCATAACAAAATTCGTTCATTATGTTTATTAAATCAAGCTTCTTGCTAGTAAATTTTTTTATGCTTGAGAAGACTGAGCGCAGTCTTTTTAGAAATGATAATATTATTTGCCGGTGTTTTACGTGTCAAAACCAAAATATGAATATGAGACACTTCTACAAAGGATGAAAAGTATAGCACAAAAGTTGACGAATTGTATGCGAACTTTCACTGACTAAACTAAATATTCCATTTTCCTAAACATATGTATATAATACATACGCCCACATGATCAAAAATTGCTGAATCACACTTCCCAAGAATAAATGAAAACATGTCCTGCGAAGAGCACGGATATACCAGCAAGGGTATTACATCACGTGCATGAGATGATGCACCTTGCAAATCTTTGTTGAAACTTTTCGTACATTAGAAACTTGAACCTAATGTTTTTGCAAGTGTGCTTTGCCAGCTCAGTTTCTATCATGTGGACGTAAACATACGTGTTTACAAAAAGAAAGTTAAAGAGGCAGTCTATCCTTGCTTCCACCATTCCTTTCCATCATTTGTGTGCATTCTTACTGTACACCTGATCAGAAATATCAACTAGAACGGTTCGACACCCAGTTCTTTTTTACAAAGCACTTGTATGGTTCAGGTGTCGTAAAACAATCATCAACTTAACAAACCTCAATATAGAATTTAGCTTTTGATGGGAAGAGCATTTTTTTTAAATATAAGAAATGCCTGTGCATGTTACGTTAAATTTATTATACAAACAGACTCACAATGCCTCTGATTCGGTCGATTCTGTTTCTGTCCATCAAGTGAGGAGATTTGCTTACAAGCTGATCTCCTGCGACTCTGTAAAGCTGTCTCGATGGATACCCGTGGGGGGAAAAATTAAAGACAAGTTGGTTGCCCGCAAACAATTACAGTGGAACAGTACGGCTACGACTAATCTGAACTTGCTAGTATTTCATGTCTCCCTAATCTGTGTGAATTCACTTTCAAAGTAATATTTAAAGAACTGGCTTTGGTTACACACTGCAAAATGTAAGCACACTGAAAGTGCGTCATTTAAAGTCTGCCTGCAAAAAAAAGAACTTTGGGCACAACTTCATGACTTGTTGACATTTTCATGATTTATCATACCTTAGTGACAGTAACTGGCCCAATGAACATATGCACTCTAATGGAGAGCGTTATGTGCATTATAAATTAGGTTAAATAATTATGCACTTTTTTTCAAAGTTTGGAGAAAGTTCACAGCCATGGTAGGCATGTCAGGTTTTTGGTTAAGTATGAAACAAAACTCGGATAGCACGAAGTGAAAACTTGTGCCTGTAATGCCGAGACACATGCAATGCAGTTGATGTTAAGAATGCCATTAAAACATATTATACTCGATGTGGAACATTCATACCATGCGATTCTGTATCATACCTGAAAAAGCTTGTCAATAATATAGTGTCGAAGCGCGCTGCTTATCGGGGTTCCTTTTTCAAGTACTCTCTCGTAGGGTCGGAGGCTGGGAAACTGGACGTGCATATGATCTTGCCGGTTCTGTAGGGGCACAGCCACTACGTCATGTTCGCTGGAAGAGCTGCGGAAAAGAAAAAAAATCACAGCATATCCACGTGGTGAATGATGATGAAATCATCGGTAAACCGTGAATCTTCTGTGTAACGCCCCTTCAATCATCATATAAAGAGTGAGAAACACTGTGTGCATATTACAAACACCAAACTTTTATTTTTCTTAATTAGATGATGCTTGGCTTGCGTTGCCCCTTCATTATCACGGCTTTATGGTCCGTGAAATGAAGGGATAGCGGTTCCTGTACGGGTTGCAATTTGAAATTTGAAGATACCTGGTCTATACACGTCCCTCGGATGGTTGTTGGTTTCATATGATCAAATGACGTGCACGTGAGAGCATATTTGGCTGCCATATGTTGTATTAACCACTCATTGTTCTTTTCGCTAATATCGACATTGAGGTCACCAACTAACACAAATGGTCTATTCTTCTACTTGTCATAATTACACAATGCCGTGTCAATGAATGTCTTGATATTCCCACTCGAGAAATTGGGTGCAAGGTACATGGTCATGGTGACGCATTCATCAAAATCGATGGCAGCATATTCACCGTTGTGGCTCTGTGTCGTTGGTAGTAGTTTCAGATCTTGTGCCTTTTCTGTTTGTTTGACGTATACGGCCACACCACCTGCAGGACGCTCTGCATCATCGATGCACACGACTGGAACGTATCCTTTGATATAAGGTCTTTTGGCGTTCCACGTCTCGGTAAGACAGAGAACGTCCACCGCAGTAAGTATGGGGTCCCGTTCCACATCGTCTACAAGCTTGACATAAAACCAGCTAGGCTTACATGGTAGGCGGGAAAATACAGAAGGCAACAACAAGTAAGGAAAACATAAGAGAACGGCAATCTTTTGCCGAGACGTTCGACCACTGCAAAGTTAACGGCTATCTCGTGGGTTTGCCTCTGTAGCCTTGTCTTCCGTCTGGCGACTCCGAGCGAAATAGAAATCGCGCCAAGCCTCATGGCGCGTTACTTCTGAAATGTTGTCTTCGGGCGTCGTTGAAAACACGAGACGTAGTGAAGAAGAAAGAACGCCACACAGGCGAACACGCAGAGTCTCACTCCTCAACGTCGTCGTCGTCTTCTACTGCATACCAGAACGCGCGCTTCTCACGAACTAGAGGTGGCTACTACAAACAAACAAACGGAGGATAGACAGACCCACGGCATAAGGAGCTTCGCCCCTAAAAGTTTAGCGTAATCACTTCACAACATAGTAGACACATGTTTAGTGGCTGAATAACTTGGGATGTTAATTAGTACACAAGACCCAGTTAAGAATAACACATCTGAATGCACTATGAAAGATAGAAAAAGATCAGTACAATAAAGGTTCATTGAACACATGTTCCACTGCAATTCACACACACACACACACACACACACACACACACACACACACACACACACACACACACACACACACACACGAGCGCGCGCGCGCGCGCACGCAGACACGTCGTTTAGACTGGAACATATCAGGATATGTCTAAGACAAAAATTATGTAATTGGCTGACTTTATATAAACACTGCAGTAACATGTTTGATTTTAACGGTTGTTGCATACTGTTTCATCCATGCTGAACATTGTGATAATATAAAAGGCCAGAAAGGAAATGCTAAAATTGCAGGGAATGATTCAGGTACACAAAATTCTGTGTAATTGAAAAATATTTGTTTGCAGTAATCACTGCACCTTTCTGCTGCAAGAACTAGACTACAACATTAGCATAATGTGACATTTTGCAAAAGTACTTGGGTTGTATTGCAAATCATTTGAAGCATTAGTTTTTTTCATGTACTCAGACTTTTTACGTATGTGCCAGGTCCATAAAATTTGCTGGCACATCGATAAGGCATTTTCAGTAACATGGCATTTAATCGACAACAAACAACAGAATTTACGCATCTCTGATGTTTACGCTTAGGCTGCTATTAAAAATATTTTCTTTTTTTAATGCAATCATAGGAGACAAGGGTGCATGCATAGAGAGCTAAGCTGTTAGGATATCAGATGCCTGGGATACTCCAATTTTCTTATGACAAAATTCACATAGTTCAAGACCACATCAAGAAAATGAAGGCTCAATAAACATCCTGCTTTCGATTCACTGTACCAAAATCGGTATGACAATGATCAGGCACTTACCACAAACTTGAAGAGCCACTTGACAGGTCAAGTGAGAGTGCAGTGACTGATCATGCACCCTGCAACTTTTGGAGAAAAAAAATTAAAATCGGCACAGTACTGTGTTTACTCAGACTAGCTATTGTTGTGTCAAACACAATCAAAAGTAATGAACTGATGCGAATGAATAAGTACAGCCACAATGCAACCAATATATAATACCGTAGTAACACGGTGGACTGCTCATCGCGATTAAGCCCCATCCTGACCAATTTTATCAACAGCATAATGGCTTCCTGCTTTGTGTGTACTAATCACGAGCAAGAAATTCGATCAGCATAAGGACCGGTCATGATCAAAAGTAACTGTGCGACATCGGTATAATTGAGCTCATTCCGCTGAGGAGACCTGACCTAACGATATAAAGCAGGCAAACATTACAGAAATCCGATTGCACAGACAGATCGCGATAACCTTGGCGGAAAGTACTCCCATCGGTAGCCATTTTTCTCGTCACTTTCAACTTTGCTTTGTCAGGCACAGTCGTTTCTTCGAATTCGATGAAGTCTTCAAACTCTTCATAGTGTATCTGGATCTGAAAAGTTATTTTTGTGTGTGTTGTTGCTGTAGGCCGTCGTATAAAACACAAGAACGGCTTGCTGCCGGTGCGCTGATGCGAATAGATATCGCACAGATAACCAAAGCGACCAAAGCCAATTGTTTTTTCTCCGTGAATCATGCCTGTGAATAGGACGGCGAGCTTATTGAGTCAGCTGCCTAGAGGTAGGCCGATATTGCAGCACGCGAGCTACAATGTAGACACACTTATAACAATTATATAGCTTTTTTTCCGACACGTAGTCACCCTAATACAAGTTCTGATACAGACGAATCGAAGTAGCTGTGGATCGGGTTTTTCTTGATTTCTTTATACGTGAGGCGAAAATTGTCTCCAGAAGACAGGGGTCACCTTCATGTTAGCATCAGCACCCCACGGGCGCTTCCGTAAAGTAGCAGGTTTGAAATTTCGGCAGTATTTTGCTTGCTCTTCGCATAATATACTGCTATAATATTTTTATTGCAAGAAGAATTTAATATTTTCTTCTGAGGAATCAAATTTGAGAACCACTCACCAGCATGTTGTCGTCGACCGCTGTGAATTTTCCCAGAGCAATGACGAGCTCGCTGTAAGCTCCAGTTCGCAGTGAAAGCTTCTTCATTTCCCTCGAGTCCAAAATTACTAAGCATACTACCGAGCAGACCGAGTATTCCATCTTGGGATGTCTCGGGATAGCAACGAATGCGTGATTCAGGTCTGCCAACTTCAACGCGCGCGTCGTTAATGGAAGCGCGCGCGCGCGCGCAACAGAGCCAAAGTTTCGCTTTCGTGCTGAGCGAAACGTCTCCCTACAAATTTGATTGCGCACTTTCCGTCCTTTGTTGAGACGCTGGCTTTCATAGCTTTTGTGGCTATCTCGTGCAGCGCCATCCCAAAAGATATGTAAGCGCGTCTGTGAGACAGAATTTTTATTCATTTATCATTCTCTTCACGTATAATCACATACGCGGTGGCTAAGAAGTGTGTATCATAGTAGCAATGTATCTTTTTTTTTTCCTTCTAAATTTCTGCATTGTACTGCTTTGAGGTGGAGCTTCTACCGTACGTGAAGGTGAGAAAAAATAACAAGTGTTGAAATTATTCGTCTCGACGCTATATATCTGAGCTTTTTAATTGTTTCTTAGTACGTTTTAGTACACAGCTCTTGCAGTGGAATTTTTACTTCAGTAAAGCGTCTGAGGTAATATTACAGTGTAGGATATAGTGTGTTTTTTCACACGAACAAACAGCATACTGACACCAGTGGGCCCACATATATTGCGATTTGTGAACAATGTGAGCATACTTAGGGATGTTTTTATTGTTCATACACAAGCTCACATTGTATATGGCCTGAGGGCCTAATATGTACAGCCCGGAGCCACTCTCTATTTTTTTTTGTTGTTGTTGTGGCTCTGCCTACATTCGAGGCAGCCTTCACGAGTGGGCTCACAAATGGATCGGCCTGCAGGTTGGAGTAAGTACGATGTTCCACCCAGTAGAAAAATGTCAGGGCTTCCTTATAAGACGCCAGTGGCTTCCAGCAATACCTAATTGCTTGACTGATAAGCATCACTAACCTATTTTCTAATTGTTCTCAGAAAAAAATGTCCATTTACTCAGGGCATGTACTAGTATGTCATATCATTGTCTACTGGTGCCTAATTGGTGCACATCACCTGGTACGAGCCTTTTCGTTTAGAAAAAAAAGAAAAGCAAAAAGCAAAAAAGCAACTGACACTCATTCGCTATTCCAATGGTTCCAATGGTTTAAAGTGGCCCTAGTAGGTGTGACTCATTATCGAACAGGTTCGAAATGGATGGTCTGAAATATCCACTTGGAATGCTAACCCGTTGACTCTACTCCTACATATGGTTCTACAGTTATGCTGAAAGGGCCTTTGGCTGGTCTGAGGTTATGCGTCCGCAGTCAAGTTTTCATTTTCTTATTATTGAGAACCATAATTTAATTATTCAGGGTGCAACAAGCTTCAAGTAACTGCTAAATCTTACTTCAGATTTTTTTTGGACAATTTTGGGTGGGAAAATTAAAATATATAAGCTACCTGTATTTCGCAATGTTAAAAGTTCATATTTTGAAGCTTTCCTGAGTAGATATCCTCCTCAGTTCAATGAAGAGTTATTTGAATAATGGCAAATGACAGCAGTGTGGTCAACTATGAAGATGAAGGAAGGCATAGATACAACATATGTGCTGCTGTTACCTGTATGCTGCATAGTCGAATTGGAGCAGATGGGTAGGGGCAGGTAAAGGCAGAATTTGTCGATGCTGGTGAAAATTATGAGTTGTTTAACTCCAGCAATATATACAAAAGTTTCATTTTGAACAGAATGGGTAAAAGGAAATCGTCAATGCTTTTAGGGCTGCATCCCCTGAGAGAGCAAATGCTTTGAGCTGTACAGTAGCAACAACGATCCCGACTTTGTATACCTGTTTATAAAAGGTGACTTGTAGATGCAAAGCTCAAAGTATTCTTGAGATGTGTTTACGGTAAACAAGTGTACTTTCCAAAAGCATATACTTCTTAGACGCTAATGGGTTTAAAGGAGGTTTTTGACAAAGTTCCATTTAATGTCTACTTGTCTTGACTTTGTTTTTGCCATACTTTGCTTATTGAATTTGGCATAGTTTTGTGCTTGTACGTAATGCATTCAACTATGTGCTAATCGAAACTGTTACTGCACTTGCTAGTGAGTCTAGTATAGGCCCTGAGGAAGCAGAAAGTCCCATGCAAGACACAGATGACCACCTTTCTTCATGTACAAGAGAATAATTACGTGGAACAAGGCAAGCTTCCAGCATAACCCACATTCAATTTACTTCTCCAACAAAAGCAAGATTGCCAGAGAAAAGCTGTGAAGGCTTCCTAAGTGTTTCAGTTCAAGTTCATTTCCCCTGATTTATTGGTTTTGCTAACCACAAATAAGAGGAAATGTGACGCACAACAAATATGTACGATTTATTGTGCTACAGAGAGACAAGTGTCAGCCACTCTTTAGAGGTGTAGATTAAATTCAAGTGGTCATAAGAAATGGAGAGTTCCATGTAGTCATGATGCACAGCTGATATAGGACAGAAAATGCACCTTTTTACGTGAGAAACTACATTCACAATTAGATCATAGAGTGTTATGGCCAAACTGATACTCATTCTGAATATGAAAAGTACCTGAAGTTGCTGGGTTCAAGTGACAAGCCTGGAGTTAAGTTTTATCGAACCAGCAAATTCATGTTTTTTTACACCTATTTTTCTGTAACATTCACTGTTTTGCATCTGAAATATTACTTAATAGGAATTCCTTGCAAACTGCAGTTGGTGGTCTGTATAAAACGTTTTACAATTATATGCACTTTATTACACATCTGCGGCAACTCCACTTTCAAAATAGTAAACGTGTGTGATGTGCAATGTCTGCATGATGACTATCATGGTTCTCCACTTCTTTGACAATGTCATGATTTTTAATAAAACGTTGTGTAGTATACACAGTTGAAAGAAAAGAGATATCCATCTTTTTTTAATGTTTAGCATTCTCAGGAAAAAGCATCTCACCAAAACAGACGTTGAAGGAATGCTCGCTATGTTCACATGACAACTGATCATTTACGCGTAATAAACTGATGCTTACTGTACAGTTTTCATGCATGCTTTCATGCACTCACCACATTATTGGCCTTGATATTCATAATGTGAATTCTCAAGCGTCGATCTCCACCTTCATGACCTTTCCACGGTTTCCACACAATTTTCGTCTGGCAGCGCGGGCACGTTTTCTGGCTAATAAAACACTACAAAAGTAAACAATGCGCTGTCGCCAACTGGACATTTGCTACGCGGGCGCTTTAGCACGTTCACTGCTCGCTATACTAGAAGTTACGTTATCCTCTGAAGCCTGTTCCAGCTTGCGAGTGCGATACGGGAGGCGGCAAACATTTGGGGTGCAATAACAAAACGATGCCATTTTCTATTACAATGCTTTTCGTGCTTTTCGCGCTTGGTCACTGGTCACAACGACGGTTAGCTGTCAGAGCGACGGTCAGTGGTCAGAACAACCGTTCGGTTGTTCCAGCACGATGAATGTCTGAATGACGAATAAAGCATGCTTGAGAAAAAGGAAACCAAATTCTAAGCATTGACACATAGTTGTGACTATTCTGTGCAGCACCAACCACCATTTGCGTGCAGCATTACTGGACAGGTGTACTAGAATATTGACTAAACTGGCGAGGCTTTGTTATGCGTATTCTTCATTTGTAATTTTTCGAAAAGTGCTTGTATGAATTCACTTAGCTTCCATTTGCCATTATCTGGTTTTTGTGCATCCTTTGGATGCGCTGTATCATTACTGCATCCTGCTGACAATAAACATTTTCCAGTTAGCACATGTTCTCACAACATTTATTACATTTTTTGTTGATTGTAAGATCTCCAGCCAACTTTGGCATCCAGACCATCAAATTTTAAGTATCTAGGCTGCTTGTGAGATGTTCATACGCCTGAATCTAAGGTACTTTCTCAATACCATAAATATCCAAGTCTGCATGAACTCATGAACGCAAAGCGCAGTGGCGTCGAGCGGGACCCTGGGACGTACATGCCCAAATCCCTTGGTCAAGTAAAGTTTTACCTCCTCCTTCAAAACTCCAACTGTGAAACTGGTGGTAATGCCTCCAAAGGGTCACCTGAAGCACTCGTCCTCGCTGCTATGAATTAGCTACTGGTGCTGAAAAAACTTTTATCAACCTGTTCAACACAAACGCAGCTATATGTGCACCATGTTTTGCAAGAATTCCCATTTCCTTGGAGTACACCTGTTTTAAAGTCGTTGTCTTGAGTATTCTGAGCACACCTAATAACCAAGGCTCTAAATCAGCACAGTGAGTCAGAGCCCTCTACCACATGTAAGTAAGAAACCTAGGATGCAGGACACTGTGCAAAAAAAAGATTGATAACAAAATCTGATTGTGCTTTGAAAATATTTCATTTTCCAAAGTGTTAGTAATTAGTTATTAATGTTACACATCATTTGTGACATTACACAGACCTTCTCTTCTGCAGCAACACCACATTGCTCACATGCACTTAATCATGTGTAGCTTATATCATGAAATGGTAAATTTCATAGATCTAAACTTAGTGGCTCGAGTCACTGCTACGGTGTTAAAACAAGATTTTTCACACTGGTGAAAAACAAGAAAGGAAACAAGAAAACTTTTCACTTCACTGCATAAAGGAAAGGAAAAAAAAATCACAGTGGTAAAAAGTTTTCTTGTTTCCTTTCTTTTATGTAGTGAAGTGTAACTAATATCGGAGTGAGTATTCACGAGCATATACACATCAGCACACAAACACATCATGTAACTCAAACATTGGAGTTTCCAATAAGGGGGCAAGGCAGCACCGCCTAGTCTAGGTGGTTTTGCGAGAGGTGTTCCTACATGTGTGTGTGTGTGTGTGTGTGTGTGTGTGTGTGTGTGTGTGTGCAGACAAACACACTGTGCGGGGCAACCGTAGTCATGGCACCACTTACCCCCAGAAAGAAACCAATGAAATAAAACCCTGATATCAAATTAAAAGTGGCATGCGAAAAATAACTTACAGGGACAGAGTAAGACGGACATGGACAGGCGCATGTCTGTGTCTGTCTTACCGTGTCCCTGTCAGTCATTTTGCACATACCAACTTGAATTTGAAGTATGAGCCAACTTGCCCACCTATAAGGTTTATTGAAAAATCCTGGTTGCATCTTTGTCATCCTACTACTTCAAAGTCTGAGAATGTCGTGAAATGGGCAGGCCTGTCTGAAATTATCCCCTTAGTCCTTACTATTTTGAAGATATTCGGCGCAACTTGGCATTCACTCGAAAACACACTCACATTCACACACGCATCTACTGAGGAACACATCCCACACACAGCGCTGTGTGTGGGGTGCGTTCCTGAGTCGATGCGTGTGTGAATGTGAGTGTGTTTTCGAGTAAATGCCGAGTTGCGCCGAATATCTTCAAAATGACAATGACCAACTAGCCCAACAACATGCCCTTTGAAGTCCTTACTATCTATGGCCAAACTTGCGCATTACATATGGCAGAATTTCTGTCTACAATGGGTGCGCTTCGAAGACGCGGATAGAGAAGACACGAAACACATGCGCTGTGTGTGTCCCGTCTCTTCTCTGTCCGCGTCTCCAAAGCACATCATCGACATGCAGAACCCGCTAGCCGAAATAAGTGCGCAGAATTTCAGTATTCACATAGAGCACAACACAGCCAGAAACATTTCTATTTGGGGGGAGTGGGGTTGACCTCCATTATTTATTTATTTACAATACTGCTACTCTCCTTCTAGAGCGTGGCAGTTGGGCAATACAATAATTTTTTCACATAAAGTATAAACAAAAAAGAAATGTAGACGTAAAAACTTGCAAGCATTAACAGGACATGAAGATCATAAAACAATTGAGCAGTACAGAAGTTACACACTAAATATGTCAATAATACACAATGTATACCATAACCACAAGATACAAAGCAAGTTATAGCCATTATACAAAGCTAAGACCTTGCCGAACGACAATAGAAAGAAAATATATCATTCAAGAAAGGCAATCATGTTAGCATTGGTATCGTCAGGGAAAAGCAAATAAAACAGATGTGACAGGAATAACAAGCACTGAAAGGATATTTCAAAAAATAGCTATACTATCGTGAAAGGAACGTTTCTAAAAAGATGTGTTGCTTTAACTAACGGACAGTAGATCTGGACCGGTGCGCCTGGATGCATATCTGCTGTTACGCGCGCACAGTTTTTTCTATCTGTGCAATAAAGTCTCATAATGATTCGGAGTTGGTGATAGTGGCATCAAGTTGGTTTGATTCCGCTATCGCGAGCAGGAAGAATGAATACTTAACCCTTTCGGCCCTGGCGGTGTCAATTGACACCATCACACAAAATTTCCCCTAGCACCTCAGAACTGAAATCGAAACTGTCCATCTTTGGGGGGATACTCCTTCAATGATCCCCACTGCGACTGACACCGCAATTATGACATGCTTGCAGAGCTGGGACTCGCAAGGAAGAAGAATATTGACCGAAGTCGTGGATGACGCCGAGGCGGGTACGCTGAGGCGGTTAAGCGCCATTTTTGAGTGGACGTACCGAAGCTGTTTCAATGAGTATCACACTGAAAAATGGGACGTGGTTCACATTTTGTGTACTCTAGTGAGTAGCAGGAAAAAAGAAGCCACTTTTTTCATTTCACAGTCACTGAGCCCTGATGACCTAATTTGATGTCATGTCTGTAAATACATTAATACTTGCACGATTGGCTCAATTTTTCGATTGTGGCCTACTGAGGTCATAACTATTAGAAAAACACGCACACAAAAGTTCCCTTTTGAGATCAGAAGTCAGTGTAATTCCTAGATATTTATGTTCCTCAACTTTATTAAGAAGGATGTTGTTAAGGGTGTACGGGTAGTTGGATGGTTTTGTTTTTCTGGTTACGCTCATTATCCCTGATTTTTGTATGTTTATTTTCATCTGCCATTTAGAGCACCAATTAGGCAAGACAGCTAGAGAATCATTAAGCATAATATGATCGTTGTAATGATTAATTTCTCTATAGATTACACAATCGTCCGCAAATAGCTTTATATTACAAGTGATGTTAGCAGTGATATCATTAATATAGAGCAGGAAAAGCAATGGCCCAAGTACCGAGCCTTGGGGAACTCCTGATGTTAGTGCTACACTGTTGGAAGACATCTGTTCATAGAGTACAAATCGTTACCTGTTAAATAAGAAAGCTTTTATCCAAGCGGGAAGTTCTCCTATTCCGAAAACATTTTCGGCTTTAGCTATTAATTTGCTGTGGCACCCACAGTCAAAAGCCTTAGATAGGTCAAGTAGAATTAGGTCAGTTTGACCACGGTTATTAACTGTCATGGCAAGGTCGTGGACTAGTTCAGTAAGTTGAGTTACCGTCGATAAACCACTTCGAAAACCACGTTGGTTGGTGGAGAAAAAGTTTATATGCTCTAGAAATACTGTCATGTGTTTTAAGATTATGTGTTCGAGGAGTTTACATGATGTGCTGGTCAATGAAATAGGTCTGAAATTTGAAGGTTGAGCTGCGTCTCCTCCTTTATGGATCGCTATCACCATTGCGATTTTCCAATCGTTAGGCAGTTGTGAAGTCGTGAGTGATTTCCGGAAAATGAGATCAAGATATTTGCTACACCATTCTGCATATCTTTTCAGGAAACTGTTGGGTATATCGTCTGGTCCGCTACTTTTTTGGGGGTCGAGCTTAAGTAGCAGGTTGAAAATGCCAGCATCAGTGATGTCTAATTTGTCGACTTTCGTAGGGTGTTGCTCTGTTATTGGTGGAATAACGTTATCATCAACAGTAAACACCGAACGAAAAAAATCGTTATATGCGTTGGCCTTAACAGTTCTTTCTTCTGGAAGGAGATGCGATGCTGCTGTTTTAGTGGCGCGAAAGTGATTCCAGAACCTGCAGGGATTATTTACAAGGAAAGTAGGTAGTGTCTCGTCAAAATAGCGTTGTTTAGCAAGTTTAGCTTTATGCTTAAATTCCGCGATGGCATCCGGTAGCTTTCGAATTCTGGATTCTCCCCTGCCTTTTGTTTTTATTGCTGTGCGTAACCTTTTTAGACGTCGCTTTGCCTGAATAACTTCGCGCGTGATCCATGGATTATTTTTTGGCGGGCGTTTGACTTTTGTAGGTACGTAGTGAGCAATACAAAAAAGTACGACAAATTTGAAGTGAAGCCAAAGAGAATCGACATCTACTGAAGTATTCAACCCCATTCCTGAGAAATCCTGGAATTCATGAGCGAGATGAGTTAGTATGCTATCGTCATCAGCGTTTTCGAAGTCTGTTACAACGGATACAGAAGAATGAGTGGTTATGGTGCCACCAAGAGGAACTACGCACACTGGTACGTCGTGGTCAGATATTCCGCGGGTTACATCAATTCTTATGCGGTTTATGCCGAAATGGTCGCTGAAAAAGATTAGATCAAGTATGTTCTCTGTTACTCCCTGCGAGCGAGTAGGCTGCGAAACGACCTGATGAAGACTGAAGGTTAGCATGAGGTCAAATAACACATCCGAAGCTGATGACGTATAGCACATACTATCCCAGTTAATGTCTGGAAGATTAAAATCACCGATGAGTACAACACGTGAACTGTAAGCATGACGCTGCATGTAATCATGAATTGCACTGATAGAATCGTCACCCGAGTTTGGGCTTCGATAAACACAACCTAACAATATGCTGGTACCGTCACAAAGTAGTTTACAGAAAACTGCTTCAGCATTTTGTACCTCTGGAAGGGCCACGAAAGAGAGGCCTCTTCTTATCAATATTGCCACCCTACCACCACGTGTGGGGCAATCTTTTCAGATCACTGAATAGTTGGGCGGTGCAAACTCATGATCTAAAACATCAGGCGTGAGCCACGTTTCTGTGACGGCTGCTAAGTGAGGCTGATAATCAATGATCAAGTTTTCAAGTGGTTCCGGCTTATTAATTACGCTTCTAGCATTCACTGTGAGAAGTGTTAGTTCGTTTATTTTGCAGCACGACGAGTAGTGACTCCCTTTTTTGTTTGGTTGCCGGGTACGTTCGTCGCTTTCGCTACACGGGCAGCTTATGATGAAGCTTCAACGTGTTTTTTCTTAAGTGGAACCTTGTCATCCCTTTCGTTGCTCCAGACATAGGCATGATTATTAATATAAAGCTTTTCAAAAACTAAGGAAACCTTTTCGTTATTTTCTCGATTTGCCTTCGCACTGTTCCAAAGTTTCCTCCGAGTTTCACGTACTCGTCTCGAAAAGTCTTCTCCGATATATAAGCCTGTGTCTCGAAGTTTACATCCCCATTTTAATATTGAAAATTTCTCTCTTGAGTCTAGCAGCTGGAGAATTACGGGCCTACTGTTGTTTGGTTGAGCTCTACCGATGCGATGTATGCGTTCGATTGCTACCGGTTTTAAAGGGGTCATGAACCACTTTTCCAAGTAATGATCTAATAGCCTCAGTATCGGAGTGTTCTGCCTCCCGAATCGATTGCCGCAAAAATTTCTCGAATCCGTCAAGAATCAGCGGAGTTACGGGGGTTTGGCGCACGCTCCCAGCGCTTTCTCTCTTTTCTCGTGCCGACGAGCGCACTGGAAGCTAGACAGGGAGGGATGGCATGGGGGAAAGAAGTTACGCCAGCGCGCGTCATGAAACGCGATCGCTCTCCCGCTGTGATTCGCTTGCGCGAGTGCGGCTACCGTGTACTGAGGAGGGCGCCGGCAAGTGACGGCACCCCGCGGCAAGAAGCGCATCTGATCCGAACGCCGCTCTCGATTTACGTCGGCTATCGGCCAATAAGCGTGCTATGTCTCTGCGACGTACAGCGGACAGACGCCCCGCCCACCGACGAGAGTGAGAACCGGCCTCTGTTTGAAAAGAGGGTGCCTGGGGAAACGGCAACTTCGCGCTCCGCTTGTGGCCATTACGCGGCGCGCACGACTGCAATATTTGGCAGAGCAGTTCATAGCCGTGTCAGCTTTCCGCAGGATGTGTTTTTTCAATCAGCCCAAGGGGTGCTTCATGACCCCTTTAATTCTAGGGTGTCTTCAATTATGTTTTTGTTCACTGCTCGTTCAAGTGTCAATGGAGTCTCGCCTTCTACCTCTGGAAAACCATATATTATCAGGTTAGCTCGCCTGCTACGATTCTCTGGATCGTCAATTTTTTCTTGCATAGATTGTATTACCATGTTCATATTTGCAATTTGTTCTTGACAAGAATCCCCTTTTCCTTCTAGCCTCGCGAGCGAGTCTAGTTTCTTGTCGATTTTAGAGGCGGCTTTCCTTTATCTCTTTGATATCCGCTGCTGTTTCTTTTAATTGCTGGCTGATGTCAGGGCCTGGATTCGTCTCAATGTCTCCGCCAAGCAGTAAGCGTTTAAGAGTCGGTACAGCATGGTCAGTCACAACAGCACATAGCCATGGGCACGGCAGCACAAATAAGAAAGGGTCGTTTGAACGGACACACTTTCCATATCGCCTTCTCACCTGTAGGATGAAAACGAACGGATTGTTAGGTGGCTGCATTCCGTGAGTGCCGCTGTTCCCAATGGTGCCGTCCCGCGTGAGATGGGCTTTTATAGCTGAGTTGAGTGGTGGCGCTGTGCACGGGCAATGCGCAAATGTTATGCACCCAGCATACGCGCATGTAGACGACGAGCGACCCAGCACGGGATTCGTGCTGTCTAGTTGGCCCAGAACTCGGACCAGCCTGGAGCAGCAGTCCGAGAACGAGCTGTAGGATGAAGACGAACGCATTGTTAGGTGGCTGCATTCCGTGAGTGCCGCCGTGCCCAATGTAGATTTGTTTGTGTGTGTGTGCGTATATACACGCAAAATGTAAAAATTACAACCTAGGTAACCCCACACCACCTTCCTAACTATGCCACTAACGTAGATAAGAAAAATGGTACACTTCGAATGCCCGAAACTTCACATTGAATGCAAAAACCGATTTTATATCAGATTGTGATTTCTAATCATGGTCCTAACTTCGATTTACTGCGACAGCTCTCCCCCGACCTTACCAGAAATCGTACAGCTGAGCAGAGGCGCTTAGATACAACGTTCACGCTGCTCGCGAGTGCATGATGCAGATGCGTCAGTGCATGATGAAAAGGCAGGTGTAGGACTTGCCTCCCATTTGCTTGGCTGGTCATTCTCTGTGAGGCTCCCAGATTTTACTCCAGTTTTTGAAGCTGAGCTAGTGGCAATCATTCTGGCGCTTCGTAAATTCCCTTTGAATGAAATGAGTGCCATCAAAATAACAGACTCTCTTTCGGTATGTACCGCTCTTACATGCTCAGACAAATCTCGAGCCCTCATGACATTCCGCACATTAGTACCGCCACAGCTAAAGTTCCTAAAATTATTGTGGGTACCAGGTCACTGTAGATAGCAATTAAATTAAATGGTCGATTGGTTAGCGCGAGCATCACTGGATGGCCCAATATTATCGGTACTACCAGTAGTAGAATATCTAACATATCTAACAGCGATCAGATATAGAAAATTAGCAATTTGTACAGGTACAGTGGAAACAATAACAAAATGGACGGACTGTCAGCATTTAGAATTTTCATGTAAACAAGAGTGGAGTCAATCTAGACGATCGGAAGTAATGATAACCAAATTTCGATGCCGTGTCCCCCCATTAAACTTATATTTACACAGGGCCGGCCCGGCGATATCGCCTCTGTATCATTTCTGTCAAGAATTAGAAACCATTGAACATTACTTCTTGTCATGTCGCAGGTATTCATTACTTAGAAAACGACTTCTAGTTATTCCATTTTCGGAAAAAATTACAGCATATCCACGGGTGAATGATAAAGAGCTTGGGCGAAGCTCCTGAAGCAATCATGATTACACCGTGAAATGTTCAGTGGTTTCGCCCAGCAGTAATCAAAGCGATACGCCGCTTTGATTACTGCTGCGCTCGCTTGGCGGCAGCCTCTCGAGCTCGCACCTAGGGATCCTGCCGACGAGCACGAGACGCAGCGGCCTTCCGCACCCGGCGCTCCTCGTCGTCTATGGTCCGCCAAGCAGCACAACCGGCAAGCGCACTCCTCCACGTATGGCGACGATCAAGGAGAATGAGAGATAACGGGCGCAGCAGGCAATCTGAGAGCAGCGGCACCTATAACGCCATCTATCGTGCATTCACCCAACCGCCATATTGCACACATCTCTATGGGACAGCGCCATCTAGTATATCGTCACCCAACTGCAGTTTGCATGCATCTGTATGGGAGAGCGCAATCTGTGTTCTGTGTTCCGACGCGCAGTACGAGACATGCTCTAAAAGGCAATCTGAATTTACCAAAATGTTATAATGTATACGGTGAAAGAGTGATCGAATTTAGTGGAACAAAAATCTGGAATGTCCTACCTTTGGAGGTTAAAACCGCACGTAATTTTAAGCAGTGTAGTAAATTCTTTTTTCTTGCGAACCAGGACCTTTAACATATCTGCAATAACTATTCGGGTGCACTTGTGAAAACCATTGTTCGTTTGTTTGTCTGTTAAGATATGTAATTGTATACCTAACTGTAAATACTGCACTGACCTGAATGTTTTATTATTAACACTGGACCGGATACTAGCCTTTCCTGGCTATCGGTCCAGATATCTGTATAAGCATGAATGTAAGAAAAAATGAAAATAAAAGCACTTGACTTGACTTGACTTGATACAGGAGACGCGACGGCGGGGGAGCGCCGTATGGAGCGACGACCGACCAGGTGATGCTATAAGAGCTTCGCCCCTAATAGATTTATCTGCAGAAACAGTACTAAGTTCGGTGCCTCAGTTTCGGGGCATTGCCGCAGGGATGTATTCGATGCGGTGTGTAATTTTATTCAAGATACAAAACGTGTCCCATTTTAATATCTCCTTTAAAGGGGCCCTGCAACACCTTTCTGAGTTATATTGGAATAGCCTCATTATTGATGTATGACTCTTCACGAGTCATATGCCGCAAAAATTTTTCGAATCCGTCAAGTCTAAGTGGTGTTACCAAATTAGAGAAATCACCGTTCCGCAGCTTTCGCCCTCCACTCTACCCCGCGAGCGCGCGGAAAGCTAGGCAGCGAGTCGAGGGAGGGAGCGCAGAGGAGCGAGGCTCCGCCCAAGAGCGCCGGCGGAATTTTTTTCTTCATTTTTTTCTCTCTGACGTCTGGGCGCAACCACGTGGTCTGTGCCGCCGCTTCCGGTCGGCTTGCGTCGTTCTCGTCGAGCGGAGCCGATCGCACTGTGTATCGCGCGTGCTTGAAAACTGCGCGTCGGTTTGGTAATGTTGGGTGTGCACCTCGAACGCCGTAGTGTTTTGATCGCTCTGCCAACCATGGAAGCAAACCTGCGCGCTCGTTTGGAACGAATGACAACTGAGATCGGTTTCGGCCCATACTCCGATACACCGCCTCGTAAGACGGCACTAGCAGACGACCCCGAAGCGCCGCCATTACCGGACGCCAGCATTGTTATCGGAGACATGCTGCGCCCCTGCCTCGGTCGGTCGTGAGAACGTGCCGACGATGCAGTTTCCAGCTAACGAGGCAACACTCGAACGGCTGCCACTCTTAACGGCAACCGGCGATGGTCAAAAGCACAGAAATATTCACTTTTTCGGCACTGCGCATGGCGAAGAAAACGGAACCACGCAACTACGAGCAGACGAGCTGTCGGTGAGACCGGAAGTGCTAATATTAATGTTTGTTCGGTGTTTTTAACGCGATAACAGAATATAAACATACATATTATCTACTTATTGAACTCAAAATTAACAACGAAAGTAATAATGAGGGTGTTATCGTGATTATAACATCAGCCAATGGTGGAACTGCCGTCATATTTTGCGGACTAATACATCATTTGTCGAGAGAAGAGGCAGCGATTTTCAGCTGATTTTGAGAATTTATTGTAAATTCCAGGCCGTGCGCATCGCTGTAATATTTGGCTCGCGTTTTCTCGGGAGCCTCGACTACCGATCGGCAGCGCTTTTTGAGCATGCTCGAAAAGTGTTGCAGGGCCCCTTTAATAAATATCCTTACACTAACTAAAAATGTCTTGAAATCTAACAGTCTAAATTGAAATCTATTCCAATTTGTTCGGGCACGGCTGTCTGGTCTGCTCAAAACTGCACAACTTTTTAATACATTAGATGACATTCTCTTTCATTTTCTTTAAATTTTACTTTTATTCATTCTTCTTTTCATTTAGTTTTTTGTATATATATGTAATATTTATTATTAATACGCATTCTTGAAGGTATCAGAGAGAGGTTACGACACGCAGTCTTGGCCAATCCCCCAGAGTGGGTAAGTGCCATATTTTTAGGAAGCAAGCAAGTAAGAAGATTCTTTTGCGATGTGCAACTACACTGAATAGTCTGCAGGTACGCATAAAATATTTTCCATGTCAGATATCGCTCAACCTACGACAAAGGTCCACCCCTCAGCTGGAGTCGAATATCCGCACTATAAGCGCGGTGCCGCTATGAAAGACGCCGGAAGAACTTTTGCCACAAAGCCAGCATTGAAGAAGCCGAGTCCAAAATCGGCACAACGTGTCACCAACAAGAGTGGCGCGCCAACACCTGTTCAACAGTCGGATCCGTGTGGTGCTGTGAAGCAGCATGACGACACCAGCACGAAAAAAGGCCTGGTGAGCCTTCCGTTTTCAAAATTTCGTATACCTTCGTGAGCTCATACCGTCAGAGGTCGTGTCCGTCTCCTCGCGTAATACCAATTGGGAGGCAAAATAATGGAAATTGATGTGGAGAAATATAAAACTATTCGCTGACCATTTCTTGAAGTAAAAAAAAAAGAATTTGTCAGCCATTTTCGGTACAAACACAGCACCACAGTTGAATGAACTGTGGGATCTGGTGGCTTTCTCCATAATCTAGGATACTTTGCAATTTCGCCTGAAACTGCGTACTGCGTGCGCGAACAATGATAATAACGCATTTTCTGAATTCTTTTGCGATACCTAGAATATTACAAGCTGTGATTAATAAATAGTCTAAATTGTGCTGTTCTACTGCAAAAATACACGTGTGTGATCTGTGACCACCACTTTCCTCTAAGGAATAAGGGCAGAAAAGCAGAGGTTTAAAGTGCATAAGCGCTACTTCTTGGGCCAGTTGGTGCATCATGAACTTGAAAACGGGGTACCAGCGAATACACAGAAATACGTACACAAGAAGAAGGCATTACACACGGACGAACGCTCGTCTCTCAACTGTGCCGCACAAGAACGTGAAAGCGTCTCAACAGAGCACCAATATTGTCGACGTTTATTTATTAAATATAGGACATATGCATATATAGTTTTATGCAAGATAAGGGTCATGGTTTGGGAACGATGGCAGGGCATGACTAACGACAAATATTTTATGCGTCTGTGGTTGGCAATTACCATTACTTTACTTGTGTCGCAAGCCGTGCATAAAATAATAATTGACACGGGACGTCGACTGAAGCTTACTGCTGTAAAACTGAAGCTTAATGTGCAGCAAGCTAAACGTAGGCTTGACATCGACATTCAAAAAAAAAAAATGCCAGTGATTGGTGACTCCCCTTCTTCAGGCAGCGTGTGGACCATTTTATCTGAGACTAGTAGTCACACCAGGAACAGAAGGAAAGATAGCGAAGAACCTTGTCAATATGGTGTTTCCTTTGTCTTCGTTTTGTAGCGCTGTCCTGTCATAGTTATGAATAAGCCCAAACCACGTTGCAAACACTTGCCAAGAAAATTGACGTAATAATGATATTCTTTGCTATTGTACAGTGAGTTAAAGCTGCGGTAGAAATATGAGGCAGGAGGTAGCGGTGGTGCGTATAAATTTTGACCGTCTGGACTGGGTTTCACTAACAACGGTGCTGTTCAAAATCGGAGAAGCCCCGTTAGTCGTGAACAGACTCTGTTATCACCAAGAACCGGCACGCGCTCTCTTCCTCCTGTTCCTCGATCAGCTTCTGCTTCGATCCCAGAACACGTGCGCCGGTTTGTCCGGCGTGGGATGCAATATCCCTGATGGCCGAGAGAACGAGTACAGAGAGAGAGAGAAAGAACGAGATCGAAAGCAAGGCAAAGAGTGAAATTGGCGAAAAAAAATTTATTCGCGGGACGCTCGCAGAGCATAGCATAGCCTTGTATAGTATAGCAAGGGGGTGGGGAAACGGAAGTGAGGGTGAGGAGGATAGATGTGAGGGTGCGAAAGAGGGAAAGGAGGAGGGGTGAGAGTAACGCATAGCATAGAAAGAAATAGAAAGAGCGAGAAAGAGAAAGAAATAGAGAAAGAAAGAAATAGAAATAAAGGGACAAAAAAGGAGATAGAAAAGCAGAGAGAAGAGAAAAAGAAAGAAAAGAGGAAGAGAGAAAGAGAACAATAAGAAGAAACACAGGCGGCCGCGCAGCTCCGCTCTTCCTCTAGGCTTGGCACCGCTAGGGCAAACCTGCTTTAATTCTTTTATGCGTACCTCACTATCATTACAACTGTATTCTTGCTTTTTCCTAACATCGATACACGGCGGCGGTGGCCAGTTATGGAACCCGCCCTCTCGATCCTAGTACAGCGACACCTTAACTGCTCTACTAGCTACCGCGGTGGGTGAGGTGCAAAGACGTACTTGTAATGAACATTCATCGAGTGATTTATGTTAGCCATACACGCACGTCATATAATGCACATCCTGATACATAGCAAGGTAACTAAACAGCCACCACAGTATAACGACGTCGTTCTGGCATGTTCATTTATTCAAAACGCCCCCAAAGGCCTTTACAGATGGTATTACTTAGAATTAGAAACTATATAATATTGACTCAAGTACGAGAAAAAGGGCAACAAAAAGCAATAAGCGCAAAGCCGTAACATATTTTAAAGTAGAATACTTACAACAGTTAAGCACTAGTGGTGTTTTCGGGCTTAGCGGCAAGACACCTGGTATTTTGACGGGCAAATAAACGCGACAAAATTGCAAGCATAGTGGCCGGTGTTTAAACAGTATAATAAGTAAGACAGTAAGTAATAAGTAAAATGGCAAAATAAGGAAAGCTCGCATAGACCATATGAATCGGCACTAAGACGCAGAAGCAGTTTAAATCGACATAGATTACATAGAGAAAATGACTGGCGGTGGGTTAGGAGATAACAGTCGGTGCCAAGACAGGGAAACGTAGCCGAGAGAGATAGAGGGATGCCTTGGCGTGGTTTCCCAACAAGAGTCGGTGGAGGAGAGATATTGCAGGAAAATGCTAGTTGAAGTGGCAGTCTAGAAGTTGTTTTTCATTAAAATGACGGCAGTGTCCAACAGCGTCGTCGTGCGCAATATTAGAGCAACGAAAAGAATTAACTTCTCGCTGAAAAAGAGGCAACGAAGCGGGCGAGGTTTAAATGATCCGTTGTAAGCAGCACGCATAGAGATGCGAATGACCATACAGCGAAAGCAACAGGGCTCGTTTGGCGTCCCTTCTGCGTATCCTTCTTCCATAATTATAATAACTGTTGGGGCTTAACGTACCAAAACTACCATATGAATATGAGAGACGCCGTAGTGGAGGTCTCCAGAAATTTCGACCGCCTGGTGTTATTTACCGTGCACCTAAGTTTAACTACACGGTCCTCACGCATTTTCGCCTCCATCGAAAATGCGGCCGCCGCGGCCGGGATTCGATACCGCGACCTGCGGCGCAGCATTCGAGCATCTTAAGCACTAGACCACCGTGGCAGGTCGCATTCTTCTTCCGTATTCGCGCTGCTTACAGGGTAGGTGTGTGTCAGATACTCTAGCAGCTGAGTGTGTCAACTTTCAGGTACCTAAGACACCATCTTCCAGTCCTAAAGCGAGCCAGCGCAGTGGTTCCTGCCCGGCCACAAAAACTGGAAGCCCCTCGCCTGCTGCGTCAGAGCGGGAGAGCGAAGATCGCTCCGGCGTCCTACAGCAGCAGTCGTCACCTGAACCCACTCCGGCCAGTGTGCGTAAGATTTATTTAACAAGACTCGTAACAGCAACCTGGACATGTCCTATATACGATTCGTAATGCCAGTTATATCTGTTCTCACGCATAACTCACAGGCATGACGCGTTTTATTCGAATGCACTGTATCGAATACCCTTTAAATCGACTACCCCTTAAAGGACATCAGAGAACCTGACGAACGCCGCCGTTGATCTCAAGTCAGGCTCTTGTGTCGATCATTCCACAAGAATATGATGGGAAAATTAGTGAGATTCAGCGGCTTTCGTGTTTCCGTAAACATCGTAACGTTTGCGCACACCCAGTCACCGGAACCCTTCGCGGCAGTAGCAAAGGGCGACGCCAGGAATTCTTTACTGGGGTGGCAGTTGGGGAGCTCACTACAAGTGAATTCCTTCAAAGACCAGAGAGCTGATTTTTATTTGATATGTTTTGAATATGCTCCAATCTAAAGGGGTATTCATACGAGGGAGAAATCTGCGGGGGACACGGGGAGACTGCAGATCATGTGACCGCGACGTCACGGATTAGTGAGTGGGCGCAATCCTCCCCCCCGCACCTCCTCGGAGGCCACGGGGACCTTTTCCCCGACAGGACAAACGATCTCCCGGCGGTGGGGGATATAGCGCAATTTCGGGCTCTTGTTTGCCCACATTGCTGCGCTTGCTCCTGTAGAGAGCGGCAGTGCACGTCCAGTCTGCAGCTCCTCGTCAGCAGCTGGTGAAACGGGCGGCACAAGCCACGAGAGTAGTCTGGTAACACTGGTCACCCCCTCCGTTCGCTTCGTCCTTGCGGGACATTTGTGGGGAATTCTCCTCGCGAGCTCACGTCATTTGCTCGGCCTTTATCCCCCAAGGATTTGTCCCCCGTGTGAATACCGCTTAATGGACAAGGGGGGGGGGGGACCCTGCCCGCTGCCCCTGCTGGAGCCTGTCCTAGCAGTAGCAGGGCAGGTATTGACACCTTGCGGCGTGTTTTCCAGACACAATAATCAGATGTTTTTTACCATTAGCTACACTGGACTAGCCGAGCCAGTTTCGCGTGTCTCCTCAAGAGCCGTACTGCGCATGCGCGAGGCTCAGTGATGTCACGCACCGGTGTCGGCACCTCCCGCGCACTCCGCCGCCGCCACCAGTCTGCGCTCTCCAGAGGAGTGGCGTCGTAGCCGTGGCCGACGTATTGGCGCCGGCGCGCGCGCAGCTATTCGCCTTCGCTGTGCAGTCGCCGTCTGACACTGCGCCGGAGCCGCTTGATAGCGCCTCTGGCTGGCGTTTGCCAGTGTGGTATAGCCATGGAGAAGGAGAGCGCAGACGCTGCTCAACGGCGCAGAAGAGCGGAGAAGCTTAACTCATCGGATCCCGAAGTAGTTGCCTGGCAAAATAAATATACATGTGCCACATAATACGTATACCGTGTGTGTGTCATTGGAGCAGCAGTAAGCATGATAATCAAGCTAATCCTAGACAATCAGGAAAGCTAAGAATAATCAGCTGAACCTTTGCTAACGCGACGTTTTCCTGGCATAGCCAAGCTAAGCCACTGCAACATTTTTTTTTTCTGGCACACTGATGTTCCAGCGAAACACCATGGTGAAATGACTATAAATTCATGATCGTCTAACCGTGAAAGCTTTGCACAAGCAGTTATGTACATCGTGCTAGTCACTGCGATATTACCTTTAATGAAAATTACGCTCAGAGAAGTCGTTTGACGTTTCGGAACTTGAGCAGGTTTCTTGTTCACAAAGCAGCAGGCGTGGCGCCGAGATTCAATTAAGTACGCAGTATATGACGCAATGAACGATCTCAAACTTGGGGCATTTTCCCGTCTGTCCCCGTAACGGCATTCGGCGTCGTCTCATCAGCATAGATTCGAATAGGAATGTCGTTGTCATGTGTCTTTTCTTAGTTATCATTTACCTTTTTTGATGCGCGAGGACAACGCCAACACGTTCCTACATAGCCTCAGCACAATAAAATCGGCTACGCTAACAATATAATAATTGTTGCGGTTTTATGTCCCAAAACGACGATATGATTATGAGGGATGCCGTAGTAAAGAGCTCCGGAAATATTGAAGATCTGGTGTTCTTTCACGTGCACATTAATATAAGTGCAGGAGCCCCTAGCATACCGCCTCCATCAAAATGCGGCCGCCAAGGTCGGCGTTTCATCCCGCTATCCTAGGATCAGCAGTCAGGATCCATAACTACACGACCACAGCGGCGTGTTCCAACTGGTTGCGCAGTTGACTGTGCAACTGGAAAGAGGCAGCAAGCTACCTTTGCTCACGTACTTGTTGTCGTTCCAACGGCGCCGTATCCCATGCTGGTCGCAGCGACGGCTTTATGTCCAGTCACTCTATCGGTCGCAATGCATGCGTAGTGTGGTCTTTGATTCATCGTGCCAGCCACTTATGCTCTAGTGAAGACGAACTCCAAGAAGAGCTTCTCACGATAACCGACAGTTGTCCAAGAACGTCTATTCAGTGCCTTTGCGCGTAGAATTGACTAACGAGTGCTGTATCTTCATACAGCAGAGAAACTACAGGTTTTCCCGCTCACTTTAATCCACGTGCCATCAAAAAGTAATCCGTACGCCACTGAAATAATCTGAGCGCCATACTATTTATTACAAGCGCCAGCACGAATAGGCCGCGTGCCAGTGAGTTTAATCCAAGTGCCACCATGTTTAATTCAATCGCCAACAACTTTAATTCAAGTGCCATTCACTTTAATCTATACACAATAAACGGAAGGTTTGCCTATTCATATATTCTAAGTGCCGGAACAAGGTCAACATGAGGCGAAAGGAATCACTTTTTTGCCAATTCATGCAGGCGCTTATGAAATAAGGTCATGTGGTATTTTCCCCGAATGTTTTGGTGTTATACCTTGGAATTAAAAAAAAGTGTGGTTTGATGACATGTTCGGTTACTAAATATATACGCTCATTATAAGCACGTGGTAAAAGATTAAGCATTGAGACAGTTTATGCTTCACCGCTACTGCAGAATTTTGGGTAATCACGTACTCCGTTGATCGCATCTGGGAGAGATTCACGTCGTCTGCTTGCAGACGGCACTAAGGCTGCGTTTCCGCAAAAGCGTTCGCAGTCGTCTGCTCGGCTCAGTGAGAGCGATGGTGACTTACAGACTAACCATTTAAAACTAGTAACCGTGCATTTATTTGGGTTTATATGCAATTAAGTGTTACGTAAAAGCGTCAAAGGAGATGCTCACGTTCGTGTAACAGACGACGATGTGTTCCTGAAGCGTCGTCGCTTGTAACGCGCGTGTTTTCAGAGGAAAACATTTCCGGACGAGAAGAGAGCTTTGCTTGAAGTCCTGACTGGACGCAAGCGAGGACCACGTTTCAAAGAGACAGGTAAACCTCGTCGAAAAAACAGCAGGGTGTCGGTAATCGACCGAGCGAAGATTGGGGACGTCTACAGGCGTAGTGGCGACCTAAAGCAACTGGCGGAGGCTCTGGGCATCAACATAAAAACAGTAAGATTGATTGCAGCTACCGGCAGACAAACATTATTGCGGAGTAGCGGTTGTAAAAAAAAGTTTGGAGATGACGTCGTGAGTACTTTGAGCGAATTGTCGACGAAAACTGCACATTTACTCTAAGACAGATAAAGGCTGCCTTGGAGGAGGAAATGCCTGGAGTAGCAATCAGCAAAGCGCAGATGATCGCTTGCTGGACGTCCACAGCTACTCGGCGAAGCTGGTGCGGTGAAGCAGACCGCAACCGTAAGCTGTAACCGTAAGCTCAGCCGTCAGCTGTACGCCCAGTGGCTGCAGTCCGATGGACCACGTGTGTGCCGGTTCTACTTGGTCGAGACAAACTAGAATATCTGGTGTTCCAGGAATTTTGGCAGGGCAGCGAAAGGGCAACCAGCTGTCCACACGACCACGACGACAAAAGGAGCGAACTTGAACAGTATAGCATGTATGTGCGCAAATGGCGTTATTCACTGAACTGCAGTGGACAGAGTTCATTGGGCTGTTTTCAACGACTTCCTCAGCGATGTTTCGGTCCGTGTGTCAAGCGTTCTTGAAATTCAAGTCGCACGTGAAGGCCTACCTAAGCGAACGCATTGATTTATTGCTGGCGACACCGCAAGGTATGAAGAAAAAGGAGCACAGGCGTTCTTTGCTGCTGGACGCAGCTCGGCACTCCATGCAGCCTATAGAGCGCGTGGACTGCGCTGCCTTTGACCGGCACACGTTTCCAAGCCTTAGGAGACAGCGCTATTCTAATAAGTACTTATTTTAACCTGTGCTTATGTTGCATTTCTCGAGTCATCTGGAGTGTGCAAAAATATTCTTCTCTTTCGTTTTACCTATAATCCCATTCTGCCGCCTCTCATTGACTAAATTATATATATGTGTGTTTGTGTGTGTACACGTTAGATATACAAAATTGATAAATTAATTATTCATTTCGGTGACATCCGTAAGATTCAAATGTTCGGTGAGATGCATAATGCAACGCTTAAAAAACTAGTATAAAGTAAAGAAAAGGAGCAAGGGCCACCGCTCCTACTTGTGCCTTGTGTTTTGTCTGCGTATGTTTTCTCGCAGTGCTTTAAATATGTCACCGTGCGAACTAGGCCAACAGTTAATATTGTTCATATCACCGGACACATAATTTTGTTTGAATAAAAAGATAAAAACTAACAGGAATATCAAAATAACTTCCGTTGTCCACATATCGTAATCATCAGTCCATGTTTTAGTACACTGCAGAACGAAAAGCTCTTCGAATTATCTCCAATTCGCCCTGCCCTGCGCGAGCCTGATAATTTCTCAATTTCGTACTCCATTTGACTCATTGCCGCCCTCGGCTAGGTTTTACACATCCTAGTATCCATTGCGTCACTTTAACTGAGCACAGACTGTCTTTCCTTCGCATTACACGACCTGTCCTGGAGCTGCTGCTCTACTGTGTGCCAAAACCAAAATCCAATTATGAGCTCTAGTGAGTAACACTTAATTTCGTGGAACTACAAAGTATTAGTTAACATGTTTGTAATGAGCAGCATGCAGATGCCTTTCTTTCTTTCCCATGAATATGACCGCACCCGTGCCAAACATTGCTCCACAAACTGGTGCATAGCAAAGTATAAGCCCTCCAAACACGGCTCAAGCAAACTATGGAAGTAAGTTTTTTTTCTTCATGAATAATAGCGGCGAATACAATGATTAGTGCAGTCTTCTGCTTTCCGGCTATCGTATTTCATATTGTAGCAACTGTATTTCAATTGAACTGCCATTTTCATCCCCCGTATTACTGTTTATTGTGTATAGAGTAAAGTGACTGGCACTTGAATTAAAGTTGATGGCGATTGGATTAAACATGTTGGCGCTAGGATTAAATGGCTGGCACATGGAATAAGTAGTATGGCGCTCAAATTATTTCAGTGGCGTAGGAATTATTTTAGCTGGCGCTTGGATTAAAGTGAGTGGGAAAAGCAGTAGTTTATCGAAAACGAGTCAGTATTCCTTACGTACCTGGTACCAACGAAGCGCAGTCACGAATATTCTAGAAGTATGCGTTACTCGCTGCACATGTGTCATCCAATAAGCCTCGCAAGACGGTTGTCAGCGTGAAGAGATCGCTTAGACGAAAAGTTACCGGGGGTAATCTATAAATTCCCGTGCAAGGACTAACTTATGTTATATTACTTAAACGAGATTTTTCACTCAACGAGCGAAAGAGCAAAAACGCGATGCTGAGAGTTGTCCCCATGCGTCCAAGACACCGAGCATATGCACAAGAAAATAACAATAAGAACTAAAGGAAGAAAACTTCAAGCGATACTGCTATTTCAAATCTCTGCTGACAATGACACCAGATACCGTTGACAGAACAAATGAACACGTGCCCCACATTTATGGTCGTTTATTGCTTCATATACAGTGTAATTTTTTTGGACAACGGCGCCGCGTGCGATACATTGTGAACGTCGGGCCCGTACTGGATCCGAAAAGTCAAGAGCGTTCTTGTGGCCTGGTCTGTGACCGTAAATTTCAGTAAGTGCAACACTCGACCCGAGCAGACGTGCTTTCATTAAATCCTTGATTATCGATATTACCTTGGTGCGAATCTAATTAGGCTCGACTTCATCAGGCATCGCTACAAGTGTCGCCAGTCACGTATACTTCACCAATAACCCAGAAAAGACCAATCGCTGAGACATCTACGAAGAAACTAAGATTACCTATTATTCCGTACACACGTGGAAGCAGCGGCGACAAGGCACACTGCAGACTATCGCTGCAGACTCTCGCTAGGGCTGACCGCGCCAGGGTCAGAATTCTCGATGTCGCTTTCCTTGAAGCCCACAAAGGTGGCTTCGTGGCAGTAGGCCGCAGAAAGTGCCGTGTAGAATTCGTGTGCAAAGGAAATGCGCACCCATCAAATTCTACAAGGCGCGAAAAAAAAACCGTGCGGATAAAAGGTGTAATAATATAATGCTCAAGGTAAATCATACGTGAAATGAGGTGAATTGAAAGCAATCGAAGCTGAATTGAGGTAAAATAAAATGTAATTCACACATCAATTAGGATTGATTAAAGCTGTATCAAATGCAAATTAAAGTGAATTAAATTAGTGAGGGTTTGCAATGCAATCGATTGAGAGCATCAGAATAATGCAATGATCGCCTCGTGAGTGCATGGGCTTTCGCCTGTGCTCGCGCTAGCTGAAGCTACTGCAACTATTAAAACCATAAAACGCCCATTTGCGTGCATTTGCGGCCATATCAAAGAAAAATAGCGTTTTACAGTGTCACACGCTGCCTTTTAGTACACTGGGAGACACTGAGAGCACGGTATTGTGTATCCGTGTCTTACAACGCGCTTGAACCCGAGGGGCTGGGGAACAGCACAGTGTCTTCTCGAACGCAGAGAGCACTGGCGGCACATTGGAGAAAACTGGGCGCGCTGAGTGGACTTCTTCGCCAGACTGGAGCGTATCGTTTATGACATGCTTTCAAAATATTGTTCCATTTTTTTCCAAACCTTCTGTCGTTTAATTGGTATAATTAGGCGACGTACGTATGTTTATGCTAAAACAATCATCTATTGGCCGCGAGATCGAGCAGAGTGGGCACCTAGCGGCGAGCGAACGAAACCCCGTGGTGTGGATGCCTCCTTGGGTCGTCTGGTAGCCGCACCGTGTTCGCATCCGTGCGTACGTCATGCACGTCCTCGGAGGACAGCTGGTTCCGTTGTGCTGGCAGAGTATCGAATGGTTGTGCAAATACCTGCACGATATACACAAGCATGTCGCCTTCCGAGACTTGTATGCGCTCTTTAAGTGAGCGCATGCACGTGTCGGCATGGCGCTAGGTCTATCCATTGTACCGTCCGTTCGCGAAAACCATTTCAGCGTGGGTGCCACTTTGTCATTCAAGCACATCGCATAGTGCATTTGGCGCCATCCTAAACGAAAGCAGTACTAAATGCCGACCTGCGAATGTAGAATTTTAGCGACACCTTCTCGTAAAGTGTTGGCGATTTCGAAATCCTTGTGATACCGCAAAGTATGAACTATTGTCTGCAAAGGCCGGTGAGTGGTAAAAAAGACCCGAAGCCACGTATATCTGTAGCGGTACCCGTATTCATGCAAACAGAAAAGTAGAGTGAACAAAGTTCTACTTCTACTAATTACGCATAAATACAGGCTCTTTTGGTTAGTAGCCGCAAGAGCAAGAAGTAAATAATTATTTGGCTCAGTCGCGCAAAACTATTTATATTGCGGTATAAGCGGTAAACAAGTTAAACTCGTACAAATAAACGAAGAAAAACATCGAGCACAGTGCAAAACACGACTGTGACCGATGGCCAGTACCCCATTGATGGGCAGATTGCACTTCTTTCACACGTAATGGGAACGTTAGTCCGGCTTCGTGCAATAATGTGGCAATGGAAGACGTATATATCGCCATTAGGCTGCAGCCAATGCGCTTTATTCGCAGATAATCAACTCAAACCGCCTACGGCGAAGCGCCGCTGCGTACATTTGTATACGCGCCGCCGACCGCCTATCCACACTCACGCGGCGACGGTGGTGACACCTATAGCCCGATCTCGCGGCGAATAGAGCACGTGCACTTTCTCGGAAGCGCGTAATAGCCGTGATGTTTTAGCTCACATAACTGCATCGATATAAAACATAATTCGCAGCACAAAAAGCATGGGTATTAGTCTGATAACCAACACCAGACTAGTCTAGCAGTCAATCCTTCCATATGTACCTTATGTACTCATACGCCTGAAAGCCTGCATCAGCGAGTGTCACCGGCAGCACTTATCCGCTGTGAACGTATACTGGTTGACAACGCTTAGTCTGCGCGTTTTTAGCTTCCAGTTTGTGTAGTTAAATAAGCAAATATGACCTCATTTGAGTCGGTCATGATCGAAAACACATTGGGACGGTTATTAAACTCATCATAATTGAACATTCACGTTGTTCGCAGCAAACGTCGCGCACGGAGTGCAGCTATAAGCCTAATGATAGGTACGGCTGTAGTGAACTATTCGGATGTAGCACGCGGGATGCGAACAAGACTGACAGACAACACGCGCAAGCGGGTGAACTAAAGCTAAAGTGTTCAGTGTGCAATTCACAACTGCGATGTTTTCTAGTTTCTACATAGAAATAAGCAACCGCTTTGCCAGTCTGCGCGAATGCCACACGTAACTTCGGTTACGCTGATCATTTTTACTGCAAAAAGTTCCAAACATGTTCAGATCCTGGGCAGCACATAGCAAACAAATGACTTGTTTCGTTGTTCAATGTATGGAGACACTTAAATCTGCATTTCCAAGCAAGCAAATAGAAAGCACCACCGAAGTTAGTTGTTACATGAAGAAAAAGACAAGACTAACAGACATCCAGCATGGTGTTGCGGTAACATGTCGGTGTCATGGGTTCGAATCATGCGCTTCCGTTGCTTGCCTTTGTGATAGCGCTCGTTTTTTAGTCATAATTACCATCTGGGAATGAGGCAATTTAAAAGCCCGCTTTCGGTCGATAACAGATGTCCCAGTGCCTAGCACCACACTGGTCCAATATTGTGTGCCACTGGCGCAATAATATGTGGCACTGGACACAAATGATGTGTTAAGGCGCGTTGGCGCCAGGAGATCCGTCGGCGCGCTGTGTTGTGGCGCGACACGTTGGCTCCCTTGTCGCACCCTGTGGTTAAAGCGCATCGACTTTTCGTCGCCTTTGCCTAAATCAAGGCATGCAATAAAGTTCAATCTCTGCAAATCAACGGTCTCGTCCTTTCCCAAAAGCAAGCAAAACTGAACTATCGCGCGACAAACTTTTTTGTTGCCGCAGTTGGTCGGGCACGAACACTCGTGTAAAAGAAACTCTCCATTCTAACACGTGCAGCACGAGCGCAAGCGTAAGCCGCCGAACAAGGCGAAGCAGCACTTGTGGGACCACCTGGGCATCGCACTTGGCTCAGTCTTCGTCACCGTCGTGGTCACGGGACTCGTCATCATTAGGGCGCTCATGAACGAGAACCGTCCTCGCGCGGAAAGAATGGGCTCGAGCGCGACTGCATCGTGATTTCCTCATTCTTCGCACCGACGAGGTGGCCACCAGCCTCGAACTGCTGCCCTTCTCGGACACGTTTGTTTAGACGCAAGGCGGAAGAAGACGAGGCAGCACGTGCCATTGTCATAAAGGCAATCATCACCACTATCATCTTCATCGTTGCAACGCGAGTGAAATGCGCAGGCTACGCCCAGATTTAGCAGGATATGCAGCAGACTTGTACATTGAGGTTAGCACGGTTGGCCTTGACGCACTCCGAGAAAAGAAAAACCCTAAAAATCCTTTGCGCGAAAGCAATTTATGGCGTATTTTCACACTGAATAACCTGGTTTGTTGACGTCGGTCAGTAACAGCAATCCACTAAACCTTGATATTTTTCGCTACCGATCTAATACAGTTTTCTGTGTATGCATGTATATTGTTCTGCCGTAAACATTTCCCGATGTGCGGTTCAACGCGGCTTTTGTTCTTGTGTGCCAAATCGAAGCATGCTGTGGCAGTGTACAAACAGTAAAAATCAATGCGCATTCTTTTTTTTTTTTTCAGAACCATAATTCGCGCCGAAATATAGAACTTCTGCGGTACTCCTCTCGCTCTTTGTTTTCGTCTTTTTTTTGTGCAGATGTGGGGCTTCGGTTTGAATTTGTAAAAAAAAAAACGCACAGATGTCTTAGCTATTACAGCTGGTAGCTTTAATCAACCAGAATTCTCACGAACAGTGACGTAAATTAGATGTCACGCTTACAACGAGAAAAATAGTCTTGTAACGAAGTCGAGTATTTTTAATTACTATTCAATATGTTTTTTTGTACTGGAGGACTGTACTTCTCTATGTGTTCGCTAATGGATGTCATAGAACATCCCATTACAAAATCGCGCTTTCTCTGTGGCAGTGTGCACAAAACAAAACGTCGATGGGTGTTGTTCCAAAACGGAAACCAGGCCGAATAATAGAAATGCTGCATTACTTCTTTCGCTCTTGTTTTTCTATTTTTGGAAATCTGGCGCTCTTGTGGGGTGCCCTTCGAACGCGCTTCGAACAGAATCCTAGCTGTTACCACACAAATGAAAAAGAAAATCATCGGCTCTTCAATCATCGGGTGCTGTGAATGTTCTCGATCGAAAACCTATCGGGTAATTTTTGCTGTTGATGCGATGAGACAGCACTGCAGCCACACCGTACATCGACGCATCACATTCAAGCCGAAGTGGCTTACGAGGCTCATAATGAACTAGAAAGTCTGCTTTTTGCATAGCGTTCTTCGCTTCTTGAAATGCGCTTTCTTGCGTCTGTTCCCATTTCCAGGCAACTCCCTTCGTCAGCAAGGCATACAGTGGTGCTACCATAGTTGAGCGGTTGGGCTAAAATTTGGAGTAATACGTGATGAAGCCACGAAAAGATTTCAACAGGCTCACCGACGTTGGCTCTGGTGCACCTAGTATGATGCCGAGATTGTCTTGCAAAGGATGTCGACCTTTTTCGTCGATGCGGTGGCCCAGAAATGTCACTTGCTTTTCCTGGAATCTGCATATGGTTTTGTTCAGCTTCAGGCCGCTGTGCTGCAGTCGTTGGAACTCTTGTCGCAATACAGACATATAATAATAATAATAATAATAATAATAATAATAATAATAATAATAATAATAATAATAATAACATTTCCACCAATACAAAGTTCATGGAGGGGGTGAGAATAAAAGCGACTGTCCGTACATCCTGAAGGCTTCGTGCAATAATGTGGCAATGGACGACGTATATATCGCCATTAGGCTGCAGCCAATGCGCTTTATTCGCAGATAATCAACTCAAACCGCCTTCGGCGAAGCGCCGCCGCGTACATTTGTATACGCGCCGCCGACCGCCTATCCACACTCACGCGGCGACAGTGCTGCCACCTATAGCCCGATATCGCGCTTCTTTTCCGCGACGATAACGTCATCTTGATAGACCTACACCTCAGGTAGGCCCTGCAGAACTGATTTCATGCGCCTTTGGAACAGAGCTAGAGCTGAAGCGATTTCAAAGGCGAGAGGACTGTAGCAGCAAAGTCCCTTGTGCGTGTTCAGCACTGCGATCTTTTTCCCTTCTGCGTCCGGAGGAAGCTGGTTGTATGCGTTGCGTAGCTCCAACGTACAAAAGACTTCACCACCTGCAAGCGCTGCGAAGATATCGTCAACTTTGGGCAGAGGATACTGTTCCAAGTAAGTCGCCGGGTTCACCGTTAACTTGTAGTCCCCGCAGAGTAATTATTTTTATGTTACCACCTGTCATTTGCATTCGTCATATAGTCACGCGACAAAATACAAATTTTGGTGTATATCAAGCTAGCGACCCGGCCGCGAGTACATTATGGGCGTGGCAAGTAAGTCATGCCATACATGACTTTCATGTTACCATCTGTCATTTAGGTTCGTCATACAGAAATGTCTGGTCATAGCAATTTCGGTATATATCAATTTAATTAAACGGCCGCGAGCGCCCCGAGACCATGTCATGTAAGCGATGTTGTACATGACATGCGTCTCATGACTTGCACGTTTGCACCAGTCACTTATGTTCGTCATACACTCTTGTCAAGAAAGCGGCCGCAAAAGCACCAAGACAATGGCGTGTAAATCATGCGGTTCATGGTGTGCATGTTATTATTTTCATGCTTACCCCTGTCATTTATATTCGGCGTACAGTCATGTTATGCCATTTCATTAGATGGATGGATGGATGGATGGATGGATGGATGGACGGACGGACGGACGGACGGATGGATGGATGAATGGATGAATGCATGGATGGATGGATGGAAGGAAGGAAGGACGGACGGGCGGTTCTTAGATGCCTAGACAGGCTTGTGGTTTAAGTGAAAACGTTATCGAATGTCCGGATGTCGTAAACTTCCTGTACTCATTTCTCGGGCTATAAAAACAATCGCCCTCCAAAGCGCCGTGTCTCGTTGGCCGGGAGCGCTAGCGAGGCGAAGGAATCTGGCACTTTTCCCGTTCTAATGACTTTAGCTCGCATCAGGAAGCGGCACCCTCAAACAGGCTCACTGCGAGGTAGCAAGTCGAGACTATGCTCGCACATTTTGCGGGTGGGAGTGTAGTCACCTGTTATTTTTCGTATGTCGCGTGCTTTCTTATCAGCCGGAAAAAATGTGCACGTAATTAGTACGTTGCTGAAAATACCGCAGTTAGATGTCATTTTAGCATGCCTACATATGCCTCATTGACATTTCAATAATTAGGTGAGTGCTTGTCGAGCTAGAAACATAATTAGGACTAACTAACGAAAACATTAGGAGTGGCTACTTCAGCATACTGTGAACAATGTTCACTAGGTGTGCTTCGCGTAACGACGTTCCTCCTTTTTTTATATCTGGCTGCGTGATAGCTGGGACGCCCTGTATACACGCGCACATACAAAAACACGGACGAGCATGCATAAAGTATGGTTGAACCCCCCCCCCCCCCAAGCTACTGTTCACTACCTATTGAAATAATGTTGACATTAAATTTTTCTCTAATATAACCGAGTCCGCCGCAGCGTAGATGTCGTAAGGTTGCATGAGTGTCGTGAGGATTTTGTCTTGGGGGATGCAAACCCGTGTTGCATCGCTGTTTGGGAGAGGACGCTGGTGTAGCTTGGGTGGGGGGCAAGTCCTGGCGTGGGTTTAGGGGGGCAAGTGTCCCTTTCGCAGCCCCCTGCCGATGCCTATGCGAGTTCATGCAGCGCCCTCGCGCTTCGCAGCACTTGACCATTCAGGTACGAAATTTGTCGAGTGCTCGAGACATTATGCAGAGGATGATACTTTTTGGCCAGTGTGTGAAGTGGACATAATAATGTCATTTCTAAACTAAAAGGGACAAGGTGTGTAAAGGCGTCGAACACAAGTATCAGCTTGGTTCTGCGCACGTAAGGCGATGCGTTTTTGGTCTTCATTCAGACACGGTCGAGAGTTATAAGATCATAACCCCACATTTCCATGAAATTGTTTTGAATGCGTGACCGTTTGGCAGAATAGCCAACACAAAACAATTGAACACAATGCAAAACACATCATCAAAGTATGCTTTCACTGCGCTTCGTGCACATGCGGTCATTTGCCGAAGCCGTTTATTACAGTGCGAGGTTATGGAATGATGACTCGTGCACTTTCTGTGTTTGTACCATAAGTTTTGCTGTCATGTTGACGCAACCCATTTTTAGTGCCCATCCCTTTATTCACCTAACACCGCAACTTAAGGAACATCTGACGTATTTGCGAATAAAATAAAATAAATTTAATTTTCCCTTGGCTACTTTCTTAACAACCGCCGACGCGCACACGGATGAAGACAAGCGCTGCCGAGAGCTGCCATGCCACAAGCGCTGCCATGTAAAAACACAAGCGCTGCCGAGAAAACAACGAGCAGTAGAGGACACTTACGGGAGTCACATCACATCATTCACATCACACTTACGGGAGTCACATTTCACATCAACCATCGAAGATGTGTGTGTTTCTGGCACGCAGACGACAGAAGTGTTGCCTTCCTCCGGAAAAGAGATGTGACGATACCTTCTGCAGCCAACTTCATGCATTTAACTGGGGGAGGCAGGGAAGGGGAGGGCATGGAAGCAGTACTGCCATGCGTCCACACTTTCGTTTTACGTGATCCTAAAATATTTTCCCGTGGGAAACTTGAGCTGGCGTGCCTAATCCTTAATCACTGCGGCTTCTTTTCGGAGTTACCCGCGGGCCATCGGTGTGCGGTGCAGTGATGTCGCAAGATCTCTGAATTCGGCAAGTGCTCTGCTGAAGACAGAAGAAAGTTGAAGCACAATTTCTCTGCATCCTATTTCTATGACTTTGTTATTAGTGTCCCTTTGCTTAACTTGCGCCCATGCGAAACTGTCATTCTACAGCGGAAGTACCTGCGGAACGCGTCCCGGCGCACATCACCACCGACGACGCCTCTTTGAATTAGTAAAACCGAAACGGCCGGTCACTGCACTTGTAGTTGTTCCGCACCCTTTATACTTCATCTTTCAACACCCTATTTAAAATAGTCTGTTCAAACAACAACTGTTTAAAATTAATTTCGAAGTATGTGTCATGGCACGGCAAGTGAAACCCGCCTCTGGTTTCCTTGTAAACAACCAACCGCCACCTACGTCACGAGTTTGTGTTGGCTGCCGTGATCCTTGCGAGCGCTGTCTCCTAGCAGACCTTTTCCGTGCAAAGAGGGCGCAGGCTTGCACGGGAATACAAAGGCTGGTGTCCTTGCCTGGGCAGTGCATTTTCGGGAGGTCATGCATATTTACGTCTCGAGGGAGCCATTGTTGAAAAGAGCTGTCTAGGTGGTGCTCATGTAGCCAACTATGTTTACACGGAATCTACTCCAGGTCCCATCTCACTCCGCGCTCTCTGAAACGGAAACTGCGACTGGGTGGTATACGACCATTCCCAATAATTAACCGCGGTGCGCTCAAGCAAACAAGCTTTCTAGCCGTGATAAGTGGATCGTTAACTACTTGCAACAGAAAAAACAAGATGCAAAATTTTTGTGTCGGTGCTCCTTTAAGAAATGTTTCAGGCAGCTAACAAGAAATATACGGTTATCAGCTTTGCATGCTTGTCAAGATGGCTTTACTGGTAAATACTGCTCACTCATAACAAATTTAAAGAAAATGCGATTTTATTGCAGTTGGCCCCTAGTTGCACAGTGAAAGCAAGCTAGACAATCTGGTTGGATCGTTAGAAGACCGCTGCCTTGAGATTTTACACTGCTGTGGAGAATTTGAACACAAAAGGTTCAGAGTAAAGAGCTTCTTATATTCACAAGCAAGCATTTCATAAGTTAATGAAAGTAAATTATAGCACGACCTAGGTTTGGCCCATGTTAATTAGTGAATCTTGTAAATGGGTACCAAAAATATAGTGAGCTACTGGAGAGCATGCATTAAACCAAGGGAACTTTAGGCCCATGTTCACCCAAGTTGAAAAATTGAACAGCATTGGTTGTTAAGTAGCTTTGAGTATATGTATATGGTGGGGCCCATAGAGCACTGCTGACGTATATAGCGGAAACCGGCCTCTATCTGTATATTTAACTTTGTACCGTTAGACAAACTCTCGAAATAAAAAAAGAGTATATGTATATAAAATACAGTTGAAACTCGATTTATCGAAGTGACGAAGGGGCTCGAATTGTTAAATTGAATCAAGAAGTTTGTAAAATTGAGGGAGGGATTTCTCAGTCTTTTGAAATCTGAAATTTCAACGTAGCGTCACCCAAAAGCTACTGTGGCATTTTATTTGCCACTAATACACGTTTGCGCATGTGAAAAATCCGCGAGGGCAGTCCGTGCAGAAATTCGTCCGACGTGAGGGCGATACAGCGAGAAAGACGGCCACACGCAGCTACGAAAAGCTGCGGATATTCAATGACAGGGAGCACGATTGCACTTAGTATGCGAGTAGGCAGAGGAAGAAAGTTTTTAGAGACTATTGGTGCCATCTGCCGCATAAAGTAATAAATAACAACAGCAACCACCATGTTCCTGTGGGAATATTTCTAGGGACAGCAAACGCTGTCTGCCTCGCGCACTTTGATATGTAAAAGCGCTACTGGCTGTGGCGTGCAACCTTGTCAAAATAAAACTAGTCTGACTATCACGTTACTGGCTTGGCTATATGTTCTAAAGGGGCACTCATACAAATAATTTTCAGTTGTCGTTTTCTCAGTGCCAAATGAAAAGCCAAGCCCTCAAGAGCCAAGAAGCCCATCTTGAAGAAATAATTATAGTATGTTTTTAAAAACTAGTTTTGGTTCCTACTGTACCCGTGCGCCAAACCAGGTGTGAGCTTCTCCTCATGTGCTAGTACAAGATATCGCGATATTTCCATGACCATTTCACACTGTGGTTTCGTTGGCGGTGCACAAATGACAATTTAAGATGTTTCAGTGACACACAAGTGGCCATTTCGGAAATTTTGGTACCCGACATCATCACAACTAGGTAGACTGCTGCGTGTAGCCACCAAAACTAGTACTGCAGCCTGACGCCAAGCTAATGTCGATGTCAGAAGGTGCAGCATGGGAAACCTGGAAGAATATCTGAAAATAACTGGTTATCCAAAGTGTTGTGTCTTCTGAGGGAATGGTAATACCATGCTTTCATCAATTTTCCAAATTTTTATTCAATATCTCCTCTTTAAGCCCTAAACTTGTTATTGCTTAAGTATAGCGGAGCAAGGTGGCATTTTGCCAGCGGTTTAGTATAATGCCATGTCCGTGGGCATTGTACTAAATGCGAAAGAGGCAGTGGCCTAGCTTATTAACGCAACATGTATTACACACTGAAGTCTTTACACGAGAAGATCTATCATCATAATATCTGGGGTTGCAAGTCCCGAAACCACGATATGATTATGAGAGACGCCGTAGTGCAGGCCTCCGCAAATTTGGACCATGTGGTGTTCTTTTACGTGCACTGACATCGCACAGTACACGGGACTCTACCATTTCGCCTCCACCGAAATGCGAATGCTGCGGCCGGGATCGAACCCGTGACCTTCGGGAAGATCGATCATTTAAAGGCACACTGAAAATAATTTCTATCGCATAAAGACCATATAATGCTTTAATAAAGAAACGTACAAGTTCATCTGACAAACTTGTTTTATAGAAGACTCATATAAAGCCTTCAATAATTGCTTTTAGCAATAAGCAAGGGGCTTCTGCGCTAATTCTGTTTATCTGAATGTGTCTCTAGTGTTTTTGTTCTTCTACTGTTTTAATGTTTTTGGTTTGCTAGCATCTGTAATGCTGATTTACAGTGTTTTTGTAAGATTTGCTTTTCTTGTAAACCCCATTATCTTGGGATTTCTTATGCACAAGGATATAAAGTTTCACATTTATTCAGTTCTCACTGAGGTTATTTCACTGCGTGTACCCGTCCAGGCAGCACTATTGGGTAGCTGCTGAGAGATTGGTCACCGCTCATCCACACCTTGCAGATAGGGTCGCTTGCTGAAGTGGCCTGGTAAAAAGCATCGGACATAGCACATTTTTTTGCGATCTTTACATTGCCACAAAATTTTACCACACTGTGTAGCTACAGTTGCTAGTTGCCATTTGACATTGTGGCTGTAAATTTTTGTGGTCATGTAAGAGCTGAGCATTAGGTTGATCTCTGGTCCTTCTAATGAAGCATGTATTCTATCCCTAGCTGCTATTTTGGTGCAGATCAGTTGTTATAAGAGGCTATCAAAGTTTGCATTAATGAAAAAGAAAAGCGTGCCTGCTGAGGCACTTTTTGTGGTAAAGGTGTAGCATTGCTATGAACGAGAATTCAGAACTTGCGTCCCGTCTGTGGTGGGTACATTTCATTAAGGGTTAAAATGCAAAAGCCATGTGCTCAGATTCAACCTTGATAAAGACCAGCAGATAATGAAGCCAAAGAAGGTATAGGGGGTGTTAACTGTACCGCTTTAAGTGCACTGTAGCAATCGCAATATAGTAGATGCAAAGAAAGTATAGTGGACGAAAGGCAACTTGGCGCTGGCAGGGCCCAAACCTGTAGACTTCGTGTAATGCGCCCCCTCTACCAATTTGGACACACGTTAAAAAACACCAGGGGGTCTGAATTAATGTGGACTCCCCACCATTTGGGTGTGCCACATAATAATATTGTGGTTTCGACACATCAAACTTCGAGATTTAGTTTGGTTTTCATAAATAGTTGATGTTAGTGAGGTGGGAATATGCCCTGCATTATGTTAGCCTTCTTCGCTATTTTTTCAACATCTGTCTGCCAGTCTCCAATCAATGAGGCATCCACTCGTGCATAAAGTTTTGCTACATCATTCACTGACAGTTGACCACCCAGTTCTTAGTATTACCTTTTCAAGTACATTGAAATAGCCTTCACATTTCAAGAGTGTCATAAGCTGGAGCACCGGCACACATTTACCAGCTTGCCACAGACATTCTTGAAATAAGGACCCTTCAAATTGCAGAAATTGCCTTTTATGATTTAACCTGTTTTTGATATAGATGCTGCCATTCGTTTGTTTTGATGCTTTAGGTGGGATCTACGGTAACTATATATATGACCAAAATTTGTATTTATGTTCATACAGAAGAGACGTGCGCTCTCATTTAGGCGAAACTTGCGTGTGGACATTCCACATTTATGATACATTTGCCATGAGAATTTCGGAATGCTCGTCATAGCGGTACAGTCATGCTCAGTGCAGGAAAATGAAGGACGATAGATGGGGACAATAGATGACGATGATGAACCCAATGTAGCCCTTAACACTTTCGTGACCGCGGGAAATCGGTTGTTTTTGGGTAATGCAGGAAATTCTTTTTCTGACCACAGAAATTGATTGATGCTAAAGTACAGGGTATCAAATGATAGAGAAAAAAATGGTCTAACAGTGTTACTTTCAAACAACAGATTTATTTTTAATATTATCAAGAAATATGAAACAAAGAAAAATGAATCACAAAGGGAAAAAAATCCATCAAAACATCAATGCTACTCTGCAGAGGATAAACATAAAAAAATCGAAATATACGTTTTGAACGAAACGCCCTTAAAGAATAAGAGTGCAATTATAACCTCTGTAAGTACAAAGATTATTTACATACATACAAAAATATATCTAATAATGCCTGTCATATCACAGCGCGAGGCAGTTTTTCGACGCGGTGAAACAAAGCATGGCTCACTGTGCGTTGGCGTTTCGAAAATATTGTCGCGGTGCACCGTAAAGAGCGAGCAGCCCGTTTTATGCAGCAGCATAGACAAGACCATAGACACAAAACACGTCTTCTTCTTCGGTCAGAGTCCCGTTCCGCGAGACTGTCCGAGCCCACATCATCTTCTTCGTTGTCTGCATTAGAGCGGGCGCGGCATTTGCCTCCCTCTAAAAGAGCATCGCCTCGATGCTATAGTCGGGTCAGTTGTACATAAAGGCGCTTTGTACAAGTGACAGTCGCTCGCAATGTCACTCGCTTACGTACGGCTTCATGCGCACTACGTGCACAAGTTCAGGTCGGTGCTGGCGACGCCTTGTACAGTGGGGGATATCCGGGACGACCTCATAGGTGACGTCACTTAGTCGTCGCAGCACTCGATAAGGCCCGAAGTATCTTCTAAGCAGCTTTTCGGATAGTCCCCGTCTTCGTACAGGCGTCCACACCCATACCCTGTCGCCGGTTTCGTAGGTTACAGGCCTATGATGCAGATTATAGCGACCGGCGTCGTACTCTTGCTGTTGGTATATTCGCACACGTGCGAGCTGTCTGGCTTCCTCCGCGCGTTGAGTAAATACTTCGGCACTCGTTTCAACGTCGTCGCATTCGTGTGGCAGCATCGCATCCAACATTGTCCTTACTTCTCGTCCATGAACAAGACGGAATGGGGTCATCCGTGTCGTTTCTTGCTTAGCCGTGTTGTAAGCAAATGTTATATAAGGTAGAATCTCGTCCCAATTTTTGTGCTCGATGTCCACATACATTGAAAGCATGTCTTCCAGGGTTTTGTTCAGCCGCTCGGTCAGTCCGTTGGTTTGTGGATGGTAGGCTGTCGACTTACGATGAATCGTACCACTGAGCACCAACACATGATCTAAAAGCGCTGCTGTGAATGCGGTTCCGCGATCTGTTATAACGATCGATGGTGCGCCGTGTCTCAACACAATATTCTCGATGAAAAAGCGGGCCACCTCCTCTGCTGTGCCTCTCTGGATGGCTTTTGTCTCGGCGTAGCGAGTAAGGTAGTCGGTCGCCACAATAACCCAGCGGTTACCAGCACTAGAAGTAGGAAGTGGACCCAAAAGATCCATTCCGATCTGGCCAAACGGCGTTGGCGGGACCTGGACTGGTTGTAACAAACCGGCTGGTTTCGTCGGAGGTGACTTGCGCCGCTGGCAATCGAGGCAGGTCCGAACGTGATGTTTCACGGCAGCGGCGAGTCCTGGCCAGTAGTACTTCTCCCGCACTCTGCTTAGTGTGCGCGTGTAGCCTAAATGCCCAGAGGTGACCTCGTTGTGGCACGCTTGCAATACTTCACAACGAAGGGCGGTAGGGACAACCAGCAGGTAAGTGGATCCGCCTGACGAGAAGTTCATTTTGTAAAGGACTTGGTTTCGTAGACAAAATGACGATAAGCCTCTTGCAAAGACTTTGGGCGCTTTCTGAGTTCGTCCTTCTAAATAATTTATTAGACCAAGCAGCTCAGGATCGTCATGTTGTTGGTCTGCAATAGCCGACGTGTCGAGAATCCCGAGGAATGCTGTGTCTTCGTCGAGAGTAGCAGCTGACTCTATCGGTGACCGAGACAGGCAGTCAGCGTCTGTGTGTCGTTTCCCCGACTTGTGCACAATCGTCATATCGAACTCTTGTAGTCTAAGGCTCCAGCGTGCCAATCGCCCGGAAGGATCTTAAGATTTGTCAGCCAACACAGAGAATGGTGGTCACTGATCACCTTGAAAGAGCGGCCGTACAAATATGGGCGAAATTTCATAACCGCCCATACCACGGCGAGGCATTCTTTTTCAGTGGTTGAGTAGTTTGCCTCTGTGCGTGAAAGAGTTCTGCTTGCGTAGGCGATCACTCTTTCCGTGTCTTCCTGGCACTGCACAAGCACGGCTCCAAGGCCAACATTGCTGGCGTCAGTATGCAGCATTGTAGGGGCTGTCTCGTCGAAGTGGGCAAGCACTGGAGGCGTGTGCAGACGTTGCCGCAAGTCATTGAAAGCAGTTTCCTGTTCGTCTCCCCAAACAAAGGCAACGTCATCCCTCGTGAGGCGAGTTAACGGCGACGCAATGCGTGCAAAATCCGGTATAAACCACCGATAATATGCGCAGAGGCCCAGAAACGCCTGACAGCCTTTTTATCTGATGGTATAGGGAAACTGGGCGACGGCGGCAACTTTCTCAGGATCCGGACGAACTCCTGCGTAACTGACAACATGGCCAAGAAACTGTAGTTCTTCAAGCAAAAGTGGCACTTCTTCGGCTTCAGCGTCAGGCCGGCGGACCGCATGGCCTGCAGAACCACCTGCAGCCGTTGAAGGTGTTCGTCAAACGTTGCGGAAAACACAATGACGTCGTCAAGGTAGACTAGGCAGGTCTTCCACTTCAGCCCTGACAGCACGGTATCCATGAGGCGCTGAAACGTTGCAGGCGCGGAGCATAAGCCGAATGGTAAGACCTTAAATTCGTACAGCCCGTCTGGCGTCACAAACGCTGTTTTTTCGCGATCTCTGGGGTCTACTTCAATTTGCCAATATCCACTTTTTAAGTCCATCGAAGAGAAGTAACGTGCGTTTCGAAGCCTGTCGAGCGAATCATCTATACGGGGAAGCGGATATACGTCTTTCTTTGTCACCTGATTTAGCCTTCGATAGTCCACACAGAAACGCAGGCTGCCGTCCTTCTTCTTGACTAGAACAACAGGTGACGCCCAGGGACTCTTTGACGGTTGAATCACATCGTCTTCAAGCATTTTGGCTACCTGTTGTTCTATCGCTTCTCGTTCTTTTGAAGCGACACGATACGGATTTTGATGGATTGGTCTCGCTGTGTCCTCTGTGATGATTCGATGCTTGGTCAGGGGTGTCCGGCCGACTTTTGAGGTCGACGCAAAGCAGTCGTGGAACTCGGCTAGCAGCGCTAGAAGGCGTTCTCGCTCCTGCTGAGGTAAAATAGGACTGACGTCAAGGATAGGTGCTAGGTCTTGGAGATTTGGTGCAGTCGTTGCTTCGAGTCCTGACGTTGCTTCGCCCTTCGTTGACATGGACTATTCCTCGTGCGACTGAAATGCCGTGAGTGAAAAGCAGCGAGGTTATTCGGTCTGCCACTCCTTCACCGTCCAAACGGTACGTCACAAACCACTGAAACAAGGACACACGATCGAGGCGGGACAGCTATGTCGTCGTCATGAGGCGAAAGGAGATGTGTTGCGGCAATAAAGAATCAGTCAGACCAGGACTCTTGGAGAACGAAACCAGGCGGTCCGGGAAGTTGATTACAGCGCCGTGCTCCCTGAGAAAGTCCATTCCTATAATTAAATCTTTGCAGCACGCTGGGAAAACGATGAAAGTCGCGACGAAAGAAGTACCTCCTATGCCGATTCTTGCTGTGCATCGTCCAGTAGGCTGCAGTAATTGACCGCCCGCAGTTCTTATATGCTGTCCCGTCCACGGCGTTTTCCACTTTCCTGAGACGAGCGGCGAGGTCTTGACTTATTATGGAAAAGTCGGCACCTGTATCGACTAAGGCCGTCACTTGCTGTCCATCAACAAACACATCAAGGTCGGCGCTCACAATTTCGTCGCTGTTAAAGTTCGTCGGCGTCACGTCGTGCTGTAGCGGCAGTACTGGGGGCTTTTTATCCTCGTGTTGTCGGCCTGCGACCTTACCCCGTGAGGTCGCCGCCTCTAGTTTCCCCGGCGTGGGCTGGGCGACCTCCTCCCACGAAGGTCAGCAAAGGTACGCCGATTCGGTGATGCCGACTGTGCAGGGGATGGAGAGCGTGACCGGTGGCCGAAGTCGGGCTGGTGATGGGGCAAGCGACTCGTTATAGGAAGACCGCGTCATTGGAGGGCCTTGGAAATTAGCGTCGTCACGGCGAGCCATGTAGTCGGCGTTGGCGCGGCGACCGTCATACCACGGCCGAGGAGGGCGAAACGCTGTGTCACGGTGCCAGCAATAGCGAGCTATATGGCCTGCACCACAGCAGTTGAAGCAGAGGGGCCGGCGATCGACAGTGCGCCAAGCGTCCGTTTTCCGAAATTGCGGGCGTCCCATGGTGTCCTCTTGTGATGGTGATCGAGGCGCGACAAGTGATGGCTGGCGGCATGATGGCATCGGAGTCATGGGCAGACGTCTCAAGGCCTCTTGCTGAGGGTGTGACGAAGGTGCGGCTGTAGGCGGCTGGTAGTACGACGCGATAGCTGTGACGGGTGGTGGACGTCGGACAGCATCGGCATAAGTCATCTGACACTGGTCGTAACCAGGAGCAGCAGCGGAGAAAGCATGCCTAAGTTCGTCACGAACGACTTCGGCAACAGCCGCCACGGGTGTATCCGTTGTGGGAGTCCAAAGCTTCTGAAGTTCTTCTCGAACAATCTCCCTGATCAGGTCACGCAGGGAGCTCTGATTGTCCAGAGTCATGGAGGAGGCGTTGATTGGGGTGCTAGTGCACAGGCGATCGTACTGCCTGGATCTTTGGTGCAGAGCTCGCTCAATGGCAGTTGCTTCCCTTATGAAATCAGCCACAGTACTTGGGGCATTGCGCACAAGTCCGGCGAACAGTTGTTCTTTCACGCCGCGCATAAGGTAGCGTAAATTCTTATCCTCGGACATGTTGGGATCAGCCCTACGACACAGGCGTGTCATGTCCTCGGCAAACATTGCCACAGTTTCGTTAGGTTTCTGAATTCTTAAATCTAGTAACTGTTGAGCACGCTCTCGACGATCGACGCTAGCAAAGGTGTCAATGAGCTGCTGTCGAAAATCATTCCATGTCAAGATACGGCCTTCTCGATTCTCAAGCCACGTGTGAGCGCTGTCATCGAGAGTGAAATATGCGCGGGCAAGCTTTTGTTGAGCATTCCACTGATTGATGTCGGCAACGCGTTCATAGTGGTCAAGCCAATCTTCAACATCTTCATGTGGGGCACCACTGAAGCGATCAGGTACAAGTGGCTGAAGAAGAGTTACCTGTGGCGGATTGGGAGAAGAGGTGCCATGTGCAACCTGTGGCGGGCTGGTGTTGGCCATTGGCAGATGTACGAAAGGCCTGGTAGTCAATTCCTCGAAGGCGGTCAGCTCAGGAGAGAGGCCTAGCAACCGCCGACTGAAGCGGTGGACGGGAGTTGTAACAGGTGACGGCGCGTCAGGACTCGATGAACGGCTCCCAGATTGAGTGTGGAGCATCAGGCAGGGTTGCGGTCCAGCACCTCCACCAGTGTCGCGGTGCACCGTAAACGGACAACCAAGACGTTTTGCAGAAGAGCGAGCAGCCCGTTTTATGCAGCAGCATAGACAAGACCATAGACACAAAACACGTCTTCTTCTTCGGTCAGAGTCCCGTTCCGCGAGACTGTCCGAGCCCACATCATCTTCTTCGTTGTCTGCATTAGAGCGGGCGCGGCAATATGCATCCACGCATACTTATTTGTGTGGTTGCATGTCTCTCTGACGACTTCTGCGGTGAAAAACAACACGAAAAAGTCACCGCGAGGCACTCCGGTGTGCTAGGTCAAGGTCTACTACGCGCCTTCTTCGCAGAGAAAACTCCACTATTTCTGCAGCGGGCGCTAAATGCTCCAGCACGAACGAAGTTGACACCTTGCAGGTAAGAGCTGTGACCTTTAGCACACACCAGATACGTTTACAGCAACGCGCGGCAGCGATAAAACGACCCGAAGAGAGCAAACCTTACTGGTGGATGCCTGCTGATTTTCCGGGGCGGCTTGACGCACTGTCGCCGTCCGTGCTGATGTTTGACGAACCGAATTCCTCTTCCGTGTCTGTGCTGCAACCACCATCCAGAGACTGACGCTCAAATTAATCGGAATCCGTCGAAATTCGCCGTTTTCATGGAGCACCCGCGAGCGACGTCGATGCCAAAACCGAAATCATTAGCGCTCACCTCGTCGAATGCGAACGACCTTTAAAAATCTCCCCACGGCAGGGAAAAGAAACTCACCAGCGAAACTGATGAAAACTACGCTCTTTTACCCTTTGGATGGCGTTAGTTGTGCAGAAGAGCTCATGGAACGCCGAGATTTCAACTTCGAAGCCGTCGTTACCATACTAACGATGGGAATAGGAGCGGTCACGAAAGTGTTGAAGCGATACTGAACAAAAATTGGCAAAAAATAACAAAGTACCACTTGAAAGACGCGAGTGTTCACATAAACAGTTTATTTTTGCTATTTTAAACAGTTGGGTGTAGTTTTGGTGGGTTGGAAGTGCTTGACAGCTGCACGTCAGAGTGAGAGGGGCACATCGACGGCTGTGAGATTAAATACCTCCCTGGCGAATGCAGGGTGCATGTTTTCCTGTCCTGCTACCTCCCTTTTTCCACCTCTCATCTGCATCGCACTCAGCCCCTTTCACAAAGGCACTGAGTTGTGCCACACGTGTTCGGGCCTTTACCCCAACCAAGAGCGTTGTTCGCTGCCGGTGCCGATCATACGGGTTCTAGGAACCATAGTGGGAGCAAAGCCATTTGAGAGATGCCGGCAGTGGCTGGCAAACTTGGCACTCCCATTGCCAGGGGCGTTAAACATCACCTGCTCTAGTTCACAGCGTGGCCGCTGCATGGAGCACTTCGTGAAAAATTCATTCAATTCGTTCTTTTCCATTAGTCTCTGCCTGAAATGAAGGTTGTGTTTACAGAATGCGCCACCCAATCTTTCAGTACGGCTGAGAATGTTGGGGGCAAACATTTTGTTCAATGTCCCTTTAAGCTACATAAAACCGTGCAAGCTGTGGGGCACTACATGGTGTCTGGTTCGTTGGTTCTGTTCAAGTTTGGTGCTATAATGGTGCCATCAACTATAGCATTTTTGTAGTTCGGTGTGTACACCTGCAACACTAATGAATTATTCAATGCTTGTTGATTATGTATGTGGTTAAAACTTCACAGGAATCATGGGTGATGGCTCTGAGGTACAAGTTCCAAGAACACAAGAAAAGCTACAAAACTACTAGGGGGAAATGCTGTCTCGAAAGAAACGCTGCCTGCCAAAGCAAAGGCAGGCACCATCTGAAGAAGTGGCGAATAAGAAATTGTGCCGCCTTTTTGTGAGATGCTTTGAAAAATATTTCTTGCATCTTCTGATGGTATTTTGGTGTAGCAGCTGCAGTACCACTGGTGCTGCGCTATTATTTAGGGCTGTGTGGCAGCAGACTTTAAATATCTAGACTGATAGATGCAGGAAAAATAAATTCCTTACATTGTGCAGTAAAAGCTCATCAATTTGGATATCATCAGACCGGAAAAATGACCGAATTAACGAAGTCCAATGTTATTGAAAGTATCAAGAAAACAATAAACAAGTGTCTGCTGCAGTATTACCCTCTCATTTTCTGATAAGTACATCCTGTATTTATTTGCTTAAGAGCAGTGTAAAAGCTGCATTAGTCATCCTGTGGCTGCATTCACATTTTGACCATGGTACAAGGCTCAAGTGTTTAATTAGCCTGAAATGTGCTCTACACCCTTCCCTTATAACGTACCGCCGCCACCGCCAACAGCACCACGCGCGTGATGGCACTTTTTTCGCTTATAAAATGGTTGGCAACTGATTGTTTGTTCGTCGCGACATAGCAATCAAGTTTTATGCCAGCATGAGGACTGCGGCTGAAAGCTCTTGATTTTCAACAGCTTCCGCCTTGTTTGATTTTCGTGGCTTTGCGCGCGCAATAAAGTCCAAAAAAAGCTGCTGAGTGGCGGATTTGCATGTGGAGAAAACCGTGCTCACTAACTAATATAGTGGTACGTAGTGCGCATCCTCGTTTCGGTTCTCTGTGAATGCCCTTTTCGCTCTTTTGTGTCACACATTTACAGCGCTTCATGCTTGGCGTGCTACGAGGATCGTCCAAATAAACCGGGTTGCACCTAAATATGGCCGAATAAATGAGTTTGACGCCAATAAACAATGCATGTGCTGCCGGACACTGCAGAACACATTTGAGTTATCCAATTGTCCGAATTATCGGGGGTTAAGTTAACGATCTTTTACTGTACCACTATTTTCTGACATAGTGCGGAGTGTGATAACGAGAGACACTGCACACGAACGCCAACGTGGGAGTGCCACTGTCAGACACCTAAATATGTCATAGATTAGGGTCCCCCCCCCTTTCATTCTGAACTTGTACTTATAGATGTTGTGGACACCGAAGATGGTGATGTCTCCGTTGCTGACCCTGTAAAAAAATTCACATTTATGTGCATGATCTGCTGCCTTGTAGAGACAGAGGGGCCCACTATGTTAATTTTTTATTACAAATAGCTTCCTGCACACTTTTGTTTGTTTAGCTTCTTTTGCATTGAAAAGCCTCTAAGGGAAAGACTGAGTTGCGCAGTACTTAACATGTTGATGTGGACTGCTGCATTCCTTTTTATCTTCTCAAATTGCAGAATTTATTTATTCTGCAGTGTGGCTGAAAATTAAGGAAATGTTCATAAGTATAAAAGGCTCTCAAACCTTTGCTATCTGAAGTCTTACACAAAAGCCGCTCATTAACATATTCTAGGTGCCTGTCAGTGGATTTGTGAAATCATGTATGTGCGTGCGACTCTATGTAGTGCCAGGTGAAAATGTAAGGTGTGGTTTTGAGCAACACTCCACAAAGAAGATGCATGCCACGTGTCATTTTCTACAGAATCACCCATTTGCTTTACCCTCATGCAAACAAGTGGCTTTGTGATAGCAAATCATGTGCTAGTGTTATCGTAAATTATAATCACAAATTACTGTTATCATAATGCAATTTAGGGTGCAAAAGTTATGTTTTCCTTGACAGCCATCTATATAATATGACTCTGGCAAAGAATGAATTTTCCGGACAGTCCTAGCTATATTGAGACCCTTTCTCTAATGCAAGTTTTGCATTCAGATGTCATTGCAGGGTTTACCAAAACTCATCTATTGCTTGGGTGAAGTGGGGCTTAATGCAGCAGGTAGCAGCTACGCCCAGCTTGTTTTAAGTGCTGTTATGCATAGATTTATTGATGCTTGAATATGCCATCGTCGATTCATGGAACACTGGGTAGCTTGGTTACATTTTAGGAGACTAGATCAGTCAGTTAAAAAGCAAGAAAACAAGCAATGTGTTGCAGGAAATTCAAAAAGCATTGTCAGAACACGGGGCCGCATCGTCACAGGCACACTATACTTTGTTTCATACACCAGATGCAGCGCTACGGAAGCTAGTGAGACTTCTTGCAGTATACGCGTTCACCCCAGGAAATAGTTCATTGATACTATTACCCATAATAAATACTTTTGTGTGTTTAGATTGAGTAATAAATATAATGTTTTGTGCCTTAGAAAAAACAAACTCATTACTTATGAGGTTGTCATCAGGGCTGGGCAAAGATAATTTGAAACTGTATCGCGATACGATACAAGATACTCAGGCAAAAAGTACTGGAGATACTACCGCACTAATTGTATCCGATACAATACTTGCCAATTGTATCTTAAGATATTTCGATACATTCGCAAATTTCTTATTACAGACACCCGTAACGTAGTAGCGACCGCCTATGCACGAAAAGGTTATCTTGAAAATTTCTTTATTCAGACCAATTTTGTTTCATCTTAATGCAATGTCGTTAATATCTCAAAAGTTTTGTCCTTCTTGCTCAAAGTACATTAGTGTGCTTCCGACTGAACTTATTGGGGTTTGTTTTGGCTGCTTAATAGGACAGCGCTTCACTGACAGCGGCTCTTGCTTGTCATTTTTGTAATTGATTGGAGTCGCTGCTCAGCTTGCCGACCAGCTAGCCAGTCGCCATCTATTCGGAAGAACTTGAATGAGAAGCCTTCGCACGATGGCGCAAATGCAGGTGTGGAGTTTTACCTTGTCTGGTAAATACCGTTTACGCAACACCGAATCAGCGGTGTACAGCAGCAACAACGCTGCTAGCGACATTGCTCGTGACGCATTGTGTATACGTATAGAGCACAAAACAGCAGTGATCTTTATTATTCTACTTATCTGCAGGCGTAAAGCGTTAGTTATCAATACACTCGCTAATGTGCAATCTTTTAACAATTTTTCTTCAACGAGAGATCATGTGCACCCCAGAATTACCTAACACCCATTGTATTGTCACGTGGTGGTGACGATGAAGAAGGCGGCAGGCATTCTAGTAGAGACGAAACTGCTCACTGGGCAAACTTGGGCTAAGAAAGCTAAATAACTCAAAGTACAAGCAAAGCACGCAGTACACTGATAGCGGCAATAGGCTTCCAAAGCAACGTCGAGCGGCGCCACTGCTCTTATCGCAACTGGGGGCATCCATGGCGACAACAATGCAGCTCCCGTTTCCGCGCACGCGCAGAGCTCTCGGATTGCATCTGTGGTGCGTCACCATGTAAGTATTGCTGACTAGTAGTGCTCTGGGCCGAATGAGGAGCGCATGCGCGCACGTGTCATTGCCGCCACCGCTGGCAAATCCGGCGACAAACTGCCTTCGCGGGCAGTGTCTGCCCCCAGAAACGCATAGCTCAGCCGCGCGAACGTCGCGCCCGAACTGGATCTTGGTTTCCCTATAAAAGTCATCGGCCTTCGGTATTGTGATCATCGGTGGAAGGCGTGATGTTTTATACATCAGCGATCGAACCTTCGAGCGTTACCGTTGGTGCTCGTGTAAGCTGCAGAATGAACTAGAGTGCTCGCGTCCTGCGAATATTTTTAATATTAATTGTTGCGGTTTTTCATCACAAAACCACGATATCATTATGGTGGACGCTGTAGTGGAGGGCTTCGGATATTTCGACCACCTCAGGATCTTTAACGTGCACCTAAATCTACGTAAATAGGCCTCTAGCATTTCGCCTCGATCGAAATATGGCCGCCGCGGCTGGGATTCGCACGTCCGAAACAATCGAACAATCCGAAACAATCGCGAAGATTTCGAAACATCGAGGCGCGGCTTGAGCCTACCGCTGCTAATATTTTTTTTGCGGTTTAAACCCGATCACACCAAAATAAAGAAATAACAGCGTGTGGCAGGACAGCGCTTCTATTCACGCTATTACCACCTATAGCTCCGATTACCTGGTGATTAGTAATAGTAAAAAAAATTAGGGAGACCTAAAAAAGAAAAACAAATATACGTAAAAAATATAAATGCCGTTCTGTATCAAATATTTATCGTCCATAAGAATTGAAACACGATACAGGCGGCACCCCTAATAGCTATTGCAATTTATATATAGCATGAAGTATCGTGAACTTACCTGTTAATGTCAGACAGTAGAGATTTAGCGCCTATTAAAAATTGACTGAAACGGCTCGTTGGGACGCTCATGAGAAAAAAGGATCATTTAGTGTAACAATGTTTCTCGAATCCCCTTCCTAACGACTTCAAAGTGGCTCCTAAATATTGCCATTATTATAGTGCAAACTCAATTTCACTGTTTTACTAAGCAGTAAGCAGGATGTTTGGTACTGTATACTCAGTGCGCGCCTGCATAATTACATATGTGTTTTCAAAATCACCAGTCAAGTGAAATATAAATGTGTGAACAGTAGCAGAAATAAAGCAGACAGTTCAAATTAAGAATAAAGGAGATAGCTTATTTTGGCAGCACGCTACGAGAGACATACTACTGTGACCAGACCGAAAAAAAAAACAGTTCAGAGCCCTAGTCATGTACGGGATGCAAGAGAAGAGCAACTACGAAAGCACTTGGGCTAACAATCAAATCATGATTTCAAAAACTCTTTGAATAAAGATAGCATGAAGATAATAATAATTCTTAGGGTTTAACGTCGCAAAACCACGATACGATTATGGGGTACGCAGTACTGGAGGGCTCCGGAAATTTCGGCCACTTTGAGTTCTTTAAGATGCACCAACATCGAAGTACACGGGCCTCAAGTATTTTCGCCTCAATCGAAAATGTGACCGCCGCGGCCGGGACTCGATTGACAGCAGGCAGAAAAAGATAGGGTACACGAAGAAATCTTCTGTTAGGTAAACGAGTGCTCTATTAGATCTAGCATCGGTACTAGAGGTGCTATAGTTAGGATCTTATTTGCACATAGTCAATCGCAAGAAAGTCGAACTTACATCCACAAAATCCTTCACATCGCTGATATGTGAAAGCAACGAGACGCAAAGCAACCCTAAAGAAACAGCGGAAATAAGAAGAAAACTATGGGAAAGTACAGCATTGGATCGTTCAAAAGGCGCAAAAGTCCAGCTCACCTATGACAAACTTAAGTTAAAAGGCAAAACGTACACCTGGGACCTCACCCAAGATAAGCGCATACAGTGTGGAACTCAAGAAAGTAGATTAGGTAGGGGAAAGCAGAAAAAGGCTCATGCGGCGAACCACCTACCTGACGCAGATGCAGCAAGTTCAGGGTAACGCCTATCTCGTCTCTGACGTCGTAGCTATGTTTTCTTGTTCTAAATGCACGTAGCATTGTTAACAAGACTACTGATCTGGAATATTTGCTGCTTTCACAGAGTCTTCATATGGTCTTGATAACAGAAACTTGGATGCATTGTGATATACATACAGATGTAATAATTCCCCCTCGATATAAAATGTTCAGGAAGGACCTCGATTCACGTGGTGGAGGAGTGTGTATCATAATAAAGGATTCTGTTCAAGCTGCCTTAATAGACTGTGACATCCCCGAAATAGTCTGGTGCAGGATTACTTTTGGAAATCCTACTTATCTATCGACCGCCCTCGACTTCCTGTGACTTTCTCGACCGACTGAGCACATTTTTGTGCACCAACGTACATAGGAACACAAGGCTAATTATGGCTGGAGACTTCAATTTGCCTCACATAAATTGGCAGGACCTGGTTTACAATGGCGTTGAAACGTCTAGCGCCGATAAATCAATAGATATAATGCTTTCTTTTAATCTAAATCAAATTGTTCATGAAGATACAAGAATAACTTCCACGTCACGGTCATTGTTAGATCTAGTGTTCCTATCCAACAATATAGAAGAACATTCCTGTTCAATTGAGGATGGCATTTCTGACCATAAAGTTATTGTAGTGAATGTGGCTGCTATTACTATGCCCCGCAAGAAATCCCCTGTTACAATAACGGTAAAAACTACAAACGTGCTCATGACAATTCAGTTATCGATTTTTTGGAATTCTCATTTGGTGTCTTCGAGCACCACGCAGATAGAAAAACAGTAGACGAGTTGTGGAATGAATTCAAGGCTATAGTTAATCATTGTGTGGATAGATTTGTGCCATCACGAGTGAAAAAATCTAAACATCGCCGACCTTGGATTAACCGCGGTATTATTCATATGAAAAGAAAGTTAAAGCGGCTGCGCAAAAAGACAAAGGGCTCTGAGGAAATATCGAGACTTCGCGCAGAAGTTAGGCGGAATTTGACACTATCCAAAAAACATTTCTTGACAAAACACTAACAGGATTCTTAAAAAATTCCCCACAGAAATTCTGGAGGTATCTCAACAGTAGAAACGATAAAATTGAAGAAATCGTAAAGGGCACAGGAACGTTAACGAGAACTGCTGACATTGCTGAACATTTCAACTTTTTTTCCAGTCGGTGTTTACTAACAATACGAACACTCATGTGGGTGAGCACTTAGGGTATCTCATACATTTTCCAATGAAAGAACTTGTAATTAAACGAGAGGGAGTCTTTGAACTGCTGCTGAACCTAGATGGGAAAAAATCTAGTGGGCCTGACCAGATCTGTCCTGAATTCCTGAAACACTATGCTGAATGGATCCGTATTACCTAACGATAATATTTGATAAATTATTGCATACGCATTCCTTACCCATGGACTGGCACAGGGCAGTTGTTATACCGGTATACAAAGGTGGTGATCGCAAACTTGTAAACAAATACCGCCCCATTTCACTCACGTGTATTAGTTGCCAACTCTTAGAACACATCATCGCAAAACACATTTTACAATTTCTAGAACAGAACACCTTACTTTGCGCATCCCAGCATGGCTTCCGTGTTGGACTATCCACTGTTACACAATTAATTGAAGTTGTTCATGATTTTGCTGAAGCCTTAGATAAGAAGCAACAGATTGATGTCATTTGTATAGATTTTTCAAAGGCTTTTGATAAAGTGCCTCATGATAAGCTAATCTTAAACTTCGAGAAATTGGCATCGATAACAAATTAGTGACTTGGATAAAAGAATACTTAAATGATCGAACACAGACGGTACATTTAAATGGCGGTTCGTCGAGTCCACTCCAAGAGTTTTCAGGTGTCCCCCAGGGTTCGGTATTGGGCCCCTTGTTATTTCTTATATATATCAATGATATCTTTAGAGTAGTCGAACAGCCGGTAAGAGTGAAACTTTTTGCAGGTGAATGTCTAGTTTATTCTACTGTAACGAGCGCACACGATCAAGTCAGAATTAGTCGTTGTTTGGAAAATTTCAGCCAATGGTGTAATTTCAGGGGTACGAAAATAAACAACACTAAGTCAACATGCACACATATGACTAAAAAAGCAAACGTTACGAGTATGTCTTTTCACTATAGTATCGATGGTAATTTATTAGTACATGCTAACCAATTTAAATATTTAGGTGTCACTCTTACGCAAAATCTGGCATGGCATACACACATCGAAAATGTGTGCTCGAAAGCGAATCAGACTAGGCTTCTTAAGGCAAAAATTGCATCAAGCTACACGAGATATAAAACTGGTGGCTTACAAAACTTTCATTAGACCAGTACTAGAATATGCCTCGGTCGTGTGGAGCCGTCATCAGGACAGCCTGAAAAAGAAATTAGGAAAAGTTCAACGCCGTGCCGTGCGCTTCATATGCACAAAGTACCACCGGTTGGATTCTGTCACGCAGATGTTAGAGTCATGTGAACTGGAACCACTAGAAGCACGAAGGCAAAAGAACCGGCTGAAAGTTTTTTAGGATGCTGCATGGACAGCTGAAAATTAACAAAGATGAGTACTTGAAGCTGCCAAGGAAACGAAGCAGTCGTGTTAATCACAATTATGCTTAATTACCATATTTCGCTCGCAGTGATGTGTTTCGTCATTATTTTTTCCCTGCTGTGATTGAACATTGGAATGTGTTACCAAGCTGTGTAGTAAATGCAAGTGATGTTTGCCAATTTGAAAAATTGTTAGACATGTATTTAAATGACTGCGCTGCCACTTGACATACCTGTTTGTCTGGTTTTTTCCATTTATTTCTACCCTCCCTGTAAGGACCCTCAACAGAGGGTTGACAGTATTAATAAATAAATAAATAAAAATATATAAATAAATATGCTTCAGATTTCGCAACGAAGCAGCACGAAGGAAAGCGGCATCATAATTTGCGCGATAATCGCCGCACGCGTTGTGGTACGTGGCGCTGCACAGTGGATAAGGGTAAGTGTGATGGCACTGGCGCAAGTAAAAAGAAAAAAATCGACAAAACGAAAGGCACGTGACCTAAGCACAGGCGTTCGCGCGCCTGTTCTGTCGAGACTGCACGAGCGCTGTAATGTTACTCTGCTTCACCAAAACGGACGCGCACACCTCATCGCGTGCCCTCACTGGTGGACTCCTCCAGAAAGATTAAAATATGTCACTGCCCCTAGCTTTATTCAGGCGGTTTAGTGGCAGCAGTACCAGCTTGAGAAGCAAAGTTGAGCCAGCAACTATTCTTTCGTATATAGGGTGGTGTTCCTATAGGAGTATCTTGTATCTTAAGACACACGATACATTATATAACGTATCGGAAATACAGATACAAGATACCCGAAGAGTATCTAAGATAGTATCGAAGATACATGTATCTTCGATACTGCCCAGCACCGGTTGCGGGTAACAGCACTGGACCGGCATCAACAGCTTCGCAGCCTCACACTGTCGGATGCTCTTTTACTGTTTCCATTTCTTTGAATTGAGGCATTGGTAAGTTCGAGCAAGACCCTTCGGTGAAAACCTCCACAGCGATAAAGGATGTAGAACAAAGCACAACAGTCGAATGATACTGCAATGCATTAGTAAAATTACAGAATCATGGTTTTACTTAGTGTTCGTCCAGTAACCAAGACATGTGCCTCAGTCAGTGCAGCAATGTGGATAACTCCAAATATTCATACAACTTCACTTGCCTTAATGTGAGATATCTTCAACTTCTTAAAAATACTGGCTGATATATTATTGGCTGTTCATGTAAGGCGAAAACAATGATACCAAAGAAGGGATTAGAAAATTGTCATTTGAAATAGGCTAAAGTGCAGTCAAACTGTATGAAAAGGTAGCTTTCTGCATGTAGCAGCCAAATGCACATTGTTCAAATACGTGTTGCGCTTTACTGAAATATCCACCGTGTTCAGGTTCTCCTGTTTACTTTATTGCTCTCCTCCTGTCAATTATACTAAGCATGAATCCTCCTTTGGCATTAATACTGCCAACTTTGAGGATTGAATATATAATCGGCAAGGAGGAGACCGAGGAGCTTGAACGTTTATTTGCAGCTGTAACAATGCAGTCAATGAATCCAAACGAAGCATGGTTACATGATTATGCATGATTGATAGCTAAATACAATAATTAATAGTGAAATGAAAGTATATAAAAAATGCTGATGCATGCGCGACCTGAGCCCAGTTCCTATTGTTCACCTGCTTGGTGTGTACTACATGTTTGGGCGGTGGATGCAGCTTCCACTTGCTGCATGTTTGCTTTTTGTGCACAATGCAAAGCATTTCTTTGTGAACCGCATGCACTTTGACTGTTTCACCTACCCACCTATCTACCTGCCCGCCTACGCCGTGGTACTCTTGTGATCATGCCTCCTTGGTAGACACTAAAATTGGCGTTGGAAGACATGAGTGTACGGCAAGTACGATTCATCGGTAATGACATGAGTAATGTGAGTTCATGGTCCTACGTAACATTGTCACTCATGTTACAACGTAGATGTCACTTTCATTGCAATGAAGTCCACACTGCGTTGTGATGACTGGCATATTTGAGCAATGCTTGACTATACCTTGCTGAGTCGCAGGAGTACATGTGTAATGGTTACGACGCTGTTATAAAAGTGGGTTGCAAGCACTGCAGCCATAAGTAGCATTGCCCCGACATGATGCTTCTGTAGCGTCTTTTTCCAAAAGAGCTTAGAGCACTGGTGTCTCTCGTAGAATACTTGAGTGCTGTGCACAATGCCTGGGTTTGATTCTGGCTCATGCCTTGAATGCCGGCACATCATTTTCCCTTTAGCACCATCATGTTAAAATTTCCAAAGTTTATTCTGACTGTCGCTAGTAAAGACAATGTATCACCTGTGATACCACAGGCTGTGGTATGTGAGCATGTGCCACATGTTGCTGGTGGGGAGAGTTTAATGAGGTACAGTAAAAGCTCTTTATTTCATATTTGGTTAATTCGAACTTACTGCTAATTCGAACTGACGCCCTGGTCCCGGTACAGCCCTATGTATTTCTGTGGGTGATAACTCCCGATAATTCAAACGCGTCGGTATCTACAACGAATAATTCGAACTGGGAGCCCTCTGGCTTTCGTCCATCCTCGCAGAAATCGGCTCTGTGAAAAACAAGTGTAGTGATTCATTTCCATGTATGACTTTCTGGTTGTAAATGTCGTCTTTCTGCTGCTACTGCTGTATTGGTGGCATGGCCCAGTCAGGCAATGTTTGCCTTTAGCCGTGTCCCCTCGGACAATTTTGATATTTTTCTGTAAATTAGCTCAGAAAGAAAAACCTTACATTTTGATTGCGTTAACTGTGTCATGTAAATGAACGTGTTTTGGAGCACAAATAGCTTCGTCTATTTTGGCATTAAGCTCACTGCTCCGTTGAATGCAAGTCGCTGCTTGTTTCTGGTGTATCACTGACGGATCAATAAATTCTGTTCACTGTTTGAGCATGAACTTAATTTACGAAATTACCTGCCACAAATGTGTAGTATCGCCTAATTTGCGGAAACGAGTCTAGAGGTGGCTTCTCTGGGTTCTCTCCGCACGGTGTCGCGAGATGTCTGTTCATTCTAGCGCCTGTCCGCTAATTCAAACTCCGCTTAATTCGAACAATTTTATAGTCCCCTTCGAGTTTGAATTAACGAGCTTTTACTGTGGCTGACCAGTCATTACGTTATTCGGGACATCAGCTGTGACATCAGAACATTTAACTGCGCAAGTTAGTGCACTTCCATCTTGAACGAATATACAGCGCGAAAGAACAAGGATGAATGAAAGAAACGACAGACAACGGCGCTGACTCACAACTAAAAGTGCTATCTTGAAATGAACGGAATAAATTAGCAACTGGAGAAGGATGATAAACAATCATCACGCATGCACAGGGTAACAAAAGTAACAAAAAATTATACCCAAGTGGCTGATTACGCACGAACATGAGGTAAATTATTCCTGAGATATGACACTTCTGCCTGTGGTAAGGCTACCGAAGCTTGGCTGATGCACTTGTGACCTTCCAGTGACATGTAAAAGGCTTCTATGATTTCTCGCATGTGCTGATCTCTGTGCCGATGCAAAATTTCTGTCCTATGTAAACATGGATTACAAGAACTTTTGCGACAATGAAGAGCCAAATGAGAACCTGTGCCATTTTTAGTTTCTTTTGTTTGTCCTTCTTCTTTGGCGCTGTTCATTCGTTTAAGATATCAGCTGTGAATCGTGTGTCGTATACTCACGGTTTCATATGCTAATTTCGGTCTGTTCTAAAGTAAGGTGATGACCACGAGAGCGCCCTGACATAGGCGGCTTAATAGATAGATAAAGAGAAAGAAGCGGTTAAAGTGCATTTGGTTTCCTGAGAAATGCTTTGCATTTAATAGATGTTTACCTGCGTCCTTGGCCCTCACTGCACAGGATGACATTCCCAGAGTTAATTGAAGATGTATCACAAGTAAACTAAAGGATGACTGCTGCAGTAGTTTGTGTGTGTGTGTGTGTGTGTGTGTGTGTGTGTGTGTGTGTGTGTGTGTGTTGTTTCTAACCTGTAGGAAGTCCTTTTTCGTGCACTTTCATTTTCCTTTCTCTTGCTGCACTGTTTTTTTGTTGTTATGGTTGTAACTAATAGACACAAACCCTTGTTCTGTCTGGCATATCAGCTTCAGTAGGTGTCATTAGCTGTGCAATTACTTGGAAATAGAGGAAATATTTTGGGAACAATCTTTAACCTTTCTTATCTGTTTTTGCCAGCTACTTTCAGAATTTGAGCTCGTTTTCCAAAGAAGTGTGGTTCAGGAAATGCAGAGTAGCTTCAAGATGATGGTTACATTATTCTCAACTTTGAGGAAGCAGATGAAGTGGCAGAAAACTAGAAAGGATCACCCCTCACGCCTCGCTGACCTTATCAGAACAGGCAGTTTTTGTGCATAGTTCTAAGGAATATACTTTTGTTTGGTTTAGCATTAGCAACACTTCAAGTTCCATTTCGCTTAACAGCATTCTTTTGTTTCTTCAATCATAGGAACAATCCCTGCTCATGCCTTCCCTTGTGGAGAAGGAAGGACTTACTCTACACATTGACAGGGAGCCCGTTATCAGTGTGCCATCACTTCTTGCGGGAATGGAGTGCCTGTTTGCATCTTTTTGGGTATCCCACATAGAATACCCAAAAAAGCACGCGTTCCTACACCTTTCACACACGAAGCCGCGTGTCAAAGCTCTGAAACTCATAAATTGTTTTATGAGTAACGTAATTTTGTTTCACAATTGTAGTTTTATAGTTTTCTTCAAGTACGTTGTGCAAGCTGGCATTTCGGACTTCTATGTTTTGACAAAAATTAAAAAAAACATAACAGAATATGACATACAAACGTCAATATCGCATTTTTTCTGTGCAAGGTATTTTTGTTCTTAAACTTTGGCCGTGTGTCACATGTGGAATACGTCGTGCACTTGTACAACCAATGTGCACATTTTTTTATTGCAAACAAGTTCTGCGGAATCCCGCAAGGTGGAGGAAAAGTTAAGAAAGGGAAAATATACAACCACCTGTTTGTAGCATGAAGCCACAAGGAAATCCATATGGATTTTTTGGAAAAAAAGCTTCTTTGTAGCCGAAAAATTGGTTTGGTTTGGGCTCCTGGTCGCGGGCCAAGACGAATTTTTAGTCAATGAGGAAGCTTTTCTTTACCATCAATCCGTATGGATTTTCTTGTGGCTTCGTGCTACAAACGGGTGGTTGTATATTTTCCCTTTCCTAACCTTAGCTTCACCTTGCGTGATTCCGCAGAACTCTTGGCTTTTTAGTTGCCGAAAAACCGAATTTTTCGGCGACTATAAAGCTTTTCTTTCTGGGAAATCCGAATGGACTTCCTTGTGTCTTTAGGCTAGAAATGGGTGGTTGTCTATTTTCCCTTTCCTAACATTTCTTTGTTTTATTAAACCGTGCCTGGCAGCATTCATGAAAATGACTTTCATTTTGTGTTGTCTATAGTGTGCACATGGCCTCGCAGTTTGGCTACTTGCTCTAAAATGTTTTATCCACCATTGCATTTCTAGATAGGCCACCCAGGTCCTAAGTATTCAGTGACAAAGCCTAGTCAGTTTTAAATGTTGTGACATCATGGGTGGTAAAAGGGTGACTGCAGGTATCTTATTTGCATTTGTATTGTTTGTGTATGGTATATGCGTAGCCATGTATTATATGTTATATTTAAGGTATTCGTGTTTACATGTTTGTCAGTTTTTTGTCATGAAACATATGTGATCAGTTCACATGCCTCAATACATTATTAAGTTATCCACGGTTTATTTCGTTGTGCTAAGTCCTGGTATAATTGCAGAAGTGGAAATTGCTCCTAAGTTTAGTTGACAGCACAGATCTTTAGTCATGTGAGAAAGTGCTTTACACATGGTACTGTGAAATTAGCTGTTTCAGTTTAGAGAAATGTCATGAATGTGTGATATCGATACCTGCTAGGTCTACCTTTTTTATATTTATATAGGCTTATCATTTATTGGCATTTAGGGCACCGCTATACAATACCTGCATTTTGTATGTTTCTAGTCCGCAGAAGTGCTCATTGCAGCAAATTCAACACTAGACTTTTAATATACGTGTTATTGGACATTTACCTACAATAAATAATTTTGTCAATGTTTGGTGTGTGTTTTCTACGGCGAAAACAGGAATCTTTTCGAAAGTTCTGCATCGCCACTTCTGGTGAAAAGCCCTCTCCCCCCAAAGCTTTTATTAATATCTAAATTGTTGAGATACAGTTTTGCAGGAATGCTAGCATGGCTTCAGTTTTTGCAAGACTGTATTTTGGTAATTTAGAAATGACATGGAAGCTCTAGAGGGAGTTATGCAGCAAAGATTACTCCCGTTTACTACCGCAAGCACTTCCTAGAGGAGTAAACTAAAGTACTTTAAAAGCCCTTAATTCAATCCCGAACTGAAGAATGAACAAAAACGTGCTCCCCTAATAATAGAAAACTCCCATTTTCCCCCTGGAAACGAATACATTACACCTTAAACGCTCCCTAATAAGAACGATAAAACCCCCCATTGTGCCTCGCTAAATATTTTATTGAGACACAAAGGGAGTAAAACCTATGTCCGACGTAAGCCCTAGAAATGTCCATTGAGGGAGTTATATGCCACCCTTATTACACCAAAAAACCTCCCTAATGAGAACGGCATAACTCCCTTTGTCACTCGTGGAAATATTCTATTCAGACACAAGGCGAGTAACATTTATGCCCAACGTACACTCTCTACACGCCCTATTATGGGAGTTATTTTTACGCCCTCTCTGAGGGCATAGAAAGATGTACAGATGGAAGTGTTCTAGAGGACAAGCCAAAAACGCCCATCTGGGCGATTTTTTTTTCTGTTTAGAGTCTACTATTTCGATGAGGGGACTGTAACATGTGAGTTGGTTTCACAGATGATTGATTGTACAGTAAAAAAAATAATAAAGTAAGCATGCACTTAAATATCACTATAGAACGTAGCATAAGATTTAGGAGTTTTAAGTAAAACGTCAGTAAACAAATTACCACTAAAGCACATTAAAATGTTTTGCGGTGCCTTCCCTTGCATACCTTTTACAAAAGCATCTAACCATCTGTTGCAGAAAATTGCCGTACAGAAGAGGCTGAATTTACTAAACATTCCAAACAATGCTGTATATTTGGATTTAGAATCTCTATCCAGCGCCGAAAATAGTCATGCGACAGGAGCAAAATTTGTTAAGGATTTGAGCAGATGGCGTACAAATAGGAATTACAACAAAATTTCATCGTAGTGGTTTTCGGAAAAATATCAGAGACCATTATCGCCAGTCGAACGTCGCATAATATCGTCTACACCTTAAAATATATCACCGACAAAATGAAGTCTTTTTCATGGGGTTGGATGGACGACGCCTCAGTAACGATTTCTGGGCCGGACTAGTCCGATAAACGCAGAGACGCTGGAGAGGCGGTCAATGCAGGGGCTGTCATCCAGGAAGACGCCTTCCGACGACATCCACTTCGCGATGGTCCGCGCGTACTAGTCGGGCCTCCACTGACGCAACCAAGTCCGTACCCGGACCGTCCCGCGAACGTTCAGGTATTGCGCGTGAAGCGACCGCAGCTGCGGCAAGGAGCCCTCCAGGACACTGAAGAAGTCTTCGGCCGCCCTCTCGGGGGTGCGGGTCGCGGTCAGCACGCACAAGTACTGCAGGCTACGGACAGCACTCGGGTTATCGGCGAAGCGCGGTCCCAGGTTCCCCCTGCCGGCCACGAGTGTCAACGAAGTCAGCAGCCGGTTGAAGTGGAGGAGCTTGCCCAGAGAACAGGTGCAGTCTCGTGCTTTCCCGGCGTCCTCGCAGTCCACGTTATGGCGTAGTTCCACAACCCGGCACAACTGAAAGCTGGTCAAGTCGGCGACCGTAGCCGTCTGCAGCTTCGTGAAACGGCGAGCCGTGAAGAGCAGCGGACAATGGCACGCCTCGCACGACAGTCCACCGTCGCTTCCGACGTCAAGATGCTCCAGGAAGAGGCAGCCGCCAGCGAGAGATTCGAGGGAGCGTGCGTGGTTGACGCCGCACGGCGAGAACGCCAGGGAACGGAGATTGGGCAGCGTCGACGCGACCACCAGGCAGCAATAGGCTTCTTCGGTGCACTGCAAGGCGATCATGTCAAGTTCCACTAAACGGGACGCACGCGTCGAAGAACTGCATCATTGGGTTCATGTAGCCTCGGTGCGCTGACGTCGAGGTCGGGACCACGAATCCCTTGGGCAGCATCAGTGCTAGGGACAGGCGTGTAACATCCTTCCAGGAATCGGTTTGCCCGGCGGCGTGTCAAACAAGCAGTGGACCTCGCGTAGTCCTCGACGACGACCTCGGCTTGCTTGATGCCGCGCAGGATTACTTTCCTTTTGATCACGTCCGCGAATGCAAACAGGTTATTGGCTTCTTCGGGTTTGAACTGGCAGTCTACGTTGCCCCAGACCGCGTCTTTGGCGCTGAAAGTACGAATTAGCACGTCCCGCTCCAACATCCGACTTCCGAGATTCAGGTGCGTCAGCAGCTCTTCGTGGCTGTACTTGAACGTCTCGAAATGCGGCTTGCGTTTCGTCAGCTCTCGGCGGCAGGCTTCGGAGCTCGGCACGTCGGGGTCCTCCGTGCGGACGGCTCTCGCGGGATCAAATCCCGGCCACGATGGCTGCATTTCCGATGAATGCGAAAATGGTGAGGCCCGTATACTTAGGTTTGGGTGCACGTTAAAAAACTGCAGGTGGTCAAAATTTCCGGAGCCCTCCACTACGGCGTCCCTCATAATCATATCGTGGCTTTGGGACGTTAAACCTCACTTATTATTATTCTCATTGCGGACGGTGTGCACGTGCAGGTGCCGCAGTCAGCGACACCGGGCCACGAAGTTGTCTAAGAAGTACACGGTCTCGTCCGTGACGGCCAGATCCACGTACATGGTGTTCAACCTCGGACCCTGCAACCTGGGAAAGGTGCGAAGGTGAGTCACAGTGCGCTTGGCCAGCCACGTCTTGCAGTGGCTGTCTTGGTACGGCGACCACTGAGCTACGTGATAATTAATAATAATATCTGGGGTTTAACGTCCCAAAAGCACTATATGATTATGAGAGACGCCGTAGTGGAGGGCTCCGGAAATTTTGACCACCCGGGGTTCTTTAACGTGCAACCAAATCTAAGTACACGGGCCTCAAACATTTTCGCCTCCGTCGAAAATGCAGCCGCCGCGGCCGGGATTCGATCCCGCGACCTTCGGGTCAGCAGTCGAGCGCCATAACCACTAGACCACCGTTGAGGGGCGAGCTTCGTGATACTGGTCCTCTTGAAGACCAGGAGATTGAAGAGAGCGATGGACTCGCTGACGCAGTTTACACAACTCTCGAAGGTTGTGGGAGTAGCGGGGGATGTCCGGAATCGACGCCGAAGGGAATGCGAGGCAGTTCGCGCGAAGCCGTTGGACGTGCATAACGATAGGCACGTCTTGTACCTGGTCGCCGTCTACGAGTTGCTCGCGCGTTACCAGCACGAACTTCGTGACGATTCGCACCTCCGTCTCCAATTCAAATGTCAGTTTTCTAAGGATATTCGAGCAGAACGCAAACCGATTCAGCTTGGGCCATGCCTCGGCCACCGCAAAGAGGGGCTCGCGTCCAGGTAACTGGATATCCTCCTCCATAAGTCGAGCGGAAAAAGTCCAACGAAGTTCGAGGATTGTCGGGGAGGTACCGGGACCGCCTTCGCCGCTGATGCCATCGGTCACCGTGCTTTAATTCTGGTGTTTATAATTTATAGTTACTATCTGAAAATCGCAGCTGCTACCGACGATAAGTTCACGAGGAACGGAAGACTGTCGTGATCGAGGACGTCGAGATGAATGGTCTCGTGCACGAAGAAACTCCAAGCGAACAAGTCTCGTAGTGAAATGTGCATCAAAGGCTTTGTTTTCTCTTTCTCTCCGGTTCACTTTATCGTGGAGAGCTATTTAGGAAAAAAAAAGTATGCGAGAGTTTGTATGTCGCTTTGACAGTGAAAGGAAAGCCATGGGAAAAGACAACCCATTGTATGGTGCTGAGCTGTGTGCTCGCGCAGGGGGATACAGGAAATAGCGCCACACCCTTTTTCAAGAACCACTAGTCACGAAAGCGTGTAGAATTTTCATTCCATATTGTCACGACTAAAAGCCAGCAGACTGACAGAGGACAACGAAGTGAGGAGCACGAGCAGCAACCACGGTCTCTCTCTGAGGAAGACGACGTTGAAGCGTCTGCTCTTTTGATCTGTCAATACAGACCTTGTTTTTCTTGTCGCACCGTGGTCCTGTGTTAGTTCCGCGTTGCGACACTGGTGGAGGTGCTGGACTTCAACGCCTGATGCTCAACACTCCTCCCCGGAGCGGCACTGTCAGTCCAATCCCGCAAACCGTTCCTGCAGTGGACACCCCTGTCCACCGCTACAGTCGCCGACTGCGTGGCCTAAGTCCCGAGGCAGTCCCCCTGGAACTTCCCCAGCCAAGGACGCCGTCTGGAGAAATGGCAACCGCCGGCGCTTCACAGGTGACTGTTGAACAGCCTCGGATTCCCGAGACCTTCCACGGTGAAGCTTATGAGGACGTCGAGGATTGGCTCGAGCAGTATGAGCGAGTCGCCAAGGCGAATCATTGGAACGTCGAGCAGAAGCTGTCACGCGTCTACTTTGCCCTGGCAGACAGCGCTCGTATGTGGTATTGTCTTCCTGGGATGCATTTCGGCAGCAACTTCTCGGAACCTTTGCAAACAGCGACCGTCGCGATTCCGCTCAGCAACTCATCGAGTCGCGCATACAAAAGCCGAATGAGAGTGTCGCCATGTTTGCGGAGGATATGACCCGCCTGTTTCGCCGAGCTGACCCCGAGATGCCTGAAGCTAAGAAACTCCGCTATTTGATGAGAGGCGTCAAAGAACAGCTTTTTGCCGGTCTCCTTCGCAACCCGCCAACAGCCGTAGCGGAATTCATCAAGGTGGCTACAACCATCGAGCGAGCACTCCAGCAAAGGTGCCGCTACCACGACCGACCAAACAGCGCATCGATAAATCTCTCTGCTTTGACTGCCGGCAGCGAGTGTTCTCTGCGTCAGCTCATTCGCGAGGTTATTCGTGAGGAGATCCGCAACCTCTTTGTGACTCCGCAAGAACCCGCGATGGCTTCTGTCGCAGAAGTTGTGCGGCAAGAAATCCGCCAGGCATTGTCAATGCCGAATCCCCATCACACCAGGGGTCTGGAAACTCCGCAGCTGCCGTCCGTCGTCCAACTCCAGTGACACACAACGCGTCACCACTGCCTTACTACAACGTCAGCACTGGGCCTTACAACGAGTCGTTGACACCAGCGTACAATCCGCCACCGCCCTTGACCCCAGCGTACAATCAGCCGCCGACTCCACAGCCCAATGTGCCTACGGAAGCATCGCCGCTCTACCCTTCGCCGACATCTGCAACTTGGTTGCCAAGGATGCCCACCAGTCGACCATTCGTTCGTAACACGGACGTGTGGCGCACCGTCGACCGGCGTCCACTTTGCTTCCATTGCGGAGAAACCGGCCATGTTTACCGCATTTGCCCATATCGTGACCATAGATATGACACCTTCGCACCGACCTTCCCTCGTACTCGTTTGGATAACCGACGTGACAGCAATGCATGCCCGCAAGCACAGCCACTCGATACGCCGTATCGTCGATCCCGCTCTCCGTCTCCTGCACCAAACTCACCGCACCACCGCAGTTATGCCGACGCGGTCCGGAGCAGATCGCCTAGCCCTCGTCGGGGAAACTAACAGCAGCTACCTTTGGGGGGAAGGTTGCCGCCCGTCGAGATGCTACAACACCCCCAACGTCTTCAGTACGACACAACACGACGGACGATACGACGTTGCCGCAAGCAAAGGAAATCGTACGCGCCAACTTAAACGTTCGCATAGACGGACACCCAGTAACAGCGCTGGTAGATACTGGTGCAGACTTCTCTATTATTAGCCGGAAGCTCGCCGACTGCCTAAAGAAAGTAAAAACTTTATGGACGGGCCCCAAAATTAGAACCGCGGGGGGTCAATTGGCGACGCCAACAGGCAAATGTACCGCTCGAAATAATAGAGGCAGTTCGGGTTTTGTCGCTACTTTTGTCGTTTTACCGGAATGCTGCAAAGATCTGATCTTTGGAATGGATTTTCTGCGTGGATACGGCGCCATTATAAACATTCCTGACAGATCGGTTACGTTTTGGATGGCCCCTGGTCAGATTTTGGATTCGCCCTGTACAGATCAACGACGTACACCTCTACCTGTCTTCGACGATCACGTCACCATCCCAGCGCGGTCAAGCGCACTTGTGGCTGTGACATGTGACATACCAAGCAAATCTACCAACATTGCCGAGCAAATTCCGACGCTGCTATTCAGTCATGCAAGAGGCGTCGTGAACATAAACTGCGGACACACGCAAGTCCTTTTTAAAAACTTCAGCTCCGAGCGCCGACATCTTACGAGAGGTATGGCAGTCGCGTACGTGGAGAGCTCGCTGAGGTGATAGACTGCTTGACTGTTCAGCAAGATCATTCAACTGACCCGCCGCCCGGACCTCTATCCCTTGATGTGGGCCCAAGTTTGCTGCCTGCGCAGAAGCAAAGCCTCCTCGAGCTAATTAACCAGTTTCAGGACTGTTTCTCTTCGACTTCCAGAGTTCATCAAACGCCATTGACGAAACATCGAATTATAACGGACGACGTGACGAGACCCATACGGCAAAACCCGTACCGGGTAGCCCCGCGGGAGCGAGAAGCCATTGAAAGTCAGGTGCGACAGATGCTTCAAGATGATGTTATTCAACCGTCGAAGAGCCCTTGGGCATCGCCAGTAGTATTAGTGAAGAAAAAAAACGGCACCTTACGATTCTGCGTGGATTACCGTAAGCTCAATCAGGTCACAAAAAAAGACGTTTACCCGCTACCACGTATTGACGATTCACTCGACCGACTACGGCATGCACGTTATTTTTCGTCGATGGATATACGTAGCGGATATTGGCAGATAGAAGTCGACGAAAGGGACCGGGAAAAAACAGCATTCGTAACACCTGATGGTCTTTATGAATTCAAAGTACTTCCATTCGGCTTGTGCTCAGCACCGGCAACATTTCAGCGTCTAATGGACACCCTGCTATCAGGCCTCAAGTGGCAGACGTGCTTAGTGTATTTGGACGACGTCATCGTATTCTCTGCGACATTTGAAGAACACGTGAAGCGACTGCACGCAGTATTTCAAGATATACGTTCTGCTGGACTAACGCTCAAGCCGGAAAAATGCCACTTTGGCTTCGAAGAGCGTGTTTCTGGGGCATCTTGTCAGCAGTGAAGGTGTGCGGCCTGACCCCGAAAAAATAGCTGCCGTTGCAAATTTTCCAGCACAAACTGACAAAAAGGCAGTCAGACTATTTTTAGGACTGTGCGCCTACTATCGACGCTTCATTGAGAACTTGTCACGCATTGCCTCGCCACTGACACGCCTCACCAGAGAAGACGTCGCATTCGTATGGGATGACGAGCAGCAAAAAGCGTTCAACGAGCTGCGGCAACGCCTCCAAAGGCCACCGGTCCTCGGACACTTTGACGACGACGCCCCGACAATAGTTCACACCGACGCCAGCAACGTCGGCTTAGGAGCTGTACTCGTGCAGCAGCAAGACGGCGCTGAACGAGTTATCGGTTACGCGAGCAGAACCCTTTCCCGCACGGAAGAGAATTATTCCACCACAGAAAAAGAGTGTCTTGCGGTGGTGTGGGCGGTTATAAAGTTCCGCCCATATTTGTACGGTCGTCCTTTTATAGTTGTCAGTGACCATCACTTCCTTTGTTGGCTGACGAATTTAAAACACCCATCGGGACGATTAGCGCGCTGGAGCCTTAAGCTTCAAGAATTCGACATGGCTATTGTCTACAGATCAGGGAAGCGACATTCAGATGCCGATTGCCTTTGTCGTGCTCCATACGAACCTGCGAATGCAGAAGATGACGACGCAGCCTTTGTCGGAGTTGTAAACACGACTACAGTAGCACAGCTGCAGCGAGACGATGCGGAACTGGATCCCATAATTCGTTTTTTGGAGGGTCGCACTTCAGCTGTACCGAAACTGTTTGCGAGAGGACTATCATCATTTTGCTTGCGCAACGACGTCCTGTATAAAGTGAACTTTACACCGAACGGAAACGACTACTTACTCGTCGTTCCAGCATCTCTAAGGAGCGAAGTATTACAGGCATGCCATGATGAACCAACATCCGGCCACTTGGGTTACACGCGAACGCTGTGCAGAGTGAGGCAGAAGTACTACTGGCCAAGACTGACGGCGACCGTTCAACAGTACGTTCGCACATGCCTTGATTGCCAACGCGGGAAAGTACCGCCCGTCAAACCAGCAGGCCTGCTCTATCCTATTGACGTCCCTGGTACTCCATTCACTCAACTCGAAGTGGATCTCCTAGGCCGATTTCCAACCTCGTCGGCTGGTCGTAGATGGATTATAGTAGCCACAGACTACCTTACTCGTCACGCCGAAACCAAGGCTCTGGAGAGGGGCACTGCAAGTGAAGCAGCTCGATTTTTTGTAGAGAATGTGGTTCTGCGACATGGCGCTCCATCAGTGGTAATAACTGACAGGGGAACTGCATTCACAGCCGAGCTGTTAGAGACAGTTCTAAGACTTAGTGGCACATCCCACCGGCGAACAACGGCGTATCATCCGCAAACGAATGGTCTGACGGAGCGCCTCAACAAGACATTTGCGGATATGCTTTGCATGTACGTCGATGTGGAGCATAAAAACTGGGACGAGATCTTGCCGTATGTCACGTTCGCATATAACACGGCTCACCAAGAAACAACACGAATGACACCGTTCCGCCTTCTCCATGGTCGTGAAGTGACAACTATGCTAGATGCTATGCTGCCACATGAGTGCGAAGGAGCCGAAACGGATGCTGATTACATCACTCAGCTTGCTGAAGAAGCCCGACAACTTGCGCGCATACGTATTCGTCGCCAGCAGGACTACGATTCAAGGCGATATAACCTGCGTCACCGACCAGTCTCATACACGCCGGGAGAGAAAGTTTGGGTCTGGACTCCAATTCGACGTCGTGGCCTATCAGAAAAGCTGTTAAGACGGTACTTCGGGCCGTATAAAGTTCTCCGACGTCTCACTGATGTCAACTATGAGGTTGTTCCCGATAGTGCTCATGGCTCAAGGCGTAAAAGGCATGCACCAGAAGTCGTACACGTGGTTCGGGTGAAGCCCTATTTGTCCGAATGAAATAATACGCTGCCAGTGAGTACAAAACCCTGTGGTTATGAAGCATCGGGACGATGCTTTCTTGGAAGGGAGGCTGATGTCACGACTAAAAGCCAGCAGACTGACAGAGGACAACGAAGTGAGGAGCACGAGCAGCAACCACGGTCTCTCTCTGCGGAAGACGACGTTGAAGCGTCTGCTGTTTTGATTGTCAATACAGACCTTGTTTTTCTTGTCGCACCGTGGTCCTGTGTCCTGTTCGTACCGCGTTGCGACAATATTAAGGAGAGACGCCACCCCCCCTCTACCCTTAGCACAATCTATTTGGAAACATTCCGCTGTTCCCCAAGACAGGGTTGGACAGAGGGATTTCTGAGCTTTTCTGTTCGATTTTCCACCTTATCGAGCACATAGTTGCTCCTCGCCCTTCTCAACACTTCCAATTCAGTGCAGTCAGGGGCGTAGTCCGAATAGTGAGTAAGCGCGACTAGACATTGACGTAGAAAGAAAACAAGACTAGGACACGACAACGAGAACTTCTAAGTCACTGTCTTGCCGCGCTTACTCACTCTTCGTGGATGCAAACCAACTAGCCCGCTAACGTTCTTTAGCGTAGTCAGACATTATTTCGGTGGGCGTCTCCTTGATCTGAAGAGGGGGCCGGGCAGGCAAGCATGGTCGAGTGATATTTTGTACACTGTATCCCACGGTAGCAAAAAAATTCGGGGGAAGGTGGCCAAGGGAGGGAGGGGTGTAGATGATCGGCGGGCGACCCCTGGCTACGCCACTGAATACATATGTACTCAGTGGCGTAGCCAGGGGTACTGATGACAGAGAGACAATAGAGGGGAACTGAGTACATATGAGCATTGCTCTTGCATTAGAACAGCATGTCACCTCTACACAGTCAACCACCGCCCTGCAGTCGCACATAGAAAGGCCAGTAGCCACGCACTCAGAGTATCGTGCTCAATCGCTGACCACTGTGCATGTGCTTGCAACATTGCGTTGTGGTACTGAATTTAGAAGCACGGGTAAGACATCATGGCACAACTTCAAAGCGCTAAAAAACAGCGACAGACGAAAAAGAGTGGACACGACGAGCGCTATTACTCATGTGCCATTGCTCATGTGGCCACTCTTTTTCGTCTGTCCCTGTTTTTTAGCGCTTTGAAGTTGTGCCATGTGGTACTGAAGCTGTGGCTTCATTGCTGCATTTTCGTTTAGAGGTACAAATACAGTATGTTTACAAGAGCACTTCCACTAACCACCCAGCAACAAGCACTACTGATGCCTGCTCTATCTGAGAAGGTCGAAGACTTGTGCCATTTGTGGCATTGGCAAACATTGCATCTTCAGACATGCATAAAGCGTTCATGCAGCATGCGAAGACGTGGGCACGTGAGGCGGAGGGCGAGCGACCATTGCTAATGTGGTCAACTTTATGGACTCGATGATCAGCTCTTTAATGAAGGAAAGATCTTGGGAGCCTGGTCGCACAGCTCATCAGCCCGGAAAGCCACACGAGCCCTCCTGCAGTATTTGAACGCAACTTCATTGAGCGACCGCCAGTGAAACTCGGCACTGTGTGTGTGATGCGAAATATGTATCCCATTCTCTCTCTCTTTTACACCCTTATTCCCCTCTCCATGTGTAGGGTAGTAAACTGGACGTATAATCTACTTAACCTCCCTACCTTTCCTATATTCCTTCTCACTCTCTCACTCTCTGCCACAACAATGCTTTAACCACTACAGTGTGTGCCAAAAGCAGCACACTTTTACGGCACTTTAGTGTAATAACAGTAGGTGTCCTACTCGGACTAGCTCAACGGTGTCGCAGAGAAACATCCCTTGTAACTTCATGTGCAGGAACATACCTGCGTGCAAGAGCGAAGGCACGTGAGGCAGAAGATATGGACAATGTGCGTACAACAGATGCTGAGATGGGCAGAGGCAAACTTCGCCGTCCAAATAGCCATGAAACCACAGAGCAACCAGATTTCAAGTAACTATCATTTTGAGTGATGCGCATATGAATACGCAGATATTTTAAATAATGAATTTAGAATGCGACATCGAACGTCTCTTCGCATAAACATTACCAGCTAATATTCTGGATATATAAATCCTGCCATTTACGGCAAGGCTCCTAAAGAAAGGGAAACTTCAACGGAACCGTTGCGGTGAACGCAAAAGGCGAACAAATCACGAGATAAGCGCGCCCGCACGGGCGACCACGCCCTGTAGCGCAAAGTACTGCAGGAGGCGCGCGCGCATCGCTACGAACGGGGCGCGACCTTTAAAGCGCGCCCTTCGCGCCATCTCGGTGGCGATAACGAGAACACGCTGAAGTGCCACCGAGCTGAGTACCGCCAGCGGTAAATGGTGCGTATAAATAGATAGCGGTTAGTGCGCTGAAGAACGTACGCTCGTGTCCGTGTCGCTTAGCGCCGCGCGCTGTGGAGCGAGCGAGGGGTCGTGGATTCAATTCCCAGCGACGGAACTTTTCCTTCTAGTTTTTTTTCTTTGTGATCTGTTAGCGTACATTTTACAACGTCATATCCGTGACGAAAATACGTCAGTGAAGCCTTGGTGGCCCCCACATAGAACACTTTCGTGTTAAAATTGAATTCATAACCCGCGTTGATCGCGTGACGATCCTTCCGATGGGCCGTTCTAGAGGCTGACGAATACTGAAAAGAACATAAAAGACGCCATGCCGATTCTGCCCGAAAACAGAGTTCCGGGAACGGCCACCAGCTATAATAAAACTGAACGCTTAGGTTAGGTTAGGAGGGAGCATTGCGCAATCCGAAGGAAGGAAAAGCAGTTGCTTGCCTAGATAGGGGCAGCGCTCCCGATTTTTTTTCCGATTCCATTGTATTTATCCTCCCCACCCCTGAAAACTTGCTGCACATACATGGGTTTAAACTGCCCCGGAATCTGAGGCATTGGAAGGTTTCTGCATCTCACATGGTTGTGCACAGCCTCTGCGATTCGCCCGTCTTTGGCCAAGCGAAGATGCCGAGCGACGACGTCACGAATTGTGGCGATTTGTGACGCCAGTAATGGCGTCACGCTACACTGACGTCATATGACTTGGTACGCCCACTGCACACACGCATTCATAGTATGAGTGACTTTTGACGAATTTTTTTTCATCATTCGTGTTGAAGCCGGTCTCGCGATGTATGGTAAGGTGTGACGAAACTCGGCAGTTCTCGCGAAGTATTCTCAGGTCTCGCCAAATCTCGAAAGCTAATATAATAAATATAAACGCGTTTATATGAACGCACTCTGAATTTTTTTATATAACACGCGCAAGTCCACGATTATCTCCAGTGATGTGCGCGACGTGAACCATCAGCGCTGGGCGACGGACTTGTAATGGCGACGTCTGTTTGAACGGCTAACGTTGTGGCCTCGGGTGCTCGGCGACGGGAGATCTTGAGGATAGCGAGAACTGGGGCTCGCTTTTCAGTCGCCCACCGACGTCGGTCGCATCCGTAGATGGTTTGTGCCTTGCAAGGGGCTTGGAGAGCTGCGCATAAGGAACATTATATAGGTAGGTAATACTAATGAAACAGTGGGTGTTGATTGAACGTGCAAAAAGCAACGCTTGAGAACAATGGCGCCCACGAAAGGAAAAAAAAATTATCTTGCCAGCGGTGCTTCCTGTTTAGCAAAAGTCGAGCACAAGTAGTAAATGGGCCTCAATTCGCACTAAATAATCATTTATAGTCTCACAATAAACAAGGTTCACACTTTCAGCGACAAGTGTTCCGCAGTGTAATTATGGCTTAAGTACGCCTGATATGTTGCAATACGCATTTATTGGAAATCACGATGCAAGAAATATGGCTACAAACGCAGGTCATCAGACAAAAGCTGTTCGTCCTCACCCGTATTTCTAGCTCTGTTCATGGTGTGGTGGATTTTAAATTAGCACCAATTCTATAATCGGCGCGCACGAAGTAGCCCCAGTTATTGCTCTAAATATACTGTAACTTTAGGTATTGTCTTAGTAGCACGGAATGACTTCGTAAAGTTTTTCTCGAAGTCCATCAATGCGGCAGAGGACATTCCTCGCATTAGTGCTTTGCATGACATCGATTCCCAAAATGCATGCGATCTGCAGGCTTGTTCCGTTTTCAGGATCCACTCCATTCTTTCGATATCGCTACACTTCCCTAAGCGGAGCCACTGCCGTGGAAAAGAAAATCCAGCGAACCCAGCGAACACAGAATTGCCTTCGCATTTCGGTGCGGTTTCTTATTGCCAGGGATATATGGTGGAGAGGACCGGCTTTCTAGAAGGGGACGAAACGTTTGGGCAACGCTAAAGCAGCTCGGTGATGGCATAGGGCTGAGTTCAGGTCACAGTTAGTAGTTGATGTTTTCACAAGCTAATAATTCGACATCGCGGCTTTTCACATTTCATTTCCGAAGGTCCGCCGCATGTATGACGTGTGGACGTGGCCTTTTCAGGCAGTTTCCAGCAGCTTCAGTTTCGCTTCTAATATTATATCAGACAAGGCCGCATCCCGTGTGGCTAATCACTCCTATGGCGTCGTCGCGACGCACGCATGGCTGAGCACCTGCGAGCGATAAACGCGCGCCGCTCGAAACTATCTTGCAACCACACCTGAATTTAGTGACGACGAGCTTTGAGTCCGAAGATGACAGCACCTCAGCTTCAAGCTCTGATGGCGACGATATTTTGCATCAGCCTGGGACATCCGCAGCCGTTCAGGGGTTGGTTTCGTTTACAGCCTCAAGTGGTCTCCTCCGCCGCGCGTGAGTAGGTACTGACGTTTGTGCGCCATCTTAGAGCTACTCTGGTTACGTGCGAGGTCCACACGTCGCTGGGGCGCGATGTGCTGCCGCCGGTTGCAAAGTTTCTCCTCACGACACGAAGGCCGCCGGAGCAGATCACGGCCCCGCACTACAGAGCGGCGCGAGACGTTTTAGGACTGCGCGTGATTTCGTTCTTTATTTCAATGCTATCTGCCAAAATGCGAATAAATATCCTTGGATGCATATGAAACGCCAATCTATGCGGAGAGAGGTGGGTCATGGAAAGAGGTGACGCCAGACGAACTGGTGAAGTTCATTGCACGTGTGATTTATATAGGTGTTGTTCACATCACGGGCATCCATCAGGCTATTCTTGTAAAAAAACAAAAAAAAATATGCGAACAACGCACGAGTGCACCTGTGTCTTACAAAAACCAGGAAATGCTTCACCGCATTGCACGAGCAGCAAAGCAGTAGCTTGGTCCAGATTTTTTGTATATTTTAATAGAAACGTTGTGTAGAAAATTTATTATTTTTTAATACTATTCCTGGGTCATTTATCTTCAAAATGTATATTCTTATTCTTTTTGTAAGCGTTTTGGCATATATAGTGTTTTTATTGCTCTGTTTATCAGCTGGCAACAAAACGTTACACACTTTCAAATTTTTATACATTCCACAATACTTTTGTTGTTTATAACTTATATTTTTTGGAAAGACCATTTCATTATGCGTAATTTGGTATGCTGCCAAATCTTTCTTCCCGAGACATACGAAAAATAACCATTTTCTCGTGGTAACGAAAGAGTTAAGGCCGTTGTACTTCGGGCTGATGCACCCTACCCTAGGTTATTAGAGGTTTTTAGACAGTCCGTACAATTTTCGCGTTACCGTGTCACCAGAATACCGTGTTACAGAATCTGCGCATGGTGGGGGCACCATTATGGAGCGTAGACTTGTTTTCATGGAACGTAAACTATTCGCCGGATACCAGGGGCGTAGCCAGAAATTTTTTTCGGGGGGGGGGGGGGGGGTTCAACCATACTTTGTGTATGTTCGTCTGTGTGTATATATACGCAAGCAAAACTGAATAATTTCGGGGGGTTTGAGCACCCTCCCCCCCCCCCCCCCCCTGGCTACGCCCCTGCCGGATACGTTTTACGTTTCCGGCCATATCCCGCGAAATCGCTTTCGCTCGTGGCCACTACGATATCCTCTTTACGGAGGTTTCAGCCGCCTAGTGAAAATACGTCGATGTGCAAGCGCCAATTAAAACTACGTTAAGTGAACCGGATTTCCGAAGCTAGAGTGACCTAGAATACCGAAGCAGCAAACTCAGAAGCCGAAAGCTGCGGAGACACGGGATAGGTGGTGCCATCTGGCCGGGCCGAGAACAACCAGGCAAGCATACAATTGTTATTCGTGGAACACGGAGCATTCTATTTCTGGTGAAAATTCCTTGCAGCGGCGTAATTATGAACTAGTTGCCTTTTTCGTTTTTTTCCCTCAGAAAAGACAAGGCAAATAGAAATGTGCCTATTACTGTGGTTGCACGAAGCGTCACAAGATGTCGGTATCATCGTCTGGTAACATGGTATTCCTACACACTCTTGCGTATGCTGAACTACCGTGCACGCTAAAAACTTCTATTACGATTTTGCTGACGCGGTGATTGTATTTTATCTAAATTAAATGTAGACTGAATAGTTATCATTTAGTGGCTTGAGCAAACGTATACGTACGTTCGTAAACGTTTACGGATGGGAGGCTAAAATATGCATTCCAGTAACATGGTCAACGCAATCCGGTATACTGGTTACAAGGTAACGTTAAAGATATACGTACAAACTAAAAGCGGCGATTTTCCGCCATTTCATTATTTGCACTACGGTGGACGAACACAGCACACCAGCTGTGACGTCAGTCTATAGAGTCCGCGCTGCAGGCTTGTGTGAATTAGCCTTTGATGTGGAAATGCCGCTGTATTCAAAAGTGGTAACACATCTATAAAATATTCCGCCCATTTGAGCGCGTTAGCACAGCATAGACGTACCTCGTGCCTGCTGATCGGTGCCCTCTTGTAGCCGAAGTCGGTTATCGGCTCGAGCACTGGCAGTGGAGCATTCTCCCGCTACACCAAGAATGTAACAGTGGAACAAGAAATGACATATTACTTGTATTTCTCGTGTCACAGGCACGTGTGGCAGAGACGTCAGGCACAATAATATTGGTATGCGTAATCTTAATAGGATAGAAAAAAAATGACCGCGTATCTGTGCTTCGCTGCAAATGTCGCCGAAAGACGATAGTCTTCTGCCATTTATGTTTTGCCTTGCGTCAGACAGCGCCTCCTGTATGATGAATCAGCCGCATCTGGCTGGCATTGATAAAATAGAGGAGGCGCTGCGTGAGATATGGACGCCATCTGGCAGTTGCGTCGGGAAACACGAGCTTGTGCAGAACCTAGTGCCACTGCCAGGTGACAGCACCATATCGTCGGCAGAGGGCTTTTTCGTGCATAGCGTAGCATTTTCACCGCAGTTTCAGAAACACTAAAGTCTTTAAAATTACGTATCTATATATTTTCTAGTAAAGAAAAACACCACCTAATACTTACATATTGATGTTGCGCCTCAGATATGCGTAATATTTGCTTTTTGATCGACAATGTTGACAAGTATGAACGCAGCTACCAGTTCAAGATGGCTGGGCGTTCAGCAAGTGTTTAACTTTGGCCGGGTGGCTGAATAGGCAGACAGACAGACCGACCGACAGACAGACCAAAATTTCTGCGTACAAGTATCCCAAGAAAGACTATCGTCCTTAAAAATTACCAGGGTGGCTTATGTGCCCGAGACGACTTGAAGGCGAAAGCGCATGCGTCGTTTTAATGGCGTGCGTATAAGGAGTAATTGCACATTTCTTATACAATTTCCTACATTTAATGCATATCATGTTATCCACTTTCATGGACAATGTCACTTATGCACAAAATTCTTCCGATTCACCAATTAACAAACTGCGATAGCGCGCCCTGCCGCGTGAACGCTGCTTTTTTAGTTTTTCTTTAGACACACGAACGCCGCTCACGTGCCTCAAGCCACGCTTCAGGGCCGAAATGTACGAGGCACGCCTCATACATTTTGTAATCAAGCAGGATTTTTCGGATGAGGCATATAAGGCATTCACCTTATTAATAACCACAAGCGCCAAAATTATAGCCTTACATATAAGTTTTTCATGTAGAGTCATTCAAGTTATTATTGTACTATATTACTGTGCTACGTGCCCGGCCCATATCCATTTCTTCTTCTTGATTTCAACTATGATGTCCTTAACCCCCGTTTGTTCCCTGACCCACTCTGCTCTCTTCCTGTCTCTTAAGGTTACACCTATCATTTTCCTTTCCATCGCTCGCTGCGTCGTCCTCAATTTAAGTTGAGCCCTCTTTGTAAGTCTCCAGGTTTCTGCTCCGTAGGTAAGTACCGGTAAGATGCAGCTGTTATATGATGTAAGATGCAGCACGTCGGCAGGATAACCGGTGGTCATTAAGGGTAACTGACTGGATTCCAAGAGATGGCAAACGCGTGAGGGGGAGACAGAAAATTAGGTGGGTAGATGAAATCAAGAAGTTTGCAGGTACAACGTGGCAGCAGAAAGCACAGGACCGGGTTGATTGGCGGAACATTGGAGAGGCCTTTGCCCTGCAGTGGGCGTAGACAGGCTGCTGATGATGATGATTACTGTGTTGGGCTTCATCATGACTATTTTTCCGTAATGGCGTCAAGAAAGAAAGAGCATTTTACCCTGGCAGCGGTATGATCTTGTCTTCGTCGATAATTCGAAACGCTATTCAAGTCTGCATTTCTAATGTCGCTTCGCTACTTACACAGCAAAGTTGGGTATACCTTTAATAGAAGTACTCAACGCCACTCCTCGTGCAATAAATGCGTGGGCAAAAAAAAAAACAAAAAATGGCGTCGCGCTCGGACGCTCCGTTTAAGGGTGCAGATTCTAAATTTCATAGACGTTCTCGACGCCGCTCCTTGTATGCGCTTGGCGTAAGCGACGAATGTACAATGCTATCAACGGTTTCAAGGGTGCAGATTCTAAATTTATTAGCCGTTCTTCTTCAGAGTCCACCCTCTACATGTTCAACAACGTTCGCGTCAACCCACAGACTTTCAAACGTATTCCGGACGTTCGAAATATACGAACGAGGCCGATGGACGCCGACGACTTAGATGACCCAAGGCATTGCGTCATGGCTATGAACGATTCGAATCAAACGGTTGTCTACGAGGAAACATGCATAGGCAGTCTGCGAAATCAAACGCACTTGTTGGCCATCGCTTCCTGAGAAATAAGACGCTAATCTCACTTTTGTACGACTCTAATGCGGAAGACCATTCAAGCGACGTCACGATGGGTAATCGTTCTGGGTGTTGTTCACAGCTTTGCTGTGCAACCACGTTTACAGCCTGGACTGAAGCCACAATTTTTTTTACTGCCCCTCTAATGATGTCAAATAAACATCGGGGTATCATGATTATATCGCAAAATATAAAATGCGAGTTGCACTGAGCAAATAGAATGGCTCGCGTCTCCGGTCTAATGATGCAAAAGGCGACGTGGTGACCTCTAAAAGAAGTATTGCCAGCTTGGCACCAGCTACGCCAAGTCTCAAACTAACAACTGGGCTGGCGACCGACCTTATCTTTTTCTTTGCTTAACTAGACTTTTGCGTGGTTATGCTAGGCTTTTTCTTGCCTCACAAATGCTGTTGATTGCTAGGCTAGACTAGCCGTTGTCCCTTTCACCACGTCGGCGCATAGCTTCGGCCTCTCGACTGCTGTATTACGGGACGGTTCGGCGGCGCTCGCTTAATACCAGCACTTTCCGGCGACGCTTAATACCAGCACTTTCCGTGGCGAGGAATGAAAGTTCAGTCGTAAGTTGGCGGTTCGTTTCCGGATCAGCAGCACTTCTTTGCTCACGCTAGCGGCGACTTCTTCGGGTGCCTTGGTAGACTTACCGTCGTATTCTAGACCGTCCCTTCACTCAACGCTCCACCTCGACTCGAGAAAGTAGATGGGAGCGTCTTCTCTGGCCAGAATAAGTAATCACATAGCGATAATCTGCAGCGATTCTTGAGAAGCGCGGCGTCATTTTCAGTCGAGCAGCGGTGCTGTGACGAAGTCGAATAAGTGAAGGGCGAACTTCGAGGCTAGGCTAGTTTGAGAACACGGGGTTACGTCTTGCCATGTCGAGAGACAGCAAAGAATTGTCTCACCGCGCCAGCACACCACATCGGAGCAGTCACGTGGTTTCGCACTCACGCGCGCTCCGCCAGGCGATGCGCGCGCTCCTTGTCTCCCCTCACCCCCCCTCCTCCTTGACATATCACTGCCTAGCTTCTCTTCGCACTTGTGTGCCTTACTCTCGCCCACCTTCGCTCTTCGTAGTCCATCTTCCAGCGAAGAGTTTTGTGCGGATATCAGCGGTTTTACCTCCAGCTTAAACTGCTCCGCTGTCAGCCAAACGAGCGGGTGCAAGCACTCTGAACTTTATATTTTCTTACTTCATGTTCAGGCGTTTTGTAATCCCCTGGGAAAACTAAATGCGCCTGGCACGAGCCTTAACACCCTGCGCGTGCAGGTTTTGCTGATGATGGCTGCCGAATTCAAGTTTCTTCACTACTGTACTTTTTTAATGAAATCTGGCCTAGAGTGCGAGTGTCCGCGGCGCGGGGCCCGTATTTTAAGGATATTTACAAGCTAGAAATTGTCCTAAGGAGAAGTGATGACTCCATTGAAATTATATCACAATCAATGCATCAGCATTGGTCAGTTTGGGGGAATAATAGCATTTAAGATGGTGCGGAATTGTCACCGAACTCAAATGTATTTTCATTTTTCATCTGTAGCAGTATGTTATCAATGTTGAAGGATATTTATGGCTTAGTCAATGTCGCCCATAGGGTAACAATCACGACCTGACAACGTACTTCGCGGGCACCAGCTATTTTAAACGCTCAATCTTTCCTCGTACTAATGAATTGAGCGCACATCCTGCGCGATCTCTTTCACAAGAGGCATTTCTAATTTTGAGAGAAACGTATGTATATCGTTGCGTGTAAACTTAATTGTTGATTACGCCATACTTTTCCCTATACTTTGACAGTACTTGAACGGTTGGCATTGCGTTTGCACTATTATTTGTGCAAAAAAGGCTGATTTTATAGAGTAACGTATCGCTCAGTTAAACACTGTACACGTTCCTGTTCATTGTGTTTCTTTCTCGCCGCTGCTGCTAGGTCTTGTAGCTGCAATAACTTCTGAATTAAAAAGTACTTATGAATAGGCAAAGCGCACTCTAATGAAGTAGGAGTCCGGTATCGAAAGAAACTAAGTAATTGGACAACGATTAGCTCTGAGCAATTTCACGCCGTCTCTTCATTCGCTCATCTAGGCAATCAATTAGACTAGCTGCGGATAACATAGCGTCATCACGAGAAACTGGCTGACTGTGACAACTTACGAAGATGACTCCCAAGGCGAAGCCGGCTGCAAGCACCGTCAGTAGGGCGACCAAAACAGAAAGGATGAGTACGCTGCGACCTTCGGAGCTGCCCTTGTCGCCGTAGTGCACTGTGTCGGGAGTGTCGAGTACTTCCGCCGATGCAGCGGAGCTGTTGAGATCGAGCACGTAGACTGGCCTTTGAAAAAGCGAAGGGCGGGCCAAAAGGTAATATGGGGTCAGACGGGATAAGATGGCTAGTCGTAAGCCACTTGAAGCTCTTACGTGCACAGACCGTTCCCTGTGCTATTCTCATCGATTAATTGCGCCCCCTTTCGTGTCTAGCCCTTCGATATTCTTAGTGACCTCCGTGCGTTTCGATAAAGCTCGTACCAGATTTGATTGCCCCATATTTATGTTGTAGGAGCTGAAACCTGCTGGAGCGCCGTCGTTTGTTAGGAATCTTTTTGTTTTATTTTAGGATGTTCTCACTGCCTGGTGGCTTTACGGAGAAGTAGTTTCTGCGAAACAGGATCATATGGGGCGTTTATTAAGGAAAGCCTTAGATGACTCATCAAACACAAAAAGTGACCGGCGGCGGCGTTAACACGTGTGATGCAAAAAAAAAAACACCGTCAGGCGATGACGTCATAACGGCGTCACATATCGCCATAACTTGTGACGTCCTCGTTACGTCATCACACGACATCATCGCTTGGTCAAACGTGGCCGGAAGCAGCGCAAAACAAAGTGAGGTGCGAAAGCACGCACTGCATCCGATGCTGGAGGCAGTGCAAAACCACCTCAAGTGAGGAAGCTTTCGGAGGGGCCGGTGGGGGGGATGAATATATCGACTGATAATAAAATGATTGCTTTCGCCTTCGAGTCGTCTTAGGGGATTGCACAAGGGAACTTTGGTACAAGGGCAAGCTAAAGCCCAGTTGTGCGCGCCAAGACGTGATATTTTTCATGGCCAACGGTGTGAACAATCGGAATGAATAAATGTAAGGGTTTTAATGTATTACGCACCGAAAGTGCGAAAAATACATGTTAAAATCATAAGGGCGACGAAACCTGCGGAAAGAATAAGAAAAACTGCACAATTAGTTTACCTAAATTGTACAATGATAGATAAACCAGCTTGAAAGTGAGAATGATGAGCACTACTACCGCCACCGAGGCACGGATGTGGTCCCATTAAAATAGTGCATCTGGCAGGGGTGAATCAGGGGCCTAGCCAGAAATTTTTTTCGGGGGGGGGGGGGGGTTCAACCATACTTTATGTATGTTCGTGCGTGCGTTTGTATGTGCGCGTGTGTATATACGCAAGCAAAATTGAAAAGTTTCGGGGGGGGGGGGGGCTGAACCCCCCTCCAACCCCCCCTGGCTACGCCCCTGGGGTCAATAATAAATAGAGGAGAGGCACAATAGTTTTGCTATTAGTATCTCGACATCGCTGTTAATCCACGACCATACTTAAACACCTGATATGTAAAGGTCACTCAGCGTTTCTGTAAAGGCAGCACTAGTCGCAGCGCAAGCGTTTCCTCTTAAGTCCTTTTGGCCGTGAGCGCGTTCCCCTGCGACGGCTTACCATGTCTCTACGGCTCCTGGTCTTGATCTAACATTGCTGTATGGCTCTCTAAATCTAAATTAGCACTGCAAACCTCCCAGTGCCTGTTGCTTAGCATGTGAGCAGTGACTAATGGAATGGAATTGGGAGGCGCAGTTTAGATGTCGACATTACGTGCACAAGATTTGGCCGCTCCCCATACTACGGATACGATCTGCATAATGTGCAAGGCGTATCGAACTAAGTACTTGGAGTTGTCGTTATAGGCGTGCACAGGATTCTCCATTAGGGGAGGGGGAAAGCTTGACCGCAGCGCCCCCCTTCCCCTCCGTTGGGCGAGTCCTGAGGGAAACAAGCTTGACAATGGATGCAAGAACGAAAATTTCAAATGAGTTCCGCGAAATCCCGCAAGGTGGCGGAAAGGATTAATAGCGGGAAAATTGACAACCACCCGTTTGTAGCACGAAGCCACAGGGAAATCCATGCGGTTTTCTAAAAAAACAAAGCGTATTAGATGCCGAAAAACCAGGACGAAATTTTTCGGCAACCAAGAGGCGTTCTTTCCGAGAAATCCCTATGGATTTCCTTGTGGCTTCATGCTACAAACGGGTGCTTGTTAATTTTTCCTTTCTTAAACAAGAAAATAAGGCGATGACCTTGTTCTCACGGCCCCTTCAATTTGCAACACCCCCCCCCCCTACTCGCTGCAGGTAAAGCTGGCAAGTAATCTGTCTCGGAATGCAACATCTGGAGTCCTCGGCCGCCATCACAACATGACCATAACCCTGTACTTTAAACAATGACGAGACAACTCCGACTGAGAAGAGGTATGGGGCAGAGTTGGCGCCCCTCTTACATGATCAAAGAAAGGCCATGAAAAAGCTTGGTGACCTGCGAAGGAGGCTCGTAAATGCCACACCACACATCAAACTTCTCGCATACAAAACTTTTATTCGACCGACGTTAGAGTACGCAGCTGCTGTGTGGGATCCGTTTACTATGTCTAATATAAAAAAAAACTGGAAATGCTTCAAAGAAAATCTGTTCGATTTGTGTTTAACTGTTATAGCTGGCGCACATCACCGTCACTTGTTTTGCTTAAAGCCGAGCTTGAAAAACTACAAGAAAGAAGATGAACGGAGAGGCTGAAGCTTTTTTACCTGATGTTTCATGGCAAAACTGGAAGCAGCAAAGCAATGCATTTTAAGGAGTCGGTTGAATGTGCTGTGCGCTGATGTCATTCAAAGAAAGTTGTAGATTACGTAAATCGTCCAGATACGTTCAGGTTTTCTTTTTTTTCCGAGAACTGCCCGTGAGTGGAATAGCCTAACAGCCGATGTTGTGGAATGTACAACACTTGATTGATTTGTAAATGCACTAAACAAGCATTAACAAAATGTGCTATTATTGAATGTATAACCACACATTTTTCAGAAATCTGCCACGTTTCGCTCTGCGTTCATTATGTTTCAGTGGGTAAAATCACGCTACTCGTTGCAATGCATGTTCTTGTTTTGTTTTCCTGAAATCGTTACAACAATGTTCTAATATATACTTTTTGCACTGTATATCGTGTTTTCTGTATAGTTTTCTTTTTTTTTGTAATTATTACCCACGTCACTATGCCTGTGTGATCTTATTTCTGTTGCTTTTGCAGCGAAGAGTTCTGTATGCCCATTCCTGCTTAAGGCCTGGTAAACAGGTCAGCAGTATGTAATAAATAAATAAATAAATCACGGGGGGTGGCGTCCCCCCTGCCCATACTCCCCCTGCGCACGCCTATAGTTGTGGTTATAGTGTTCCCCTGTTGTCTAGCTGTGCTGTGGCGGTTATATACCTGTCGCGCTTTGGTTCTCGCGCACGTCGTTCGAGTGGGCTTTAGGTTCCTGGAAACGGCCCAGCGATGCCCGTATGCTTTCTCGAAAGCCGTTCAGTCCGCCCTCTCGTTTTCAGTAACTCCAGAGAGCGTCGCGCACGAGATTGTCGCGTGGTGCTAAGCTAGGATAGTGGCAGCATGATCTATATTTTCTGCGGCAAACTGCCAATTTACTTTTTGTCAACGCTCGAGTAATATTGCATCGAGGCAGTAAATTTCTAAGGATATATAGTGTGGAGGTTGTGACTTTTCATGAGGAGCCGTCGGCGTGGCTCAAATTCCTATCACAGCCATCGCGGACACTGTATAAATTGGTACACAAGTTGTTTCTCGACTTTATACTCAGGTATACGGACACTGACATTTCGTGGCGCACCATCGCAAAAAGAAATTCAATTAAAAATCATACTTTAAAATAATGACGCGAGTTGTAGTGCGATACTTCGGAATATATTTCGCGATATCTTAAACGGGCCCTGCAACACTTTTTGAGCAGGGTCAAAAAGCGCTGCCAATCGGTAGTCGATGCTCCCAAAAATACGCGAGCCAAATATTATAGCGAAGCGAGCGGCCTGGAATTTACAATAAATTCTCAAAGTCAGCTGAAAATCGCTCCCTCTTCTCTCGACAAATGATGTATTAGTCCGCAATATATGAGGCGATTGTCGGCAGTTCCACCATTGGCTGATGTTATAATCACGATAACACCCTCATTGTTACCTTCGTTGACAATTTTGAGTTCAATAAGTAGATCATAGGTATGTTTATATTCTGTTATCGCGTTAAAAACACCGAACAAACATTAATATTAGCACTTCCGGTCTCACCGACAGCTCGTCTGCTCGTAGATGCGTGGTTGCGTTTTCTTCACCATGCGCATTGACGAAATCGTGAATATTTCTGTGCTTTTGACCATCGCCGGTTGCCGTTGAGAGTGGCAGCCGTTCGAGTGTTGCCTCGTCAGCTGGAAACTGCATCGTCGGCACGTTCTCACGACCGACCGAGGCAGCGGTGCAGCATTTCTCCGATAACAACGCTGGCGCCGGCTAGTTTAGGATACGTGTGTTCCGTTCGCTGTCTGTTCAGTATGTCATCGAGCCGTACCTCGCCGTATCCTCCCCGTAGGCTCACGTTCCCGAGAAACCGCGACACAGCAACCAGACTCGCATTTTCACGGTAGCTGCAGACAGCCGGGGGATGGGTCCGCGCCGGCCCGATGCCCCACGATCCTTTCTTCTAGTCTTTAGTTCTTTGTTGTCAGCCCGCACTCGCTGTGCGCCCGCATTCGAAGAGCAAACAGCATCGAAGTGCCGCCACTGGGTAAAGGGTGCACGCAGCTTTGTCGTGTTGAATACGATTCAAGCGCGAGCAGTGCGACGAGGCGGTGTATCGGAGTATGGGTCGAAAGCCATCTCAGCCGTCATTCGTTCCAAACGCGCACGCAGGTTTGCGTCCATGGTTGGCAGAGCGATGAAAACACTACGGCAGTTCGAGGTGCACACCCAACATTACCAAACCGACTCGCAGTTTTCAGCACGCGCGATACACGGTACGATGGGCTCCGCTCGACGACGACCGCGAAAGCCGACCGGAAGTGGCGCCACAGACCACGTGGTTGCGCCGGGACGCCAGAAAGAAAAAAAGATGAAGAAAAGAAAATGCCACATGCGCTGACGTAACTCTTCGGCGCCTCCTCGCACCTACGTCCTCCCTCCCTTCACGCCACGCGCAGCTTTCCGCGCGCTCGCGGCGTTGAGTGGAGGAAGAAAGCTGCGGAACGTGATCTCTATAATTTGGTAACACCACTTAGACTTGACGGATTCGAAAAATTTTTGCAGCATATGACTCGTGAAGAGTCATACGTCAATAATGAGACTCTTCCAATATAACTAAGAAAGGTGTTGCAGGGCCCCTTTAAGAGGAACTGAGTGTCATGTGTAGCATCTAAATCCAGTATTTCCACTTTCCGCGTAACTAAACGCTATCGCTGCTGCAGGCGGTTCGCATCATGTTATAACGGCTTTCTAATCTGGAGTACGACCTCTTCTAAAAGCCCCCTCGTAGTCTCAGTAATTTTTCGCTGCTCGATCTTCGTTACTGGGAGCACAGAAGGTGGACGCGCTGTTCACTATGACAGAACGCACTGATTACTAATCTATCTATTTGTTCCATGAACACGACAGACGTGTGACATAATCGCTTATGAAGACTAGCCGTTAAACTTTCGTTCTATGGTGCATTAACGAGAGATGTTCGGACTTACCCATCGTCGTCGGCACGCCGCAAGACTTTACGACGCCAGAAATTAGCCAACGACATCGTTAAGACTGCTCTTTATCATAAATGGCTCACACCCACTATGTGGCATCGACCATCAAATCGAGTAGATTTGAAGAATTAGCCGTAATGTGCATCGCGAATCAGAAATTTCCAATTAACTGAAATTTCTTACCAATCAAAATAAAGCAACAAAGTCGACTTGAATAAATTAAGAACTCTGCAACAGCTGCGCAGAGATGCTTATGAGAATGTCTTAAAGGGGAGAGAGAGAAGGGCTTATTGTGACAGAAAAGCTGAGACGTCGGCCTGAATCAATCTTCTGCCCAGCTGCACAGCGTTAGGAAAGGGGGTCGGAGGCTCCCTGTGCAGTTTATTTGAAACATAATGGTTCAGTTCAACTGTATGAAACGATCGAGTGGTTATGTCAACAGACATAACGAAATCAATTGCGACTTCAAGAACCCTCTACAGGAAACTTATTTTACATATATCTGCGGACTGTTCGTTTATGTGGCATGGCCACACTAAGCTCTTTTTTTGGCCTACAATGACTACACGAATGAAGGTGTAGAAAATCGCCTTTTTGTTAATAAGTGCAGAAGAACCGCCCCCAGCGCGAAGCCATTTTGAAAGCATAAATGCACCACGACAACCACACTTTCTACATGGTAGTTTTGATTATTGTAGGTAACAGACAACGGAACACAGGTGGGCGTTGGAAACGCGCGACATCATTTTGCCTGCAACTGATGGTGTTTTCGGTGTGCCCATGTGACGACTAAAAATGCGCTTATGTACACAACCGCAGAACTGACGCAAGCTGTCCAGCGCCAGTCCTGCAGTGATAAAACTCACTAGTACGCGCAGCATACACTGAAATATTATAAATATATATAAAAAACTCAATACTGTGTAACTTCAAGGAAGAATAAAATTCCTGCCGCTGCACATACACGAAAAGGCTGTGTATACGTCCTCGCTATAATGTGGTCTTTCTGTAGCGCGCGCTCGCGGCGCATTTAACTAAAGTTTGAGATGAAAGTCATAGTTCTTAGATATATCGGCAAGGATATGTAGGGTGCTTCAGGCGAAATGTGAAGTCGGGCGCTTCTACAGAAGAAGACGACAACGACCCGCGTACTGATACGTCATAGCCTCCGATCTGTGCTACAGGTCTCTACACGAGGCTGCACTAAGTATAGTTAAACAAAAATTGGGGGACCCTTAAGCTTCGCCTTTAAGAGTTGAACGCGATAGCGAAATCCGGCCCCCAGTGCGCACTTCAACCACTAAGTGCATACTTATTAATGTGTATTGTTACACACACACACGCACGCACGCGCGCGAATTTTACAGACTTTCGATCTAAAGCAAGAGTCGCATGGCCTCCAAGATATACGCCGCGCGCCGGCCCTCTCGGATGCCATGAAAAGTCGGGACATAATTCTCACAATGCCTCACAGATGGCAGCACATTATCTAGCGTTTGCTGCGTTGGCTTGATATGTTTTCCGCTAGATGGACATAGTTGTCCATTTTTAGAGCTGTTTGAAAGTTCGTGTGTGTATTTAGCGGCGATGGCTGCACTATCCCAGCGTTTTTCGACGTAGTTTGATGGCCTCGCGAATGCGCCTACAAATCGCCGAATGGGCTCGTTTTCGTCGTGACTCCTGCCGAACAAAATGCGTCGAGACTCCTTTCACTACATGCCATTTATGTAGTGTTTTTTTTCCGAAGCAGCTGCAAGTAACATCGTGGCTTTGTGGTAAGACACCTGCTTGCCACGCGAGCGGCGCGGGTTCGATCCTCATTGGGACCGGAGATTTTATCGTTTATTTTATTTGCTACTTTCTCGATTTTTCGCTCACGGATGATTTTTCGCTCACAACCAACGGTGCCGACGCCGACAGCGAAATTTCTGCGACACGAGCTCTCTAACGCTACCGCGTTAAAAAACGTCCTAGTGGCTCAGAAGCATCTGATCAGTTGGTGGCATGGAGCTTTACTTTGGGACGTCGCGTTTTCGGGCCAGGTAGACGCTCCCTTTGGCTCCTTGACAACGCAGCCGGCGTGCCTGCTCTTGTACGCAGGCGCATCCACGCCCTAAGTGACGCAGCCAGAGGCACTTCTGGCTCTATCAACCCACATCGCGTGGAGACCAGGATGTTGTCTTTGTTATACAAGATGTGTCACCCAAGCAGGCGGTGATCCAGTTCCCGTCTTCGAACTCAAACATTAGAGAGTGAGAACTGGGGCCCCAAGGAGCTTGGGGACCCAAGAAGCTTGCGAGCCGCCAGGGCGCATGCGCAGAACTCAAGCCACTCTTGGGCTCTTGCGCTCGCGTTGACCCGAGACGCAGAAATGGGAAACTAGCGTGGGGCCCCAAGGCGTTTGGGTCACCAGCGAGAAGACACAGACGCAGCGCGGGCCACGGCGCAGTATTTCTTTTGATTTATTTAGTACATACTGCCAATCCCTTCAGGGATTATGGCAGTATGGCCCGCGTCTCGCATGACTTTAGATTTCGTCACGCGTGGCGCTCCGTGCGCTTGACCCCACGCAGCCGGCGTTCGCCCAATTCTATAACTCTGCTGATCATCCGAACGCAAGAGCAGGCTGCCCAACGCAGCTTGGGGGCCCAGCGTCTTGGATCCCCAATTCTCAAACTCTTTGTTTCGTTAGTGTTCACAAAAAGATGCATTCCATTCAAACCTATTTTATTGGAGTTGTGATCATGAGCTGCCTAGCAAGGTTGGTAACATCGCTCAATATATCAGGCATTTCTGTTTCGGTAAGTTTCGTTTGTGTGCAGTTTACTTCATTACTTCAACAGACATAGCACACAGCAGTTACTATCAACAAATGCAAATAAGGAAGGCGTCGCTTAAACCAGTTATTACTGAAAATGTGATAAGCAAAATTCTTGATGTATGTGTCATTGCATGTGTTTCTGTTGTGGTAGGGAGATATTAATTCCTGTTGCAGTGATGCTTAGCTTTGAGGTAGTGCCGAATGCAGATCCTACCAGGTAGCGTTATTACATTTGTTGACTGAGAAAAAATTAGTTTATACTTAGTGTGATCTCGGAACATCCTAGTATGCATTGCATTTTGCAGCTGCCTTTTATTTTTCAGGCCGAGCACAGGAAAGGTGTTCCATTAAAACAAAATTGCTGGGGATTTATTGACGCAACGGCTAGAAAATTTCGCCGGCTATGAACTGGACAAGAAGACTATTTTTCAGGCCACAAACGCTATCATGCTTTGAAATTTCAGGCACTGATGTGCGCAAATGGTATAACATGTTTGTTGGCTGGGCCATTTCCGGGCCGTCGTCATGATGCTGGTACGTGAAGTTTCCTCCAACTGAAATCTGCAAGAATATCTTTTTAATTAAACATTTTCCTGCATTCAAACACAATAGCATGTCCCTGCAAGGTAGCGTGCAACACTATGAAATAAAATTTATTTAGGGTAATTACAAATCGTGCTACTTTGTATAATTCTACCCACTGGATGCTCAATACTTCTTGCTGAGCAAGTCGGTTCATCGTGAAATGATGATATACCAGCCCAAACAGGCATCCATAAGTCAGGCGAAATCTACACGCCCATTTGTGCCTACCCTTATGCGTTATCCTGTGTTTGCGATCATGCCGTGTTGGTCTGTGCGAAAAACTCCCGTTGCATTATGTTGGCCACACCACGTCATGTCAAAAACCACTAGTGTAACCATGACATTGCTCCGCTAGATCTTGGGTCAGCGACTCGCAATAAGGAATAATATATTACATGTTTCGTGCATTAAACCGGTCAACTCTTGACTTGAGACCTGATTGCACCTTGGTGCTGCTTCTACCGGCAGCAGGTAATATCACAAGCAGTAACGTCACGGGATAATGACCGTGATATGAACAGAAGCCATGCGTGGACTACGGCACCGTCGTACGCCTTGCCGCTTTAAATATATGTTGCGTGTATAGCTTATTTTCTGTAACAATATGCTGTATCCCGTGCAAACTACTGTTCAGTGAAATCACAGACACGACTACGTACATATATCTATCAGTGAGCATCCAAACGCGTTCTTAATGAGCTAACATAAAAGGAAGGTCTCGCGAAAAAATACTAGTATCTCAAATTTCAATCAAAATAGATCTTTCTGACATTGCCACTAAAACTTACCGATGAAGGCCTTTTCACTATAGCGCATGCATAAAATATATTTTTGTGTATGAGGTAGAAGTTTAAAGGATCAGAAGCATGAATATGATTGACGCAAGTGTCGAATCTTCCAGGTGGAACAGATGATTGCTCTAAAATAACTTTACGTGGCAACAGTGAAGGAACACCGAGCAGGTTATTTAGCTTTGCACGCAAAGCAGTTTGAGACCACGCCTTCCAAGAACACTTGCGACGGCCATCAGACACTGCCTAAAGAAAATTTGCAAGGAGGCCTGTAAGTGGCCCATTCAACATCGTATCTTAAGGTCAACACCTTGGGCTCATTTCTAGCAGAAGCACAGTCGTGTGATGTGTTGGGCACATTCACAATGGTGACCGAGTAAGGCTGCACAGCCAACTTAGTCACAACGCTAATTGCAAATGGTGACTTGTCACAATAATGGTGAAGCCACTCACTCACCAATTTGCAGTAACAGCGCTGCTGAAACGCGCAGCAACACATGAGTACATGTCTGAGGAAATATATATTCTGATGGTATTATGGTGACATCATGATGCTGGTAATGACAAACACGAGACACACCAAAAAGCGAAAGAATTGCAGGGCGTCAAAAAGACATTGTGGCTGATGCGAGTACCTACTGGGTCACCAGCCGCGAACTTGTCAGCGGCCAATGCAAATACCGCCATAGAACTTCCTCCACTCACTGTTATGTTTTGTGAACTGCATAAGTGATGTCACATATTGGGTTATATTGCCACGCCCGCTTCTTGTTTTATTCTGATGTATTCGGGTTCGACCCGCGAGGACAGTTAGCGACGCTCGACGCTGACCGCGCCGCAGTGTCCGAGATGCTTCACGATTGTAGTAGATCATCTTGTTAAGATTGCGCACATGACGGGAATAGTCAAGATTATTCCCGAGCTTGCCCGACCACCAGTGGTAAATCTGGAAAGTTCGACGCATGATATATAAAAGACGGCTCGTCCCAGCGATCATGAGTTTTATCAACGGCCGACGCCGCTATCAGAGTACAGTGTGTATCGCTGAAGTTTGACTTTCCGTTTCCCGGTCACAAGTTCGGCCAAATAAGGAGCTTCTTTTTGGACACGCCAACTGCTGCCTTCGTCCCCATCACGACCCCGTGACATCTGGTGGAGGTGCTGCTTCGTCCATGTTCCGGACGCCCCCGCAGGACCATGATCCAAGTCCACGTCGTCAACAAGAAGACCCGAAAGACATCCGAGATCGTCGAGCTAGCCGCAGGCAGCTAGAACTACAACCCGAGTTCGCATGCCTACCTGACATTACAAGAGCCAAGACGACAAAGCAAGCGGCCAAGATGACAGCACCTGTGCAGCCTACGCCACTCCTGCTTCAGCAGCCCAGGGAGCCGCCGAAATTCCGTGGGTCATCGAGCGAGGACCCTGAAAGCTGGCTGGAAACGTACGACCGGTTCGCCGTCTTCAACTATTGAGGCAATGAAGACAAGCTGCGGCATGTCCACTTCGCCTTAGAAGACGCCGCTAGGACGTGGTTCGAGAACCAAGATTCCACTCTAACATCATGGGACATTTTCCGAACCAAGTTCTTGACAACATTCACTAGCATCGACCGCAAAGAGAGGGTCGAAGCTGTGCTTGAAACTCGCGTTCAGCTCCCCAACGAAAATGTCACGTTCTTCACGGAAGAAATGACCCGTATTTTCCGCCATGCAGACCCTAACATGCCTGAACAGAAGGTTCGTTTCCTCATGCGAGGAGTGAAGAGCTCTTCGCTGGACTCATGAGGAATCCACCGAATACCGTCCATGAATTTCTCTCGGAGGCAACAACAATACGGAAGACGCTGGAAATGCGAACCCGCAAGTACAAACGGCGCTTGATCCAAGACAGCGCAGCGGTTCACGCCGTCGGCTCCGAGTATCTGCGCGAGACCATAAGAGCCGTAGTGCGCGCAAAACTTCGTCAAATGTTCCCGTCGTGTCAGCCTCAATCAGTCATCGCAGCAGCCTCAATCAAAGTCATCGTCCGAGAGGAACTCCAGCAGTCGCTGGGCATCCCCGAGTCAGCGCAGCCGCAGCTGCAAGCAATGAGCTACGCTGCTGCAGCCCGCCGTAACGTCCCCGCTCCTCGTCCACGTCAAGACGCCGCGCCGCCGCAGCAGTTCCGGCGGCAGGCATCACCGCCGCCACCACCGACGTCATGCTGCCCGCCAGCCGGCTGGCCAACGATACACGCCGAGGAAGACCGACGTCTGGTGCTGCGTACGACACAAAAGTGTTAGACTGAGGCATCTGTAAAGAATTCAGGGTGTGGATACTAGTATTGTAATTCAAGGAAGTGTATACGGATATGTGCAAGTGGCGCGTGCTTGGGAACTTCCACGAAAGAAACATCGCAATCTATATGCTGCCACTGCCACGGCGGGAGATGGGCAGCGGAAGCTATTAGTGTTCGAGAAGTGGCACAAGTTAACGCATGTTCTTCTACAAGCTTGTTTGCATTGCACGTACAAGTCAATAAACATTAGGTGAACATAGATCCTCAGATATGAAACAATAAAGGCAAAATAGAATGTTACAATGCCGTGTAAAAAACCCAACGTAGAATAAAGCAGATTTCGAGTATTAAAAAGCATTACAACCATTGAGGCAAAAATCAGACTAGAAACACGTTATTGCTGTCTGGTGGTGACATTAATTTCCTACAGAAATAGTAATAATAATACTAATAACATTCACATAACGCACCTCAAATGAGAAAAGATGCTGAAGTGCATGAAAGACTGCTTAATTTAAGCAATGTGCGACATCAGTGTTCACGGGTAGTGTTGATTGTATTACCACTCACAGCCAAGAGCCATGCTGGCCGTACAACAAGGAGCGCTCTGGCTGATGTCATCCTTGCGTGCCTGTTCCGCTTTTTCATATAGACATAACAGCTGAGGAGAAAGTTACGCTGTTACTCACTCCGCATGCCAAAGTGCCTCAATACAAAGGTTCTCTCAAGTGAAAACTTCATCAAAAACGAACAGCAATTCACCAACAGCATAGTGTCAGGCATTCTTTCAACTGAATACGAAAGCTGGAAGAAATTATGAGGGTCCGGAGTGGTACGACCTTGTTGAGAGTGCCCAGGTCGGCCAGCACTAAAGTAGACCTTGCCTCAGACTAGCAAGAGGCAATATACGTAAGCCAAATTGTAACAACAAGCAATAAGTGTACTCTGATATGTTGAGCTAAATGTGTCACGTAATGACTTTCTTAATCAGAAGGCATCATGTATTGTACGGAGCCATGCAACCAAGGCCAGTGAGGCACCCATCACCACTGCACCCAGGCCGCCAAACGCCAGTGCGGCAAATGCATGCAGGGGCGCCTGCTGGCGCTGAAAGAGCAGATGCTGCTGCAAAATGCCCAGCAGTGGGACGCCTACCGGCAGCATCTCTCTGCGGTAATAAATTAACTAGCGATTTCCTGGTCTAATGCGCGAGAGGTCGTCTACTATTAGGAAATTCAAGCAGTCTACGGAACGTGCTGAAAGATGTGCGTTTGCATGCCCTAGCCTAAAGAATAGCACAGCTTGAAAGTCAACCTTAGTGCAAAACACCGTCACAGCAACCACCCCAATTTCGCTGAAAATTTTATTCACCAAATATGCGTGCATGTCCACTTCAAGCAGCGAAAACCACAATGGTGGCAAACGAAAAACCTATGGCTATGGAATCAAAAACCTCGTCAAGTTTAAAGTCGTAAATGACGGGGTGCACTAGCGTCTACTGATCATGAGTAAACTAAGCGAACGCCTCTTCAGACCAGGTGCAGAAAACAAAGCACAGTTTTTGCCTTTCACATTCATGCTACTTGATCAGACCACGGGCACTGTGATGCCTGCAAGTTGGTTACACAAACCGGCGGTGGGGTGCATGACTCGGCTGTTGATGGCTGTTAACATACAAAATTTCAAAATTTTAATGTTTTGGAAGTGATAATACTGGACTTCTGCAGTATCCTACGGAAGGCGAAATTTACGGTTTGGAGGGATGACTACCCACAGAGAAAATGTCACAAAAGATAACTCAATATCGAATGTGCCAAGGTTAGGGCAGGAGAGGACAAACTGTTGCCTCAAAAGTATGTATGGAATAGCGATATGAAGTAGAGGTGCATGAACACAGGTGCACCAAAAAAAAAGAAACAAATTGTGTTCGAATAATGTTCAGGCCACTAAGCGTCAGCATAGCTTTTAACACCTAGGTATTCACAATACAAAACTTGTCCATGATGCAGTACTTCATAAAGTATTCTGTGAAAACCTCATAGGGAGCATCGCGATCAAGTCAAGAAATGGTTCACGTGTGCAATGTTGGTCAGGCCATAGGCGGTCGAGCACAACCAAATAATATTCATCAGATATCAAAGGTAGCCAATGAACAGTACCTATGTATGTTACGTAAAACGAAACATCCAGATGTGATGTCCGTCACAACGGTACCATACACACATTTCTCGCTTACTTGTGATAGTCAAGCAAAATTTGTCAGCACTGCATACACGTTCAGAAAAATGCATGACAAGTTAACCCAACAAGAGGAGAAATAAGTTGCGCAGGAAAGCATAAGCTGGCGAGTGCCTTGATCTAATGATACTTCATTCCATTTGTAATGATGTTTAGCTGGAAAACTAAGGCAGCCTAAGCAAAACCAAATCCTAAAGTATGTTATGGCCATTTTGGCAAGTTGTATTTTACTTTGAATGAGTGACCGGTGGTAGCAGCATTACATAAAGAGTATGTCGCTTATCACATATCTACTGTTTCATTGGAGGAACCGAGGAGGCCGCGGCGGCCGCATTTTTGATGGAGGCGAAAATGCTAGAGGACCGTGTGCTTCGATTTAGGTGCACGTTAAAGAACCCTAGGTGGTCCCAATTTCTCGTGTCCCCTACCACGGCGTCTCTCATAATTAAAGCACGGTTTTGGGACGTTAAACCCCAACAAATATTATTATTATGGACAAACCAGGATGAACAAAAAAACGTGTCGCTTTACCAATTGGGCGGCGGCGGGCTTTTCTGAACAATGGATACAGCCGAGAACTCGTACGAAAAGCACTACCGCATCGGTGCGCTGCTGGGCAACGCAGGATTTGGCACCGTGTACGCGGGCACCCGTAACCGCGACAACTTGGCGGTGGCCATCAAGCATGTCTCTCGGGACAAGGTGACCGAGTGGGGCGCGGCCTTACTGGCGATTATCCTGCCGTGGTTTTCAACTTCGTCTGCTGGCTTGGCGCATGCAAGTGCGACACTACCGCCAGGAAGCCTCGTCAGTGTAGCCGATAAACACAGGCCCAGCATTGACGCCCCTTGGATACTCTTTGCTGACCGGCCAGCCCCATAGACAACAACAGCAATTGCCACCGGCAGTTTTATCAAGGAACGCCTGGACATCGCTTTCAGTGGGCACGGGAGCAGTGGACTTCACACCGCTCTAAGCCACTATTTCTTCACCATGCAGGTGTGCACTCCTTCACTGTACGCTAAAAAATCTAGCAACCGCTATCTACTACTGTTCCCGCACCCACGGGTTTTGTGTGAGACTTTGAGCGAATGTTTTTCAATGGCGTATCTTTTGCTTTGTTCCGGTGACATCGAAACTAACACTGGACCTAACACTCGTACCGCAATGCAACAAGAATTTGACGACCTACCCGAAAACCCTGCCAAACAAATGAAAGTATTATTCCGCATGTTGAAAGACGTGCACTCGCGCTCTTTACAGCGCTCTAATTGTCAGTCTAAACTTGCTGCTGATGTCGAGGCAAAAAAATCCGGACAAAAAAGTATTCAGGTAGAAATTACTGGCATCCGGCAGCGGCTTGATGAATTGGAATAAAAATCTAAAAAACTGGATGATATGACGGAGGAACTAACAAGTGTGCAAAAATCCGTGGAAGAATTAGCTGACGTGAGTTTTCATGTGCAATCTAGACTAACCGAGCTAGAGGACAGGTCGAGGAGGGACAATTTAATCTTTCACGGAATTGCAGATTCTAAGGAAACCTGGCAAGAAACCGAAGCGAAACTAATGACTTCCATTTCTGCTGTTCTTGACAGTTCTCCCAACGAGTCATTTCAACGAGTTCAGCGTTTAGGAAACTTCTCACCTTATCGCCAAGTTTAGTAACTTCAAAACGAAAGAAAAAGTACCGTCGGTGCGCAATCAACTAAATGATAAGAACAATTCAGTCAGTGAAGATTTTTCTGTTGCAACACGGCAGGCCCGTAACAAATGAATTGACTTTGGAAAATCTCAGACCGGTTCACCGGCACTTAAGCTGCGTTACAACAAGTTATTACTCAATAGCAAATGTTACATGCACTTCCCAGAGTGCGACAAAGTTCTTGAGGTAAATAAACGCATTAATCATGTCAGTAATGCACGTACTTCGTCAATGAACACGCCTACGTAGCGATGCGCGAAGGGGGGGGGGTGGCCGCAAATCACATCCTCAGGTATCAGTGCTTTTTTCAAACGTAAGAAGTGTACTAAACAAATATTTTTCTTTATGATCAGCTATTGACTCATGTAGCGCAAAGACAGTTGTCTTAACAGAAACGTGGCTCCATGCGCATGTCCGTGATCAAGAAATCTTTGATGGTGCAAACCGCTTTCACATATACCGTTGTGATCGCACACTGCGCAGGGGAGGCGGCGTTCTTCTTGCCATTTCCAAGGATCTTTCTTCTTCAGCTAGTTTTATCCATAGTAACCATCGGCTACCACACAGGATCAAACTAGGAATATGTTATCGCTCTCCCTCCTCATCTTCAACCTTTGTCGATGAACTGCACGACGCAATTAATATAGTTTGTACACGATTTCCCTCGCATCCACTGTTTCTGCTCGGAGATTTTAACTTTCCTAGTATAATATGGAACGCAAATCCGCCTTATTCATTACCGTCTTCACCACAGCCAAGTGAATGTATTAAATTATGTTCAGTATTTTCCGTAACACAACTTGTAACGTTGCCAACCAGGACGTGCACTGGCAATGCTACCATTCTCGATCTAATTTTAACAAATCGACCAGACTTTGCTAGCGCTATAACATATGCGCCAGGTATTCGCGATCATTCATTACTATCGTTTTCAGTTAATGCGCCGTGCCCTAAAGCAAACAAAAAGAAGAAAACTATAGGGGATTATAAAAAGCAAACTTTGACATGATTAACAGTGAACTGGCAAATTTTTAGACACATTTGTAAGCGGTTTTGATACCCGTTCAGTGCAATCTAACTCGGATATGTTTGCAGATGAAGTAGATCGACTAACAAATAAGTATATAACTTGCCGCACTTTCACATGTAACGAGAGTGCGCTATGGCACAATGCTCAAATCAAACGTTTATCGAACCGAAAGAAACGTTTTTATCGTGCTGCGAGAAGTTTACCTACTAACCACCCGCGCTGGAGTGCTTACAAATCTGCTTCATTTATCTAAATATCTGCAAATAACTCTGCTAAAGATAACTTTCTTGCTAACGTTTTCCCGTCTATGTTACAAAATAACGCAATAAGATTTTGGCGAGTCATTACTCCCCCATACGACGATAACAAGCCCTTGACTGATTCATCCGGTAATGAAATAAGTGAAGCTCATTGAGCCGCTGTTCTTAACGAATCTTTCATTAAAATCTTTTCCGTAGATAACCGTAATGAATTACCTAGCACGATTTCACAGAGTTATTCACCCATGCCATCAGTGATCATTGAACCTCTTCGAATTGTACGACTCATTGAAGCACTCAAAAATGATTCTTCCCCGGTTACGATGGTATTAACACAAAATTTTTGAAAAATATTAGCCCTTACAGTTCCATTGTAGTAACCAAAATTTTTCAACAGTCCCTGGACACTTCCACTGTTCCTAGTCAATGGAAAATCGGAAAAGTCGTTCCACTCCATTAATCCGGTAATAAAAACTGTTCTACTAATTATCGTCCTATTTTTCTGACTAGTATATATGTTGTAAAGCACTCGAGCATGCCATATATACTAACCTAGTCAATTTTTACAATCAAATTCATTCTTCACGTGAGCACAACATGGCTTCCGCAAAACATATTCATGTGAAGCGCAGTTATTATTCTTCACACATCACTTACATCAAATTCTTGATAAATCATCGCATGCCGACTGCATTTTTTAAAGATTTTTCAAAAGCTATTGACAATGTTTGCCATCGACTGCTCCTTTACAAACTACATCAACTAAATCTTGACGGTAACCTCTTAAAATGGATTGAATGTTTTCTCAATAACAGGTCGCAATTTGTTACTGGCTGCAAACGGTCACAATTCTTCTTCTCGCGAAGTTTCAGACAATGCACCAACTCGCCCAGCAACGCGTTCGCGAAGTTCATTCCAGCGTTCCGCAAGGCTCCGTCTTAGGCCCTTATTGTTTCTCATTTACATTAATGGCCTCTTATCTGTTGTATTATCTACCATTGATCTCTTTGCAGATGACTGTGTTATTTTTCGAGAAATTACTAACGATAATGACGTCAATGTATTACAATATGACCTTAACGCTACATCTAACTGGTGTGAAAATTGGCTAATGGACCTAAATAATAAAAAACGCAAAATCATGCGTGTGTCCAGAACTTCCACAACCCCGCCTCCTTACTATCTCAATAACATTTCTCTCGATTCTGTTAACTCTTACAAATATCTTGGAGTTCACATCACCTCTAATCTAAACTGGTCACCACATATTGAATACATTAATAACAATGCTAACCGCATGCTTGGTTATTTATGACGTAACTTTTCTAATGCTCCATGTGGCTTAAAATTGCAGCTTTATAAAACACTAATACGATCCAAGCTAGAATATGCGGCAGCCGTGTGGGACCGCAGCTACGATAATTCAATAACTTCCCTTGAACTAGTACAGAATAATTCCGTTCGTTTTATATTGTCTAACTATAACAGAACTGCGAGCATAACAACTGTGAAAACTTCCCTTGTGCTCCCTTCTCTAACATCTCGTAGAAACATTTCTCCTTTAACCCTATTTCACAAGATATATCACCATTCATTCCTGCACGACCAGCTACTTCTTCGCCCACAGCACATATCCCGCCGCACTGATCACAATCACAGAGTAGGCATCCCTTCATGTAACACGAAAACTTTCACTGCAGTCTTGTAACGTACATCAAAGGAGTGGAACAGACTTCCCGGTGACATTGTTTCCATGAGTGATAATCACTTGTTGTTGTGGCCTTTTTGTTGTTGTTGTGTTAGCTAACAATGTATAGTTATGTTCTTTGATGTATTGTACTGTATGTATTAGCTAACACTGTATTATACCAGTTTCACTTGTATGATCCTACTGTATTCACTGCTTTTTGTTTTTTGTTCGTGTTCAATGAATGTTCTGTAACCGAACCCCCTCTGTAATGCCACTTGGCCCTGAGGGTAAAATAAATAAATAAATAAATAAATAAATAAATAAATAAATTTCGCCATGCCAGAAAGAGGCATATCCACAACAGCTGCGTGAAATTTGAGTGCCACTCAATGTATGTTAATGAGCTAGTCTGTTGATCATATCTATGAAACAAAACACTTTTCTAGGTGAAACAAGGCGACTGAGTTCATCGTCATCTATCTCAGCCTGTTGGCTGCCGTAGAGCACTGCGCGGGCTCTCCCACGGGCCGTGCCGGGCCCGGGTAAAGTACTTTTCACATCGGGCTCGGGCCTGAAGCTCCGGGCTCAGGGTCGGGCCCGGATTTGAGGTGGCGGGCTCGGGTCTGGCCGGGCTTTGACTTTGCCTAGTTCTCCATGGGACACTGAAGTGTAACAATGAATCGGTTTATACTGATAAAATGTACTTGTGAACTCGAATGTCGTTAATTTCACCATCATAAGTTTGTTAATGGAGGAAAAAATTAAGGTCAAAGTTCCATTTCTCAATTTCGCGCCGAAATCTCCGCGCGTGACGTCACGAATTTGAAAATGTATTCAGTGTATTTTGGGGACATTGGCTCAACGAAATGTCCTGAAATTTGGTATGTCAGGTCAATGACCGCCTGAGAGGTCAATGTGATTCATTTTTACCAACAGTACTGAAAGTGGGGCGAGTTGATACTCATTCATGACTTCTTTTGCGCAAAACGTACACGGACACAAGAAAAAAAGAGGCAGACAACACGGGCGCAAACTCACAACTGATTTATTTTGAACAACGAACTGTACTTTTATCTTCACGTATAACAAACGCCCCCCACCGGTGGACCCAGGGACACACGAGAGAAACTAAAGAAAACTTATTCAGCGCTACGAAATGATAACAAGCAAAGAACAAAAATATTTTTTGGTGGATCATTGCAGGTTTTGTGGGTACGCCCCAATTTTTACAGACACAAAGATTGTGTCAACTCACAGGCATAAAATTAACAGGGAGTTGATTGAAGCCTTTCATATTAGAAACATGGCAGAAAATGTGTTAGCCAAGCTTCCGGCACAATGTGCGATAAAGAATTCGACTTCTTGAAAGGGACGTGCAACATTTTGTCTACAGATGCGTGAACTCCTCATAAAATTTTTTTTGTGTGTTCATTGCTTCTTATCATGACGTAGCGCTCAATAAGTTTTCTTTAGTTTCTCTCGTGTGTTCCTGGGTCCACCGGTGGGGGGCGTTTGTTATACGTGAAGATAAAAGTACAGTTCGTTGTTCAAAATAAAGAAGTTGTGAGTTTGCGCCCGTGTTGTCTGCCTCTTTTTTTATTGTGTCCGTGTACGTTTTGCGCAAAAGAAGTCATTTTTACCGATTACAAACTACGTAGGCCCGAGCAGACACCTTGAGAGTCTATGGCGTCACGGCGTTTGCTGTGCGAATTTCAAGGTGGCGCAGTCACCCGCATTTTCTTTCTGCGCGTTTTCTAGCTTACTAAGAGTCTTGTCGTGGCGAGCGTGGTGATCTTCGAATTGTAAATGAGTAATTTACTGATAAAAGGAAAGTCGTTCTTCTATTTAGTGTCCCATTAAAATTGTTCTGTCCCACATTTTATAGCGAAAAGACGCTCTTGTCATGCGGGGAAAGCTATTCGGAGAAGTTTTATGAGGGGCAAGTCTTGAACTTTTCTTGTTTCCTGCATATGGGGCTACTTTATTTATCTGAATCGGGTGTGCTAAAAGTAAATAGACCAGGCACTTATATAGTTAACATGTCGCTATGCTGTGCTTTATTTGCCTTCATTATTACTTTATATCCCAAATGTTATTCTGTAATCCCAGTAATGAAAGTAATATGTTAAATTTATACCTATGACATATCATTGCAAGAGCGATCACAGAGCTGCAAAGCGGGGAAACGCGCTTGAATGGTCCAACCCTCCACTATGACAAAATGACTGCACGGAGTTTCGTTTTCCGCGGCTCCGTCACGGCTCCGGTGGTCATGTGACGCGAGATGGACATGCACAGCCGGCCTTTTGTATATCTCATACATGGGCCATTTGTGAACGGGATTTGGCGGCAGGATGCCAACAACATATCTATACTTATCTACAAAATGACTAAAATCTGGACGCCAATTCCGAAATATAGAGTTTAGTTACGCGGTTATGTATCAGCAAATGGTGACGCAGGGGGTCGCTGACAAAAAAAAAGAAAGCTTTACACGTGTCATGCCTGTGCATCTCAAGAACATACTTCTAAAGAAAATTTTTAAAAATGGGACGAAGACAGTCATGACTTCGTCCCGCACACACGTTCAGTGTCGTTAAGCAGTGATCCGTGCGCTATCTCGATAAGCGCAGGGGAACAGCAGTGCAGCAAGATATCAAATAAAGTAAAATAATGAGGGTGTGGAGATGTCACTCAAACGCGTCTCCTTCGTGCAACATTATGCATACACTTTGTGGGGATGAACTGCCTGGACGAATTCAAGCACGCTAGATTTCTCGACATGAGTCTGCTTCGTGGCTGGGCGTAAATGGTTCCGTTTCGTATGTGGTCTTTCACCTTACAAGGAAGCTGCTTAGCTTTATAAAGCAGCAGTGACAGAAAGGAGTGCTGAGCACGATATCCAATGTTCAATACCGGGCATATTGATATGCTCGCAGCGAAGCGCACGTAAAATGAGAAATCTATATTCGTGATCTCTTTATAGACTTACGACTCCTCATAATACACTGGGTAACTTAGGAATGTTATATATTGATCGTTTCCAAATTCTGTGCATATACACAAGGAGTAACGAGAACGAAATGCTATTTTTTTGTTTAGCGAACGTGCAAAAAGGAGTTTCTGCGGCGTTTTCTTTCTTTTCGTTACTCGATTTTTGCAATTGCGTTTCGCCGGACGTTCGTGATAGACATCGTTCGAGAGAAATAGCGTATATCGACAATGCATTGATCAGCGGGTATTGCAAGCACGTCCACGCCTGAAACCCAATTGCCGTACGTGGCCAAACTACTTTTGACATCTGTGCTGAGCCGTTACGATGTCGGCAAACCCGCCCAAGCGAGCGCGCCAGCCGCCATATTTTTCCCAGGCTGTAATGGCTGCCCTCGTCGCCATCGAGAGCCGACAAGAAGGTACCCGAGGGTCCCACGCCAAACACACGGCCTGGAAAAACATTACAGCCAATTTATTTGCTGTGTCAAGCGTAGTACGCACGCCAGCAGGAGTAAGGGAAAAATGGTGCGACGTGAAGAACGCCGCCAAGGCACGAAGTGAGAGACTTTGCCGCAATTTATCTAACAATACAGAGCTCTGAAAAGCACACGCAGTGATGTACGAAACCTTGTAGGGCCGAAACTCTGCAGGTTCGTTTCGGTGTAAGCGCAGCAAATACCTACGCAAATATTCGTCGCCGTACGACTGGTATAAATCCTCTGGTAATATGAAGACAGCGGAGCATTCTTTGCATATCAGCACTGGAAATTAGACAGCGTTCACCTTGTGTAGCTGAGCACGCGGTCGCGGGTTTTATTCCTAGGCCGTGACAACCACATACATGCAAGTATGCGAAATAATCACTTTTGGTGTTTACCGCGCCAAAGAACATAATGGCCTGTCACGCCGAGTGACGATCAGCGGATTATTTTGACCACCAGAGGTTCTTTAACGTGCACCAAAAATAACGTGCACCTAAAATGAGGCTGCCGTGGTCGGGAATCGTGCCCGCGCCCTCGAGCTTACAAAATGTCACACTTGACATGATAAAATACTGCAGCAGGGTGTGGCACATGGAAGAAAAGAAAATAGTTCGTGTGCCATTCTTTGCGTGTACATTAACGCATCGCTGATGGCGAAACCTAAATTAAGGCTGTACAACTATAGTTCATTTGTTTACTATTAAAAGCGTGCAGTAGTTGGTGGTGCGTATGCCATGCTCAGTCAGGTCCCTCAGATTATAATCTGACAAGTATGCGGCAGAAAAGTGTTGCAGGTACATACACGTCATTTATTATCTGCTCTCCAAGAGCGGCTGGAGTTCGCCGCAGCAGGGCGGCATCAGGAGGTGGTCCAGAGGACGCGGCCCCTCTGGACGACTTTGATGTCTGGGTCGCCACAAGGCTCGAGCCAGAAGCAACACCTGGCCTTGCTGGCGGCATGAATATTGATGCCCCGAGTCCAGGTATGAATACGAAGAAAAAGTATGCCCGTGGATACTTCAACAAGATTGTGTGCTTGCAAGGCGGTCGATGGAACTTGCAGATGCACTGGTGTCATTAGTGCGAAAGTTTGAGTTAATAATGGATTATTTGTGCTAAGAACATTCTGCTTAACAGCTAGTATTGAAAAGGCCGGTAAAAAGTTCAAGGTAGATTCGATATCCCCAAAACTCGAGGCACACTGGCAGCAATGGGATGGCTAGTTATAGTACGCGCATAATTGACAAAACGTACACTAGGAAATGAGCAGTACGTGTGCTGGAAACAAGAATAATGAAAAAAAAGGATAAAACAAGATGTAACCTCGCGCACATCATTATTAATATTATCAAGCTAGCGATTAATCTGTGCTCGAATAAAGAAAAAACACGGATGGAGTTAAATTCAGGGTAAAGCAGATGGTCACCGCCAGCAACAGAACAATTATAACAAGCAGACGTCTATCAGACGTTTCATTTCTGATGATCCCGCTAAGAAAGCATAACAACATCTGAGGATTTACACACCTAAAAGCGCGATATGATGATGAGACCCGCCGTAGTGGAGGGCTCCACAAATTCCGAACACCTGAGCTTCTTTAACGTGCACTGACATCACACACTACACGGGCGTCCATATATTAGCTTGCCACTATATGGACCGCCGCGGCCGGGATGGAACCCGCGACTTTCGGGTCAGCAGCCGAGCAACGAAATGCTTTATTCAAAAAAGTGGGAAGAAGACTTTTCGTTTCCTTCTTGTCAGTATGAAGGGCTTATGCAAATGGCTCCCGTACTTCAATACGGCTCGAGTTTCCTCAATCTATCCTGGGTGTGTGTCACCCTCAGAACGTTGAAAACTGTGTTCTTGAAAAAGAGCGGAGCAAAGGCACCGCTGACAAGAAGTGGCAAGGCGAACTTCGCCGTTTTCATGTGCAGACAGCATGCCGATAAGAATGCCGACGGATAAGCGGCGAAATATAATTAAGCTTTGGTCACAACATATACCTCAGCGAGATATATGCCGCCTCACTGGCAAGTCTATAAGGGTGCTATCCTGAACTTCCGCCATTTTCTGTATGATTTGACGTAGGCGTGACGTGTACACAATGGTGAAGCAAACGCATCAACTGCTTGCGCAGCGTGCCGTGAAGGGGACATGAAATGCAAAGAAACGTGGAATTAGGTAACATTTTGTTTCTGTAATTTTAAATGCAACAATAAAAAATAACGATAAAGTTATTAAGGGTTTAGTTCTAAAGTCGTGAAACAGGTGGTATTGTCTGCAATTCATCGCTATTTTTGCAGATGAGCGACGAAGCCATAGCAACGGTTCTAGCCACTAACCGTGCAATTAAGAAACGTGCAACTAATTAAAAGTTTATTTCTGTAAATATGATCAAATAATAAAAAAAATTACAGCATATCCACGGGTGAATGATGAAGAGCTTGGGCGAAGCTCCTGAAGCAGTCATGGTTACACCGTGAAGTGTTCAGTGGTTTCGCCCAGCAGTAATCAAAGCGATACGCCGCTTTGATTCCTGCGCGCCATCTAGCGTGTGGCGTCGCATTGAACGCGACCAGCGCTTCGAGGAACGCGTTGAGAACGCATCGACGTGCTCCGCCATGCGACGAAGCGACGCCGGCGTTCCTAGACGGCTGCGGCGTCTGAACTCACCGGTGATTGCTCCGCCCACTGAGGCTATAAAAGCAGGACAGACAATAAACGAGGGGCTTTTCTTGGTTTGGGGTTTGAACGCTCGTCTGTTGTCTTTTTCTTCTGCGCGTCTGCCCCGACACGGTGGCAGTAACGCGACATGGTGTCAGAAGTTTCCGGCTGACGTCAAGAAAGTAGCATGACGCAGTATTTCTTCGTCTCTGAGGATCGCTTTGCACAGAGCACGACGACCCCAACATGCCTGGAGACGAGTCAACAGGGACTTGCTCCGGAATGTTCACCATCCAGCCGCCATCAAACTTCAACTTCGAAAGAACGTCCGAATGGCCGGCATGGTCGCAAGGATTTGACGACTACCGCTTTGCTTCGGAATTGAACGAGCGCAGCGAGGAAGCTCAAGTCAGGACTCTGCTTTACACAATGGGAAGGCAAGCGAGGACAATATTCCAAACCTTGAACTTGTCGGAAGACGACGCCAAGAAATACGAGGTCGTCAAGGGCAAGTTTGACAAGCACTTCGTTGCTGCTCGCAACATCGTCTACGAAAACGCTTGCTTTCATCGCAGAAGCCAGAATCCCGGAGTGTCCGTCGACAACTTCGTTACAGTTCTGCACACGCTTGCAGACAGGTGCGACTTCGGCACATTCAAGGAGAGAATGATTCGCGACCGCTTTGTCGTTGGCCTCAGGGACGCGAGGCTCTCCGAAACGCTGCAAATGGACGCCGACCTCACGTTAGCAAGTGCCGTTGCCAAGGCCCGTCTCAAGGAAACAGTACACGAGCAACAGCATCAGTTGCGAGGAGGAGGAGGATACAACTTTATTGACGCCATGAAATGGGTCAGGTGAGGGGGGGGGGGGATGGGTGCAGGGAAAAGGTAGCCGATGGGCCCTCGGGCCGCTTTAGGTGGCCGAAAGTCCTTGCGCTTCGGCGACCCCCATGGCCCAGCACACTATCCGGAGTTGGTCGTCCGGTCGAAGCAACGCCAGTTCGTCCGTTACTACAATGGAAACCGACGTAGACGCTGTCGAAAAGAAGAGCGCGTTTTCACACCCTCTTCGAAAGGAGCATCAAACGCATCGCGTCGGGGGCGCGGCACCGGAAGGTCAGCGGTGTCCTCTCTGTGGACAAGCGTCGCATCCCAGGCCGATGTGCCCGGCGAAGGCAGACAAGTGTTACCACTGCAGCGTGAAGGGACACTTCAGTGCGGTCTGTCGCAAGAAGGGCTTCACAACGAGCAAGGTAGGACTGTCTTCCCTTCAGAGAGACAATGCATAGTACTTTCTCGGTACTGTTGATAATTGCGCCGCTTGATTTGCTCCCTCCGCGAATTCAGCGCTTCAGAATGAGGTTAATGCGCTTCACGTTCAAGGTGGAGTACGCGCCCGGGAAAAATCTGGTCTTAGCAGATAATTTGTCAAGGGCTCCTCTCCAATCGAGTCAGAAAGATCCTAAAACTCTGTCTGTGTCTGAGATTGAGCGCTTTGCACACGGTTGCATTGATACCGTGGCTGAAGTTAGCGGCTTTGAGAAAGTTAAGCAGGGTCAGGCAGAAGATACCGTGTGCCAAACCTTGGTTCGTTTCTGTCGAAACGGGTGGCCACGATATCGTTCTCTTCAAGTCTGCATGCAACCTTACTGGCAAACCAGGGCGGGAATCTCAGTTTGTAATGGAGTTTTGATGAAAGGCATGCACATCCCAAAGAAATATCGCGAGGGTTTTGGACTTGCATCTAGCTACTGTAAACAATAATTTGTGCGTTCAGAGATGAAGGGCGCATATGTGATGCGGCAAGAAACTGCGTGAGGAAGTCGACAGCAGAAGAGAATGCTGCCTTGGTCCAAGTAGCCGAGGCTGATCCATTCATGACTGCTGGACAGATTAGAGATGTGGTTGGCCTGGATGTCAGCGAAGAGTTGGTCATAAAACGGCTCTTGGAAGGCGGTCTTAAAAGTCGATGTGCTGCCCGAATGCCGCTTCTATCGGACGCAGCAATAGCAAAAAGACTGGCTTTTGCCCAGGCTCATCTTCACTGGACGGTAGATGAATGGCGAAATGTCGTTTTCACCGACGAGTCTACAATCTGCACGCAGTGGGACCAACACCGCAGAGTATACAGACCAGGCCTGACAAGGTTCGTTTCTTCCTATTGTAAATATATGTGGTTAGTTTCTGGCCGTTTCTGCTTTCACAGTATTATTACTGCAAATCTTTTTTTGTTATTGCTATTTTCACAGTACGTTAGTGATATAAATTATCGCAGTTTAAAATTTACTGATTGTTCCCCACGTTTGTAGGTATGCCCCCCAATACGTTCAGCAAGTAAGAGCCAGTGGACGCAGAGGTGTCAACGTTTGGGGGGCAGTAACGAAAGAGGGTCTTGGACGACTACACCGAATAGAGGGCCGATTTTTTGCGGACTCCTACTTAAGCATCATAGAACAGGAGCTGCTGCCTCATGTCCTTGACGGTCCTTTCCCTGATGGCTGTTTCATATTGCAACAGGACTTGTCCCCCGTGCACACGTCTCGCGCTGCCAAAAACCGCCTGGAAGCACTCTGCGCCATGGTTGCTGACTGGCCGCCACTGGGAGCGGATATGAATATTATTGAAAACGTGTGGGGCATAATGAAGAGTAACCTTTCAAGAAAGGGCCTTCACAACGCGGGCTGCGACGAACTATGGCGCAATGTTCAAGCCGAATGGGACCTCTTGAAAATGGACCGCGACCTCATACCAGCGCTGTACGGCTCTCTTCCACGACGCATGGCAGCGGTTTTTCAGGCTCGTGGAGCCTTTAGCAGCTACTGAAAGACAAGCAAGCTGCGACAAGAAGTCTCCAATTTTTCAAGCAGGTGAAATGATAAAAATCTCCAATACGCCGTGGCACCACTTCCAGCTAGGGCATCCTTATTGAGGCTTTGTTTTCCCTTTTTGTTTGCTCTCAAGAAAAGCAATAAACTTGTTTCTTGTAAGACAGTGACAAACGTCTGTGCTATTCTTTGGAAGACTGTCGTTTCTAATGAGCTCGGCTTGCAGTGACAGATATCTTTATGCCTCAGAAAAGCGCTGCGTGAACCACAGAAAAAAAAAGGGCAGCTTACAGTAGTGCTGCAAGGCGGGACTAACCACGGAGCGTGTGGCTCACCTAGCTTATTAGCAAGCTTTTAATTAACATGATCATAATTAGCATAATTTTAGTTACAGTGATCTTAATTGAAAAGTTCTGAAATAGCGAGGCCCTCGATAGCAAGGCCCTAATTAGCATGGTTCTAATTAACAGGGAGCCAATTAGCAAGGATCTAACAGTAAGGTCGTAATGAACTTGATCATAATTAGCAATGATCTAATTAGCGATGACCTCATTACCGTGATTTTAATTAGCGTGTATATGACATCAAATAGCTTAATTAGCATGGCGTTAGAACGGTTAGGCCTAATTGGCTTGACTAAGCATGAACTAAGACCATGAACAAGAAGAAGCCGGAGAGAGCCAGAGCGCGCGCCGGCTTCTGATGAGTCTCTTTTCGACTCCGCACGACATAACTAAAAGCTTAACCACTCCGGTGTAAAAATGCTGATGCGGATGCAGCGTAGTTAGCGGGTGTAATCATATTTCATCCATCGGAAGCACGACCACTTGACCTTTCCGTTACAACTGAATGGCAGCGTGCAGAATAGAAAAAAAAGAAGAATGACGATAGCGGTGCTCAAAAAAGCGGGCGTGGTGTCCGGTTCCCGGAAAAGCCTAGCAGACGATAGCTGCCCAGAACTGCTCATAGCGCGCATGCGCATATTCTCGTTCATTTGAACGCCGCGCTCCGCTCTGTGGCGCTGATCAGCTCGGCGGTCGACGCTCGCGCGTTCAGGTTTAAAAAATGGGCGGGTGTACAATGCGAAAAAGGGTGTTAATTTCCATTACACCCTTAAGGGTGCGGAAATGTTAAGTGTGTATAGGCTCGCAGCACATTCTGAGATATCACACATTACTGTTGCTTATAAACTTTTACTGCCCACAAAAGCAACCAGGACAGAAAGAGGTGACATGCAGTCAGTGCTGTGTCCGCGTCGCCCTTTTTATTGCGATAGCAATTATATGGACAGTCTCGGCTGGATTTTGCCGTCGCCGTCATGCACCGTATATGTATAAGTATGTATATATATATAAAAGCCCCAAAGAAAAATAATTCAGAAAAATGCTTCTGAGGCGCGGAACCGAACCAGGGACCTCTTGCTCCGCAGCGAGTGGCGCTATCCACTACGCCACGAAACGCAGATCCTCCACGTAGCTAACGGCGAGCGTTATATACACACCCTTTACCGCTGCACGGACTCGGAGACGGCCGGCGCTTATAAGCGTTTCTTCATTACCAGCGAGATGGTGCTAGGAGCGCGACGGGCGCATTTAAAAGTCGTCGGCGAGCTCGCTCGCTTCTTGTATTTGCGCAGGAAGAACCTTGCCCTTCCGCTGTCTGCTCGCGCGGTTTTCTCGTGGTGAGGGGAAGAGGGGTGTTTCAAGCTTTCACCGTGATGTCCGCGCTCATGTTACGGAGCGTACGAAAGTCACTCGAGCTCATGGGACGCCGCTAAACGAACAAGCAGAAGATGAGCGCGAACTATCAAGTGTCACAGCTCGACACTTGAAGTACGCTAGTTTCCTTCGCTGCTTCGGCCGCCTTTGCAACAGTAGCGCTGTTCAAACTGAGAGTATCCATTGGCGAGCCTCACTTCGTATAGCATTAGTTTCTTGCTATCGCATTCATTGCTTCGCCCGTGCGGGGAAACTGTGACTTTTTTTAATTATTTCCTTATGCGCGATATACAAATTTACATGCATTACCAACAGGCCCAATCTTATGCTACTGCAGCTAAATGTGATTACTACATGAACAGTCCTTTCGTACGGGACACGCAAGACTTGTGCCATTCCTTAAGCACTGCACAGGCTAGAAGCTTGGCAATGCCCTTTGTGCACGCCATTGACTAATGATATTCCAAAAGTTGCATCGCACGGGCATTTTATCCAATCATGGAACACACACATAAGTATATTGTTGTCATTTGCAGTGTCTCCTGTCAGAACGGGTCGCCACCTGAAAGTGCCACGCTCCACGAAGAGTCGCCGGAAGCTCTGGAGGGCCCCCCACCTCATCTGGCAGACTACGAATATATTGGGGCAGCGCAACCAGCTTTGTTGAGTACGACAATAGACGACATCTTCAGAAGCATGTAGAAAATGTTAGCGCATATGGCAGCACAAGAACAGAGCAAGTGACTAGTGGCCAAAGTATGTAACGTTTATAAACAGCGCTAAAGTTACGAGCAAGAAGAAACATTCACAGCATTCGTTCTTGTGTACTCTCTTGTTTGTGTGTGTCACTGTTTACAAACGATGCATGTTGCAAGCAGTTCTCAATTTCTCTGCATTTTATGTTTTTAATTATTGCAATGCAGTGGCAACGATAAATGAAAGGAAACAATACATGTGCTGCATCTGTCCCCATTGGAATAAGCGGTGTTGAATGATGATTTGACAGAAGATTCCAGAAGAGCACACACACAATAAATACCGAAGGGCGGGACATTTGTCATCATATGGCGGCCGTGCAGCGACCAGCAGCTGCAAGCACTTAGTACAGTTTATTTTCCCCTTACTGCATGACTTGTGAACTTTGAATGACAACACATCATTCGATGTACGCTTTCCTTGAGTTTAAATGGTTCTCAGAGAAATTTCGCACCGTGCCATACCTTATTGTTCACAACGGAGCTCCTGTTAAGTAACGTTAATTAAGCAGGAGAAATGTGAATTACAATTACACAAATGCAAACTTGTGCGTCATCTTTCAACCCGACAAACGATGTAGTGTAAAGGGAATTTTTCACGTAGCATTTATGATAACTGACTGCTTTCTAGAAATGTGTAACCGTCACAACCCTCAGTTAACACACGTTTTTCTACGAGCTTGTTTGCATTGTACGTACAAGACATAAAACATTTAGTGGACGAATAGCCTGACATATGAAGCATTAAAGGCAACAATAGAATGTTGCAATGGCATGTAAGGAAGCCTAACATAGAATAAAAACATTTGAATTAATAAGAAATATATTACAACAATTGAGGCAAACATCAGGCAAGAAACACGTTATTGCTGTCAAGTGGTGACATTAATTTCCTACCGAAATTTCAGTGATAGTACTAATAAGAACATGCGCGCAACGTACCTAAAAATAATACAAGATACTGAACAGCGTCAATTTAAGCAATGTACCACATCAATCAAGTTGGTTGCGTTATCACTCACGTTGTGACTCACAGCCAAGACCCGTGCTGGCCCTACGGCATGAATCACCCAGGTGGATCTCATTATTGCACGCCTCTTCAACGTTTTCATATAGGCATAACAGTTGAAGAAAAAATCACGCTGTTACTCACTCGACATGTCAAAGTGCCACAAAATAAAGGCTCTGTGAACTGAAAGCTGCATCAAAAACGAACAGTAATTAACAAACAGCGTAGTGCCAGGCATTGCTTGAACTGAATGAGAAAGCCAAAAGAAATTATGAAGTTCGTTCTAAAAGGATAGGGCGTGCAAACACGGACACAAGAAAGAAGTCAAGACACCACCAATTATGAGGGTGCCGAGTTGCACGTCCTTGTTGACAGTGCCCACCCAGGTCGCCCACCATTAAAGCTGACCTTGCCTAAGACTAGCAAGAGACAATATAAGAAAGGCAAATTATAACAGCAAGCAATAAGTGTACTCTGATATCTTGAGCTAAATGTGTCAGCTATTGAATTTCATGATCAGAAGGCGTCACGTATTGTACGCAGACATGCAGCCAAGGCCAGCGAGGCAGCCACGACCACTGCACCCGAGCCGACAAACACAAGTGCGGCAAAGGCATGCAATCGCATGCATATGCCGTTGCTGCCTATCTGGTCTTAAGGCGAAATACTATTTACCGATCGTTGGTTCTTGGTATTTTTTGCTTTTTTTTGCCTTTGCGCATGTTGGCGTGATCCCCACATGGCGGCGATTGCGCAGATTATTTGGGTAACTTTTCCGTATGTTTTTTTGTTTCTTCTAATAAACCTGCCAGTTGCGAGTAAGCGTTCCTTGTGTCAACTTCTTCTCTACTTGTTCTGCCATTTGCGTTGCTTTGAATATTATGCAACCGCGGCTGAACTGGCGGCAGACCAGAGGCGCCTGCTGGCGCTGCAAGAGCAGCTGCTGTGACATAATGCGCAGCAATGGGAGGCCGTCCGGCAGCATCTCTCTGCGGTAATAAAGTAACTAGCTATTTCCTCGTTTATTGCGCAAGATGTCGTGCTTTAGGAATTTAAGCAGCCTACAAAAGATGCTGAAAGATGTGCATTTTCATACCCTAGCCTGCCAAATAGCACGGCTTGAAATCCAAGATTAGTGTAAAACAACATGCCAGCAACCACCCAAATTTGACTGAAAATTCTGTTCAGCTAGATATGCGTGGATTTTCGGTCGAAGCAGTGAAAACCAAGATGGCGGTAAATGAAAAACTTTCAGACAGGGCTACGGTGGCTATGAAATCAAACAAAGCTTGTCAAGTTTAAAGTGGTAAAATCATGGGGTACACTAGCACCTACTTATTATCAGTTAACTAAGCGAACGGCTCTTCCCAGTCGGTGCAGAAAACAAAATCAGGGCTTTTGTCTCTCACATACATGCTAATTGATCAGACGACGAGCTCTGTGATACCTGCAAGTTAGTTACAGAAGCGGGCGGTGGGGTGCATGATTCGGCTGATGATAGCTCTTCACATATAAAATATCATAATTCCGAAGTTTTCGAAGCAATAACACCGAACGCTTCTGCAGTATTCTACGGTAGGCGAAATTTATGGTTTGGAGGAATGATTACCGGAAAAATAAAGAATGCCACAAAAGATATGCAAGGCTTCCGATTATCAAACGTGATTAGTTTCTGAATGTCCAATCTGCGAGGGTTAGTGCAGGAAAGGACGGCCACTGCTGCCTTAAAAGTGTGTATGTTATAGTGATATGAAATAGGGGTGCATGAACAGCGGTGTATAAGAACGAAACAAATTGTTTTCAACTAATTTTCAGCCCACTAAGCATCAGCATAACTTTGAACACCCCGGTAGTCAGAATGCGAAATTTGTGCTATGATAGAGTACTTCATAAAGCACTCTGGGTGAAAACATCATAGGGAGGATTTGGATCAAGAGAAGAAATGGCTGGTATGTGCAATGTTCGTAAGAAGATACGCAGTCGAGCACCACCAAATAATATTCATGACAGCAAAGGCAGCCAATGAACACTATATGTGTATGTTAAGTAAAGCAAAACATCCACATGTGATGCCTGTCACAATGGTAGCATATACACATTTTTGCTTAGTTGTGATGGTCAAGGCAGAATGTGTCACTACTGCATACACTTTCAGTAAAATGCATGACAAGTTAGCCCAACAAGAGGACAAATATATGTCCCACAGGAAAGCATAAGCTCGTGAATGCCTAGTTTTAATGATGCCTCATTCCAAGTGATGACATTTAGCTGGAAAACCTAGGAAGGCTAAGCAAAAACCAAATCCCAATGTATGTTATGGCCATTTCGCCAAGTTGTAGTTCATTCTGTATGAGTGATAGATTGTAGCAGTATTACACAAAGAGTATTTCGCTTATCATACACTTACACTTGCATTGGAAGAACAGCTTAAGAAAAACATTAAGGCAGCTTCGCAGTAGGGGTGCCAAGCCTGAAGGAAATGCGGAGCTGGTTGGTTGGTTGGTTGGGTCCTCAGTACTTTGGCGCAACCCACTCCGGGGGATAGGCCATGAAGCGGACGGTGCCTTGCTTAGGAAACTAATTCACTTACTGAAGCAAAAAGTTGAAAATGTGCAGCCTTATTCCGTTCTCTTCGGTTTTCTCTTTCTTTCCTCCTCTTTCCTTCCTTTTCTCTTTCTTTGTCTTTTTTTTTCTGTTTATTTTTATTTATTTATTCCTCTCTTTATCTATTTGTTTCTGTTTCTTGCTCTTTCGATTTTTCTTCCTATTTTTCCCTTTCTTTCTCTTCCTCTTTCTTGCTTGCTTCCCCCTTTTTTTGCTATTTTTGTACGTGGTTTTCCAGGCCCCTAAAGTGCTCCGCACTTATCATCAAGGCGCTCGAAGAACAAGAGAAAGAAGACTTCTCCTTGGCGCGAGCGCGCGCTCAATATGCTACAGATGGCTATGACATTCGTGGTTTTGAGCGTCTTAAGCCAAGCTACGACAGCGTACAATGACTGCATACGACAGCCAGGCCCCTTAAAGTGCCTCGCACTTAAAACAAAGAACATGTCGCTTATACCAATCACGCCATGCCAGAAAGAAGCATCGTATCGAACTGCTCCGTGAAATTTCAGTGGAATTCAGTGTATGTGAACGAGCTTGTCGATCATCCGCTAGGCTAAGCAAAGTGACTCATTTCATCATCATCATTCTGAGCCAGTTTTGGTTCACTGCAGGATAAAGGCCCCTCTCAATTATCTTGCGTTTTTAGGGTTATTGAAAAAAAAGTATCTACATTTTGGTGCGACTGTCCTCATTGTCACACGTTAACACTGTTTCCTCTTAGGCCATAAAAAGATGCATTCATGACTAACTCTGCACCAAGGCACTTCACAAAGCTCTTGGCATCTTTACACATTGAATCTGCACAGCAGCGGCAGGTGGACGCCCAAGCAGCAATTGCTAGAGTGCTTCGCGACGCATTTCGAGGAGGGCAGCAGCAGCGGCGGTCTCAAGATGACTCATAAGGTAAAGAACATTTGAGCAGTTTTGGTTTATTTTAGTGTTCATTTAAATAATGCACAGATGGAAGCGGTTTGTGCCGCGCATAAACACACACGGGGAAAAAAGCCAGTAACAGCTATTCCTCCAAACAGCACGTACAGTGAGTACATGACGTGAAATGTCTTCAACTGGATTCCCAATGTCAATAGGGCTGAAGAGAATGCCCTGCAGTGGCATTCAAGGCTGCATACACTGTTGCGAAAAAATTCGGCAGATCCCAAGTACCGTGGGAGTCGATGTTATGCGAAGCATACGGCGGGAAGGTGACTGTGGCGTAATGTTTTTTTTACTGACCGAAACGTTACAAAATGACGCTAAAGGTTTGTATCAATTTTATACGCAGCACATATATGTTGAAAAGCCGCATACGTGTTATATAACCAGTTGTTTACAGTTAGGTAACGCTGCCAACGGCAACGTGGGTATTACCAACACCAGAAGCAGTAAGCTGAAGTGCTTATACTTGTCCCTTATGATGGAGAACGCACGCACGTTTCACGAACCCGTGTGCATGTGTGGAAGAGGTTCTTGACAATTCTTGAGCAAGGTCATCATCATCGTGATCAGTGAGCACCAGCATGCAGCTGGTCATGACTTGTTATCGGATCTGGTCGTGATCGCGGTGGCGAGTGGTCCATGTGTAGTGAAGTATGAGGTATATAGTACAGCTGTTGGAAATCGTGGATGCCTCGGTCATTTCGCCGACAAATTGTGTGTCGATAGAGCCGGCGACATGTCGGAACCTGAAGTCACCCTTCGCGCTAGTGAGGTTATATAGGCCGTCGAGGATTATAGGCCCGGGTAGTGCTACGTAGACCAACATCAGTGGATAGTGCTTGTCGTATTCGTAGACTACGTGGGCACATGTGGCCTACGTAGCCTAGTCTACAAAGCGGCTGTCAATAAGTCATCATCCTCGGTTAGCATGAAGCCATCGCCCAGCCTCGTAAGAAATGAAGAGGACACTGCGTCGTTCTGGCGGACTAAGTTCACTTTACGATGCGATTATGTGAATATCATACGTAACTTTCGTTAATATAGTCCTCTGGGGTCGAGTAATGCTTCAATATAGCTTGCTAAATCATAGGAATACAAATATAATGTTTATTAGACTGCTATAAAAGCGGAGACAACACTGGAACCGCAGACGTTAATCTGATATGGCGCCTGTATCTTAAAAGTACATATGTAGTGTGTTGCTTTCTTGTAAAATTAGAAAGCCACCATCACATGACGTTGCACTGGCATTACGCTTGCACAGGCTGTTTTTCCAAACCAGTTTATAGATCTGGTGTAGCTCTGTGGTAGAATACCTGATTTCCACGCGGAATGCTTGGGCTCGATTCCTGCTTGGATCCTAATTTTCATTCTTTACATTTGTCGGGTCAACGCTGCCGATGTCAGTTTTTCTTAACGCTCTCGCATTTGAGTTACCAATGTCTGTTCTCGCCGTTCCTGGGTAGATATAAACTGTTAATCACCTGTGGCGCATACCCGTACACCGTGGCCCGAGGTAAACGGGTATGTGCCACACGTGTCTAGAGGAAACGGTTTGACGACGTACGCGACAGGACTTTCATGTTACTCATGTCATGACCCGACAGTCGTATTTGTAAAATCCTCCTACCCTCCCATGCCAATTTTCGTCCGCACAAAGTTAAGGAGGTGATCATGAGAGCACCCAGACGTAGGCGGCTAGATAGATGGATACGTAGATAGAAACGCTCAAAGTGCCAAAGGTTCGCTAAGAAATGCTTCGCATTTAAAACGAGATGTGAGATGCGTTCGATCAGATGAGCGAAGATGAGTTCCGGCACCCCTCTGGTCTGTCGAAACGAAGCGCATTGATTATGCGGTAAACTTGGCACCATCGATGGATGCCGATGGGCCATTGTATCTTCAACTGGGAAGAAAGCGTTATGCAGAATGAAACCCTTTACGAACAGTAGCTTCGAACGAAGTCGACAGCGAGATGTTGATGGATGACGATAGCGACACATGTCTTGGTTTCTAGCTCATTGCGCAGCTGCGGGACGTGGGCTGCCGGCAGGCCCAGGCGCTGGAGTCGCTGGGCAACACCAACAGGTGGCAGGGCGAGGCACTGCAGCAGCTGGCCGACGAGGCCTGACGTCACCGAGAATCCGCCCACCGCCAGGTTGAACTTCTTGGCGACGTGCTCCGCGAGCCCTCACACGGGCTCTCACTGCGGTGCTGCAGCGGCGGCCTCCGCAGTAATTAGTACATAGTTTTATATATTTTCTTTTTCGCGTTTACATCACGAGCTGTGATACGCTGGTTTGTTTCAGTGGCGCCCTGCGATTTTTGGCTTATGTACTCCTTTTTTTTTACTCATTTTAGTATGCATGACGAGTGCTTTCCAGCAATGGCATCATGCTAATGGTCACTACGTCTGGCATAGGCACCTTGTTTCCAACGATAACAGTATAACACACGATAACGTTTGCTTTTCCTGCATGCGTCACGCTTTTATCATTACCACGGTTAAAGTTAAAGATGTTAGACGACACCAAGATCCAATCATTTTCTGATCCTGGAGTCGACTTAGGAGCGAGCGTAGCCAGTGGGTGTGCCACACTCCGCCCCGCCCTCTCAAGTTTGTGTGTGCCGTAGTACACCACAGTCCTTTGAATAGCGTTCCCGCGCGAGGGCGGCACGCGTGTCAGGTAGTCGCAATGCCACCGCCGGAGGAAAATTCCTTCTATGGCCGTACTTCACCGGTAACATCGGTGGATGAAGACATCGGCGCCGTGGAGCCGCTGGTCACCATCAACGAAATCTACAGTGTGGACTTGGGAGGATTCGACATTCAAGTCGACATGAACTCCGTGCAACCATCTCGCGTCAGGCTGCCTGGAAGTTGGTGTTTGGGTGCTCCTGAATTTAACTTTGGGAGTGTCCGAGAGGGAGGCAGCGATTGGAGCAATGCCTAAATTTTTGTGCGACTCTAGTGACGCTCCAGTAGAACTTAAACAAGGCACCGTGCTCGACACTGGATGAAAGGAGAGCCATCACGGTAATGGGACGCACAATGTGTGAAAGAGCCATATCGCCGGATACGGGACTTCCATTGGCAGCTATAAACAGAGTGCGCTAAACATTTTATCAGGAAGTTTCGCTTGCTGATGCTGCCCGTCATCGGCCAGAAAAGGCTACAACTGGCGAAGAGGACCGACTGATTGTAGCCGCATCTGTTGAAAACTCCTTTCTCTGCGCTCGGGAAATTTGCAATATTCTGGGATTGGAGGTGTCCATGCGAACCATACGGCGGAGACTGAATTTAGAAGCGACAAAAAACAGAACTGCTCAAAGAACCCAGCTTGAACGAACGCATAGAAACCAGCGCGTGGACTTCCCTTCCGTTGTCGAAAACTGGACGCCAGACAACTGGCGGGCAGTTTTCAGGGGCGAGGTCACGTTCTCTACACGTTGGCACCAGAGGTAACATGAGTGGCGTCCAGAGAGGACAAAGGAATATGGGTTTTCTAGAGCGTGCAATACTGCAAATATTCCCTTTCCGGGCAAAAATAATCCGCACGACGATCTAGGCAGAGAGAACGCGCATGCTCTTTTAGGAAAGTCAAGAGTCACAGGTATGCTAAAAGCGATACCTAGAGTCTTAGTACCAATTAACGCGTTATATCCCAAGTGCCACATTTGTGGCAGTTTTGTTTGAGTTTTTTCCCTTCAAAATATCACTAAGGGCTAATGGCACTAAGGCTGCCACAAACGTGGAAGTCGAAGCTTGCAATTACGCTTGATAGATGGCACTACAGGTACCGCACTTGAGTGCTTCTTTCATTGCGAACGTGGACACCACGTGCGGCCCGCAACGGCGGCGAGCTCCAGGCTTGTTCATGCTCCTCTTTGCCTATTACTTGTAATATCTAGCTATGTCTATATATTCTTTTTCGCGAAGCCTACGGAGCGAGCCTAGTTTGTAGTATTTTTGTGCCATTGGTTATTGTCAACTGTATGTGCAGTTTAGGCTTGCATACACGAATGTGGCAGTGAGGACTACGAAGTCCAGCTTCTGGATAGGATAAAAAAGTGTACCGCAGTTTGCAGTGCGTCGCAGTTCTTTTTCTTTTTCACTAATTTACTGCAACAGAAGTTTTAAGGAACCTCAAAGCCTTAAAAAGGTTTTTCTTTTGAAGGCAACAGTTGACAGACGAGCAAATACAAGAAATTCTCTTTCAAAATTGATATTCAAGCGGAAGCGAAGATGAAAACTTGGAAGACTTAGATTGCAAAGGAGAGTATATTTCTCCGGAGAGACTGCCAAGCACGGATGGCGAAAGCTCCACAGACAGCGATGATGAAGTTTAACTTACATCGACTCATTTGAAAAAAAAAAAAGAAATATGGCACTGGGTGAAAAAGGATCTCAAAATACACTTGGAGAAGAACACGTCTTACCCGTGCGAGAAAAAAAATCAACTGCTTTCAAATTTTTCATGCCTCTTGAAAGGCCTTGCGAGTTCAATGCATGGTCCCCTATTTTAACCTCCTTATTCCCGACTGCAACAAACGCGGCAGTAATAAATTTGTTATAATATGTATATGTATTGTTGTAAGTTTTTTTCCATGTATTTCTGCGAAAGCTTGTCTCAAAATATCAGTTTCGGTTGTGGGCACTGCGCAGGCTGTATGTGGGAAACAAAGGGTTAATGTAACGGCTGCATATGGAATATAAGAGAGTAACAATTGATGGGTACTAGAAAAAGCGGGGAAGTGACCAGCTCAAACCCAATCGCCAAGGTGCAAGAATTACGCTCCAGAAGCACATCAGAAGCTACCGGGGTAGCTAAAAGCCAAGCGTATGCGAGAAAATTTGAGACTAATGACAAAATATGCGTATTTGGGTATGAGCATGTGGAATCTAATGCGCGGGCCTCTAAGCACGAGTATTCTCGCAGCGCTGATTTTAACGTGATAGCGTAAAAAGCTCGTTTCGCAGAAATTCCAGTGTCGGCGTCGGTGATTGTGAGCGAAAAAGCATCATCTTGTCCGTGACCGAAAAATCGAGAAAGCTGCAAATAAAATAGATAAAAATGTTGGGTCTGAGTGAGAATCGAAGCCAGGCCGTCCTGGCTTCGATTCTCACAGCGGAAGAACCTTGCCCTTCCGCTGTCTGCTCGCGCGGTGTCCTCTTGGTGAGGGGAAGAGGGGTGTTTCAAGCTTTCACCGTGATGTCCGTGCTCATGTTACGGAGCGTACGAAAGTCACTCGACCTCAAGGGACGCCGCTAAATGGACAAGCAGAAGATGAGCGTGAACTATCAAGTGTCACAGCTCGACACTTGAAGCACGCTAGTTTCCTTCGCTGCTTCGGCCGCCTTTGCAACAGTAGCGCTGTTCAAATTGAGAGTATTCATTGGCGAGCCTCACTTCGTATAGCATTAGTTTCTTGCTATCGCATTCATTGCTTCGCCCTTGCGGCGAAACTGTGACTTTTTTTAATTATTTTCTTATGCGCGATATACAAATTTACATGCATTACCAACAGGCCCAACCTTATGCTACTGCAGCTAAATGTGATTACTACATGAACAGTCCTTTCGTACGGGACACGCTAGACTTGTGCCATTCCTTAAGCACTGCACAGGCTAGAAGCTTGGCAATGCCCTTTGTGCACGCCATTGACTAATGATATTCCAAAAGTTGCATCGCACTGGCACTTTATCCAATCATGGAACACACAAATAAGTATATTGTTGTCATTTGCACTGTCTTCTGTCAGAACGGGTCGCCACCTAAAAGTACCACGCTCCACGAAGAGTCGCCGGAAGCTCTGGAGGGCCCCCCACCTCATCTGGCAGACTACGAATATATTGGGGCAGCGCAACCAGCTTTGTTGAGTACGACAATAGACGACATCTTCAGAAGCATGTAGAAAATGTTAGCGCATATGGCAGCACAAGAACAGAGCAAGTGACTAGTGGCAAAAATATGTCACGTTAAGAAACAGCGCTAAAGTTACGGTCAAGAAAAAACATTCACAGCATTCGTTCTTGTGTACTCTCTTGTTTGTGTGTGTCACTGTTTACAAACGATGCATGTTGCAAGCAGTTCTCAATTTTTCTGCATTTTATGTTTTTAATTATTGCAATGCAGTGGCAACAATAAATGAATGGAAACAATAGATGTGCTGCATCTGTCCCCATCGGAATAAGCGGTGTTGAATGATGATTTCACAGAAGATTCCAGAACAGCACACACACAATAAATACCGAAGGGCGGGACATTTGTCATCATATGGCGGCCGTGCAGAGACCAGCAGCTGCAAGCACTTAGTACAGTTTATTTTCCCCCTTACTGCATGACTTGTGAACTTTGAATGACAACACATCATTCGATCTACGCCTTCCTTGAGCTTAAATGGTTCTCAGAGAAATTTCGCACCGTGCTATACCTTATTGTTCACAACGGAGCTCCTGTTTAATAACGTTAATTAAGCAAGAGAAATGAGAATTACAATTACACAAATGCAAACTTGTGTGTGATCTTTCAACCCGACAAACGATGTAGTGTAACGGGAAGTTTTCTCGAAGCATTTATGATAATTGACTGCTTTCTAGAAATATGTAACCGTCACAACCCTCAGTTAACACACGTTTTTCTACGAGCTTGTTTGCATTGTACGTACAAGACATAAAATATTTCGTGGACGAATAGCCTCACATATGAAGCATTAAAGGCAACAATAGAATGTTGCAATGGCATGTAAGGAAGCCTAACATAGAATAAAAACATTTTGATTAATAAAAAATATATTACAACAATTGAGGCAAACATCAGGCAAGAAACAGGTCACATTAATCATCAAGGGGTGACAATAATTTCCCACAGAAATTTCAGTGATAGTACTAATAATAACATGCGCACAACATACCTAAAATGATACAACATACTGAACAGCGTCAATTTAAGCAATGTACCACATCAATCAAGTTGATTGCGTTATCACTCACGTTGTCACTCACAGCCAAGACCCGTGCTGGCTTGATACCTCCGTGATAGCCCCGTGATACCTGCAAGTTAGTTGCGGATGTGGGCGGTGGGGTGCATGATTCGGCTGATGATAGCTTTTCACATATAAAATATCATAATTCCGAATTTTTCGAAGCAATACGGCATGAATCACCCAGGTGGATCTCATTGTTGCACGCCTCTTCAACGTTTTCATATAGCCATAACAGTTGAAAAAAAATCACGCAGTTACTCACTCGACATGTCAAAGTGCCACAAAATAAATGCTCTGTGAACTGAAAGCTGCATCAAAAACGAGCAGTAATTAACAAACAGCGTAGTGCCAGGCATTGCTTGAACTGAATGAGAAAGCCAAAAGAAATTATGAAGTTCGTTCTAAAAGGATAGGGCGTGCAAACACGGACACAAGAAAGAAGTCAAGAAACCACCAATTATGAGGGTGCCGAGTTGCACGTCCTTGTTGACAGTGCCCACCCAGGTCGCCCACCATTAAAGCTGACCTTGCCTGAAACTAGCAACAGACAATATAAGTAAGGCAAATTATAACAGAAAGCAATAAGTGTACTCTGATATCTTGAGCTAAATGTGTCAGCTATCGAATTTCATGATCACAAGGCGTCACGTATTGTACGCAGACATGCTGCCAAGGCCAGCGAGGCAGCCACGACCACTGCACCCGAGCCGCCAAACAAAAATGCGGCAAAGGCATGCAACCGCATGCATTTGCCGTTGCTGCCTATCTGGTGTTAAGGCCAAATACTGTTTACCGATCGTTGGTTCTTGGTATTTTTTCCTTTTTTTTTTGCCTTTGCGCATGTTGGCGTGATCCCCACATGGCGGCGATTGCGCAGATTATTTGGGTAACTTTTCTGTATGTTTTCCTTTTTCTTGTTTCTTCTAATAAACCTGCCAGTTGCGAGTAAGCGTTCCTTGTGTCAACTTCTTCTCTACTTGTTCTGCCATTTTCGTTGCTTTGAATATTATGCAACCGCGGCTGAACTGGCCCCAGACCAGAGGCGCCTGCTGGCGCTGCAACAGCAGCTGCTGTGGCATAATGCCCAGCAATGCGAGGCCGTCCGGCAGCATCTCTCTGCGGTAATGAAGTAACTAGCTATTTCCTCGTTTATTGCGCAAGATGTCGTGCTTTAGGAATTTAAGCAGCCTACAAAACATGCTGAAAGATGCGCATTTTCATACCCTAGCCTGCAAATAGCAAGGCTTGAAATCCAAGATTAGTGTGAAACACCGTGGTAGCAACCACCCCGATTTGACTGAAAATTCTGTTCAGCTAGATATGCGTGCATTTTCGGTCGAAGCAGTGAAAACCAAGATGGCGGTAAACGAAAAACTTTCAGACAGGGCTACGGTGGCTATGGAATCAAACAAAGCTTGTCAAGTTTAAAGTGGTAAAATCATGGGGTACACTAGCACCTACTTATTATCAGTTAACTAAGCGAACGGCTCTTCCCAGTCGGTGCAGAAAATAAAATCAGGGCTTTTGTCTCTCACATACATGCTACTTGATCAGACCACGAGCTCCGTGATACCTGCAATTTACTTACAGAAGTGGGCGGTGGGGTGCATGATTCGGCTGATGATAGCTCTTCACATATAAAATATCATAATTCCGAAGTTTTCGAAGCAATAACACCGAACGCTTCTGCAGTATTCTACTGTAGGCGAAATTTATGGTTTGGAGGAATGATTACCGGAAAAATAAAGTATGCCACAAAAGATATGCAAGGCTTCCCATTATCAAACGTGATCAGTTTCTGAATGTCCAATCTGCGAGGGTTAGTGCACAAAAGGACGGCCACTGCTGCCTTAAAAGTATGTATGTTATAGTGATATGAAATAGGGGTGCATGAACAGCGGTGTATAAGAACGAAACAAATTGTTTTCAACTAATTTTCAACCCACTAAGCATCAGCATAACTTTTACCACCCCGGTAGTCAGAATGCGAAATTTGTGCTATGATACAGTACATGATAAAGCACTCTGGGTGAAAACATCATAGGGAGGATTCGGATCAAGTGAAGAAATGGCTGGTATGTGCAATCTTCGTAAGAAGATACGCAGTCGAGCACCACCAAATAATATTCATAAGACAGCAAAGGCAGCCAATGAACACCATATGTGTATGTTAAGTAAAGCAAAACATCCACATGTGATGCCTGTCACAATGGTAGCATATACACATTTTTGCTTAGTTTTGATGGTCAAGGCAGAACGTGTCACTACTGCATACACTTTCAGTAAAATGCATGACAAGTTAGCCCAACACAAGGACAAATATATGTACCACAGGAAAGCATAAGCTCGTGAATGCCTAGTTCTAATGATGCTTCATTCGAAGTGATGACATTTAGCTGGAAAACCCAGGAAGGCTAAGCAAAAACCAAATCCCAAAGTACGTTATGGCCATTTCGCCAAGTTGTAGTTTATTCTGTATGAGTCATAGATTGTAGCAGTATTACACAAAGAGTATTTCGCTTATCGTACACTTACACTTGCATTGGAGGAACAGCTTAAGAAAAACATTAAGGCAGCTTCGTACTAAGGGTACCAAGCCTGAAGGAAGTGCGGAGCTGGTTGGTTGGTTCCTCAGTACTTTGGCGCAACCCACTCCGGGGGATAGGCCATGAAGCGGACGGTGCCTTGCTTAGGAAACCAATTCACTTACCGAAGGAAAACGTTGAAAATGAGCAGCCTTATTCCTTTCTCTTCGGTTTTCTCTTTCTTTCCTCCTCTTTCCTTCCTTTTCTCTTTCTTTGTGTCTTTTTTCTGTTTATTTTTATTTATTTATTCCTCTCTTTATCTATTTGTTTCTCTTTCTTGCTCTTTCGATTTTTCTTCCTATTTTTCCCTTTCTTTCTCTTCCTCTTTCCTACTTGCTTCCTCCTTTTTCTATTTTTATACGTGGTTTTCCAGGGCCCCTAAAGTGCTCCGCACTTATCATCAAGGCGCTCGCAGAACAAGAGAAAGAAGACTTCTCCTTGGCGCGAGCGCGCGCTCAATATGCTATAGATGGCTATGGCACTCGTGGTTTTGAGCGTCTTAAGCCAAGCTACGACAGCGTACGATGACTGCATACGACAGCCAGGCCCCTTAAAGTGCCTCGCACTTAAAACAAAGAACATGTCGCTTATACCAATCACGCCATGCCAGAAAGAAGCATCGTATCGAACTGCTCCGTGAAATTTCAGTGGAATTCAGTGTATGTGAACGAGCTTGTCGATCATCCGCTAGGCTAAACAAAGTGACTCATTTCATCATCATCATTCTGAGCCAGTTTTGGTCCACTGCAGGATAAAGGCCCCTCTAAATTATCTTGCGTTTTTAGGGTTATTGAAAAAAATATCTACATTTTGGTGCGACTGTCCTCATTGTCACACGTTAACACTGTTTCCTCTTAGGCGATAAAAAGATGCATTCATCACTAACTCTGCACCAAGACTCTTCACAAAGCTCTTGGCATCTTTACACATTGAATCTGCACAGCAGCGGCAGGCGGACGCCCTAGCAGCAATTGCTAGAGTGCTTCGCGACGCATTTCGAGGAGGGCAGCAGCAGCGGCGGACTCAAGGTGACTCATAAGGTAAAGAACATTTGAGCAGTCTTGGTTTTCTTTTAGCGTTAATTTAAATAATGCACAGATGGATGCGGTTTGTGCCGCGCATAAACACACACGGGGGAGAAAGCCACTAACAGCTATTCCTCCAAACAGTACGTACAGTGAGTACATGACGTGAAATGTCTTCAACTGGATTACCAATGTCAATAGTGCTGAAAAGAATGCCCTGCAGTGGCATTCAAGACTGCATACACTGCTTCAAAATAACGAGATGTGAGATGCGTTCGATGAGAAGTGCGAAGATGAATTCCGACACCCCTCTGGTCTGTCGAAACAAAGCGCACTGATTGTGCGGTAAACTTGGCACCATCGATGGATTCCGATGGGCCATGGTATCTTCAACGGGGAAGAAAGCGTTATGCACAATGAGACCCTTTATGAACAGTAGCTTCGAGCGAAGACGACAGCGAGAAGTTCATGGCTGATGATAGCGACACATTCCTTGGTTTCTAGCTCATTGCGCAGCTGCGGGACGTGGGCAGCCGGCAGGCCCAGGCGCTGGAGTCGCTAGGCAACACCAACAGGTGGCAGGGCGAGGCACTGCAGCAGCTGGCCGACGAGGCCTGACGTCACCGAGGATCCGCCCACCGCCAGGTTGAACTTCTTGGCGACGTGCTCCGCGAGCCCTCACACGGGCTCTCACTGCGGTGCAGCAGCGGCGGCCTCCGCAGTAATTAGTACATAGTTTTATATATTTTCTTTTTTGCGTTTACATCACGAGCTGTGATACGCTGGTTTGATTCAGTTGCGCCCTGCAATTTTTGGCTTATGTACTCGTTTTTTTTTACTCATTTTAGTATGCATCACGACTGCTTTCCAGCAATGGCATCATGCTAATGGTCACTACGTCTGGCATAGGCACCTCGTTTCCAACGATAACAGTATAACACACGATAACGTTTGCTTTTCCTGCATGCGTCACGCTTTTATCATTACGACGGTTAAAGTGAAAGATGTTAGACGACACCAAGATCCAATCATTTTCTGATCCTGGAGTCGACTTAGGAGCGAGCGTAGCCAGTGGGTGTGCCACACTCCGCCCCGCCCTCTCAAGTTTGTGTGTGCCGTAGTACACCACAGTCCTTTGAATAGCGTTCCCGCGCGAGGGCGGCACGCGTGTCAGGTAGTCGCAATGCCACCGCCGGAGGAAAATTCCTTCTATGGCCGTACTTCACCGGTGACATCGGTGGATGAAGATATCGGCGCCGTGGAGCCGCTGGTCACCATCAACGAAATCTACAGTGTGGTCCTGGGAGGATTCGACATTCAAGTCGACATGAACTCCGTGCAACCATCTCGCGTCATTCTCGCGTCAGGCTGCCTCGAAGTTGGTGTTTGGGAGCTCCTGAATTTAACTTTGGGAGTGTCCGAGAGGGAGACAGGGATTGGAGCAATGCCTAAATTTTTGTGCGACTCTAGTGACGCTCCAGTAGAACTTCAACAAGGCACCGTGCTCGACACTGGATGAAAGGAGAGCCATCACGGTAATGGGACGCACAATGTGTGAAAGAGCCATATCGCCGGATACGGGACTTCCATTGGCAGCTATAAACAGAGTGCTCTAAACATTTTATCAGGAAGTTTCGCTTGCTGATGCTGCCCGTCATCGGCCAGAAAAGGCTGCAACTGGCGAAGAGGACCGACTAATCGTAGCCGCATCTGTTGAAAACTCTTTTCTCTGCGCTCGGGAAATTCGCAATATTCAGGGATTGGAGGTGTCCATGCGAACCATACGGCGGAGACTGAATTTAGAAGCGACAAAAAACAGAACTGCTCAAAGAACCCAGCTTGAACGAACGCATAGAAACCAGCACGTGGACTTCCCTTCCGTTGTCGAAAACTGGAAGCCAGACAACTGGCGGGCAGTTTTCAGGGGCGAGGTCACGTTCTCTACACGTTGGCACCAGAGGTAACATGAGTGGCGTCCAGAGAGGACAAAGGAATATGGGTTTTCTAGAGCGTACAATACTGCAAATATTCCCTTTCCGGGCAAAAATAATCCGCACGACGATCTAGGCAGAGAGAACGCGCATGCTCTTTTAGGAAAGTCAGGAGTCACAGGTATGCTAAAAGCGATACGTATAGTCTTAGTACCAATTAACGCGTTATATCCCAAGTGCCACATTTGTGGCAGTTTTGTTTGAGTTTTTTCCCTTCAAAATATCACTAAGGGCTAATGGCACTAAGGCTGCCACAAACGTGGAAGTCGAAGCTTGCAATTACGCCTGATAGATGGCACTACAGGTACCGCACTTGAGTGCTTCTTTCATTGCGAACATGGACACCACGTGCGGCCCGCAACGGCGGCGAGCTCCTGGCTTGTTCATGCTCCTCTTTGCCTATTACTTGTAATATCTAGCTATAAATGTCTATATATTCTTTTTCGCGAAGCCTACGGAGCGAGCCTAGTTTGTAGTATTTTTGTGCCATTAGTTATTGTCAACTGTATGTGCAGTTTAGGCTTGCATACACGAATGTGGCAGTGAGGACTACGAAGTCCAGCTTCTGGATAGGATAAAAAAGTGTACCGCAGTTTTCAGTGCGTCGCAGTTCTGTTTCTTTTTCATTAATTTACTGCAAAAGAAGTTTTAAGGAACCTCAAAGGCTTAAAAAGGTTTATTTTTGAAGGCAACAGTTGACAGACGAGCAAATACAAGAAATTCTCTTTCAAAATTGATATTCAAGCGGAAGCGAAGATGAAAACTTGGAAGACTTAGATTGCAAAGGAGAGTATATTTCTCCGGAGAGACTGCCAAGCACGGATGGCGAAAGCTCCACAGACAGTGATGATGAAGTTTAACTTACATCGACTCATTTGAACAAAAAGAAATATGGCACTGGGTGAAAAAGTGTCTCAAAATACACTTGGAGAAGAACACGTCTTACTTCTGCGTTAATACCGAAAAAAATCAACTGCTTTCCAATTTTTCATGCCTCTTGAAAGGCCCTTGCGAGTTCAATACATGGTCCCCTATTTTAACCTCCTTATTCCTGACTGCAACCAACGCGGCAGTAATAAAATTGTTATAAAATATATATGTATTGTTGTAAGTTTTTTTCCATGTATTTCTGCGAAAGCTTGTCTCAAAATATCATTTTCGGTTGCGGGCACTGCGCAGGCTGTATGTGGAAAACAAAGGGTTAACGTAACGGCTGCATATGGAATAAGAGAGTAACAATTGATGGGTACTAGAAAAAGCGGGAAAATGACCAGCTCAAACCCAATCGCCAAAGTGAAAGAATTACGCTCCAGAAGCACATCAGAAGCTACCGGCGTAGCTAAAAGCCAAGCGTATGCGAGAAAATTTGAGACTAATGACAAAATATGCGTATTTGGGTATGAGCATGTGGAATCTAATGCGCGGGCCTCTAAGCACGAGTATTCTCGCAGCGCTGATTTTAACGTGATAGTGTAAAAAGCTCGTTTCGCAGAAATTCCGGTGTCGGCGTCGGTGATTGTGAGCGAAAAATCATCATCTTGTCCGTGACCGCAAAATCGAGAAAGCTGCAAATAAAATAGATAAAAATGTTCGGTCTGAGTGAGAATCGAAGCCAGGCCGTCTGCGTGGCAAGCAGTTGTTCTACCACACAGCAACGCCTCTGCTTGGAACTGCACTGAAAGTAACTTTCATGCTGCACAAACATACGCGTCCTGTATACAGGCGTCACAGCACGAAATGTAATATCGCAGTAATATTGCGTAGTGCAAGCGTACATTGCCATCGGGCGTCACACCATGTGAATATCATAACGACTTGGTGGTTTAAAGCCAACCAGCCACAACAGAAGGCATACACATTACTGCGCGTATTTTCTTAAGACCACGTAGTGGGTGCATCGCAACGTTGAAAAAGTTTCTCGCTCGCGCATTATTGCTCCTGTTTTCAAGCATGTTGCCCATTACATAAGGCACACACCTTAGCGCGCGCATTCTGTTGCACACACGTAGTGGGTACACTGATACTTCGACAAAAATCTCAGGCGCACCGACGGTCTTTCACGCCACCGGGCTCTTCACACGCTTGTGATGGATTTTGTGTCGTCTACAAGCGCCGACGACACTGCGGTGTCTTCCTCATCGGCGACATTTCGTGGGACGTCAGCGTCAAGTGGCGCACGACAACGAGGGCGGTCACGCAAGAGGGAGGCAGAGAAGGCAGACACCAAAGCTCCGCGTGCTGCGGCTATGTGACCACTTTGTACTTTGTGAATTATATTGCAGTAATACACAACCTGAACTGCTCGAGTAGCAACATGCAATAACAAGTATGCACTAAGTGGTTGAAGGACGCACTAGGGGCAGGTTATCACTATCGCGTTCAACTCTTAAAGGCGAAGCTCAAGTATCCCCCGATTTTGTGCTTGGTATTCCGAGCTTCTTACAATGCTCCATCTGATCAGTGCTAATGACATTTTTTAGGCAACTGTGATTGATCACTCAGATATAGTAAATATATGCCAGGAATGTTCGCTACAGCGGGTGCACATCAGTGACCACGTGGGGAGCCGTCAGTTATGAAGGCCCAGGACCGCTCGACAGGGTGAAAGGACGGATGACGGCGGCAGCCTAGATGGACGTAATAGGAACTGCCCCTTTTTCCCCTACTTTATGGACGGCCCCTTTCTTGACGGACACTACCACTTTCAGCAGGATGGGTCGTCTATCCACACAGCGACCGCTCACAGCGTGAGCTTCTTGAAAGCCTCGGCGTAATGGTCTTGGACTGGCCTGCCAGAAGCACGGACCTCAATATAATTGAAAATATATGTGGACTGATGAAGAAAACCTCGCGAAACAGGATGGGCTTGCGACAAGCATTGCAGACGATCTGTGGTGCGCCGTTGAAAAGGAGTGGGTCCGACCGGAGATTGACCCCATTCTTGAGGACCAACTCTACGAGTCTCTCCCTGCGAGAATTCATAACTTATAGCTGTCTGGTGGAGCTGCAACACGATACTAGCTTGCCTCTGTGCTACCATCTGCCGCCCAAGTGAATAAACTACGACCAGAGTCCTGCAGCGGCTAACTCGCCGCTTCCTCGAACTCTGCAACTCAGTTTTGAATGTTCCCTTGCGAGACGCACAAGGCAATGCTTCCACTTTATCATTCATGTATATTTTGCTTGCTCGCACATGACAGCCTTATTGACGCACCTACATGCGATGATATCAATAAATCTCCTAAGTTAAGAATATCTGGGCATTTTTTCTGTATGTTCAATCTAAACCTAGAATTAGTCGCAAGTACACTGGTGGTGAGTTACGACCAACAGTAGGTTTATGAAATTCAATCCTAGGAGACGGCAAAAACGCAATGCACTATGAAAAATTTTCGAAGTGATGCGCAATGAATACGCAGCGGCGCACTGTCGGTGTGATGTGACACCGCGAACGGAGAATATATTCGCAACATAAAAGGCGCCGATCCAGGCCATTGCACTCCTTTTTTTTCGGCGTGATACAATCGACAGCACTTCTGACGGCCAAAGCAGTAGCCGTGGCCACGGACTAAGATAGTGCTTCTAAGACAGTGTAAGTTGCCAAGCACTCATCGGCATGGCGCAGTCCGCCATCAGTGGCACTATTCACGAAGTGGCGGAGGCCATAATAGTCATCGGTCCCCAAATGATGCTAGTGGACTTTCAGTTGACGACGGCTGCCAAGGAAAACGCAAAGGTGCGATTTTCACGACGCGGCAGCATTCCTGGCGATATTACGCGCGCCGACATCGCGCTGATTGCCATCGAGCAGCCACAAGACTGAGTCCAGCAGACACGAAGAACTGCAAGACCCGGAAGGTATCTATGCGCACTACATCATGGTTGTAACTAGCGCTGGAATAGTTTCTTTATAACCGTAGTAGCTATTTGTACTCGCCCATCTTAGAATTCCTTGTTTTCATTTTACTGTGCCAGTTCCTACTGATAGTAATCAAACGATTGCAGTGCGACTGCATACTTTAGGGCGCGTGGGACTGAATAGGTTCTGCCCAGTGAAGAGAAGGCGATACGGAGCAGTACTACTAGCGCCAATGTGTGGCAGGAGTTCGAAACCGTGGGTCTGCCACTGAGTGGCACTGCGTTCTGAGGTGAAGTATTAGAATGCAGCTGTCTGCATAATTTCTCACGCCGCAAAATGTCCAGAATAGGTCTGTGCGGATTGAAACCTCTGCAGCCCTTGGAAGCGTATTTCCGTCAATCTGTACTACTCAAAGGCGAGAAATGTGCAAACGCTAATTGTTTCCATAACTGTCACAGGCAATAAGCAGGTGTCTTGCCTTGCAGTTTGGTGAAATGTAGCAGAAAAAATCTGTAGGAAAAAATCACACCATCTCCCGCTAAAGGGGACCATGAGGCGATGCGAAGCTGTGTTTCGGCATGTAGAGCCCGCGTTTCAGAGGTGGAGTGGTGAGGGGGAAAGGGGAGACGGGAAGTGGAGAGGGGGAAACGAAAGGAGAGGTGATGTGGAGAGGGGGGGTAAAGGGGAGAAGAGAGGGGGAGAGAAGGAGTGGAGAGGGGAAGGAGATGGGAGGGGAAAGGGGGAGTGGGGAGGGTTTGCGCATGCGCAGTAAAGGTGGTCACGCCGCACACCACCACCACTGGAGTGAACTCCGCTATAAGATGCTTCACATCTAAAATACTCAACATCTTGAAATGTTTCCCTACATTTCATTTGCTTCAAAAAGCCATTCGTACTGAAAATATACTACTTCCTAAATCTAGTATACAGAAACAAACTGGGTGTCTAACTTCTTAACATAGCCATCATACACAAAGGCCCATTTTTCACCTGTGCCACAAAGGTGCCTACTGCAGCAACTGGGGAGTCAGAAGGAGATCGTTTTCGTAATCGTGGAACAGCCGGGCAAGTTTACGTGCCGCCCTGAAAAGGGCTGTTTGGTTTCTTGTTGTGCAGAGGTGGTTGGAGGCGTGAAATGTGTGTGGGGAAATGAGAAAACATGAATTTCGGCACCCATTTTTTCCGTCAAAATTAAGTACATTCGTTGTGCAGTGAACTTGGATCTATTTATGGATGCCTTGGGCCAGCGGATCTTCAACGAGGAAGCGTTGTGCAAAGTGTAACCCTTTACGAACAGAAACTTCTAGCGTAGAGTCGGCAGCGATACGATAATGGATGATAATAGCAATACATTTCTTGGTTTCTTGCTCATGGTCAGATTCAAAACGTGGGCAGCCGGCAGGCCCAGGCGCTCTTGTCGCTAGCCAACACCAGCAGGTGGCAGTGCTAGGCACTGCAGCAGCTCGACGACGAGGCCAGACGTCACCAAGAATCCACCGACCCCCAGGGTAAACTTTTCGGAGACGTGGTCCGCAAGCTGCAAGGCGCGGGTGCGCTCGCACCCACGCCTCTTTGGCACTGCGACGCTGCACTGTGGCACACGCCACTGTGGCTCTGCAGAGCTGCTGCGCCGGCCTGCACAGTAGTTTTTACATACTTCTATATATTTTCTTTTTCGCGTAAACATCACGAGCTATGATATGCTGGTTTGTTTCAATGGTGTCCTGCGAGTTTTGTGTTATGCCTCTTCTTTCGTCCAGAACACGAGTAGTGATATTGCTGTTCGTTTCAGTGGCGCTCTCCAATTTTTTTTAGGGTCTGCGGCCCACAGAGATAGGCCACGGTGCGAACAGCGGTAACACATCACTCCAAACACGTTATTGCTCCTAGATGTGACCGCACCCGTCGCTGATCTCGTCGCAAGTTCTCGTAATGTTGAAACCATGGCTCTGCCAAGTTTGCGTGCGTCCGGCGTCGCCACCTCCCTCCCCCCCCCCCTTCCTCTTTTCCGCTATGGGTCCCAACGAAGTGACAGTGCAACGCGACTGTCTTTTTGATGAAGTTCCTGCAGACTATCGCCGTCAACGGCTCTCGGGTATAGAAGAAAACCCTAGAGTGGTAACGTCCCCGGCAGTGCTCTGAGGCTAATTAGTTAGTTGACAAGCTCAATTCTTTGGTCGATCGCCAGAAACAGGGCGGGCGGGGGGGGGGTGCAATTGCAGCCAGTCTGCTAACCTGGACACGTGTTTCGTTCAGCGCATTGTCGGGTCAACGACGCGCACTTTCGTGGAGTGGTTTCGCCCGTATCTTCCATAGATTTTTGTTGTTGTTGTTGTGCTGATGTCTTCTTTACTGGCATGACACGTCAGAGAAGCTAAGCTCGCAGAGGGTGTAGGTAACCGTTCCTTTGAGAGATTTTGCTCGCGCACGGCCAGCGAGCCGCCGCCCTTCGAGACGGTTAATGCGGCACGCGAAACGAAGAATCGCCGCTGGGCTGTGTAAGGCTACCAAAGTGATACTCTCATGGCTGCTGCCTCGCTACAGTAGTTTTACTTCATTGGACAACGAGAGTATCCTAACTGCTGTGCTGTCGTACCCATGAGCCCTTGTATCATAATAGTTTTTTTATCTGCAAAATATTTTGGTAAAGGAAATGTGGGAGAGAGAGCACACAACTTTATTGCATAAATATGGGAAAAGTAGGGGAAAGGAGAGAGCCTGAAAAAGTGAAAAGCGCGACTTTACGTCGGCCTTTAAAGATGTTTGCTGCAGGTTATTTTTTATGAAAGGAAGTCACTTTAACTCTACCTCCTGTTGTTGTTATCTCTAAAAAGTAACTAGTTAAGAGTTGCAAGTTACTAAAAAAGTAAGAAGTTACTAGTAACGTGTCACAACTAACTGGTTAATGCCCAAGACTGGGTGCAGAGGTACCGTATATGGCCAGCAGTCCGGCTTCAACGGCAGCGCCCAAGAGTGGAGTCGGACCGAGCGGGTAGACGGCGGGCGAGCCTCACGCTTCAGTCTGTCGGCCTTTTCGCCACTCCCCAATATTTTAACATTTGCCGTGGCTCCAACTACAGTGATAAAAAAGAACACAGTAGTCGCCGTAAACGGAGTTTCCGTCACTATTTAGCTTCGGCAGGGGTCACTTGACGACACCATAAAAAGTTCATCGAGCTTCATATTTGATCGTGGTATCCGTCTTCCTTTTAAGAAAAGTAATGCATGAAACAAAATCAAACGTACTGATTGCGCTCTCATTTCATAAACAGTGATATGCAGACATGCAGTAACTGCCACACATGAAATGAAAGATAAAGCTACCGAAGCTGGGCTTCGAAAGCAACTCGAGAGAAACAACTGCGTTGCACCACACAGTTACAGCTCTACTGCATGTCATCATCATCATCATCATCAGCCTGTCTACGCCCACTGCAGGGCAAAGGCCTCTCCCATGTTCCGCCAATCAACCCGGTCCTGTGCTTTCTGCTGCCACGTTATACCTGCAAACTTCTTAATCTCATCTACCCACCTAATTTTTTGTCTCCCCCTCACGCGTTTGCCATCCCTTGGAATCCAGTCAGTTACCCTTAATGACCACCGGTTATCCTGCCGACGTGCTACGTGGCCGGCCCATATCCATTTCTTCTTCTTAATTTCAACTATGATATCCTTAACCCCCGTTTGTTCCCTGACCCACTCTGCTCTCTTCCTGTCTCTTAAGGTTACACCTATCATTTTCCTTTCCATCGCTCGCTGCGTCGTCCTCAATTTAAGTTGAACCCTCTTTGTAAGTCTCCAGGTTTCTGCTCCGTAGGTAAGTACCGGTAAGATGCAGCTGTTATATACCTTCCTCTTGAGGGATAGTGGTAGATTACCAGTCATGATTTGATAATGCTTGCCGAATGAGCCCCATCCCAACCTAATTCTTCTAGTTATTTCACTCTCATGGTTCGGCTCCGCGGTTACTACCTGTCCTAAGTAGACGTACTCCTTTACAACTTCCAGCGTCTCGCCACCTATCGCAAAGCGCTGTTCTCTGCCAAGATTGTTCCACATTACTTTAGTTTTATGCATATTAATTTTCAGACCTACTCTTCTACTTTCCGTATCCAGTTCAGTAATCATGAGCTGTAATTCGTCTCCCGCGTTACTCATCAATGCAATGTCATCAGCGAATCGCAGGTTACTGAGATACTCTCCATTAACTCTTATCCCTAATTCTTCCCAATCTAGGGCCCTGAAAACCTCCTGTAAACACGCGGTGAATAGCATTGGAGAGATCGTGTCTCCCTGTCGTACGCCCTTCTTTATTGGGATTCTGTCGCTTTCTTTTTTATGAAGGACTATAGTGGCTGTGGATGCGCTGTAGATGTCTTCCGTTATGTTTATATAGGCTTCGTCGATGCCCTGATTCCGCAGTGCTTGCATGACTGCTGATGTCTCCACCGAATCAAATGCCTTCTCGTAATCTATGAAAGCTATGTATAGGGGTTGGTTGTATTCCGCGCATTTCTCTATCACCTGATTGATAGTATGAATATGGTCTATTGTTGAGAAGCCTGTACGAAATCCTGCCTGGTCCCTTGGTTGATTAAACTCTAATGTCGTATTAATTGCGACCGCGACTCGGAGTTGCGGCCGCGACTCGGAATCTCCGTTGCAGCGGTAGCCCGATAAGTTAAAGGTGGTTTTTTGGCCCGCGCTCGCTACAACTTGCGCCGTCACGCGCGCCAGCTGGCTGGCAACGGGCCAAGACACCACCGCCCACTTATAGGCCTACCGCTGCAACGGAGCCGGCGAGTCCCGGCCGCAGGTGATTTCGTTCGCTCAAACCTCGGCTGAGGGCAGCATTCTCGCGGCGCGCGAGCGCGCTAGTCACGTGATTCTTTTTGTATTTCGCGGGCTTTCTTTGCAGCTTGGGAAAAAATGGTATACGTGAGACTTTCGTCATCGCAAATAATGCAGTTGGGGATTCTGAAGACGCTCTCGAACTTGCAAGCAGGATTTCTTGCCTAAAGTCAATATTTAGCAATTTAGTTAAATCGTCCTAATTAACAAATTAGTTAATTACAAAACAAAAAATTGTCTGTAGCGCGCAAGGTGGCTGTCAGCAATTTGCAACTGATTTCACTCGCCTGCCTCTAATATTGTATTTTTTAACCCTTGGCTAAAGATAGCTGGGACACCCGGTATATAGAAAGGACAGCTTCTAGAAAATATAAATACAAATAAGCAAGCACAGCCAAGTGCTATATAGCAATAAAATAATTCAACTGACAACTCAAAAGAATTTCAGTCATGGTTCATAAAAAAGCACTAAAAAACAACTCGAACGATTGCAAAAGAAGCCTGCTGTCACTTTACATTGACGGCCTAAGCACAAAAGAACTAAGGGAAATCAAGCCTTGCGTGTACTGACCCTCTGCAGCCGCACCCCGCACATTAGTCCCATGCAAACAAAGGAAAGCACAACACCCTTACCACCAAAGACGCGCCTTCTGTCACTCGCACCCATCTTTTTTATGAAAGAAGTCAAAGGTTGCAGTTCAATATATTTGTTGTCATTCCCCCTGATGAGGGCATTGAGTTGATTCCAAACCATGTGGAAATAAACCCATTTTTTCGTTGGAACCTTTCAAAAGTCGTAATCAGGTAACTAACAAGCAATTTTGTCAATATGCATGTGTAGCTGTAAAAAAAAGGAACGCATTGCATATCAGTGACACGATGCCTTCGAATAAGTTGAAAGAAGTGAGAAAGGAATAGTACATGTTGCCGCGCGTCTTATTTTTCATGAGTTGAAGCTCCACCCACAAAGACTGGACAACGCGCTGCGCAGGCCGCGCCGCTATGTGTAAAAAGCTTTGCGATTGTTTTAGAACGTTCCCTTAAGATTGCGCGCCGCACGCGAATGTTCCAGCTTTTTCGAGAGACAACGCAGCCACCAGCGATATCGCTGGAAAGTTCGATAGCGCCTGTAAAAAAGCCGACGCGCTTGACCGCTTGTCAATTGATCGACGGACGCCGCTTTGTTCGCTGCAATCCGTGCTCATTGTGCATCGCTTTAAAAGTGACTATTTCGTTTCTTGGCACAAGTTCGCCAAATAAAAGACTCGTTCTTATCCTGCTGACTTCTGCCTTCGCCCACGTCACGACCACGTGACAATATTCATGTATATGTTCATATTATTCTAATTGGAACACTGTCCTCTACAGGTGATAGTGCATACCCACTGCAACCTTGGCTGTTTAACCTCATCCCTAGAGCACATCCTGCAGGAACCCCTGCTGCTTAATTCAACCGCACCCACTCGTCCCTCCGGTGCGTCGTATGACTGTGCATCGTAGTCCTCAAGGCCCGCTTTCGGTGCCTGCAGAGGTACATAGCTCTGTACTATGGCTTACTCTTCACGTCGAAGATCGTCGCAGTTTGCGTGGTGCTTCACAGCCTCGGTGTTCGTCAGCAGCTGTCTGAGCCAGACGACATCCCTTGCACTGAAGAACTCGAATGAGAAGATGCAGACCTTTACAACAACAATAGCGACGATCCGGCAACAGTAGACATGTACCAGGCGGGTAGGCAAAGGCAGGATCACGCTTTGCAGCGGTTCAGAGCTGGGCACCACTGGATGTGATGGGGTTTACTTTCCTGCGATATGTGCACAGAAACATGAAACACAAGAAACTCGTTTTTTCTCATGGCAAAGTAGCCACTTGCATTGCGTTCGATCCTATATCTATTCCATGCACTTGTGTTTTCGCAGGAATTGTATTCTAACAAAAGCTTCATTGTGTTCGTTCATTGAGAGCATGCTAATTGTACCAGTGTGATGTGCGCGCATAAGATTCGTGCTGCCTCTGTGTGCTGTGCGCCCCAAAGAGGTGTAGTGCCCTGGTGTGATGGGTGTGCTAGAAGATGACGACGAAAAGGCTGCGGCACGTGGGAAGATCCGCGAACGTGACGAGGTTCGGAGTCGCGTGGTGGCGAAGAAGAGAAAGAAAAGGACAGACGGTGTTGGGCGTTCGACGCAGTCGGGTGACCGGGCCCGAGTGTCACGCTCTGGGACGCGGTCCACGAGTTGAAGCTACGGGCTTCACGTGGCCGCTGACGTTCTCCGCCTCCAACGTTTCCCTTCGGCAAGACGCCACGTTCGTCGTCAGCCTTCGCAAGCCACCGCTGACCCCCTCAAGGATTCCCGCGACGCTGGTCACCTCGCATCGCCCTGCACGTTCTACTCCCCGACGGGTGAGCCCGTGTCAGCTGACTTTCTCAAGGACGCTCGCTTCTCAGAAACTGTGTTTAGTTAATTCTTCCTTTGTTTGCTGTGTTTGCTTTTGTGTGTGTGCCTTTCGCTCATGTTTTTATAAAGTGTTGGTCGAAACCTGCAAGCAGCCTCGTCGGTTTGTTGGGAACGTCCACGTTCCTAGCATAAAGGTTTTAAGAACCTCACCGTTTAATCATTACAACCAGGCAGTTAGGCAAAAGCGCGCTCAGCTTCTGCCGGGAATCATAGGAGGACTAGTTCGTTGAGACCATAATAACTCTGGAAACAGCCTGTGTTATTTTGCGACAGTGCATGTAACCTTGAATGCCATTCAGGGCGTTGTTTTCAGCACTTTATTGACAATGCGAGCCCAGTGACGGACATTGCACATCATGTGATGACTGTACGAGTCTGGCAGGTGCTGTACAAAAGCTCTATTCATGTAGTAGCCACTCGTACATGCAAGAGCACACGCTTGCTCTGATTGGTGATATATGTACACGCCTACGGTGCACAAAATGAACCAGTACCGACAGGGTCAACGTGGACACAGCGCTGTGTTACTCATTTCTGTCCTGGTTTCTCTGGTGGACTATACAAGTTTACATGCAAGATTAACGTGATATTTCAGAATGTATTGAGTAAATTCATCATCGTCTGTAATGACTTTCCAACTGCTTTGCAGAAATCGCCTTGTTTTTTCATAACTCTTGAGCAACCATAATATGGTTCATCCTTGCAATATTAGATGGCTTGCACTGACGTCACTCACACAGCCACGTTGGAACACCAACATGTTGGGACGGGAACTTTGTGATGTCACGTTAGTTTTATCAGTAAATCGCATGCTAGTTCCTTCTTTATTGATGCACATAGGACCAATAACGTTCCAGCGACATCGTTATCACACCGAAGCACGTTAATCGCTGGGCGATTATACTGCTTCAACGTCATCAACGTCATTGGAGCCATATTGTACGTCCATGACGTCACGTGCAAACTATTTATAAAAAAGCAGTCAAGTTGTTTACAGCATTGTCTTATCATTCACTGCCAACAACAACAGAGGATGCCTCTAATATTTTGTCAGCCAGTTTTGAAACAAGGACACTTGGAAAAAAAACATCTCTTTGCATGCAGTTTGTGCACTTCTTAGTGATACCAGTTTAGTGTAACATCAACTGCGTGAAATACTACAATTCCTCTTCTTTAACTGTGGCCATGCACTTCTTATGCGTATGTTGTCAGTAACGTAGAAGTACCTTCCATCGTTAACACCTTCGGTGATGCATCACTTCTGCGGATGCAGATTCGCCTAGACCATATCATTCAGATTCAATTGATCGTGCATAACGCGAGGCCCTGATACTTAACCCTTATTGCTTCTGCTTCTGTATAATTACATGATTGTAACTTTTATTTACAGTAGTCCTTACGCATCCTTAGCAAAACGTATAGCATCATCCTAATGATCACGACAGTTCAGGAACATACTTTGCGGTTCGGAGACGTTATAAATAGCACAACTGGCTATTGGGCTACTCGGTACATTACTTCAGATAAACTAGACACGGAACCGCCACCGCAACAAAAAAGTCAGAAGTGACAGAAGGGGCATTATAATACTTGCAATGCTGTGCAGCTCCTTATCTCTAGACTATCGGCAGCACTTCTGGACGCCGCGGGCCTTGGGAACAAAGGGCCGCCGCAGCCCAACACGGAGTCGACGGGCATTATTGTAACGGTGCGGACGTCGTCCACCGAAACGTGCGTCGCCAAATCAAACGGCCCTCCGCCTGTTCTGCTGGAATAAGCGTGTGCATAGCTAGAACGTCAACACCACCCGAGTGAAACGCAAGTTTACCTGATTGCGCTGTGATTCCGCACTTCGGGCTCGCGCTGCCGCCACCTTACTTCGATGCTGGGGCCCAGGCGGTAAAGGCGCTCTGTCATCATCTGTCACGGCTCCCGTCGCACCTCCGGAAGTATGTCGCAAACAACTCTCCCCCTACGGGGACGATCGGTAAAAAAAATCCAACATCGCGGCCCACTGTTCGCCGATCTGCCGACATAACCACAGAACACCTACACAAAATAACCAGAGAAATAATAAGTCGGCAGTGTCGACGCTGGCTTGGCTGGCTCGCTTATTGGCTAGAAAAGTTACTATGGCTTTGTCGCTCATCTCCAAAAATGGCGCTAAATTGCAGGCAATATCGTCTGCTTCACGACTTTAAAACTAAAGGCCTAACTTTCCTTTTTTTTTGCTGCATTTACAATTAGAGAAACAAAATGTTATCTATTTGCGCGTTTCTATGTATTTTATGTCCCCTTCACGGCACGTTTCGCAAGCATTTCATGCGTTTGCGTCATCATTGTGTACATGTCACGCCTACGTCAAATTTGACAGAAAATGACGGAAGTCCAGGATAGAACCACACGTCAGCGCTTGGACCCCAGACGCCATACGCCGCGCCAGGCCGCGCCGCGCAGCGAGAAGCAGCCGACCGGAACTATTAGTTGCCAGCAGCAGCCGTCAAAACCGCCAAGTTACGCAGACAGAAAACCACACAACATTGAATCGAGGTGACGTAATGCACCAGGCCGGGCACCTCGAACAGCGCTGCCCTCTCCTCCAGAATGAAGCGAGTTGAGAGGGAATGCGTCAGGCAAACGTAGCGATCGCTATATTTCCGGCCCTACTTTACGTTTTCAAAAAATTCTTTCGGCTAGATATCCCTGGGAACGGTCCGACTCGTTCCAGGGTGTTTTTCACGCCAAGCGCAAGGGATGGGTTATGACCCCTTTAACAGTATTGACCCGTTTGGCATTTTGAGCCTTTTGTGAACGCTCGAGTGGATTTAGAAGACTGTTTGATACTAATCTGTACGCGCAGAAGAAAAAAAAAACAAGCACTATATTTCGTCGACCAACAAGATGCTCACAGCTAAGCGAAGATGCGGGAAATGCAGCACCAAAAGCACTGCCATCGAGAACAATTTGGCTGTGCAAGCGTCAATGTGCCACTGTGCCCTCGGAAGAGAACAAAAAAAAACCTTTTTCCGACTGGCGCAATACATAATTTTAAAAGGGAAAAGCGCAAAGTTGCCTATACATCGCAAAGGACCATATGTGAAATATGTACCTTGTAGAGACCCTTCTGGCACTGCTGACCACCTCGTGCAAACTTTGTAACAAGCAGCAATATTCACATAACTTTAAAAGGGAAAAGCGCAAAGTTGCCTATACATCGCAAAGGACCATATGTGAAATATGTACCTTGTAGAGACCCTTCTGGCACTGCTGACCACCTCGTGCACTTTGTAACAAGCAGCAATATTTTTTTCTGGTGTCCAATATCTGTTTGTAACCTTTTCTCACAACTCTTGCATAAAACAATTAATATTTAAAACAACGACAATTGGCGTGCCTCAATGGGTTAATGTAAACACTACGCATATTAAGTTTGTTGTCCGCTCCTAAAATATTACTTTCCGCTTACCGGTCATGTCGAAATAATTCCAAAATTTGCCAGAAGAATGGTTTATTCGACAGCACAGAAGAACAATCAGCAATAAGTGAATTGAGTTATGAGCAGTGTTAAAAAGGCATAGCCGCACACCTAGTTGTAAAACTCAAAGTTGAAAGTTAACAAGAAGTGCATATACTTCACGAGTGAGCACATTTAGGGTAGATGTACGCCGAAGTGGGTGAGTTTCTTGCTAAGGCAACGAGGGTGCGTCCTTGCGGAAAGTGTCCACGTCAAACAACGCTTCGGCACGGCAGCTGACGCGACGCTCCCACCACTCTCGGTAGTCAAGTGCAGGCGGAGACGTCCGCTTGGGCTGCTCCTGCATAGCCAGGCACAACGGGCACAGCTCGTTCTCCAGTGTGGTAACCCGGAACTTGTGTTTCCAATCGAAGTAGGCCTCGTATTTTCCGGGATCCGTAAGCAGTGCATGCAGGAGCTCGGGAAAACGCCCCGGCTTGTCTCTTGTGGTGACCACGGATTTGGGCGGGAAACTTAGCTTGAAGTTGGGCGACGCAAGCACGACCGGCACGATGTCGTGCTTGAACGCTTCGTAGACGAGGTTGTCGACACTTTCAAAGCAGGCTGGCGTCGATGCCACCACGATGAACTTGAATTTCTTGGCGATTTGCGCGACGCAGTCGGTCGGCGACTTGCACTGACTGGCCCCACAGTCGGGCAGTACCTGCAGGTCGGTTTGTGTCATGCCGTCGAGCTCATGCAGATCACCGAGGTCGTCCACAAGATCGTTATTACGACGTCTTCTTTCTTGCTCCTCCTTGAATTTTTCTAGTTCGCAATTTGAAGCGATCCAGACGGCGTCCCGTCTTCTTGACAAAGCTGACCGCGGACTCTGAATAAAGATAGATGATAGCATATCAGCAGTTGACGGGAATTCAGGGACGAAACTCTTGTGGGCGATATGAACGGCGGCGTCCTCACGATGGGCCATGGTCCAGTTAAAGATTTGCGACAACTGAATGGGCAGTGATGAGGGCGTTCCCGTCCCCTCGACGTGCGAAGTGGCTTCTTCAAGATAGTCATCCACAGGAGCCGGTGCTGCCGGGTGAGTGCGCGCCCAGAACACCCACAATTGGTTCGAGGCACGCTTTCTGGGAAGGTCGCTCACGTTCACGATGTCAGCATGAAAAACAATGGCGTCACTTTCCATGAGGAGGCTCCGGTCGTGAGTCACAAAACATGGCAGCTGGGAGGAGCGGCGGCTGTCGTCGTGACCATCGTTGATGTTGCACGTGATGTTTTCTGCGGGCTTTTCGATGCGAGAAACATGGGAATTCCCGGAATATGAACCGGTCCAAATAAGGATGCGGGGGATCCGCGTGTCACCGTAGTACCGATCCCGCCATTCGTTCCATGGTGACATTTCCATTATTGGTGGTGGCAATGAAGACGGTGGCGCAAGGAAATAGGAGTAGGTATAAAAACCCGCCGGGACAGCTGACGCTGCTAAAGCCGCCAGGAAAACCCAAATGAAACACAGGCGTTGGTATCCAGGCAATGGCTGAGGCTCGGGGACATCATCCTGGTTCGCTGCGTCAGCCATGGGGAAACTACAAAGAGTACAATTTTAACAAAACTTCAGTTAAAGCAGCTTGAAAGTGTGGATAATTTTTGGTAAAAAAGACTAAGTTCGATTAACCCCGCCTGACAACGGAATAACGAAAGAATAACGGCAGACCAAAATAAAACAGGCACGGCGTGGACAGCATATTGCGAAAAGCGCTTCGCGGGCGACGGTAGAAACAAAGTAATTGCAATATAAGTGCGGTTATGGGGACATACAAACCTAACGACATTGGAGTTGAAGCTAAACGCCCACTTTACCCACGCACAACAATATGGTCCCTGAAAGCGCGAAGCGTCACTGGCAGAAATAACGCGAGGTAAGAGATGAAATTGCGACGGTTCTGAATGAGAACGTAATATTATGCAAAGACAGTTCAAAGAGCGAAATTATCCACCATACCGTGAGAAACGCCGTAGGCAGCGAAGTCGATGAGCAGAAACCTTGATGTCGGGCGGCGTTTACTATGCTTTCTTGCACTACTGCAGTACTTGTGCGCAGCTGTGAATGCGAGCTTCTGCGAGACTGTGTGGAGCGACCATGGGCCACCTGCGCGTTTGAGGGCTATCACAGAACGTTTAAAAAGCCACGCACTGATGCCGGCGCCAGCTGTCGTTGTGAACAGCCAGCTCGGTCCACCGACGCATTTACAGCGTTGGTGACGTGATCGTTTGCTAATCATTATCGCTTTCAGTTTGGCTTGATGCTTCAATACGTCAGAAGCAGATGGATTTGAGGGTATGACCGTGTTCCCTGCACTTCATACGGCACTCGGCTTTGTCTTTTGTACGAAATAATAAAAAAAACAGAGTTTCGACTGCATTGAAGAATGAATGCTATAGTGCACGTGTGGGTGTTTTTATCGAGATATCAAATATGCCCGTGGTACACTGAAGCAGCAACATACCGAAAATAGCTGTAAAGTTTTCATGACTGCTCTATTCAATATATATATATATATATATATATATATATATATATATATATATATATATATCTATCTATATATATATATATATATATATATATATATATATATATATTCAAAGGCATTAATGTAGCGGGAATCCTAGGTACCGCTGAAAACCGGGTACGCGCTTCAATGCGAACATTTTGGGCGGTCCATGGTCTGAACGTTAGGCATAGCAGGAATCAGGGGCGTAGCCAAAGGGGGTTGGGGGAGTTCAAGCCCCCCCCCCCCCCTCCCCCGCGAAATTTCTCAATTTTTAATGTGTATATATACACGCACACATAAAAATGCACGCATGAACATACATAAAGTATGGTTGAACCCCCCCCCCCCCAAAAAAAAAAAAAAAATTTACTCGCTACGCCCCAGGTACGAATCGCTTCTCGTAAGTCTATCCGCTTCTCTGCTCACACACACACACACACACACACACACACACACACACACACACACACACACACACACACACACACACACACACACACAAACACACACACACACATACACACACACACGCGCGGTGATCAAGGTAAATTCGACGGGTTTTTTAATTAGGCGATTAGATGTACGTGAAGACCACCTTTGGAGTAAGGTTTTACGCCGAGCAGGACACAAGATAATTTTGATGTTTGTGGCTTAATTAACTAACATCGAGTTATTATCTCTTTGTGGCTGCACTAAGCAAGCATGTTCGTATTGCAAAGTTAGACGAAATCTTGTTTCTACAGCTTCATTTGGCAAAATTCTTCTAACGCATCCGTGCTCCGGCATATGGAACTGTGAAGCTCAGTTGCCCTTCACAAGATTACACATTCAAGACAGCGAGGACCGGTGCAAAGATTCTCCCTTTTGTGACGTGCCTGCTCTGTATTTAGTTTGACAACGGAATGAAAGCATAGACAAAACCAATAACTGCCCCCCCCCTCCCCCCTCTCTCTCTCGGCTTGCGCAATCAAGGAACAACAGCGGGTTTGATCTGCGCAGTTCACTTTATCGCGTTGCAGCTGATCGTGGAAGATGATTTTACGCCACGTTTTCTGTACGATTTGAGGTCGCACTGGTACATTAACTTTTCATTCTGCTGGCTCCATTGCCGAAGAGTGCTCCTGCAATAGCGCTACCCGTCTATCGACAATCAAGCAAAACGTTGGAAACCACTGTGCTGCCATGGCTGCTTCCACGGACACAAGGTAGGCGACAGAAAAAGAAAATTGACATGGTACTTGCAATGATAAGGACAAATGCCCTGTTAGCGAACGGCTGTACGCGGCTCGACAACCACATCGTCCATTTCCATTTAGGGCAGCGTTCGTGACCACGTTTCGGCGATTTTCTACAACGGGCTCTATCCACCATCAGCAATAGAAGGGAGGTACAATGTTAAATCAAAACTTCGAAACTGAAGATTACCAACGAGTGAGGACGCAGCTTCGGAACAGTCGCAAGAGTTAAAAAAATTGGCAGTTAGCACACCTTTTGCGAATCGGTTTCATGCGAAGCAGTCGAAGAGCAGTTCTATGCAGCATATTTTGGTTTTGAGCCACGCGTTACGGGGTAGATCGATGTGTTTTTGTAAGTGTAGTCGTTGTGTGCACATCGTGGGCTTACCAGACAGGTCAACAACAGTGGCGTTTAACGGGTAACTTAAGGTCTGACGTAACATCGCCAGTAACGTTACAGCAGTCACGTATACCCAGGATTTTTTTTTCGCGGGGGGGGGGGGGGGGCAAGGCCTAATTGTTCGAAAGACGGTCTTTCCATGGCAAAAAGAACAAACAGTTTCCAGGCAATATAGAAGGCAGGACGAATTTCGGGAGGGGGGGGGGCTGCCACCACTCCTTGCCTACGTGCCTGCGTTACAGCACACTCAGCACAGACGTCAGTTTCGTCAAAACGAAGTGCACAATACGATGCGATTATGTGAATATCATACTGACTTACGTTAGCGTATTCCTCCGGTGTCGAGCAACGCTTGAATAGAGCTTGCTGAACCATAGAAATAAAACGTAATGTTTATTACACTTCGGTAAAAGCGGAGCTAACACTTGAACCACAATTGCCGTTAACCCGGCATGACGCCTGTATCATAACAATATGTACGCATTGATTGTTGTTTTGTTGGAAAATTATATAGCCAGTACTGCAACCACAGCTGACGCTGCACCGACACTATACCTGCATAGGGTCTTTTTCCAAAGCACTTTCAACACGTGGCGTGGCTCGATGGCAGGATACCTGACTGCCACACAGAATTCTTAGGTAAGATTCCAGCTAGGATCCTTCATAATTCCTATTCTTTGCATTCTTCGGGTCAACGCTGCCGATGTCGGTTTTTCTTTACGCTCTGGCATTTAAATTTCCAATGTAATGTTCTCACCGTTTCAGGGAAGATATAAACTGTCAATCGCCAGTGGCGCATACCCGCTTACCGTGGCCCGTAGTATACAGGTATGTGCCACACGTGTCTGGAGGGAAAGGCTTTGACGACGTACGCGACAGGATTTTCATGTTATTTATGTCATGACCAGACAGTGATATTCGTCAAATTCTCCTACCCTCCCATGCCATTTTTTGTCTACACCATGTTAAAGAGACGATCACGATAGGACCCAGACGTTGGCGGCTAGATAGATAGATACGTAGATAGAAACGCTCAAAGTGCCTTGGGTTCGCTAAGGAATGCTTCGCGTTTAAAAGCATGTGTTTCATCCATACTACGCTTGCCTTCACCAGAACACAGAATGAGATAGTAATCTCATTCTGTGCCAGACTTCGAAGGGCGGCTGAACTTTTGCAATTGAGGCCTCATCAAGATTGATGAAGACACTGACTTCCTACAACGAGTAATATGGACGGCAGAGGCTTTGTTTTGCCGGAATGCAACCGTGAACGTTCACAATGCCCATCATTCGTCTCAAGCACCATGTGCGCTGGTGTGTGAATACAGTACGTGGTGTGGCATTCTCGGGGACAGGATGATTGGAGCCTATTTTTTTATGATGGCAACCTCGACTGTATGAAGTACACGCAAGAAATACTTAGTGTTGTCGCCGACAACTCTGCCTTTTATCTCGCACTGAAGAACCTGCGCAAAGTACGGTTCCAGCGTGAAGGAGACCCACCGGATTTCTCCACCTCTGCAAAGAGGTGACTGGGCACGCAGGAGCGACGTTCTCGCCACCAAGATCATCTGACCTTTCTCCACTCGACATTTCTCTTTGGGGCTACGTGAAAGATCGAGTGTTTGCAAGAGATACAACTGACATTAAACGACATGAAGAACATGACAATATATGCGTGCGCAAAAATCAGAAGAGAAGTACTTATCACTGTTATGCCGCGTTCACACTGAGACATTCGGCGGCGACAGTGGCGCGGAAACCGCTACGGCGGCAGCGAGATCCGCCGGGACAGCGCTTTCGCACCGATAGGTACCGGGCCTGTTTTTGCGGTGGCTGCCGCCGGATTCCCTAACCGCGAACCAATCAGAGCGCGAATCGAAAATTCGAAAAACGGCGCCGCGCTTGTAATAATGCAGTCGTCGAAGGCCGTAGCGACAGCGAAATCCTCCGTAATCACTCCTTTGTTTTCGACAAGCGCCAAGTGAAGCAGAATGACTGTTGTCACGAGTAGCAATATGTATTTCTCGACCTACTCTTTCAAGTACCCCATGTCGGGACCTCACAAAACAGGTAGCATTAGCTTGGCGCGACCAAGCTTCTCGCGTTTTGCAAATCAGAACGAACCAACCACCACTGCTTGCGTAGTTTCTTCTTCGCGAATGCACGTTTGTGCTCCTCAGATATTGCCAGAAAATTGAATGCTAGAATTCACAGCAGTTCGACGACATTGCTCCTGTTTACGTGATTTGCCATAACGACATGCGGAGAGAGTGCACGGCGGCGGCCGCAACAACGCGCACCGCCGAAAGTCTCGAGATTTTCACCTTACCGGCGAGGCGTGTCAAACTTAAGTGACTATCGCGTTTGCGCTGGAAACATCGTACTATATATCTGCATCTTAACCTACCGTCTTAAAGCCAACAAAAATCATTACATATAGCGCGTCACAGAATTTTTTTCACGTTCCCACGCGCGGAAGCATGCTGTACACTCAATGTCGATGGAAATGTTATATGAAGTATACTAAAGCGCATCTCAAAACGACATCTTGCACCTTCAGCAGTGCAGACACAATGTGCGATCAGCAAACAATGGCCCTTGATAATTGTTTGCATCGATCGTTTTATGGGAGCTTGTACAGCAACGTGCATAACGGTGTCAACTGGTTAGCAACAGTGCAACGTGCATAACGGTGTCAACTGGGCATCTGCAACAGCCACGCGGAAGCCGGCTGCTGTTGGAAATTGCTGGCAGCACACTTCCGCAGATCTGCTAAAGCTGTATAATTAGTATCTACGAAAACAGTACCCTGACCGTTAGTCCGCGTCCACAGCTCCATGAATATTCCGCCCTCCAAGCGTCACTTCGAGCACGGAGCCTGGCGTCACCGCCACCAAAGATGCGCATGTTCGCTCGAACACAAAACTACAAGACAGGCAACTGACGCAACTAACGCCACACATTCCAAACGACCGAGGAGACAGAGAGGAGCCGGAGGCTCCGCGCCAGCACATCTCCGCCGGCGAGCCATGGCGCCACAGCGACCACGAACGGCAAAAACGCGATATCAATGGCCTATACGGCGGCGCCTTCATCACGGAAGCCAAACGAAACGCGCTTCACGAGAGTCCAGTGACTGCTTCAGAAATGCTAACTCTCTTTTAGATGCGAAGTATCTTAAGGCGGAGCTCAATCCGGTGGTGGTGGTGTGCGGCGTGACCACCCTTATACGCGACCCCGCATACAGACCTCACAAGGGCATAGGCTACGACCTGGAGGCAAATTCAAACAGATTCTTTTCCCAGCCCCCATCGGCTGTCAAAAATTTACCCGGAATCAATCCAACCGCACTGCCGACATCGCGGCTGCCTGAAGGCTACCCAAAATCACATTCTTTGGGAATGCGAGGGAAACCCGCCTCCAAAAGCAATACTGCCAGCTTCCTCCCTCGAGGCGTGGGAGTCACTCCTGTCATCAAATGACCAACGTATTCAGACAGAAGTTATCAACTGGGCCGAAAAGGTCGTGGCAAGCTACTTGCCACCACCATTCGAACCACCGGCAAGCTAAATTCAACGACCTCGCTGTGCCGTCAATAAAGTTGTTTCTCTCTCTCTCTTACTGCGCATGCGCATACCCTCTCCACACACCTCCTCTCCACTCACCCTCTCCCCTTCCCCCCTCCACACACCTCCTCTCCACATTCCCTCTCCCATACCCATCTCCACTCTCTCCCCTTCCCCTCTCTACTTTCCCTCTCCCCCCCTTTCCACTCTTCCTCTGAAACGCGGGCTAGAATGCCGAAATTCTCTCCTGCGCAACGCCGCGATGAGCTCGAGCACATGCGCGTCCCCTCCCCTTCTACCTCCTCTCCTACGCTGCCCCCCTCTCGCCCGCCTGTCGACCGCGTTCCCCGCTCGCCCTGTGAGAATTAACAGCCAGGCTAGATGGAAGATACGACGCGCGTAGCGTCCCTCTTCGCGTTCCACCACGCGAGGTCGGTAGCATGCCCAACGAACGCCAACGGAACGCGATTGTGCAAGTGCTCCGGCTTCGCATCGCCTATTGGTCCCCTTTAGCGGGAGATGGTGTAATTTTTTCTGTTTCTAAACCTTCTAAAAGCGGTCAAATGGATACCCGAAGAGAATCACGGTGCCGTGACCCTCTTGTGACTCTCTTTTTTTTTACTTAGAGTGTAGTATACAGTGTCTATAAGTATTCTCTGCTATAGTTCATAGTTTATTTCTTCACATGCTATTGTGCAAAAATCGAACTCTTAAGAGATTCCGGATTTAAGTACGCCATGCGCTATGTCATCACATATCCTGCCGCGCTAAAGTTTCTTGCACTGCTTATGTTAGCTGCAGGGGCGCACAAGATGTGCCTTGCGAATTGTAAAGGCTTCGATAGTCGTTGTTCTTAACGTCCACGACTGGAGGAAATGTACGATCTCTTTGTGGACATCAGCAGAATTAACATAGCTGTCGAGCTCATCCCTTCATTTCTCTCGTTATTGAACGTCGTGCCACTCTTAAATATAATCTTTGAGGGCTTCTCCATGCAGTTTCAGCAGTGTATGTTATGCACGGTTGGCATTGTGTACCATGCCTTTCTAACGATGTTGTACCGGTAGAAGGTGGTCAGTGGACTACGCGGGCAGAACTGGCAGGAGGTGGAAGAAGCGATTTCATCTATTTTCTGCGTTCCTTGCAGTTTGGTAATAAAGGCACCAAAAAGCTTCTCGACGCTTACTCATTGGATGCATATGGTTCGAGTTAAGGGGGCATCATCCGGCACGGAATTCGTAATTGTCTTTTTTTCAAGCCAGATATTTCCCCAGGCCTTGTGTAATGGACATATGCTATTCCTGCACATTGTAACCCTGTTGCGGAAGTATCATGTAGCTCTTGCACTATGGAGCGCCGGCGTGTCGAACGCGCGGCCCGCGGAAATCTCGCTCGCGGCCCGCATATGACTGTCCTCGTCCCTTTTTAAAATTTTTTTTATAAGTACAATCTTGAGCTACACAGGCATGTCATGGTCTAAAGCATTCTTTTTTTCGCAAGGCACCCCCTGCGCTCACCATGTGTTGATACATAACCGTCCAGATTTTAGTCGTTTTGTAGATAGGTACCGATATGTTGTTGGAATCCTGCCGTCAAATCCCCTTCGGAAATGGCCCATATATGGAGATATGGAAAACGTTTTCTTCCAAATGGCAAGGTTATAGCCTACTTTTCTACAACTTATCCCCGTCCCCTCGCTCCTACCTTCGTTACTGTCCTGGCCCTTGCAGGAGTAAATTTTCGTGAATGGGGCCCGTTAATGAGATGAGGACCCTATCGGAAAACCCAGTGGCGCTGTCCCATTGCCATACATGATTATTAGACCAGTGCAGCGCTGGGTACTGGGACGCTGCACGCTGGCGTGCTGCACACTGGAACACCCGCTACGGGCCGAAGTCGGGCTTTTAATTTGTTTTCAAAAATTGTGGACATGTACAGATCGTAGTTAGGAAACACGAGCACTGCGACAAAAAAAAAACCTTAAAAAAACGAGTGAGCAGCAGTCCAACCCACCACCTCGACACACCGTACATTCTGAGTGTGATACGTTACCGCTGCACCACAATCGGAAGGCGAAAGGTGGTCTCTTTTTTCTTCATGTTATAACTAATTCCGGCAGCCAGTATTTTCATTTTCTCGTTTAGAAACGCAGATTTGAGTCTCTTCGTGCTCGCGACAACCTAACAGAAGATAGTTCATTAAACATGCCAAGTTGGCTCCATAGTTAAAGGGACTGTCTACCGCTCGGAAAAAGTTTTTTGACTGTGGTGAAAATGAGAAGATCGTTCGTCACATCGGCGGCAACGAGCATGCTTTTGTCCCATAAAAAAATATATTTTTAATTTCATGTTGAAAATTGTGAAAGAATGACTGCTAGCGTCACCCAACGGCGATGTGGTTCAATCTACTGGTAGGACAACAAATCCTTGCATGTAAACTCATTTTGCTTAAAAACAAACATGTATAACTTAAAATTGTATTTTACGCACAGGCAGCTTTCGGTTGCGTCAAGGAGTAATTTTTGCTTTTCTTTTTTTTTCTCACGCATCCGAAAAGGCGCCCGGTGGTGCTGCTTGCGGCACCGTCTTCGATTTCGTCTGCTGCAACTCATGCGCTATGCCATGCGACCCTCCCCGCTGGTCGTACCGTGCCGCTGTATTGCTGTTAGGGTGTCTCACATGTGCTGCACTGTGAAGGCGTGCATTTATAGTCCCCTATTGATGAATCAACTTGGATAAGTGTTCTGTAATCGTATATTAACGCTTCATTTACCCGCTAGCGCGCTGAAAACGACTGTTACATTCATTACATTAGTGTTCAGCGAAATCAGCGAAAATATTGAAATCCTACAGAAATCACATGTGCTTTCGGTTTTATTTTTACCGGCACTGCAATCGTCATCGCGTCCACCAACCAGCGTTGTGGACATGTTTCACGCCAATGGAAGAAGACCGAACGCAGATCGAAACATTCTGTTTTAAAAATTTCTACTCACTCCCCAGAGAAACCACTGCAGGGTTGGACACTTCAGGCTGTATGATTTCGATTGCGGTACAAAACAGAAAAGCGATGAAGGACGGTAGACAGTCCCTTTACTTTGTTTGTTATATGCTGCCTAGTATCACAACGTCTATCTGGAACGTTTTGCCGCAAAATATATTAGCGTAACCTTAGATGCGTCGTGGCAATCGTACTGAATCGCTAAGCGGTTAGTCATATATGGGGAACCAGCGCTGGAGTTTTCGCGGACACGGAGTGCCGCCCTGCCGGGAATGGCCGCAAACACTTGGGCATACAAACAAATTAGACTGGCTGCTAACGTGAACCCTGCCGCCGTGCGCGGTATTCAAACGAGGAAAAAGGTGTCGAGACCGGCGGTATTGGAGTATTCACAAATGCCACAATCAAGAAGGTTTTTATTATCTCAAAATCCACAGCATAGTTTACTCCCTTCGGACTCACTTTCCACGAATGCACATGAATTGGCGCTCTCGAAAACATCACAAGTCTCTTATTTAAAGCTGGCTTTGAAAAAGTTAAAGCAAGCACATCACAACTAAGGTTCTGTAAGCATCGCGCCGTACATTGCACGTATGTCAATGTCACGTGCACTGTCACGTGACACTGTCACGTGCACAGCTCTAGACCGGTTACCGAACGATGGCTGCTAGAAAAACCATGTTGTCTACGCATGCTCTATTACTGATCACACACTGCATGTCAAACAGGGAACCAACACGAAGTCCATTACGACTAGGTTCCTCAAAGGCAATTTTAAGTATCAGCCTTAGACAACGGCCGACCGCAAGTTTGCAAACTGTGTGCAAACGACGGCGGGTCGGCGTCGTTAAAGTACGATCGCTGCAACGTGTTTGTATTTCCGCTAACACGACTAATCTCCACTTTACACCAGGCTTTCATGTGCAGGTTGTCTGGGACATTTATTTCACGCTTCATTGTTAGTTTCAAAAACGTTTTTTTTTTTTTTAACACTGCGACACGAGCATTTAGTGGGCACATAGTAGTTGAGAACACCATAAAGGAAAGCGTGTAGCGAAACAAGGTCCGTAACATAGTACGAGAGCTGTAACTACCGATTACGTAAATGTGATGTGCTCACTCAAAACAGCTGTCACTGAGCCGAATGTTACCTCAGTGCTGCCTGGGTAATTTTATTTCAAAGCGGGCGCATACCGAGCACACTGCATACGGGGTCGAGCTTCGCTAGCGCAATTTGAACACACTTACCTGTACGTTTACGTCGTACGATGCTTAGCACTTCGCCCAGCGGTCTCAATCACTCTCTCTGCGAAAAACAGCTTCTTCCACGTCATAGACATACTTCGCATTGGACAGCTTCCGCCCTTTTCGACAGCACACTCTCGCGAAGGTACCAGTCCGCACACACCACATAATGAAACCGTAGTAGAAAATCATCGGTGGCATCGTTGCTCGTTGCGTCACAGTACAGCGAAGTGTCTTGATCTTGGGTAGTTTTGTGCATGCCTAAGTGCCTACAATACGACGCACATCGAGCAAAAGCCGTGGTAGTGTCGAATGACGTTCAGCGTGCGTTTCAACACGCCGCGAGGTGTGCAAGGGCACGTCAAAACGTGCCGCCGTACACGTCGCGGCGGCTCTGTATTGCTAAATGTTTGTCAGCCAGCTCGCCAGGGCGGTGCATCGTGTAAATTTTAGGCACGCCACCTGGCCAGCGCTGGTTCCGCATACCTATGTGGAAAACAACGTGCATCTGAAGTACGCACAGAACACTTTTGTTTTCTTCACCCGTTTGTATATATTTTCTGACCTTGTTTTTTTTTTATGTCGTTCCGCGTACTTTACAGCCGCAGTAGTACACCCTAGCCAAATAGAACATTAGGCTTAGAGCTTGTACTCCGTGCGCCACGATCGCTGAGAAGAACGTGGATATTCAGTTACGAAGAATACAATAACCGTTCAAATGTACTGTCGACAGTAACTGACTCAAGCGAGGTCATATTTGCATCTTCGACTGCACAAACACGGCCGCTACATTAAAAAAAAAAAAAAACAGGTGCGGCCTGCTGCGTCGCGTCGCCGTCAGTGGGCCAGCGCGGGTCGGCTGAGCGGCAGCTGTTCTGGGTGAGGGCGCCACTAGCACGGTCCTCAAGGCAAACGCTGGTTCGTGTTACTATGTGGTCGCCTCAGGATTTATGCGTGTCCGTGTACATTTTCGTGTGCTTTCTTGTGTGTGACCGCGCGTGTGAGCAGCTTGCCTCATGCTTCCTGCGCCTAGCTGGGTACGGTTTTTTGGTGCGCGCGTGCGTGGCAGACGATTTTTTCTAGCGGTGTGATGGCGCGAAGCTGTTGCGTGCCGCTGTGCAACTCGAACGTGTGAAAACACGCTGCTGTGAAGTACCACGTATTCCCATGCGATCTACAGTGTCGGGAAGCGTAATATTCGTAACAGAGCACTTCTTTCTGTTACAAACGAGCGCTAAAAGAGGCGCACGCCGCCGCATAGTGACGACAGCATCAAGCCACTGCGCCGACAGTTAAAACCCCAACGGGTGCGCGCTATGAAAAAAATAAGAAGACGAGCATCAAAAGGCGCCCAGGGCGAGCCCCTACCCCCTCCACCGAAGACGCCGTCGCGGTCGCGACAGCCTAACACCCGCGCAAATCGGGAGAATTCAACAAATCAAAGTGGAACCGACCGATTACACAGACGAACCGGCGAGATGAATCCCTTTCGCCTAGCTGTCGCTGCGCTACGTGCTACGAGCTGAACAATCACTTGGAATGTTCGCGATACCCGAAAGGATCCAAACGAGAGACGACGGAGGGTAGGACGGTATGGTGAAGTCGGCGAAGAAGTTATGTTGTTCGTGTGAGTCGTGTGGTGCGGTCAGTCGATCTTGGATGATCTAGTGATGACACCGTGGGAGCACTGTTCAAAAGAGCGTCGCCGAATGACGGTGACGAGAGCTGGAGTTCGTTTGAGTGAAATATTGCAGAAACGTTCGAAGAATTGTGGGCTGCACACGTTTGGTGAATATTCAAAGCCTTTAAGTGTTCTTGGATATATTCTAATGGATGAGAGTGCATTTGTAGCACGGTAAGTTTGTTCCCATTCTTTTAAACACAATCTAAGTGATGTTGTGAGCTGTAATTGATACCTGCCGAGTGTTGATGTTTGCGTGATGCTTGTACTGCCTTGACTGAGAATATATTTTGTTTGTGTTGTCAACTCTTGGCTCTAACTCTTGCTTTGGACCACAACCGGCATTTGTTGGCGCACTAACAGGACCTACATTTAAATTTTGTGTGCTTTCGTGGTGCGTTTCGGTGGGCCGATAAGTTGGCCCTTGGAATGTGCCCGACGACTGCCTGCCCATTAAGGGGATCAGTGATTGAGTGACACTTTTTATTTCAGGTGAGTCAAACGGGCAGCATTCGTGTAGAGTATTGAGGCCCACTCTGCAAAACACTGGCACTCCAAGGGCAAACTGTTCACATATGTGGGGTAATCGGCAATTCTAATAACGACTTCAATATTCAACGTGTAATGTGCAGCTATAAAACGCGTTATCTACGGCCTGATTGGAGTAAGTGTCGGGCGTACAAACGCGGCTGTCGAAGCGCTTCTCCGTGAACAGCTGTACCAGTGTGGTGGCGCCAGTGCGGGCGCAAGGAGAACTAGGCCCCGGACGCCGTTTCGGCGTCACGCAGCAGGCCGCACCTGTTTTTTTTCTTTTTATGTAGCGGCCGTGGCACAAATCACAAGCTAAAAATGCCGACATTGAGCGTTACAGCGGCTAACTGCTGCCGGTGACGTGCGGCTTTCGATACGAGCACCTATGGAAGGACTGACTGTTAGAGTCGGTTGATGTTGATTATCAAAGTAATACTAACGTCATATTTTGTTGCGAATGATAACTTCTTTTGATGCAGTTATATGAACTATTCACAACACTCGATCACACAGTTCAGTGAAACCGCACGCGCGCTCGCTCGACAGACGAATATGTTTCGCGTATGCGTACGTCCATTGCCTAACTAAAACTAAAGCTATACTTGTGTACGGCACAGAATAGAATATTTGTAAATATTCGATAATTTTTTCTTTCGAAATCTCGCGATTCATTATCAAACCTTATACGGAGTCCACCCAGCGCGCCTAGATTTTTTACGAAGTGCCGCCAGTGTTCCCAATGCGCGGGCAGACACTGTACAGCGTGGCCAGTGCCCCCCAGGGAGCTGTAAGACACTAGGTCACACTGTACAGTATTCCCTGTGCCTTTCAGCGCACTGGGCGGCACTGGTCATGCTGTATAGTCCGTCCCAGTGCCTCCCAACGCTCTGTAGTACACTGATACACACTGTACAGCGTTTCCAGTGCCACCCAGTGCGCTGAAAGGCACTGGGAGGCACTGGAAACACTGTTTTTTTTTTCCGATAGGCGAGAGCTTAAGACCCCTGACACAGCAGAACAAGATGAAAGCTCAGACGATAACAATGTGGGCACAGAAAGCAGGCTGTGCATGTCCATCTCGCGTCGCGTGACGACTGCCAGCCATGACGGCGCCACGGAAAAATGATGTCTTTATAGGGATTCTATGTAACGAGACTCCGCGCAGTTTGTTCGTTTAAGTGGAGGGCTGGCATTTTGAAGCACGTCTCCCCACTTTTGAGCTGTATGATCGCTCTTGTGATGATAAGTTATAGGCATAAATTTATTATGTTACATTTATTACTGCGATTACAGAACTACATTGGGGATATAAAATAATAACATATTCGAATAAAGCACAAAATAGCCACATGGCAAATATATAGACGCCTAGTCTATTTAACTTCTAGCTCGCTAGTTTCATATACATCAAGTACCCCGTATGCAAGCTAAAGAAACTCAGTACTTGTCCCTCATAAAAGTTCTCCAAATAGCTTGCCCCACATAAAAAATTGTTTTATTTTTCGCGATAAAAATTGGGACATACACGTATGTAGAACAAACTTAGGGAGACTAAAGAGAACAATGATTTTTCTGTGATCAGTAAATTACTCTTTTACAATACCAAAATCACCACACTTTTTTGGTAAGTGAGACAACCCGCGCAAAGAAAATGCGGGTGGCGACGCCACCTTGAAATTCGCGCAGCAAACGCCGTGACGTCATGGATTCTGCCGGTGTCTACTGGGGCATACTCCACTCCTAATCTGTAAAGATGAAGTACATTGACCTCTGAGAAGGCCATAGACTTGACATACCAAGTTTCAGAAAATTTCGTTCAGCCAATGTCCCCAAAACTCGACAGATACAGTTGAAACTCGTGACGACACCGGCGAATATGTCGCCGCGAAGTCTACAAATCGAACTTTCACGTTCATTTTCTCTTCTATTAATAAACTTATGATCGTGAAATGAATGACACGCGAAGACTAAGGGTACACTTTATGAGTCTAAACCGATTAAGTGTTTCACTGTAGTGTCCATTTAGGAACTGAGCAAAGTCCAAGCCCGGCCCGACCCGAGCCCACAACCTAAAACCCGGGCCCGACCCTAAGCCCGGAGCTCCAGACTCGAGCCCGGCCCGGCCCCACAGTGAAAACTTCTCTACCCGGCCCGGTCGGTCATGAGGTTTTCGGTTAGGCCCGAGCCCCTGCAGTGCTCTAAGTGACATCGTTACCCGACGCGGCTGGCCAGTGGCTTTTGGTTACTATAAATTGTGCACACGAAGATTCTTCGTAATGTGAACGGGTAGTACAGAAAACTTACAGCTATCCGTGTTGTAATTGTGTTGTAATTTGCTTTAGGTACTGCGAGGCATCGAGGTCGACACGACCCCACTCGCTGTGATTGCAGAACAGATAGCGGAACAGCAGAACGAATGGTCGCGCTGCACTAATGCAGCGAGATTAATACTATGGCGTCTATCGACGAGTATTTTCGCTAGAAAGCAAGGTCAAAGCTGCAAAGAATAAGGAAAATCTGAAATCCCAGCCGAAACATGAGTCAACAACGCCAACGCCACGCATACTGTTATCGCGTTATGGTTACCTTGATTGCATTTATACGTGCATGTAACGCAAAAAATGTCAGCAGTTAAATGCTGAAGATTTCCCGCGCGACAGGTGGTAAGCAACACCGTTAACATAAGTACGCTTGAACGTACGAGCAAGCCTACTTAATAGTGTAATTTATTAGTACATCGAAGTGCGCATGAAAATATTTTCGTGGCGCGCATAACGCACGGCGGTGCTGCAGTGAATTTCGTGTATTCACAATAAAGGAACATGTATCGTGACACATTTTTATCAGCCACGCAGCAATGCTTTGTTTGCGACAACAGAAGGCAAGAAACTTGTATGCTGATACAAGTTTCTTTTCTTCTATAACCTATAACCGTTATATTTTGGCAAGCGATATAACATTTGCTTTATTAAAAGTCTGCTGAATTCCAGCGAAAATATGGGCGAAAAAAATGCCGGGGGTACTGTGGAGCGTCAGACATGTGTGCTTTGCAAAATCTAAAATCAGGCTACTGCAAATGAGTTTTTTAAACGCACTGGTATTGGTTGTGCTTGGCAGCGCCGTAGGCAGCAATTAGTCTCGGGCGGAATTCAACGAACTTTTATGTATGTTAGTGCTTGAGTTTCTATGTGTGGGTGTACAGAGACATGCGAAATTGCAAATTTTTCCGGGTTGTTTCGACCCCCCCCCCCCACCCTCTACCGCCCTAGCAACGCAAATAGTACTTATTAGCAAATGACTCCGTGAAGCACCCACATGCCTTGTAAGTTGCTGCCTAAAAAATAAACATAAGCACTGCCCCAGAAGAGTCGAGTGCAGGTCATTCATCCGTGTAAGAGTCGTCCTGGTGGTTTCCGTTGTAGCCATTAGTACTTTCTCGCTGCTAATAATGTAAATACTGCGCATAGTAAGTTCGTTGACCGCTTTTAACATACTAGTTTTGGCCGATCAGTCATGTCGGAATAATAGCTACAATATTTCAGAATGGTTTATTCCACAGCACAGAAGAACGCTCAGCACGAAGTGAATGGACTTATGCGCACCGTTAAAAAGGCATAGTCGCACACTATCTGTTATAAAAGTCAAAGCTGAAAGTTAACAAGAAGTGCATATACTCCATGAGTGTTTAGTTTACGGTACATGCACGCCGAAGTGGGTGAGTTATCCCCCTAAGGCAAAGCGTGTGCCTCTTTGCGGAAAGTGCCCACGTCAAACAACGCTTCGGCGCGGCACCTGACGCGACGCTCCCACCACTCTCGGTAGTCAAGTGCAGGCGGAGACATCCGCTTGGGCTGCTCCTGCATAGCCAGGCACAACGGGAACAGCTCGTTCTCCAGTGTGGTAACCCAGAACTTTTGTTTCCAATGGAAGTAGGCCTCGTATTCTCCGGGATCCGTAAGCAGTGCATGCAGGAGCTCGGATGATGATTAGTGGGGTTTTGTGGCGCAAGGGCCATGGGTGGCCAAAGAGCGCCATGTCTATTATGTGGTGTTAGCGATGACCAATGATTACGATGACCGGGTGTATTGTGGCTGTATAGAGGCCTAAAATCACGTGCTTTGAAGAAGCGTAAAAGATGTGTATACAGTATAAAATTATGGCAGTGATAAGGGGTGTGATCTATGGGTGTGGGATAAATGACGAGTGATCATGGTATTTACAAGTTGGAGGCGGGATAATAGCACGAATGCTTCTTCAAGGCCTTTGCGCCCAAAGGCCGGGAGGCAGGTGCTTCTTTTGATAGTTACCGCAGCAGCAGCCTCAATCATGAGGCCGCGCTACGGAGCGCCTGGAAAAATAACGTTGAAGTTATGGACATCTTTTAGAAATTCGAAGAGAGACTGATATTTAAAAAGTGGTTCTCTGCCAATGAACATACCGGGATGAAGTGGGAACTGCAGGTATATTGATGAAAAATGCTTTTTTCTGAGAGCGTCCAGTTCCGTGCATTGCAGTAGGGTGTGGAGTACAGTTAGTGGATCGCCACAGTGATCACACAGAGGTGGATCGCCTCCGGACAAAAGATATGAATGTGTACCATGTGTGTGGCCTATCCTCAGTCTGCAAAGTGTCACTTCTGTGTAGCGTGACTTCGATACCGGCGGCCAATTACCCAGATGCGGTTTGACAACGTGTAGCTTATTTCTTATCTGCGTATCCCATGTGCTCTGCCAAAAGGCCCTGAGCTTTCTTTTGAGGAAGGGTTTTAAATCTAGTGGGGGAATAGCTACGAGTGTATTGGAACTGTTTTCTTGGGCGGATACTGCTAGGTGATCCGCCAACACGTTGCCTGGAATCTCGCGGTGCCCTGGCACCCAGCACACTACAACATGTTGTTCGAGTGTGTATATAGCGCATAAAAGAGAGTATAGCGAGACAAGGACAGGGTTTTTGTGTTTTTTCAGACTTTTTAAGGCTTTCACCACGCTTAGGGAATCCGTGTAAATAACTGCATTTTGTAGTTTTGATTGTTTTATGTGCTTAACAGCCGCAAGTATCGCGTAAGCTTCCGCTGTGAAGATACTTGAGTTTGGGTGCAGAATACCGGAATCAGAAAAGGATCGACCAACCGCTGCGTACGACACAGAAGTATTGGACTTTGAGGCGTCTGTAAAGAATTCTGGACAAGTGTACTTGCGCTGGAGTTCGAGGAAGTGTGTACGGATATGTGCAAGTGGCGCGTGCTTGGTAACTTCCATGAAAGAAACATCACAATCTATAAGCTGCCACTGCCACGGCGGGAGATGTGGAGTGGGAGCCATTAGAGAGTGTTCGAGAAGTGGCACACCCGTTTCTACAGCTAGGCCCCTCACGCGAAGCGAGTAGGGCTGTGTCATCGAAGGACGGTTGTCGAAAAGGGCAGAGCTGGACAAATCATTGATTGTGGAGTGTGAGGGGTGTTCCTTGTTGGCGTTCACCTTCAGAAAATATACAAATGATAAGTAGCATCTCTGTAGGTGGAGCGACCACTCGTTCGATTCGGCGTAGAGGCTTTCTACGGGGCTAGTTCGAAAGGCGCCCGTAGATAGTCGAATGCCTAGATGGTGGACAGGGTCAAGCATCTTTAGGGCGCTTGGCGTCGCAGATTGATAGATTATTGCCCCGTAGTCTAGGCGAGTGCGTATGAGGCTCTTATACAAGTTCAACAGACACTTCTTGTCACTACCCCACGTAGTGCATGACAACACTTTTAGAACATTCATTGTTTTTATGCATTTGTTTTTTAAATATTTAATGTGTGATACGAACGTAAGCTTACTATCCAGAATTAGGCCTAAGAATTTGTGCTCCGTCTTCACGGAGAGATGTTGACCATGCAGGTCAATATCTGGATCAGGATGAAGGCCTCTCTTTCGAGAGAACAGGACACAGGTGCTTTTTTGGGGATTAAGACTAAAACCATTCTCATCTGCCAATTTGGAGATCTTGTTCAGCCCTAGCTGGACCTGCCGCTCACACATGGAAAGGTTGCACGATTTAAAACCGACCTGGACATCGTCGACATATGTGCAGTAAAACATATTTCGTGGAATGCAAAGACGCAAGGAATTCATTTTGATTATAAAGAGTGTACAGCTAAGTACACCACCCTGTGGCACTCCGGTTTCTTGAAGGAATGGTCTTGATGGAACATTTCCTACTCGGACACGGAACGTACGATCCGACAAGTAGCTCTCTATTATATCTAGCATTCTACCACGTACACCAAGGTGGGACAGGTCTCTTAGTATTCCGAAGCGCCATGTCGTGTCGTAAGCCTTTTCCATATCGAGGAACACAGAAAGAAAGAACTGCTTGTGGGCGAATGCGTCACGGATTTGTGCTTCGATACGTAATAGGTGGTCGGTGGTGGATCTACCCTCGCGAAATCCGCACTGGTACGGGTCAAGTAGATTGTTTGTTTCCAGGAAATACATAAGTCGGCGGTTTATCATCTTTTCGAAAAGTTTACACAGGCAGCTTGTAAGTGCGATGGGCCTGTAACTCGCAACGGAGGATGGATCCTTGCCCTGTTTAAGAATGGGGACGACGACCGCCTCTTTCCAAGACGAGGGGATCTCGCCGGAAAACCAGATGGCATTGTACAAGGACAGTAATGTTTTTTGCGTTTCGGCAGGTAGGTTTTTCAGCATGTCATATGCCACACGGTCGGAGCCTGGGGCTGAATTACTGCAGCAGTTTAGCGATGCCTGCAGCTCAGCTAAGGAGAAAGCTCTGTTATACGCATCGTGTTTTGTGGTTTTGCGCTCTAATTTCTGTTTTTCTATTGTTGTCCTGTAGCGTTGGAAAGCCTCGGAATAGTGCGACGAGCTGGACACATGTTCAAAGTGTGCTCCCAGGAAGTTCGCCTGGTCTTCCAGGGTGTCGCCTTCTGTGTTTACTAATGGGGGTGAATACGCTTCTCGCCCTCTTACTTTATTAAACCTGTTCCAGACTTTTCCTTCGTCCGTATACGAGTTTATACTAGACAAAAACCTCTGCCAACTCTCTTTTCGCGCCTGTCGGCGTGTCCTCCTGCCTTGGGATTTTATATGTTTAAAATTCTCTAAATAAATTCTCTGCTGTCGGGGAGTCCCTAAGCATCCTCCACGCCTTGTTTTGCTTGTTGCGTGCTTTCTTACATTCGTCGTTCCACCACGGAACACGCCGTTTGGGAGATGTGCTGCTCGTTTCGGGAATGCATTTCGAGGCAGCATAAATTATAAGAGCTGTAAAATACTGTACAGCATCATCTATGGTTAGTGCGGACATCTCAGCCCATGTCACGTGAGTAAGATTTCGGTACTCTTCCCAATTGGCTGAGTCGAGCTTCCATCGAGGAACTTGCGGCGGAAGTTGGTTTTGTTTCGGCATACTTAGGATTATCGGGAAGTGGTCACTCCCATACGGGTTTTTAAAAACACTCCATTTAAAATACGGTAAAAGCGTCGGTGATGAAATACTAAGGTCTATGGCAGAATATGATTTGTTCGCGAGGTTAAAATATGTTGGCTCCTTTATGTTCAGTAGACATGCTCCTGAAGAATACAGAAGTTGCTCAATAAGACGACCTCGCGCATCGCAGCGAGAATCGCCCCACAGGCTACTGTGTGCGTTGTAGTCTCCAAGAACCAAAAATGGTTCCGGGAGTTCCCCTATTAATGATTCTAATTCGCGTTTCTGAAGGTGATAATGTGGTGGTATGTACAGGTAACAGATGGTAATGAGCTTTTCACAAATTACGGCTCGGATGGCAACTGCCTCAAGGGCCGTTTGGAGCTTGAGATGTTGACATGCCACACTTTTGTCAGCTATTATGGCTACACCACCAGAAGATGCAACAGCATCCTCGCGATCTTTTCGGAAAATTAAGCGTTGTCGGAGGAAGTTTGTATGCCTAGATGTTAAGTGTGTTTCTTGGACACACAGCACCTTTGGATTAAATTCGTTTAGAAGTTCTTGGATGTCGTCTAGGTTACGCAGTAATCCTCTGACATTCCACTGCATGATTTTCTACATGTTGAAAAAAAAATTGTGCTGTGTGTCTCAAGAGTGGTAGATTAAGGCTTACTTAACAGGGCCCTTGCCAGGCCCTGTAATTGGTGTTCTGTCTTTCTTGGAGCGGTCGAGCGAAGCTCGCCGCTCCTTCGGCGCTGTCTGCGCCGTTTGACTTGGACTGGTGTCCATAGCCTCTTGCGGGGCATTGGACGCCCGTTCCAAAGACTGATGTCTACTTCGCGTAGACTTCGTCTGGGGCGACGAAGTCTTGGACCCCACCGCGCCGGAGGTCGACGTGCCCTCCTTAGCCTCTACGGTGCTAGAGCTTGTAGTGGCCACCGGTGTGATCAGGTTTGGTGTGGTCGTATTCGGAGTGGGCAGGGCAGCCTTGGCTACTCCCACCGTGGGAGCGGGTGGCGCTTGCCTCGGCACGCTGCGCGTGGTCCGGGCAACCGCGATAGGCCGTTGTGGTGCCGCCCCCTGTCGCACCACTTCGGCAAAAGACGTTTTGAAAGCGAAGGACGGTGAAAGACGTTGTCGCGCTTCACGGAACGTTATGTTCTCTTTGACTTTTAGCGTTATTATTTCTTTTTCTTTTCTCCAAGTTGGACAGGCTCTGGAGTACGCAGGGTGGTCTCCATCGCAGTTCGCGCAGTGTGTCTCATCGTGAGTGCATTCTTCGGCAGAATGGCCCGTTGTTCCGCATTTAGGACAAGTAAGCTGCCCTCGGCAGCTCTCTGACGCATGGCCGAACCGTTGGCATTTAAAGCAACGTCGCGGGTTTGGAATGTATGGTCTAACATGAAGTTTCACATAGCCGGTTTCTAGAGTCTCAGGTAGGGTAGTAGAATTAAAAGTGAGTATTAAATGTTTCGTCGGGATTTCGTTGTTGTTTCGCCTGATTGTGATGCGCTGGACATTTACTACATCTTGATCTTTCCATCCATCTAAGAGTTCTGCTTCAGTGAGTTCTACAAGGTCTTCGTCGGACACTACGCCCTTCACAGTGTTCATTGTGCGATGTGCTGTCACAGAGATCGGAAAACTGCCAAAAGCCACAAGGTGTCCTAGTTTATCGTACTGTTCTTTGTCGCGGACTTCAAGAAGAAGATCTCCGTTTCCCATCTTCGTAGCTTTATAGCCTGGGCCAATTGCATCCGTCAGCGACTTTGAGACAAGAAAAGGTGACATAGTTCGGACTGTTTTGGTTTCATGATTACTGTGCACAACGTGGAACTTGGGAAAAGCCTGCTTCTGTTTAGCGAAAAGTGATGTATCTTCGGTGCGCCACCTTTTGAGGGAGCGATCAGGATGTGAGGGCAGAGCGTTTGCCATGAGGGACTAGTAAAGTTCGGCGGCGATGGTGGCCACCCACCACCGAGCCCAACAAGGGGACGCTACAAGGTTGAATAACACTTGGAGACGTCAGCCATGCATCGCCGCTATAACCAAATATACCTATCCGAGGTTGGATAACTACACAAGGTTAACCCTCGCCGCCTGGAAAATTGGGAAGTAAACGGAAGAGAGAAGATGACAGGATAGATTTAAAGTAAGAGCGAAAGACGAAGATGTAGGAAGAGAGACATAGGAAGAGGCGACTGCCGAATTCCCCTGGGTGGGTCAGCCCAGGGGTGCCGTCTACGTGAAGCCGGGGCCAAAGGGGTGTGTTGCCTCTGCCGGGGGGCCTTAAAGGTCCAATCACCCGGCGTCGGCTCAACCCCCAGGATCCCCTTTTCCCCGGACACGGCAATGCCACGCACGGCTAGGCGTGGGAGGGGGTCGAAACCCCCCCGTTAGCTCGGGTCCGTGGTGTCGCTACACACCAAACGCCTGCTCGCGCAGACGCCCCTGCGGGGTGCAGGAGCTCGGAAAAATGTCCCGGCTTGTCTCTTGTGGTGACCACGGATTTGGGCGGGAAACTTAGCTTGAAGTTGGGCGGCGCAAGCACGACCGGAACGATGTCGTGCTTGAACGCTTCGTAGACGAGATCGCCGACACTTTCAAAGCAGGCTGGCGTCGATGCCACCACGATGAACTTGAATTTCTTGGCGATTTGCGCGACGCAGTCGGTTGGCGACTTGCACTGACTGGCCCCACAGTCGGGTAGTACCTGCAGGTCGGTTTGTTTCATGTCATCGAGGTCATGCAAATCACCGAGGACGTCCACAAGGACTTTATCACGGCGACTCCTTTCTCGCTCCTTCTTGAATTTTTCTAGTTCGCAAGTTGAAGCAATCCAGGCGGCGTCCCGCCTTTTTACCATAGCTAACGGCGGACTCTGGATGAAGGTAGACGATAGCATATCAGCAGTTGACGGAAATCCAGGGACGAAACTCTTGTGGGCGATACGAACGACGGCGTCCTCACGATGGGCCATGGTCCAGTTAAAGAACTGCCACAACTGGAGGGGCAATGATGAGGGCTTTCCCGTGCCCTCGACGTGCGAAATGGCTTCTTCAAGATCGCCATCCACAGGAGTCGGGATCGCCGGGTGAGTGCGTGCCCAGAACACCCACAATTGGTTCGATGCACGCTTTCTGGGAAGGTCGCTCACGTTCACGAGGTCGACATGAAAAACAATGGCGTCACTTTCCATGAGGAGGCTCCGGTCGTGAGTCACAGAGCATGGCAGCAGGGAGGAGTTGCCGCCGTCGTAGTGACCATCGGTGAAGTTGCACGCGGCGTTTTTTGCGGCCTTTTCGACGCGATAAACACTGGAATTCCCGGAAGGTGAACCGGTCCAAATCAGGATGCGGGGGATCTGTGCGTCACCGTAGTATCGATACTGCCATTCGATCCATGATGTCATTTCAAGTATTGGTGGGGGCGATAAAGACGGTGGTGAAGAGAAACAGGAGTAGGCAGATGAACCCGCTTGAACAGCTAATACTGCTAAGCCCACCAGGAAAGCCCCAGTGATACACCGGCGTTGGTATTCAGGCAATGGCTGGGGCTCGGGGACATCATCCTGGTTCGCTGCGTCAGCCATGGCGAAACTGCAAAGAGTACATTTTCAAATTTGCGTTAAAGCAGTTTCAAAGCGTTGAGAATCTTTGGTAAAAAAAAACTAAGTTCGATTCACCACGGCTGACAGTTGAATAATGAAAGAATAACCCGAAACGCAGTGGACAGTGGGTATCTTTGATTTTCGGACTTCTCGCAGTTCACTGGCAGCCAGAGCTAGCCAGAGGGTCAGCCAGCTAGTTCAGGTCGGGACAGGAAACAACGTCGCGGTCACGTGTGTGGAAATCCCGAGACAACCCGACGCTGTCGGAAGATTGCAACATCGAACGCTGGGACAGTCTGCATAAATGTAAACAAACGCTACCGCCGTTGCAGCAAAAGAAATTTTGCGCCGCATGCGCGTTTGTTTTTTCTGCACTGCTTTCTTGGAAAGATGTGGCTAGGTTTGCTGAAGTGATATTCTCGAGCATACGCATTCGGGATACGATAACACACGTTTGCAATAATCTCGCGCAACCCGCCTCGTCCGCGAACAAAACAGCCAGCTGGAGCACGGCGCCTCCAGCACCATGCATGGTGAGCTGCCGTGCTGCCGCTAACGGCTTAACCAGCTCTCGTCTGCTTAGTACATGTAACAGTCGCTGCACAACACGATCCGAAATCTCGCGAAAGTGATCGTGTCCCCAAAAAAGAGCTCGAGGATATACCTGCTCGGCTATCGGGTTCTACGTCGCACACACGCGTTGACCAGCTTGCGTTTTGTCTTAGCTTGAGACATGTGGCGGTATCGGTACCGCGAGTTCATGTTATATTTGAAATAAACCTCTGTGTGACGTAGTCTTCAACTCGTTTCGGCAGATGTTGCCTGGGCCTCTTTTCCAGTCCTAAATGGCACTTCGAAAAATCTCATGTAGCTCAGCTTTTATTTAAGCTACTAGGTGATGACAGTGCATACTGCATGGAATCATTACGAAGAGATGGAAAAAGGCAAAGCCAACGATGAAATAAGCAACGAAAGTATGTACACATTTTTGAATTCATCTCCGTTTTTTCACATGGACGCGTCGTAGCTTAACATAATACCACACCACATATATTGGCCCGTAGATCGAAGTACGCTCGCACGCCGTTTGCGACCAACGAGCATCACACAAGAAACAATGTCGCGATCGCTATTGTTCAATCAGTGCATTTCATCAACATCGAAGACCTGGTTGAAATAGCTAAGTTCTGAAGGGGTTCACGCACGCACACATACGACGGAGCCAAATAACTGATTCGATCGCAGTCGTCATCGCTAAGTGCACAGAAAGCACACAAGACACCACAATCGAATACTACTACGGGACAAAATAAACTCGAAGGGGGTCTCCAGGCGTGCGTAACGCGGGACATGTGCACGACGCAGTTAGAACGCGACAGTTCGCCGCGTCGTTCACGGAAGGCAACGTCACCCGACACAAGAAAAGCAAAAAAACATTAGCTTCAAATGCTCGCCGTCACTCGTAAGCGCACCATCTCGCACGGCGGAACGGGCTTCAAAAGAAAACGCCGAGCGTAATGACAAGCGAAGGTGTAGTCCTGAAGCGCACGCATTGCAATCCGTTGAGTCCTCACAAAGATCACGGCGAGCGCGCATTGTCTTTTTTCGGCGTCTGCTTGCCCGAAAGCGGCGCGAAACCTTCCAGAGCTTCCACAACAAGATTGTCCTGGAAGGTTCGTCCAGCTCGCGAAAAAAGAACGCAGACCGGTAGTGCCCCGCGCGTGGGGCGGAGTAACCCGAGAAAAACGAACGCGCTCTGGCTGGCTCTGGTAGCCCACGGGTAGCCAGACGTGCAAAATCTTAGAGCCCCAGTACGTTGCAAAAAGCGCTTGACCGGCGACGAAAGAAACAAGGTTAATGTTACATTAAGTGCGGTTATGGGGACATACAAACCTTACGATATTGGAGTTCAAGCTAAATGCCCACTTTACTCAAGCAGAGCAATATGGCCCCAGAAAGCGCGAAGCGTCAGTGACACAAATAACGCTAGGGAAGCGAGCAAATTGCGAAGGTTCTGAATGGAAGCCTCACATTAAGCAAATACAGTTTAAAGGGCGAAATGATCCACCATACCGAGAGAAACGCCGCAGGCAGCAAAGTCGATGAGCAGAAACCTTGATGTCGGGCGGCGTTTACTGTACTTTCTGGCACTATTACAATACTTGTGTGCAGCTGTGAATGTGAGCTTCTTGGAGACTATGTTGAGCGGCCATGGGCCACCTGCACTTTTGAGGTTTATCACAGAACGTTTAAAAAGCGACGCACTGGTGGCGGCGCCAGTTGTCGTTGTGAACGGCCAGCTCGGTCCATCGACGCATTTACAGCATTGGTGACGTGTCATTCGCTAATCATCGCCTTCAGTTTGCCTTGATGCAAATGCTTGCTTCAATACATCAGAAGCAGACGGATTTGAGGGTGTGATCATGCTTCTTGCTCTTCATACGGCACTCAGCTTTATCGCGTGTAGGAACTAATAAAATATGTGTTTCGACTGCATTGAAAAATGAATGAAATAGTGCACCTGTGGGTGTTTTTTATCGAGATACAAAAGACACCCGTGGTACACTGAAGCAGCAACATACCGAAAATCGCTGTAAAGATTTCATGGCTATTTTATGACTGCGCTATTCATATTCAGAACACGTCCACATTATATATCAAAATGGTATACGCTTCAAAAAATCTGTTGATTTGTCGACGTTTCGATCGGAGACCAATATGTATATATATTCAAAGGGAATATGCAGCGGGTATTCTAGGTACCGCTAAAAACCCGGTACGCGCTTCAACGCTAACGTTTTGGGCGGTCCATGGCCTAAACGTTAGGAATAGTACGATTGGCTTCGTGTAAGCGTATCCGCTTCTCACCTCACAAACACACCCAATGTGGTCAAAGTTAAGTCGACGGGTTTTTAGGAGCGAAGCTCCTTTGGCCCGCACCCCGCCGTCGCCGTTGAAGCTGCCTTCTCTTAAGCATCACTTTGGGTTGCAGTGACCGGTGTTTAACAGGAAATGTTTAGGCCTTGAACGGTTTGGTTCTAGAGCACCAGAAATTCGAGGTCGAAATATATAAGCTCTGTGCACAAGTGGTTAAAATGGTCGTCTTCACTTTCACCACCTTTATTGTGGATTGTCAGATGACTCCCATCACAGTAGCGCGCTTCGTCGAATGCAGTAGCAGACGCTCTCCCCACCCGGCGCCGGCGCCGGCGCAAAAAGACAAGGAGCGCGCGCGGCATTCCGTCGCAGCCGTAGAAGCTCCCCGCCGCATCACCACTCGGACCTCTCTCCCACCTGTCTCCGTTTCCCTGCGCTGCGCGCGCCGCCCTCAATCGCTAAATGGTGCCCGCCACCGTGCGCAGCAGACGCTTTCCCCACCCAGAGTAGGGTGGCTAATGCCTTCCTGAAAACCAGCAGCGACATCAGGCGCGCATAGTAGTTTGCGTCCCCTTTCTCAGGATCTTGGCTCATCGGTTGTATTCGTACAGGGAACTGTTACTTTTTTTTTAATTAGGCGCTTAGATGTACGTGAAGACCACCTCTACAATGAGGTTTTAAGCCGACGGGGACATATGAGATGGTATTTATTGATGTTGGTGTCTTTATTAACGAAAATCGAACTACTATCTTGTTAGTGGCTGCAGTAAGCAAGCATGTTTGTTTTGCAAAGTTGAGCGCAAACGCGTTTTTGCAGTTTCATTGGGCAGAATTCTTCTAACGCATCCGTGCTACAACATATTGAACTGTGAATGCCTGTGAAGTTTAACTTCCATTCGCTAGAAAACGCATGCAAGACAGCGAGGACCTCTGCAAAGATGCTCCCTTTTGTGACGTGCCTCAGGTATTCAACAACTAAGTGAAAGCATAGGCAAAACCAATAACTCCCCTCCCCTCTCTCTCTCTCGGCTTGTTCAAGGAACAACAGCGGGTTTGGCATACGCAGTACACTTTATCGGGTTACAGCCGATCGCGGAAGGTGATTTTACGGCACGTTTTCTGTACGATTTCAGGTCGGACTGGTGCATTAACTTGTCAGTCTGCTGGTTGCATTGCCGAAGACTGCTCCAGCAATAGCGCTGCCCGTCTAACGACAATCAAGCAAAGCGTTGGACACCACTGTGCTGCCATGGCTGCTTCCACGGACACAAGGTAGTCAACAGAAAATGAAAATGGAAATGGTACTTGCAGTGACCAGGACAAATGCCCTATTAGCGAAAGGCTGTACGCGGCTCGACAACCACATCGTGCACTTCCATCTAGGCTCTATGCACCTCTCTATCCACCGTGGGAATCAGTTTCACGCGAAGCAGTGGAAGAGTAGTGATATGCTGCATTTTTTTGGCTTTGAGCCAAGCGTTGCGTGGTGGATCTACGTGTTTTTGTAAGTGTAGTAGTTGTGTGCACATCGCGGGCTTACCAGACACGTCGAGAACACTGGCGTTTAACCGGTAACTTAAGGTCTCACGTAATATCACCACTCACGTTAGAGCATACTCGGCACAGACGTCAGTTTCGTGAAAACGAAGTGCACATTACGGTGCGTTTATGTGAATATTGTAACGCACAGTTCAAAAAAACACACTTTAATAAACTATAGCGAGTTGGGCGAACTTGTGCCCGAGAAGGAAGCAGGAGATGACTAAAACGGAAGTCTCTGAGCAGCTCTGGAGAAGAGTCCTCTTGCCAGCTCTCAAGCTACACCTCTTCTTCTTCTCTTCCTCTGCTTGTGTCCCGCGCGGGTCGCGCGCAGCTGTTCTGGCCTGGGTCAAGCAGGCACGCGCTCTCAGCCACACATTTACCTTCTTTCGCACGTATGCCACAAACAATTGGGAGGGCGCACAAATCGGCCTGGGCGCGTAGTTTGAAACCACATTGTGTCATTACCCCCCTTTCGAGAGTGCATCGTCCCGATGCCGATTAGCAACTGGTTTCCAGGCGATCGTTTACAACACCTCTTGGTGATTGCAGTTGCCGTCAAGCAGTGTGGCGTCCTCGATGTTTCATTCCCTGTCGTAGTAAGGTTTCATTCTGACGACATGCACAATTTCTGTGCGATGCCGCCGTCGTGATGAGATTTCCTGTCCCTCCGGAACAACTTCGTAATTCACGGAGCCAAGACGGCGGAGCACTCTGTATGGACCAAAGTAGCGGCGTAGCAGCTTTTCGGATAGGCCACGTACCCGTACGGGAATCCACACCCATACTCTGTCTCCCGGTGCATACTGGACGTCTCTCCGTCGCAGATTGTATCGATGCGTGTCGGCTTTCTGTTGTTGGTGAATACGATGTCGCGCCAGCTGTCTTGCTTCTTCAGCTCTTTGTATATAGTCACTGACGTCGTATTCATTCTCTGTCACCTCATCAACAGGTAGCATAGCATCTAAAGGTGTGGTGACTCTCCGGCCGAAAACAAGCTGAAACGGCGCCATTCGGGTTGTCTCTTGCATTGCGGTATTATACGCGAACGTTGCATAGGGTAATATTTTATCCCATGTACGGTGCTCTATGTCCACGTACATCGACAACATATCAGCCAACGTTCTGTTCAGTCGTTCTGTGAGTCCATTTGCTTGTGGATGATATGCTGTCGTTTTCCTATGACTGGTGTGCGTCAATTTCATGATGGACTTTATCAGGTCAGCCGTAAACGCGGTTCCTCGGTCCGTGATTAGCACTGTAGGAGCGCCATGCCGCAGTACGATGTTGGTGACGAAGAATTCGGCCACTTCAACGGCCGTTCCTCTAACAAGAGACGCTGTCTCCGCATATCGAGTCAGATAGTCGGTCGCAACTATGATCCACCGCTTCCCCGACGACGACGTAGGAAATGGGCCGAGTAAGTCCATTCCAACTTGTGCGAATGGGGCCTCTGGTGTTTCTATAGGCTGAAGGAGACCTGCTGGTTTCAACGGTGGGGTTTTGCGTCTTTGGCAGTCACGGCAAGTTCTGACATAGTGTTGCACAGAGCTTAGCAACTTCGGCCAGTAATATTTAGTGCGGATGCGTGCTAATGTTCTGCTTACTCCTAAATGTCCAGCTGACGGATCGTCGTGGCAAGCCTCCAAGATCTCAGGTCGTAAAAGTGCAGGGACGACGAGCAGGAATGCCGCTGTATTGTTTTCAAAATTCCTTTTATACAGGACGTTATTGCGGAGAACGAACGCCGACAAGCCGCGGGCGAAGGCTCGTGGAACATCGCCAGACCCTCTCTGTAGGTACTTGATCAATTGTAGTAGTTCCGGGTCAGATTGCTGATGATGTGCCATCTGCGATGTTGTCACAGCTCCCAAGAATGGTAAATCCTGTCCGTCGTCGGCGGAAGTAGAGACAGAGGGTTCAATCGGAGCACGTGACAAGCAATCAGCATCGCTGTGCTTGCGACCAGACTTATATACGACTGTGATATCGTATTCCTGTAATCGTAGACTCCATCTTGCAAGCCTTCCGCACGGATCCTTGAGATTGGCCAGCCAGCATAATGAGTGATGGTCACTTATAGCTCGAAAATGCCTGCCGTATAAATATGGTCGAAACTTGGTGATAGCCCATATCACAGCGAGGCATTATTTTTCCGTCGCTGAGTAGTTCACCTCAGCTTTCGAAAGAGTGCGACTGGCGTACGCAATAACTCGTTCTTGTCCATTTTGCCATTGAATAAGTACGGCCCCAAGACCTGCATTGCTTGCATCTGTGTGAATGTCTGTTGCCGCTTCTTCGTCAAAATGCGCAAGAACAGGGTGGCTTTGAAGGCAATTCCTTAATTCATTGAAAGCATCCTCCTGTTCAGTAAGCCAAACGAAGGGCACATCTTCTTTTGTTAGCCGAGTCAGCGGTTCAGCGATTCGCGAAAAATTTTTGATGAATTGTCTGTAATAGGCGCAGAGTCCTAAAAATCGCCTCACGGCCTTTTTATCCGTTGGCTTTGGAAATTTTGCGACGGCCTCAGTCTTCCCAGGATCTGGGCGGACGCCTTCCGCCTGATGACATGGCCGAGAAAAAGGAGTTCACGGAAGCCGAAATGGCATTTCTGCGGTTTTATCGTCAAATCTGCTGACTTGATAGCGGTGAGCACAGCCCGCAGCCTTTCCACATGTTGCTCGAAGGTAGCAGAGAATACTACGACGTCGTCCAGATAAACCAGACAAGACTGCCATTTCAGACCGGAGAGCACTGTGTCCATCATTCGCTGGAAGGTGGCGGGTGCTGAACAAAGGCCAAAGGGAAGAACCTTAAACTCGTATAAACCGTCCGGTGTCACAAACGCCGTCTTTTCGCGATCTCTTTCGTCAACTTCGATCTGCCAATATCCACTTTTAAGGTCCAGCGAGGAAAAATACTTTGCATCTCGTAGCCTATCCAGAGTGTCATCAATCCTTGGAAGAGGATAAACATCCCGTTTAGTGACGGCGTTCAGTTTCCGGTAATCAATGCAGAAACGCAAGGTCTGGTCCTTTTTCTTTACAAGGACAACAGGTGAGGCCCAGGGACTTGCTGACGGCTGAATGACGTCGTCCTTGAGCATTTCTTGAACCTGATTTCCTATAGCCTCTCTTTCTTTAGGTGACACCCGGTAGGGATGCTGGTATATAGGCCTCACCGACTCATCGACAATAATGCGATGTTTGGCGATAGGTGTACGACGAACTTTGGATGACATCGAGAAGCATGCGGCGAATTCCCTTATAAGTCTCTCTATTTCTTCCTTTTGATGGGGCAGTAGTCCTGGTCCGATGTCGATAGCTGCCAGGACAGAGTCCACGTCTTGTAAACCAGATGTCGTGGTTTCAGAAGTGTTCAGCTCCGTAACCTGGACGAAATCATTCAGACTGGCGACGACGGTTCCCTTTGCGATGTGTTGTATCTCATTTCCAAAGTTAGTAAGCAGAACGTTGGTACATCCGCTACGCAGCTGAACAAGGCCTCGTGCCATGCAGATTCCTTTTTGAAGCATCAGGTCGGTGTTGTTGTCAGCAAATCCTTCGAAGTCACTGAACGCTCTGTTGGTTACTGCGACAGAGATGCTAGATCTCGGCGGTATCATGACGTCGTCATCCGCAATACAGAGGTCATAAACGTCTTCTTCAGTGTCGAAAGTTGCGATAGCGTGCCTCGTTGAGAATGAGACGCAAGATTCTCGCAAGTTGATTACAGCCGCCGTTAGCTTGCAAGAAGTCCATGCCGATAATCAAATCTCTTGAGCATTCGGGCAGCACAATAAGGCTGGCGACGTATGTGAAGCCCCGTATACCAATTCTTGCGGTGCATATTCCCGTCGGATCGATGAGGTGCCCTCCTGCTGTGCGAACTTGTGGTCCCTTCCAAGGCGTCAGCACTTTCTTCAGTATTTTAGAAAGCTCATTACTCATTACTGAATAATCAGCGCCTGTATCTACCAGTGCAATGACTTCGTAGCCATCAATAAACACGCGTAAATCTGAAGCAACATCACTACCACGGCACCGGTTTCCGAGTCTGTCGTCGTCGTTCAGAGTCAGCGATGGAGGTTCTTCTGCGTCAGCGTCGACAGCGGCCTTGCCTCCACAGGTCGCTGACTCTAGTTTTCCCGACGCGGGCTTGGTGAACGGCGTCTTGGAGAGCTTGCTGAAAGGCGGGGGCTCGGCGACCGATACCTCCCGCCGTCGTTGCTCGAGGTTGGTGTTGCTGAAAGCCACGTGAGTTTTGACGACTCGAGAGGTATTCCTCGATTTCGAAGGGGCGCTCGCCATTTCGTGGTCGAGGTGCATTTACAGGAAACCACGAAGACCTGCCTGGCGATACTGGCAACATACGGTAGATGTGGCCAGCCTCCCCACAGTGGTAACAAAGGGGTATCCTATCGGGAGTGCGCCAAATGTCGCTCTTTCTGAGTCTCCTCTCGGGTTGTGGCTGCAGTGTGCTTGGATACATCGGGGTGCTGTATCGGAGTTGTGGCTGCGACATCTGCACGTCCGGGAGTTCCTCGCAGTAAGGCATCGGCGTAGGACACACTGGGCTGCTGACGCTGTAGTGGCACTTCTGTATGTTGCGTTTGTCTGAGGCTCCTGGACCGCCTGTCGAACCTCCTCGCGTATCACGTCGGCCAGTGGATGAAAGCATTGGAGCGCTCTGGCCAAGTCGCTGTTTCTGTAGCTCTTCTCGTACTACAGACCGGACCAGCTCACGCAACATCTCCATGCTGTTTCCGAAGGCTGCTGGAAATGCGTGCAAAGAGGCGATGTTCATCTCTCGGTTATACATTCTTGCTCGCTGGTTGTAGCGTTCTTTCCATAGCAGCCGCCTCGGAACAAAACTCAGTGACGGTGCGCGGCGGGCTGCGAACAAGTCCGGCAAACAGTTCCTGTTTTACCCCTCGCATTAAATGACGCAGCTCTTGTCCTCGCTCATGTTTGGGTCCGCTCGGCGGAAGAGACGAGACATGTCCTCCACATACATAGCCACGCTCTCGTTGTTGCGCTGGCTTCTTGCTTGGAGAGCAGCCTCGGCTTTTCTCTGCGATCTGTACTGGGGGTAAGTGGCGAGCAGCTCCCGTCAGAAGTCATCCCATGACGGCATGGCAGATTCGTGGTTTTCGAACCACGTCGTGCGTTATCCTCCAGCGCGAAGTAAACGCGTCCCAGTCGGCGATCCGCTTCCCATCCGTTAGCCTTTGCAACGCGCTCGAATTGTTCTAGCCAATCCTCGGCGTCTTCGAAGGTGTCGCCGTGAAAAGGCTGCGGCGTCAATGGGGGATTCACTACGATGTTAGCTGGTGTGAGCTGAGCTGTCATGTCGGTAGCACCGCCGTTCACAGCCGCTAAGGGTCTAAGAGAATCCGACAAACGTGAAAACTCAGGAGCCTCACCGTAGGCGTCGACTGCAGCGCTGATGAACAGGCGTCAGCTCGTTGGGTTCAAGTCGCTGTGGTTCTGGACTGCGTTCGGTCACTCGAGAAGGGCTTGGCATGCTACCCCGCACCTCCACCAGATTTGTAACGCACAGTTCAAAAAAACACACTTTAATAAACTATAGCGAGTTGGGCGAACTTGTGCCCGAGAAGGAAGCAGGAGATGACTAAAACGGAAGTCTCTGAGCAGCTCTGGAGAAGAGTCCTCTTGCCAGCTCTCAAGCTACACCTCTCTTCTTCTCTTCCCTGCTTGTGTCCCGCGCGGGTCGCGCGCAGCTGTTCTGGCCTGGGTCAAGCAGGCACGCGCTCTCAGCCACACTTACCTCTTTCGCCGTATGCCACAAACAATTGGGAGGGCGCACAAATCGGCTGGGCGCGTAGTTTGAAACCACAGTGTCAATATCATGCGCTAACTTGCGTTAGCCTATTCCCCCGATGTCGAGCAACAATTGAATAGAGCGTGCTGATCATAGAATAAAACGTCTTGTTTACTAGCTTCTATAAAGCCCGAGCCAACACTTAACCACAATTGACGTAAACCCGCATGACGCCTCTATCATAGGAAAACATATGTATTCGTCCTGTCTGCCGTCTTTACCTCGTCCTTTGTGTTTTTCCGCTAGTACTTGTGCATCTGTATTGATTATTGCTTTGCTATAAAATTACATCCAGTAGTGCAATCACAATTGACGCTGCAACCGACATTACGCCTGTATAAGGTCTTTTTTCAAAGCAGTTTGAAGACGTAGCGTGGCTCTGGGTGAATAGCTGACTGGCACGCAGAATGCTTAGGTTGATTCCGGCTGGGATCCCGATTTTTGTTCTTTGCATTCGTCGGTCACGTTGCGTGTCGATTTTTCTTACGCTCTCGCATTTAATTGCCAATGTCTGTTCTCACCGTTCCTGGAAGATATAACTGTCGATCACCTGCGGCGCACACCCGCTATCGTGCCCATCGTATACGAGTATTGCCACACGTGTCTGGAGCAAATGGTTTGAAGACGTTACGCGACAGGATTTCACGCTATTCATGCCATGACCCACAGAAGTCATATTCGTCGAATCCTCTTTCCCTTCCATGCCATTTTGGTCTACGCCATGTTAGGAGCGCCACGAGAGCACCCAGACGCAGCGGCTGGATAGATAATATAGATAGATAGTAGATAGATAATAGTGATATAGATAGATAGATAGATAATAGATAGATATATTAGATAGATAGTGATAGATAGAAACGCTCAAAATGCTGGGTTCGCTAAGAAATGGTTCGCATTTAAAATCATGGGTTTCATCTATACTTCGCTGCCTTAACCAGACACAGAATGACTCGGTATATGATTCTGTGGCAGACTTTGAAGCGCGGCTGAACATCTGTTATTGGGCCGCATCAAGATTGATGAAGACAAGGACTGCCTCACGAACATGTGGACAGATGATGCTCGGTTTTGCCGGAATGAACCGTGAAGTTTGACAATGCCTATCATTCGTCTTGAGTGTGAATACAGTATGTTGTTGGTATTCTTGGGGGGCAAAATGATTGGACACTATTTTTTAATCGCTGCCTTGACCTGTAAAATCCTCCAATAAATACTTTGCGTTGTCGTCGACAACTTTGCCATTGATCTCCACTGAACGAACTGCGCAAAGTATGGTTCCAGCATGAGGATACCCGCAGGATGTTCTCCACCTCTGCAAAGAGCTGGTCGGAGAATCACTTTCAGGAGAGTGGATTGGGTGGGCAGAGCGATGTCTTGGCCACCAAGATCATCTGACCTTTCCTTTCCCGCTCCACATTTTTCTTCGGGGCTAGGTGAAAGATCGAGTGTTTACAACAGAGCCAACTGACATTAAATGACATGAAGAACAGGATAATACCTGTTTGCGCAACCACTAGACCAGAAGCACTGATCATCCATAAATTTGCACCTTTATTCAGAGATTACAGACCTTTGTTAACATAAGAAAACCATATGCAAAGGGAACATGGCTGTTGGAAAGAGGGCGAAAGCGCATGCAACATGGTACGAAGCCGGCGGAACCTTTATCTTGCCAAGATACAGTATCTTTCGCTATAGCTGGGTGATGTCGGCATTTTGATGTTTCGATGTTTTGATTTTTCGGCAATTTAAATTTTCGGCTTTTTTATATTTTCGGTGTTTTAAATTTTGGCATTCCGATAATTCCGTCATTTTGATTTTCGGCGTTTTGAATGCCGGCCAGATTTGTCTACTGCAACTTGGACAAAGTTCGGTTTCAGTCCTCAATTTCTGGTTTGTAGCTTGACAAGGTTAAGGCATAAGCCATGACTATAATTTATGGTGCTTTGTGAGCAAAAAACGTGTGACGATGAGAGAACATTTCAGTGCGATGTCGGTGTGAGATACGCTAAAATTGCTATGTTGCTTTGAGAGCGGCATGGAACTATTGCGTTAAAGATGTTGCGAAAAGAAACTGATTCTGCCCGGTTGTAATTTTCCCTGCTTCAACAAGGATTACACATGCCGATTCCGAAATATCTCGGCGCAATATTCAGTCGATAATTATTGACGCCCGTTTGAAATTGCAGTTTTCTTGGGCTTCTAAACTACTAGCGGCACTACCGGCCGCCATAGGCACTCGTCCGACGTCATGATAAGGGAAGTTGTAAACACAGCGTTATCTTTCTTTCGCTCTAAAATAATAGATTTTTAGGAACCCAGAAAAGAAACAAATAACACAACTTTTGCGCTCTGAGTTGTACACTGTGCAAGTACAGCACTCCGCTTTCAAGTATATCCGGACTCAGTCACGTGTGCACTCTTGCCTTCGCTCGCACGGTGCAGAGTCCGAGTTTTTTCTTTCTGGTTGCGTTAGGTTGTGTTTTATAGCGCGTTTTGGGTGGCTTTGTCCTCTCTAGGCCAACCGTGTGCGTCCTCAGATAGCGCCGTACAACTTCTCAAAGTGGAAACAAGGTTTGCTTTCACAAGCTGCCGGCATCACAATCGAGAAAGTATGATGCTACGAACCTCGGCCAACTATGGCTGAGCAAACATCGCTGCGTCGCCATGTTTTGTTGACGACAGAGACTCTTCATTGGCTGACTTAAAGTGACGTCAGCTGTACAGTTGAGGGGAACGTGAGCTGGGAAATCGCAATAGCGTTTTTATAGTTGTTAAATGAATCCGGACGATGAAACAGTCGAGGTAGGGTATTGAATGGACGGCCAGGATTCCCCATACACACGTAGTTGAAATTTTCGGAAAACGTTTCACGACCCCTATAATCTGTTTTGCACTGTGCTTGTGCTTGCTCCTTTGTGGTGAAAATAGATATCCCAGGCAGAAGCAATTATAAGGGTCGTAATCTCCCAGTGGAATGTCAATGTGACAAATGGTAAAGCTGCCATGTTGCTGTGTGAGATATGAAACTCGAGTTTTGATTGCAATGGTAATTAAGCCACTTGCAAAGTTCAAGTGCCGTCTCTATGATGACGGGATCAATCTCATCTGTTGTGCAAGAAGTTGCCTTTAAATTCGGTTATAGATATGTATTACAGCGTAACGCTTGTTACTTGCGTCGTGCATTATATGTGTAGCTGTACGTGTTGGGCTGTGGTGAGCAGCCTTTATTTCTTGTTTGTTATGCAGCCCTGAACACCTTAATAAGAAAGGTTAAGCTTCAAAAGACGAGCGGTTTTTCATCTCTAATGTTAATGCTGTCTTCTGCAGTTTTACTGCTGTTTGGCGTTATTCAAAATATCGCCCATTTGTATACTCCTTGTGTAAAATTTGTTAACACGTCGCAGCTGTATTGACACATCTTGCATTGTGTAGTGCACCCATAGTTTTTTTTTTGCGTGCGTTCATCAGACGTTTAGAAAAAAGTGTGCATCTGCTTACTGAGAATATGGAATGAAAATAAGTTTTCGTTGCTTCAAACGGTTGTCATGTTTATTCTAAATGTCTGCATCAACACACGGCGGCTTCCAGTGATTGTCAATCCGGCGCTACAGCTTACGCGAAGCTACTCGAGGCATGCAAGCAACGGGTTAAAAAACTCAAAATCTAGCTTCAAAGACGAGCATTCTCATTGAAGCGATCTCGGAGGCAGTCTAATTTTCGTAATCGCTAGATAAAATATCCTGCGAGATTACTTTTCGTAAGGTCGCAATGTCTGAGGCTTTTCACGCGGCCGCCGGTTGCGGGACGAAACCAAATCAGTCCGCGGGAACTATGGGAGTGTCCTCTCTTATCCCTTTATGGACCAGAACACAGCGAATTCCATTTTGCATCTCGATAGCGACATATTTGCATCTCGCGTAGTGCAAACTACACTCTAAGGGAAAAGGGTGTTAAAAAGGTGTGTGGTTCGTTCCTATGGGGACTGGTTGGGCTGCCGCAACCATTAATATCTTTAGGGAATAACGGCGCCAGGTCTAACAGTTAGTCCCCAAAGATCACCTCAACATACTAACATTTGGTCCTCGCATTTACACCTAACCGGGCAACCGTTAGTTCTCGCAGTTGCACCTCGCCGGACGCTCCGCAAGGCTTAATACTTTATTCGCGTTTCTTTTCCTTGGTGAGCAACAAATGCCGCGTAAAACAACACGCGAAAAAACAGTGAAACGTTTTATTTTTCTCCATACATATAAAGTTTCTGCTTTGTTTCACTGAATTCACTGCTAAATGCCGCATACAGGTCCAGCCACGATTTCATATCTCGTAAAGTCCTTTTTGTGAAGCTGCTCCAACGGAAGCGATAGGTGGCGGGCATTGTACGCGCCAGGGAACACAGCATTCTGCTCGTTGTAGACAACGGCTGCATCCTGCAATGCGTAAAATATTGCAAATAGTTACTCATACGTGATAGCGAGGTTGATGACGCACGCACGTGGCAAATACGTGCAAGGTGAAATAAAAACGCACGTCTAAAATATGGCATGCAAATAATTTCACCGTGTTGTTATACGTCATCAAAGACGCATTTCAAGCCACCTAGCGCAACAGTTCAAGTGCGGCAGCCGCAGGCATCACACCGAGCCGGCGAGTATTCTTAGAGCGGCGTCGTACAGTTCTAGCAAGCCCGCAAGCCGCCACAGCCGCTACCGAATCTCAAGCAGAACAGCCAGCGAACACGGAGCCGCCGCCATGAACGGCGCCGAGCTGCTTGCGAGCGAGCGTCGAGAAAGCCGACGGTAATAGCGACCAATTTCCACAATGTTCCTCGAGCGAGCACCAGTACGGCAAGCGAACTCGGCGCCCCCGCCACAAACGCCGCCGAGCTGCTTGCGAGCGAGCGAAGGGGAAGCCGACAGTAATAACGACCGACTTCGTCAAAGCTCCTCGAGCGGAACGCGGAGCCGCCGCAGCGAACAGTGGCGAGCTGCTTGCGAGCGCGCGTCGAGGAAGCCGACGGTAATGGCGACCAATTTCCGCAGAGTTCCGAAGCGCAGCTGAAGTCGGCTAGCTATGGCACGCACCAACCCATGCCGGTGCCTTTCAAGCGCGCGACATGCAATCGAGCTCGTTGCCGGCCATAGGCGTGCGCACAGGGGGGGCAGGGGGGGCAGGGGGGGGCGGTCGCGCCCCCTAATCTCATAGGAGGGGGAGGCGCAAAATCTGCCCCGTACATTGACCCTCCTAGTAACCTAAGAGGGGGGGGGCGCAAAATTTGTGCCATACATTGACTTAGTAGGGGGGGGGGCGCTGCGAAGAACCTTTGCCCCCCCCCCCCTGATGGGGAACCCTGCGCACGCCAATGTTGCCGGCGACCGCAATCCGTTTTGGACGAGTCGCAGAACAGCGCCGAGGCCTTTGCCTAATATCACAAGCTCGAAGCTCGCCACGGCGAATCCTCGGTGACAAGCGTGAGGGCGGCCGACGGCAATGGCCACAAAGCACAGGCGAGCTGACGCCCAATGGCGGCCCTCGCGGTACATTTCGTGCGCGCGATATACAACATGATCGAGTCCGTTACCGGCAATCGCGATAAATTTCGCGCACGCGACAGGTGCGGCAGAATAAAGTGCGCTCACTTACTTGTGAAAGAATCCAGCGCCGATTTGTGCCCAGAGTCAGATTGAAATCATGGATCCGATAGGCCTACTGTCTTCTCGGCCGCCATATCCAGCCGGTGGCGACGCAGTGCCGTGACTACGCCGGAGATATACAGCGCGGCGTCACGACGTGTCGAGACCAGCTCCAGATTTCACGGGTGCGGCGAAACGTAAAAGCAGCACAACACGCTCATCAAGGCATACGTGTATATCAAAGGCACCGAGGCGTAGTTCCTAGATCGGCAAACTCTCCGAGCGCGACACAACCGCCAACAAATCAGCTCGAACGCAAGTGGGAAGACAGACTGACCCGAGCAGCGAGGAGGACGGTTAGTTGCCTTGACAAAGGTTTGGACACGGAACCATGGAGGAAAGGCACGGAACGTATCTCTGCACACGGCCTGCATCTCCCGCTCGGTAGCTCGGTCAGCGCCTCCTCTATTGTTTCAGTGCCTGCCGCGTGAGCGCCGCGGTCCCCTCCGAGCCCTCTGCTATTAGTCTCTGGATTTGGCCCTAGACGCCGCTTGGCGGCGCTGCCTTATTACCCTCTTGCAGACGACGCTCTCCGCTGCTCGCGCGCCGGCCTTTGGCGCTTTTATTCCGATAGCAATTATATGAAGTCTCGGCTGGAAAATGTCCGTCCCCGTCGCCGTCATTCACCGTATATATTTTTATTTATTTATTTTATTTATTGAATACTGCAGACCAAGAACTGGTCCAAGCAGGACAGGTACAAGAGGCAGGATATAATCAAAAACACATGCGATAACATACGAATATATCACGAGAAATGGAATCGAAACACCTAACAGAACGCATAAAAGATAACATGGCAAAAGTATTACAATAAATGGATACATAACACAAAAACAGTGCATGTTTTAACTCTAAGCAGCAGAAAATTGGCTAAGATCAGTTAGGCAGTTCCACTCTGATACAGAACGCGGAAAAAAGGAAAACTGAAACGCGTTAGTTTTAGCAAAATACGGGGTTAAAGAATGGGCGTGATGATGGCGTGTATGCCTAGTGGACAGAGGAGATACATATGCATGCGGGTCAAGGGCTAACTTATGATAAACAAGAAGATAAAGAAAGTTAAGCCGGTTTCTTTTTCGCCGTAATTCAAGTGTTTCGATGTTGTTAGCAGTCATGAGTTCAGTCGGTGAGTCCGTAATTTTAAACTTAGAATAAGCAAACCTAACAGCTTTTTTTTGTACTGCTTCCAGTTTTCTAATGTTACATTTAGTAAAGGGGTCCCATACAACACAAAAGTATTCTAGTTTTGGTCTTATGTATGCAAAGTAACTAAGTAGTTTTATGTTAGATGGAGAATTTCAAGTTTATGTTTTAGGAAACACAGCTTACGGAAGGCAGCAGAACATACGTTGTCTATGTGTAAGTTCCAAGATAGGTCATTAGTTATTGTTACGCCTAGATATTTGTAGTTATTAACCTGTTGCAGTGATGATGAGCCGAGGTTATAAGTAAAATGAAGAGGTGTTTTTGAACGTGTTACACAAAGATAAACAGTTTTTTGTGCGTTAAGTGCCATACCATTGCCATTACACCAGTTTAGTATGTTATTAAGACTTAAGTTCAGGTTCTGTTGATCATTAGAACAGGTAGTTTGACGAAAGAGCACGCAATCATCTGCGAACAGTCTTATTTGAGTTCTGGTAGTACTGTGTTGACAATGTCGTTTACATAAATTAAAAATAATAGAGTCCCCAGAACACTACCCTGTGGCACGCCTGATGTTACAGGAAGAGAGCTCGAATTGTTCCCATCTACTGAAACAAACTGTAAACGTTCTGTTAAATAGTGTTGAATCCAGGCAATGAATATGTCGGGTAGATTGATGTCCCTGAGTTTTGTAATTAGTTTGTGATGAATAACTTTATCAAATGCCTTACTAAAATCAAGGAATATGACGTCCATTTGACCATTTTTATCGAGAGTTTCTGCAAATGAATGAACCACTGAGACTCACTGAGTTACAGTTGAATATCCTTTTCTAAAGCCATGCTGAAAATTAGTTAGTATAGAGTTTTGTTCGAGGAATTCCACAACGCGCTTAGATATTACATGTTCAAGCATTTTACATATTGGTGACGTTAATGAGATGGGACGGTAGTTTTCTACGAGTAAATGGTTGCCTTTCTTAAACACGGGAACACACGAGCCCTCTTCCAATCACTGGGTAGTTTAGCACTCAACAGCGAACATCGAAAGGGTACAATCACAAAGTGAGCAATACTTTCTGCATAACGGCGAAGAAAAACATTAGGGATATTATCTGGACCACAAGATGATTTAGTTTTCAACTTCAAGATCATTGCAAGAACACCAGAGTATGAGATAAAGTCCACCTCATTAGGCTGAAACATTTTTTGCTGAGGCGTATTAAGACTCGCCTTAGCAAACACGCTATGGAAAAATTTGTTAAAATGTTCCGCAATGAGCTTCAGATCTGTAACTGTATTTCCATCGACTAATATATGTGATACCTGCTTCTTACTATCGCTCAGGAAGTTCCAAAACTTCGTAGGATCGTTTTTGAAGAAGTTTGGCAGTGCTGTTTTAAAGTAAAAATCCTTTGATTCTCGCAAAGCACGTGCCAAATTTATTTTAAGTTCATGAATAATGGCTGATTGGGGATTACTCTTTTTCAGCCGTTTTAATTTGCGCTTTAGATGGATGATTTTACGCGTAATCCATGGGGTGTTTTTAGCATTCTTTTTAGATTTGGTTGGTACGAATGACCTTATGCAGTGATGGCACATTTCAGTAAATTGGTTCCATAGCGCGTCAACATCATCCTCATTTTCAATAAAGTCGTCATAACAACTTCTCGCATCATGAGATCTTGCATAATCCTTGAAGCATCGAGTGGTCGTGCGTTTGTGACCGACTGAGTTGAATAAAGGAATGGTAACACTTACGAGATGATGGTCAGACAGGCCACTTTCAATTAAAACTGTATACTCACAAAAATCGCGGTTTAGGAACGCTAAGTCCACTATTGCACTAGACGAACGTTCTTCTCGAGTAGGCTGCCTAACCACTTGAACTAGGTCGTGAGTAAGCATGATATCAAAGAGTATGTTAGCATTCTTGTTCGATTTGCCGCTTGCCCGAAGGAGTTCCCAATCAACATTTGGTAAGTTGAAATCCCCGATAACAAATTTTTTTACTCTGGAATTGTGTCATATGTTCTTGCAATTTCAGCAAATATTCAGGAGCAGCGTCTGGTGGTCTGTAACACGCGTATAGCACAAAGCATTGACCCCAACAAGTTATTTTGATACACAAACACTCGAGGTCAGTGACATCCGCTAAAACAATTGCTTGTATTGAAGGCTTGATAAGGATAGCAACACCTCCGCCCTTGATTGTCCGGTCCTTACGAAATACATTGTAACTCGGGGGAAAAACTAAATCATCACTTATTTCATTTCGTAACCATGTTTCGGTGATTACAGTAATGTGCGGGTCGTATTCGAGTAGTGTGGCCTCAATAGAATCTTTTTTGTTTACAATGCTGCGTGCGTTTATTTTAGGATTCGCAACTTCTTATCATTCGGTTTCGTAGGATTGCGGGTATTCTGGGCTACTTGACGAGATAAATGAACGCGTTTAACGGAAGTGGAAGGGCCCTCGTTTTCACCCCTCAATCTCAATTCTTGCTTTGCTTCTGCGTGTAGCCTCTGGTATTGAGGCGGCTCATGCCCGTATTGCCGTTTTTTCTTAACGGAATCAAATCATGATCCCAGACGTAGGGAACGCTGTTTATGTACAGCTTATCGAACGCAAGTGAAACCTTTTCTCTTTTGTCACGGTTCGGCTTCGCACTAGCCCACAATTTCCTTCGGAATTGGAACTGTTTTTCTGGGCGGATACTGCTAGTGATCCGCCAACACGTTGCCTGGAATCTCGCGGTGCCCTGGCACCAGCACACTACAACATGTTGTTCGAGTGTGTATATAGCGCATAAAAGAGAGTATAGCGAGACAAGGACAGGGTTTTTGTGTTTTTTCAGACTTTTTAAGGCTTTCACCACGCTTAGGGAATCCGTGTAAATAACTGCATTTTGTAGTTTTGATTGTTTTATGTGCTTAACAGCCGCAAGTATCGCGTAAGCTTCCGCTGTGAAGATACTTGAGTTTGGGTGCAGAATACCGGAATCAGAAAAGGATCGACCAACCGCTGCGTACGACACGAAGTATTGGACTTTGAGGCGTCTGTAAAGAATTCTGGACAAGTGTACTTGCGCTGGAGTTCGAGGAAGTGTGTACGGATATGTGCAAGTGGCGCGTGCTTGGTAACTTCCATGAAAGAAACATCACAATCTATAAGCTGCCACTGCCACGCGGGAGATGTGGAGTGGGAGCCATTAGAGAGTGTTCGAGAGTGGCACACCCGTTTCTACAGCTAGGCCCCTCACGCGAAGCGAGTAGGGCTGTGTCATCGAAGGACGGTTGTCGAAAAGGGCAGAGCTGGACAAATCATTGATTGTGGAGTGTGAGGGGTGTTCCTTGTTGGCGTTCACCTTCAGAAAATATACAAATGATAAGTAGCATCTCTGTAGGTGGAGCGACCACTCGTTCGATTCGGCGTAGAGGCTTTCTACGGGCTAGTTCGAAAGGCGCCCGTAGATAGTCGAATGCCTAGATGGTGGACAGGGTCAAGCATCTTTAGGGCGCTTGGCGTCGCAGATTGATAGATTATTGCCCCGTAGTCTCGAGTGCGTATGAGGCTCTTACAAGTTCAACAGACACTTCTTGTCACTACCCCACGTAGTGCATGACAACACTTTTAGAACATTCATTGTTTTTATGCATTTGTTTTTTAAATATTTAATGTGTGATACGAACGTAAGCTTTATCCAGAATTAGGCCTAAGAATTTGTGCTCCGTCTTCACGGAGAGATGTTGACCATGCAGGTCAATATCTGGATCAGGATGAAGGCCTCTCTTTCGAGAGAACAGGACACAGGTGCTTTTTTGGGGATTAAGACTAAAACCATTCTCATCTGCCAATTTGGAGATCTTGTTCAGCCCTAGCTGGACCTGCCGCTCACACATGGAAAGGTTGCACGATTTAAAACCGACCTGGACATCGTCGACATATGTGCAGTAAAACATATTTCGTGGAATGCAAAGACGCAAGGAATTCATTTTGATTATAAAGAGTGTACAGCTAAGTACACCACCCTGTGGCACTCCGGTTTCTTGAAGGAATGGTCTTGATGGAACATTTCCTACTCGGACACGGAACGTACGATCCGACAAGTAGCTCTCTATTATATCTAGCATTCTACCACGTACACCAAGGTGGGACAGGTCTCTTAGTATTCCGAAGCGCCATGTCGTGTCGTAAGCCTTTTCCATATCGAGGAACACAGAAAGAACTGCTTGTGGGCGAATGCGTCACGGATTTGTGCTTCGATACGTAATAGGTGTCGGTGGTGGATCTACCCTCGCGAAATCCGCACTGGTACGGGTCATAGAGTTTGTTTCCAGGAAATACATAAGTCGGCGGTTTATCATCTTTTCGAAAAGTTTACACAGGCAGCTTGTAAGTGCGATGGGCCTGTAACTCGCACGGAGGATGGATCCTTGCCCTGTTTAAGAATGGGGACGACGACCGCCTCTTTCCAAGACGAGGGGATCTCGCCGGAAAACCAGATGGCATTGTACAAGGACAGTAATGTTTTTGCGTTTCGGCAGGTAGGTTTTTCAGCATGTCATATGCCACACGGTCGGAGCCTGGGGCTGAATTACTGCAGCAGTTTAGCGATGCCTGCAGCTCAGCTAAGGAGAAAGCTCTGTTATACGCATCGTGTTTTGTGGTTTTGCGCTCTAATTTCTGTTTTTCTATTGTTGTCCTGTAGCGTTGGAAAGCCTCGGAATAGTGCGACGAGCTGGACACATGTTCAAAGTGTGCTCCCAGGAAGTTCGCCTGGTCTTCCAGGGTGTCGCCTTCTGTGTTTACTAATGGGGGTGAATACGCTTCTCGCCCTCTTACTTTATTAAACCTGTTCCAGACTTTTCCTTCGTCCGTATACGAGTTTATACTAGACAAAAACCTCTGCCAACTCTCTTTTCGCGCCTGTCGGCGTGTCCTCCTGCCTTGGGATTTTATATGTTTAAAATTCTCTAAATAATTCTGCTGTCGGGGAGTCCCTAAGCATCCTCCACGCCTTGTTTTGCTTGTTGCGTGCTTTCTTACATTCGTCGTTCCACCACGGAACACGCCGTTTGGGAGATGTGCTGCTCGTTTCGGGAATGCATTTCGAGGCAGCATAAATTATAAGAGCTGTAAAATACTGTACAGCATCATCTATGGTTAGTGCGGACATCTCAGCCCATGTCACGTGAGTAAGATTTCGGTACTCTTCCCAATTGGCTGAGTCGAGCTTCCATCGAGGAACTTGCGGCGGAAGTTGGTTTTGTTTCGGCATACTTAGGATTATCGGGAAGTGGTCACTCCCATACGGGTTTTTAAAAACACTCCATTTAAAATACGGTAAAAGCGTCGGTGATGAAATACTAAGGTCTATGGCAGAATATGATTGTTCGCGAGGTTAAAATATGTTGGCTCCTTTATGTTCAGTAGACATGCTCCTGAAGAATACAGAAGTTGCTCAATAAGACGACCTCGCGCATCGCAGCGAGAATCGCCCCACAGGCTACTGTGTGCGTTTGTAGTCTCCAAGAACCAAAAATGGTTTCCGGGAGTTCCCCTATTAATGATTCTAATTCGCGTTTCTGAAGGTGATAATGTGGTGGTATGTACAGGTAACAGATGGTAATGAGCTTTTCCACAAATTACGGCTCGGATGGCAACTGCCTCAAGGGCCGTTTGGAGCTTGAGATGTTGACATGCCACACTTTTGTCAGCTATTATGGCTACACCACCAGAAGATGCAACAGCATCCTCGCGATCTTTTCGGAAAATTAGCGTTGTCGGGGAAGTTTGTATGCCTAGATGTTAAGTGTGTTTCTTGGACACACAGCACCTTGGATTAAATTCGTTTAGAAGTTCTTGGATGTCGTCTAGGTTACGCAGTAATCCTCTGACATTCCACTGCATGATTTTCTACATGTTGAAAAAAAAATTGTGCTGTGTGTCTCAAGAGTGGTAGATTAAGGCTTACTTAACAGGGCCCTTGCCAGGCCCTGTAATTGGTGTTCTGTCTTTCTTGGAGCGGTCGAGCGAAGCTCGCCGCTCCTTCGGCGCTGTCTGCGCCGTTTGACTTGGACTGGTGTCCATAGCCTCTTGCGGGGCATTGGACGCCCGTTCCAAAGACTGATGTCTACTTCGCGTAGACTTCGTCTGGGGCGACGAAGTCTTGGACCCCACCGCGCCGGAGGTCGACGTGCCCTCCTTAGCCTCTACGGTGCTAGAGCTTGTAGTGGCCACCGGTGTGATCAGGTTTGGTGTGGTCGTATTCGGAGTGGGCAGGGCAGCCTTGGCTACTCCCACCGTGGGAGCGGGTGGCGCTTGCCTCGGCACGCTGCGCGTGGTCCGGGCAACCGCGATAGGCCGTTGTGGTGCCGCCCCCTGTAGCACCACTTCGGCAAAGACGTTTTGAAAGCGAAGGACGGTGAAAGACGTTGTCGCGCTTCACGGAACGTTATGTTCTCTTTGACTTTTAGCGTTATTATTTCTTTTTCTTTTCTCCAAGTTGGACAGGCTCTGGAGTACGCAGGGTGGTCTCCATCGCAGTTCGCGCAGTGTGTCTCATCGTGAGTGCATTCTTCGGCAGAATGGCCCGTTGTTCCGCATTTAGGACAAGTAAGCTGCCCTCGGCAGCTCTCTGACGCATGGCCGAACCGTTGGCATTTAAAGCAACGTCGCGGGTTGGAATGTATGGTCTAACATGAAGTTTCACATAGCCGGTTTCTAGAGTCTCAGGTAGGGTAGTAGAATTAAAGTGAGTATTAAATGTTTCGTCGGGATTTCGTTGTTGTTTCGCCGGATTGTGATGCGCTGGACATTTACTACATCTTGATCTTTCCATCCATCTAAGAGTTCTGCTTCAGTGAGTTCTACAAGGTCTTCGTCGGACACTACGCCCTTCACAGTGTTCATTGTGCGATGTGCTGTCACAGAGATCGGAAAACTGCCAAAGCCACAAGGTGTCCTAGTTTATCGTACTGTTCTTTGTCGCGGACTTCAAGAAGAAGATCTCCGTTTCCCATCTTCGTAGCTTTATAGCCTGGGCCAATTGCATCCGTCAGCGACTTTGAGACAAGAAAAGGTGACATAGTTCGGACTGTTTTGGTTCATGATTACTGTGCACAACGTGGAACTTGGGAAAAGCCTGCTTCTGTTTAGCGAAAAGTGATGTATCTTCGGTGCGCCACCTTTTGAGGGAGCGATCAGGATGTGAGGGCAGAGCGTTTGCCATGAGGGACTAGTAAAGTTCGGCGGCGATGGTGGCCACCCACCACCGAGCCCAACAAGGGGACGCTACAAGGTTGAATACACTTGGAGACGTCAGCCATGCATCGCCGCTATAACCAAATATACCTATCCGAGGTTGGATAACTACACAAGGTTAACCCTCGCCGCCTGGAAAATTGGGAAGTAAACGGAGAGAGAAGATGACAGGATAGATTTAAAGTAAGAGCGAAAGACGAAGATGTAGGAAGAGAGACATAGGAAGAGGCGACTGCCGAATTCCCCTGGGTGGGTCAGCCCAGGGGTGCCGTCTACGTGAAGCCGGGGCCAAAGGGGTGTGTTGCCTCTGCCGGGGGCCTTAAAGGTCCAATCACCCGGCGTCGGCTCAACCCCCAGGATCCCCTTTTCCCCGGACACGGCAATGCCACGCACGGCTAGGCGTGGGAGGGGGTCGAAACCCCCCCGTTAGCTCGGGTCCGTGGTGTCGCTACACACCAAACGCCTGCTCGCGCAGACGCCCCTGCGGGGTGCAGGAGCTCGGAAAAATGTCCCGGCTTGTCTCTTGTGGTGACCACGGATTTGGGCGGGAACTTAGCTTGAAGTTGGGCGGCGCAAGCACGACCGGAACGATGTCGTGCTTGAACGCTTCGTAGACGAGATCGCCGACACTTTCAAAGCAGGCTGGCGTCGATGCCACCACGATGAACTTGAATTTCTTGGCGATTTGCGCGACGCAGTCGGTTGGCGACTTGCACTGACTGGCCCCACAGTCGGGTAGTACCTGCAGGTCGGTTTGTTTCATGTCATCGAGGTCATGCAAATCACCGAGGACGTCCACAAGGACTTTAATCACGGCGACTCCTTTCTCGCTCCTTCTTGAATTTTTCTAGTTCGCAAGTTGAAGCAATCCAGGCGGCGTCCCGCCTTTTACCATAGCTAACGGCGGACTCTGGAATGAAGGTAGACGATAGCATATCAGCAGTTGACGGAAATCCAGGGACGAAACTCTTGTGGGCGATACGAACGACGGCGTCCTCACGATGGGCCATGGTCCAGTTTAAAGAACTGCCACAACTGGAGGGGCAATGATGAGGGCTTTCCCGTGCCCTCGACGTGCGAAATGGCTTCTTCAAGATCGCCATCCACAGGAGTCGGGATCGCCGGGTGAGTGCGGTGCCAAGAACACCCACAATTGGTTCGATGCACGCTTTCTGGGAAGGTCGCTCACGTTCACGAGGTCGACATGAAAAACAATGGCGTCACTTTCCATGAGGAGGCTCCGGTCGTGAGTCACACAGAGCATGGCAGCAGGGAGGAGTTGCCGCCGTCGTAGTGACCATCGGTGAAGTTGCACGCGGCGTTTTTTTGCGGCCTTTTCGACGCGATAAACACTGGAATTCCCGGAAGGTGAACCGGTCCAAATCAGGATGCGGGGGATCTGTGCGTCACCGTAGTATCGATACTGCCATTCGATCCATGATGTCATTTCAAGTATTGGTGGGGGCGATAAAGACGGTGGTGAAGAGAAACAGGAGTAGGCAGATGAACCCGCTTGAACAGCTAATACTGCTAAGCCCACCAGGAAAGCCCCAGTGATACACCGGCGTTGGTATTCAGGCAATGGGCTGGGGCTCGGGGACATCATCCTGGTTCGCTGCGTCAGCCATGGCGAAACTGCAAAGAGTACATTTTCAAATTTGCGTTAAAGCAGTTTCAAAGCGTTGAGAATCTTTGGTAAAAAAAAACTAAGTTCGATTCACCACGGCTGACAGTTGAATAATGAAAGAATAACCCGAAACGCAGTGGACAGTGGGTATCTTTGATTTTCGGACTTCTCGCAGTTCACTGGCAGCCAGAGCTAGCCAGAGGGTCAGCCAGCTAGTTCAAGGTCGGGACAGGAAACAACGTCGCGGTCACGTGTGTGGGAATCCCGAGACAACCCGACGCTGTCGGAAGATTGCAACATCGAACGCTGGGACAGTCTGCATAAATGTAAACAAACGCTACCGCCGTTGCAGCAAAAGAAATTTTGCGCCGCATGCGCGTTTGTTTTTTCTTGCACTGCTTTCTTGGAAAGATGTGGCTAGGTTTGCTGAAGTGATATTCTCGAGCATACGCATTCGGGATACGATAACACACGTTTGCAATAATCTCGCGCAAACCCGCCTCGTCCGCGAACAAAACAGCCAGCTGGAGCACGGCGCCTCCAGCACCATGCATGGTGAGCTGCCGTGCTGCCGCTAACGGCTTAACCAGCTCTCGTCTGCTTAGTACATGTAACAGTCGCTGCACAACACGATCCGAAATCTCGCGAAAGTGATCGTGTCCCAAAAAAGAGCTCGAGGATATACCTGCTCGGCTATCGGGTTCTACGTCGCACACACGCGTTGACCAGCTTGCGTTTTGTCTTAGCTTGAGACATGTGGCGGTATCGGTACCGCGAGTTCATGTTATATTTGAAATAAACCTCTGTGTGACGAGTAGTCTTCAACTCGTTTCGGCAGATGTTGCCTGGGCCTCTTTTCCAGTCCTAATGGCACTTCGAAAAATCTCATGTAGCTCAGCTTTTATTTAAGCTACTAGGTGATGACAGTGCATACTGCATGGAATCATTACGAAGAGATGGAAAAAGGCAAAGCCAACGATGAAATAAGCAACGAAAGTATGTACACATTTTTGAATTCATCTCCGTTTTTTCACATGGACGCGTCGTAGCTTAACATAATACCACACCACATATATTGGCCCGTAGATCGAAGTACGCTCGCACGCCGTTTGCGACCAACGAGCATCACACAAGAAACAATGTCGCGATCGCTATTGTTCAATCAGTGCATTTCATCAACATCGAAGACCTGGTTGAAATAGCTAAGTTCTGAAGGGGTTCACGCACGCACACATACGACGGAGCCAAATAACTGATTCGATCGCAGTCGTCATCGCTAAGTGCACAGAAAGCACACAAGACACCACCAATCGAATACTACTACGGGACAAAATAAACTCGAAGGGGGTCTCCAGGCGTGCGTAACGCGGGACATGTGCACGACGCAGTTAGAACGCGACAGTTCGCCGCGTCGTTCACGGAAGGCAACGTCACCCGACACAAGAAAAGCAAAAAAACATTAGCTTCAAATGCTCGCCGTCACTCGTAAGCGCACCATCTCGCACGGCGGAACGGGCTTCAAAAAGAAAACGCCGAGCGTAATGACAAGCGAAGGTGTAGTCCTGAAGCGCACGCATTGCAATCCGTTGAGTCCTCACAAAGATCACGGCGAGCGCGCATTGTCTTTTTTCGGCGTCTGCTTGCCCGAAAGCGCGCGAAACCTCCAGAGCTTCCACAACAAGATTGTCCTGGAAGGTTCGTCCAGCTCGCGAAAAAAGAACGCAGACCGGTAGTGCCCCGCGCGTGGGGCGGAGTAACCCGAGAAAAACGAACGCGCTCTGGCTGGCTCTGGTAGCCCACGGGGAGCCAGACGTGCAAAATCTTAGAGCCCCAGTACGTTGCAAAAAGCGCTTGACCGGCGACGAAAGAAACAAGGTTAATGTTACATTAAGTGCGGTTATGGGGACATACAAACCTTACGATATTGGAGTTCAAGCTAAATGCCCACTTTACTCAAGCAGAGCAATATGGCCCCAGAAAGCGCGAAGCGTCAGTGACACAAATAACGCTAGGGAAGCGAGCAAATTGCGAAGGTTCTGAATGGAAGCCTCACATTAAGCAAATACAGTTTAAAGGGCGAAATGATCCACCATACCGAGAGAACGCCGCAGGCAGCAAAGTCGATGAGCAGAAACCTTGATGTCGGGCGGCGTTACTGTACTTTCTGGCACTATTACAATACTTGTGTGCAGCTGTGAATGTGAGCTTCTTGGAGACTATGTTGAGCGGCCATGGGCCACCTGCACTTTTGAGGTTTATCACAGAACGTTTAAAAAGGCGAACGCACTGGTGGCGGCGCCAGTTGTCGTTGTGAACGGCCAGCTCGGTCCATCGACGCATTTACAGCATTGTGACGTGTCATTCGCTAATCATCGCCTTCATTTTGCCTTGATGCAAATGCTTGCTTCAATACATCAGAAGCAGACGGATTTGAGGGTGTGATCATGCTTCTTGCTCTTCATACGGCACTCAGCTTATCGCGTGTAGGAACTAATAAAATATGTGTTTCGACTGCATTGAAAATGAATGAAATAGTGCACGTGTGGGTGTTTTTTATCGAGATACAAAAGACACCCGTGGTACACTGAAGCAGCAACATACCGAAAATCGCTGTAAAGATTTCATGGCTATTTTATGACTGCGCTATTCATATTCAGAACACGTCCACATTATATATCAAAATGGTATACGCTTCAAAAAAATCTGTTGATTTGTCGACGTTTCGATCGGAGACCAATATGTATATATATTCAAAGGGAATATGCAGCGGGTATTCTAGGTACCGCTAAAACCCGGTACGCGCTTCAACGCTAACGTTTTGGGCGGTCCATGGCCTAAACGTTAGGAATAGTACGATTGGCTTCGTGTAAGCGTATCCGCTTCTCACCTCACAAAACACACCCAATGTGGTCAAAGTTAAGTCGACGGGTTTTTAGGAGCGAAGCTCCTTTGGCCCGCACCCCGCCGTCGCCGTTGAAGCTGCCTTTCTCTTAAGCATCACTTTGGGTTGCAGTGACCGGTGTTTAACAGGAAATGTTTAGGCCTTGAACGGTTTGGTTCTAGAGCACCAGAAATTCGAGGTCGAAATATATAAGCTCTGTGCACAAGTGGTTAAAATGGTCGTCTTCACTTTCACCACCTTTATTGTGGATTGTCAGATGACTCCCATCACAGTAGCGCGCTTCGTCGAATGCAGGTAGCAGACGCTCTCCCCACCCGGCGCCGGCGCCGGCGCAAAAAGACAAGGAGCGCGCGCGGCATTCCGTCGCAGCCGTAGAAGCTCCCCGCCGCATCACCACTCGGACCTCTCTCCCACCTGTCTCCGTTTCCCTGCGCTGCGCGCGCCGCCCTCAATCGCTAAATGGTGCCCGCCACCGTGCGCAGCAGACGCTTTCCCCACCCAGAGTAGGGTGGCTAATGCCTTCCTGAAAACCAGCAGCGACATCAGGCGCGCATAGTAGTTTGCGTCCCCTTTCTCAGGATCTTGGCTCATCGGTTGTATTCGTACAGGGAACTGTTACTTTTTTTTTAATTAGGCGCTTAGATGTACGTGAAGACCACCTCTACAATGAGGTTTTAAGCCGACGGGGACATATGAGATGGTATTTATTGATGTTGGTGTCTTTATTAACGAAAATCGAACTACTATCTTGTTAGTGGCTGCAGTAAGCAAGCATGTTTGTTTTGCAAAGTTGAGCGCAAACGCGTTTTTGCAGTTTCATTGGGCAGAATTCTTCTAACGCATCCGTGCTACAACATATTGAACTGTGAATGCCTGTGAAGTTTAACTTCCATTCGCTAGAAAACGCATGCAAGACAGCGAGGACCTCTGCAAAGATGCTCCCTTTTGTGACGTGCCTCAGGTATTCAACAACTAAGTGAAAGCATAGGCAAAACCAATAACTCCCCTCCCCTCTCTCTCTCTCGGCTTGTTCAAGGAACAACAGCGGGTTTGGCATACGCAGTACACTTTATCGGGTTACAGCCGATCGCGGAAGGTGATTTTACGGCACGTTTTCTGTACGATTTCAGGTCGGACTGGTGCATTAACTTGTCAGTCTGCTGGTTGCATTGCCGAAGACTGCTCCAGCAATAGCGCTGCCCGTCTAACGACAATCAAGCAAAGCGTTGGACACCACTGTGCTGCCATGGCTGCTTCCACGGACACAAGGTAGTCAACAGAAATGAAAATGGAAATGGTACTTGCAGTGACCAGGACAAATGCCCTATTAGCGAAAGGCTGTACGCGGCTCGACAACCACATCGTGCACTTCCATCTAGGCTCTATGCACCTCTCTATCCACCGTGGGAATCAGTTTCACGCGAAGCAGTGGAAGAGTAGTGATATGCTGCATTTTTTTGGCTTTGAGCCAAGCGTTGCGTGGTGGATCTACGTGTTTTTGTAAGTGTAGTAGTTGTGTGCACATCGCGGGCTTACCAGACACGTCGAGAACACTGGCGTTTAACCGGTAACTTAAGGTCTCACGTAATATCACCACTCACGTTAGAGCATACTCGGCACAGACGTCAGTTTCGTGAAAACGAAGTGCACATTACGGTGCGTTTATGTGAATATTGTAACGCACAGTTCAAAAAAACACACTTTAATAAACTATAGCGAGTTGGGCGAACTTGTGCCCGAGAAGGAAGCAGGAGATGACTAAAACGGAAGTCTCTGAGCAGCTCTGGAGAAGAGTCCTCTTGCCAGCTCTCAAGCTACACCTCTTCTTCTTCTCTTCCTCTGCTTGTGTCCCGCGCGGGTCGCGCGCAGCTGTTCTGGCCTGGGTCAAGCAGGCACGCGCTCTCAGCCACACATTTACCTTCTTTCGCACGTATGCCACAAACAATTGGGAGGGCGCACAAATCGGCCTGGGCGCGTAGTTTGAAACCACATTGTGTCATTACCCCCCTTTCGAGAGTGCATCGTCCCGATGCCGATTAGCAACTGGTTTCCAGGCGATCGTTTACAACACCTCTTGGTGATTGCAGTTGCCGTCAAGCAGTGTGGCGTCCTCGATGTTTCATTCCCTGTCGTAGTAAGGTTTCATTCTGACGACATGCACAATTTCTGTGCGATGCCGCCGTCGTGATGAGATTTCCTGTCCCTCCGGAACAACTTCGTAATTCACGGAGCCAAGACGGCGGAGCACTCTGTATGGACCAAAGTAGCGGCGTAGCAGCTTTTCGGATAGGCCACGTACCCGTACGGGAATCCACACCCATACTCTGTCTCCCGGTGCATACTGGACGTCTCTCCGTCGCAGATTGTATCGATGCGTGTCGGCTTTCTGTTGTTGGTGAATACGATGTCGCGCCAGCTGTCTTGCTTCTTCAGCTCTTTGTATATAGTCACTGACGTCGTATTCATTCTCTGTCACCTCATCAACAGGTAGCATAGCATCTAAAGGTGTGGTGACTCTCCGGCCGAAAACAAGCTGAAACGGCGCCATTCGGGTTGTCTCTTGCATTGCGGTATTATACGCGAACGTTGCATAGGGTAATATTTTATCCCATGTACGGTGCTCTATGTCCACGTACATCGACAACATATCAGCCAACGTTCTGTTCAGTCGTTCTGTGAGTCCATTTGCTTGTGGATGATATGCTGTCGTTTTCCTATGACTGGTGTGCGTCAATTTCATGATGGACTTTATCAGGTCAGCCGTAAACGCGGTTCCTCGGTCCGTGATTAGCACTGTAGGAGCGCCATGCCGCAGTACGATGTTGGTGACGAAGAATTCGGCCACTTCAACGGCCGTTCCTCTAACAAGAGACGCTGTCTCCGCATATCGAGTCAGATAGTCGGTCGCAACTATGATCCACCGCTTCCCCGACGACGACGTAGGAAATGGGCCGAGTAAGTCCATTCCAACTTGTGCGAATGGGGCCTCTGGTGTTTCTATAGGCTGAAGGAGACCTGCTGGTTTCAACGGTGGGGTTTTGCGTCTTTGGCAGTCACGGCAAGTTCTGACATAGTGTTGCACAGAGCTTAGCAACTTCGGCCAGTAATATTTAGTGCGGATGCGTGCTAATGTTCTGCTTACTCCTAAATGTCCAGCTGACGGATCGTCGTGGCAAGCCTCCAAGATCTCAGGTCGTAAAAGTGCAGGGACGACGAGCAGGAATGCCGCTGTATTGTTTTCAAAATTCCTTTTATACAGGACGTTATTGCGGAGAACGAACGCCGACAAGCCGCGGGCGAAGGCTCGTGGAACATCGCCAGACCCTCTCTGTAGGTACTTGATCAATTGTAGTAGTTCCGGGTCAGATTGCTGATGATGTGCCATCTGCGATGTTGTCACAGCTCCCAAGAATGGTAAATCCTGTCCGTCGTCGGCGGAAGTAGAGACAGAGGGTTCAATCGGAGCACGTGACAAGCAATCAGCATCGCTGTGCTTGCGACCAGACTTATATACGACTGTGATATCGTATTCCTGTAATCGTAGACTCCATCTTGCAAGCCTTCCGCACGGATCCTTGAGATTGGCCAGCCAGCATAATGAGTGATGGTCACTTATAGCTCGAAAATGCCTGCCGTATAAATATGGTCGAAACTTGGTGATAGCCCATATCACAGCGAGGCATTATTTTTCCGTCGCTGAGTAGTTCACCTCAGCTTTCGAAAGAGTGCGACTGGCGTACGCAATAACTCGTTCTTGTCCATTTTGCCATTGAATAAGTACGGCCCCAAGACCTGCATTGCTTGCATCTGTGTGAATGTCTGTTGCCGCTTCTTCGTCAAAATGCGCAAGAACAGGGTGGCTTTGAAGGCAATTCCTTAATTCATTGAAAGCATCCTCCTGTTCAGTAAGCCAAACGAAGGGCACATCTTCTTTTGTTAGCCGAGTCAGCGGTTCAGCGATTCGCGAAAAATTTTTGATGAATTGTCTGTAATAGGCGCAGAGTCCTAAAAATCGCCTCACGGCCTTTTTATCCGTTGGCTTTGGAAATTTTGCGACGGCCTCAGTCTTCCCAGGATCTGGGCGGACGCCTTCCGCACTGATGACATGGCCGAGAAAAAGGAGTTCACGGAAGCCGAAATGGCATTTCTGCGGTTTTATCGTCAAATCTGCTGACTTGATAGCGGTGAGCACAGCCCGCAGCCTTTCCACATGTTGCTCGAAGGTAGCAGAGAATACTACGACGTCGTCCAGATAAACCAGACAAGACTGCCATTTCAGACCGGAGAGCACTGTGTCCATCATTCGCTGGAAGGTGGCGGGTGCTGAACAAAGGCCAAAGGGAAGAACCTTAAACTCGTATAAACCGTCCGGTGTCACAAACGCCGTCTTTTCGCGATCTCTTTCGTCAACTTCGATCTGCCAATATCCACTTTTAAGGTCCAGCGAGGAAAAATACTTTGCATCTCGTAGCCTATCCAGAGTGTCATCAATCCTTGGAAGAGGATAAACATCCCGTTTAGTGACGGCGTTCAGTTTCCGGTAATCAATGCAGAAACGCAAGGTCTGGTCCTTTTTCTTTACAAGGACAACAGGTGAGGCCCAGGGACTTGCTGACGGCTGAATGACGTCGTCCTTGAGCATTTCTTGAACCTGATTTCCTATAGCCTCTCTTTCTTTAGGTGACACCCGGTAGGGATGCTGGTATATAGGCCTCACCGACTCATCGACAATAATGCGATGTTTGGCGATAGGTGTACGACGAACTTTGGATGACATCGAGAAGCATGCGGCGAATTCCCTTATAAGTCTCTCTATTTCTTCCTTTTGATGGGGCAGTAGTCCTGGTCCGATGTCGATAGCTGCCAGGACAGAGTCCACGTCTTGTAAACCAGATGTCGTGGTTTCAGAAGTGTTCAGCTCCGTAACCTGGACGAAATCATTCAGACTGGCGACGACGGTTCCCTTTGCGATGTGTTGTATCTCATTTCCAAAGTTAGTAAGCAGAACGTTGGTACATCCGCTACGCAGCTGAACAAGGCCTCGTGCCATGCAGATTCCTTTTTGAAGCATCAGGTCGGTGTTGTTGTCAGCAAATCCTTCGAAGTCACTGAACGCTCTGTTGGTTACTGCGACAGAGATGCTAGATCTCGGCGGTATCATGACGTCGTCATCCGCAATACAGAGGTCATAAACGTCTTCTTCAGTGTCGAAAGTTGCGATAGCGTGCCTCGTTGAGAATGAGACGCAAGATTCTCGCAAGTTGATTACAGCGCCGTTAGCTTGCAAGAAGTCCATGCCGATAATCAAATCTCTTGAGCATTCGGGCAGCACAATAAGGCTGGCGACGTATGTGAAGCCCCGTATACCAATTCTTGCGGTGCATATTCCCGTCGGATCGATGAGGTGCCCTCCTGCTGTGCGAACTTGTGGTCCCTTCCAAGGCGTCAGCACTTTCTTCAGTATTTTAGAAAGCTCATTACTCATTACTGAATAATCAGCGCCTGTATCTACCAGTGCAATGACTTCGTAGCCATCAATAAACACGCGTAAATCTGAAGCAACATCACTACCACGGCACCGGTTTCCGAGTCTGTCGTCGTCGTTCAGAGTCAGCGATGGAGGTTCTTCTGCGTCAGCGTCGACAGCGGCCTTGCCTCCACAGGTCGCTGACTCTAGTTTTCCCGACGCGGGCTTGGTGAACGGCGTCTTGGAGAGCTTGCTGAAAGGCGGGGGCTCGGCGACCGATACCTCCCCGCCGTCGTTGCTCGAGGTTGGTGTTGCTGAAAGCCACGTGAGTTTTGACGACTCGAGAGGTATTCCTCGATTTCGAAGGGGCGCTCGCCATTTCGTGGTCGAGGTGCATTTACAGGGAAACCACGAAGACCTGCCTGGCGATACTGGCACATACGGTAGATGTGGCCAGCCTCCCCACAGTGGTAACAAAGGGGTATCCTATCGGGAGTGCGCCAAATGTCGCTCTTTCTGAGTCTCCTCTCGGGTTGTGGCTGCAGTGTGCTTGGATACATCGGGTGCTGTATCGGAGTTGTGGCTGCGACATCTGCACGTCCGGGAGTTCCTCGCAGTAAGGCATCGGCGTAGGACACACTGGGCTGCTGACGCTGTAGTGGCACTTCTGTATGTGCGTTTGTCTGAGGCTCCTGGACCGCCTGTCGAACCTCCTCGCGTATCACGTCGGCCAGTGATGAAAGCATTGGAGCGCTCTGGCCAAGTCGCTGTTTCTGTAGCTCTTCTCGTACTACAGACCGTACCAGCTCACGCAACATCTCCATGCTGTTTCCGAAGGCTGCTGGAAATGCGTGCAAAGAGGCGATGTTCATCTCTCGGTTATACATTCTTGCTCGCTGTTGTAGCGTTCTTTCCATAGCAGCCGCCTCGGAACAAAACTCAGTGACGGTGCGCGGCGGGCTGCGAACAAGTCCGGCAAACAGTTCCTGTTTTACCCCTCGCATTAAATGACGCAGCTTCTTGTCCTCGCTCATGTTTGGGTCCGCTCGGCGGAAGAGACGAGACATGTCCTCCACATACATAGCCACGCTCTCGTTGTTGCGCTGGCTTCTTGCTTGGAGAGCAGCCTCGGCTCTTTCTCTGCGATCTGTACTGGGGTAAGTGGCGAGCAGCTCCCGTCAGAAGTCATCCCATGACGGCATGGCAGATTCGTGGTTTTCGAACCACGTTCGTGCGTTATCCTCCAGCGCGAAGTAAACGCGTCCCAGTCGGCGATCCGCTTCCCATCCGTTAGCCTTTGCAACGCGCTCGAATTGTTCTAGCCAATCCTCGGCGTCTTCGAAGGTGTCGCCGTGAAAAGGCTGCGGCGTCAATGGGGGATTCACTACGATGTTAGCTGGTGTGAGCTGAGCTGTCATGTCGGTAGCACCGCCGTTCACAGCCGCTAAGGGTCTAAGAGAATCCGACAAACGTGAAAACTCAGGAGCCTCACCACGTAGGCGTCGACTGCAGCGCTGATGAACAGGCGTCAGCTCGTTGGGTTCAAGTCGCTGTGGTTCTGGACTGCGTTCGGTCACTCGAGAAGGGCTTGGCATGCTACCCCGCACCTCCACCAGATTTGTAACGCACAGTTCAAAAAAACACACTTTAATAAACTATAGCGAGTTGGGCGAACTTGTGCCCGAGAAGGAAGCAGGAGATGACTAAAACGGAAGTCTCTGAGCAGCTCTGGAGAAGAGTCCTCTTGCCAGCTCTCAAGCTACACCTCTTCTTCTTCTCTTCCTCTGCTTGTGTCCCGCGCGGGTCGCGCGCAGCTGTTCTGGCCTGGGTCAAGCAGGCACGCGCTCTCAGCCACACATTTACCTTCTTTCGCACGTATGCCACAAACAATTGGGAGGGCGCACAAATCGGCCTGGGCGCGTAGTTTGAAACCACATTGTGTCAATATCATGCGTAACTTGCGTTAGCCTATTCCCCCGATGTCGAGCAACAATTGAATAGAGCGTGCTGAATCATAGGAATAAAACGTCTTGTTTACTAGACTTCTATAAAGCCGAGCCAACACTTGAACCACAATTGACGTAAACCCGGCATGACGCCTCTATCATAGGAAAACATATGTATTCGTCCTGTCTGCCGTCTTTACCTCGTCCTTTGTGTTTTTCCGCTAGTAGATATGTGCATATGTATTGATTATTGCTTTGCTATAAAATTAGACATCCAGTAGTGCAATCACAATTGACGCTGCACCGACATTACGCCTGTATAAGGTCTTTTTTCAAAGCAGTTTGAAGACGTAGCGTGGCTCTGGGGTAGAATAGCTGACTGGCACGCAGAATGCTTAGGTTCGATTCCGGCTGGGATCCCGATTTTTGTTCTTTGCATTCGTCGGGTCAACGTTGCGATGTCGATTTTTCTTACGCTCTCGCATTTAAATTGCCAATGTCTGTTCTCACCGTTCCTGGGAAGATATAAACTGTCGATCACCTGCGGCGCACACCCGCTTATCGTGGCCCATCGTATACGAGTATGTGCCACACGTGTCTGGAGCAAATGGTTTGAAGACGTACGCGACAGGATTTTCACGCTATTCATGCCATGACCACACAGTCAGATTCGTCGAATCCTCTTTCCCTTCCATGCCAGTTTTGGTCTACGCCATGTTAAGGAGGCGACCACGAGAGCACCCAGACGCAGGCGGCTGGATAGATAGATAGATAGATAGATAGATAGATAGATAGATAGATAGATAGATAGATAGATAGATAGATAGATAGATAGATAGATAGATAGATAGATAGAAACGCTCAAAATGCCTTGGGTTCGCTAAGAAATGGTTCGCATTTAAAATCATGGGTTTCATCTATACTTCGCTGGCCTTAACCAGGACACAGAATGAGATCGGTATATGATTCTGTGGCAGACTTTGAAGCGCGGCTGAACATCTGTTATTGGGGCCGCATCAAGATTGATGAAGACAAGGACTGCCTACAACGAACAATGTGGACAGATGAGGCTCGGTTTTGCCGGAATGGAACCGTGAATGTTGACAATGCCTATCATTCGTCTTGAGTGTGAATACAGTATGTGGTGTGGTATTCTTGGGGGCAAAATGATTGGACACTATTTTTTAGCGCTGCCTTGACTGTAAAAGTACTCCCAAGAAATACTTTGCGTTGTCGTCGACAACTTTGCCATTGATCTCCCACTGAACGAACTGCGCAAAGTATGGTTCCAGCATGAGGGATACCCGCAGGATTTCTCCACCTCTGCAAAGAGCTGGTCGGAGAATCACTTTCAGGAGAGTGGATTGGGTGGGCAGGAGCGATGTCTTGGCCACCAAGATCATCTGACCTTTCTCCGCTCCACATTTTTCTTCGGGGCTAGGTGAAAGATCGAGTGTTTACAACAGAGCCAACTGACATTAAATGACATGAAGAACAGGATAATACCTGTTTGCGCAACCACTAGACCAGAAGCACTGATCATCCATAAATTTGCACCTTTATTCAGAGATTACAGACCTTTGTTAACATAAGAAAACCATATGCAAAGGGAACATGGCTGTTGGAAAAGAGGGCGAAAGCGCATGCAACATGGTACGAAGCCGGCGGAACCTTTATCTTGCCAAGATACAGTATCTTTCGCTATAGCTGGGTGATGTCGGCATTTTGATGTTTCGATGTTTTGATTTTTCGGCAATTTAAATTTTCGGCTTTTTTATATTTTCGGTGTTTTAAATTTTGGCATTCCGATAATTCCGTCATTTTGATTTTCGGCGTTTTGAATGCCGGCCAGATTTGTCTACTGCAACTTGGACAAAGTTCGGTTTCAGTCCTCAATTTCTGGTTTGTAGCTTGACAAGGTTAAGGCATAAGCCATGACTATAATTTATGGTGCTTTGTGAGCAAAAAACGTGTGACGATGAGAGAACATTTCAGTGCGATGTCGGTGTGAGATACGCTAAAATTGCTATGTTGCTTTGAGAGCGGCATGGAACTATTGCGTTAAAGATGTTGCGAAAAGAAACTGATTCTGCCCGGTTGTAATTTTCCCTGCTTCAACAAGGATTACACATGCCGATTCCGAAATATCTCGGCGCAATATTCAGTCGATAATTATTGACGCCCGTTTGAAATTGCAGTTTTCTTGGGCTTCTAAACTACTAGCGGCACTACCGGCCGCCATAGGCACTCGTCCGACGTCATGATAAGGGAAGTTGTAAACACAGCGTTATCTTTCTTTCGCTCTAAAATAATAGATTTTTAGGAACCCAGAAAAGAAACAAATAACACAACTTTTGCGCTCTGAGTTGTACACTGTGCAAGTACAGCACTCCGCTTTCAAGTATATCCGGACTCAGTCACGTGTGCACTCTTGCCTTCGCTCGCACGGTGCAGAGTCCGAGTTTTTTCTTTCTGGTTGCGTTAGGTTGTGTTTTATAGCGCGTTTTGGGTGGCTTTGTCCTCTCTAGGCCAACCGTGTGCGTCCTCAGATAGCGCCGTACAACTTCTCAAAGTGGAAACAAGGTTTGCTTTCACAAGCTGCCGGCATCACAATCGAGAAAGTATGATGCTACGAACCTCGGCCAACTATGGCTGAGCAAACATCGCTGCGTCGCCATGTTTTGTTGACGACAGAGACTCTTCATTGGCTGACTTAAAGTGACGTCAGCTGTACAGTTGAGGGGAACGTGAGCTGGGAAATCGCAATAGCGTTTTTATAGTTGTTAAATGAATCCGGACGATGAAACAGTCGAGGTAGGGTATTGAATGGACGGCCAGGATTCCCCATACACACGTAGTTGAAATTTTCGGAAAACGTTTCACGACCCCTATAATCTGTTTTGCACTGTGCTTGTGCTTGCTCCTTTGTGGTGAAAATAGATATCCCAGGCAGAAGCAATTATAAGGGTCGTAATCTCCCAGTGGAATGTCAATGTGACAAATGGTAAAGCTGCCATGTTGCTGTGTGAGATATGAAACTCGAGTTTTGATTGCAATGGTAATTAAGCCACTTGCAAAGTTCAAGTGCCGTCTCTATGATGACGGGATCAATCTCATCTGTTTGTGCAAGAAGTTGCCTTTAAATTCGGTTATAGATATGTATTACAGCGTAACGCTTGTTACTTGCGTCGTGCATTATATGTGTAGCTGTACGTGTTGGGCTGTGGTGAGCAGCCTTTATTTCTTGTTTGTTATGCAGCCCTGAACACCTTAATAAGAAAGGTTAAGCTTCAAAAGACGAGCGGTTTTTCATCTCTAATGTTAATGCTGTCTTCTGCAGTTTTACTGCTGTTTGGCGTTATTCAAAATATCGCCCATTTGTATACTCCTTGTGTAAAATTTGTTAACACGTCGCAGCTGTATTGACACATCTTGCATTGTGTAGTGCACCCATAGTTTTTTTTTTGCGTGCGTTCATCAGACGTTTAGAAAAAAGTGTGCATCTGCTTACTGAGAATATGGAATGAAAATAAGTTTTCGTTGCTTCAAACGGTTGTCATGTTTATTCTAAATGTCTGCATCAACACACGGCGGCTTCCAGTGATTGTCAATCCGGCGCTACAGCTTACGCGAAGCTACTCGAGGCATGCAAGCAACGGGTTAAAAAACTCAAAATCTAGCTTCAAAGACGAGCATTCTCATTGAAGCGATCTCGGAGGCAGTCTAATTTTCGTAATCGCTAGATAAAATATCCTGCGAGATTACTTTTCGTAAGGTCGCAATGTCTGAGGCTTTTCACGCGGCCGCCGGTTGCGGGACGAAACCAAATCAGTCCGCGGGAACTATGGGAGTGTCCTCTCTTATCCCTTTATGGACCAGAACACAGCGAATTCCATTTTGCATCTCGATAGCGACATATTTGCATCTCGCGTAGTGCAAACTACACTCTAAGGGAAAAGGGTGTTAAAAAGGTGTGTGGTTCGTTCCTATGGGGACTGGTTGGGCTGCCGCAACCATTAATATCTTTAGGGAATAACGGCGCCAGGTCTAACAGTTAGTCCCCAAAGATCACCTCAACATACTAACATTTGGTCCTCGCATTTACACCTAACCGGGCAACCGTTAGTTCTCGCAGTTGCACCTCGCCGGACGCTCCGCAAGGCTTAATACTTTATTCGCGTTTCTTTTCCTTGGTGAGCAACAAATGCCGCGTAAAACAACACGCGAAAAAACAGTGAAACGTTTTATTTTTCTCCATACATATAAAGTTTCTGCTTTGTTTCACTGAATTCACTGCTAAATGCCGCATACAGGTCCAGCCACGATTTCATATCTCGTAAAGTCCTTTTTGTGAAGCTGCTCCAACGGAAGCGATAGGTGGCGGGCATTGTACGCGCCAGGGAACACAGCATTCTGCTCGTTGTAGACAACGGCTGCATCCTGCAATGCGTAAAAATATTGCAAATAGTTACTCATACGTGATAGCGAGGTTGATGACGCACGCACGTGGCAAATACGTGCAAGGTGAAATAAAAACGCACGTCTAAAATATGGCATGCAAATAATTTCACCGTGTTGTTATACGTCATCAAAGACGCATTTCAAGCCACCTAGCGCAACAGTTCAAGTGCGGCAGCCGCAGGCATCACACCGAGCCGGCGAGTATTCTTAGAGCGGCGTCGTACAGTTCTAGCAAGCCCGCAAGCCGCCACAGCCGCTACCGAATCTCAAGCAGAACAGCCAGCGAACACGGAGCCGCCGCCATGAACGGCGCCGAGCTGCTTGCGAGCGAGCGTCGAGAAAGCCGACGGTAATAGCGACCAATTTCCACAATGTTCCTCGAGCGAGCACCAGTACGGCAAGCGAACTCGGCGCCCCCGCCACAAACGCCGCCGAGCTGCTTGCGAGCGAGCGAAGGGGAAGCCGACAGTAATAACGACCGACTTCGTCAAAGCTCCTCGAGCGGAACGCGGAGCCGCCGCAGCGAACAGTGGCGAGCTGCTTGCGAGCGCGCGTCGAGGAAGCCGACGGTAATGGCGACCAATTTCCGCAGAGTTCCGAAGCGCAGCTGAAGTCGGCTAGCTATGGCACGCACCAACCCATGCCGGTGCCTTTCAAGCGCGCGACATGCAATCGAGCTCGTTGCCGGCCATAGGCGTGCGCACAGGGGGGGCAGGGGGGGCAGGGGGGGGCGGTCGCGCCCCCTAATCTCATAGGAGGGGGAGGCGCAAAATCTGCCCCGTACATTGACCCTCCTAGTAACCTAAGAGGGGGGGGGCGCAAAATTTGTGCCATACATTGACTTAGTAGGGGGGGGGGCGCTGCGAAGAACCTTTGCCCCCCCCCCCCTGATGGGGAACCCTGCGCACGCCAATGTTGCCGGCGACCGCAATCCGTTTTGGACGAGTCGCAGAACAGCGCCGAGGCCTTTGCCTAATATCACAAGCTCGAAGCTCGCCACGGCGAATCCTCGGTGACAAGCGTGAGGGCGGCCGACGGCAATGGCCACAAAGCACAGGCGAGCTGACGCCCAATGGCGGCCCTCGCGGTACATTTCGTGCGCGCGATATACAACATGATCGAGTCCGTTACCGGCAATCGCGATAAATTTCGCGCACGCGACAGGTGCGGCAGAATAAAGTGCGCTCACTTACTTGTGAAAGAATCCAGCGCCGATTTGTGCCCAGAGTCAGATTGAAATCATGGATCCGATAGGCCTACTGTCTTCTCGGCCGCCATATCCAGCCGGTGGCGACGCAGTGCCGTGACTACGCCGGAGATATACAGCGCGGCGTCACGACGTGTCGAGACCAGCTCCAGATTTCACGGGTGCGGCGAAACGTAAAAGCAGCACAACACGCTCATCAAGGCATACGTGTATATCAAAGGCACCGAGGCGTAGTTCCTAGATCGGCAAACTCTCCGAGCGCGACACAACCGCCAACAAATCAGCTCGAACGCAAGTGGGAAGACAGACTGACCCGAGCAGCGAGGAGGACGGTTAGTTGCCTTGACAAAGGTTTGGACACGGAACCATGGAGGAAAGGCACGGAACGTATCTCTGCACACGGCCTGCATCTCCCGCTCGGTAGCTCGGTCAGCGCCTCCTCTATTGTTTCAGTGCCTGCCGCGTGAGCGCCGCGGTCCCCTCCGAGCCCTCTGCTATTAGTCTCTGGATTTGGCCCTAGACGCCGCTTGGCGGCGCTGCCTTATTACCCTCTTGCAGACGACGCTCTCCGCTGCTCGCGCGCCGGCCTTTGGCGCTTTTATTCCGATAGCAATTATATGAAGTCTCGGCTGGAAAATGTCCGTCCCCGTCGCCGTCATTCACCGTATATATTTTTTATTTATTTATTTTATTTATTGAATACTGCAGACCAAGAACTGGTCCAAGCAGGACAGGTACAAGAGGCAGGATATAATCAAAAACACATGCGATAACATACGAATATATCACGAGAAATGGAATCGAAACACCTAACAGAACGCATAAAAGATAACATGGCAAAAGTATTACAATAAATGGATACATAACACAAATTAACAGTGCATGTTTTAACTCTAAGCAGCAGAAAATTGGCTAAGATCAGTTAGGCAGTTCCACTCTGATACAGAACGCGGAAAAAAGGAAAACTGAAACGCGTTAGTTTTAGCAAAATACGGGGTTAAAGAATGGGCGTGATGATGGCGTGTATGCCTAGTGGACAGAGGAGATACATATGCATGCGGGTCAAGGGCTAACTTATGATAAACAAGAAGATAAAGAAAGTTAAGCCGGTTTCTTTTTCGCCGTAATTCAAGTGTTTCGATGTTGTTAGCAGTCATGAGTTCAGTCGGTGAGTCCGTAATTTTAAACTTAGAATAAGCAAACCTAACAGCTTTTTTTTGTACTGCTTCCAGTTTTCTAATGTTACATTTAGTAAAGGGGTCCCATACAACACAAAAGTATTCTAGTTTTGGTCTTATGTATGCAAAGTAACTAAGTAGTTTTATGTTAGATGGAGAATTTCTAAGTTTATGTTTTAGGAAACACAGCTTACGGAAGGCAGCAGAACATACGTTGTCTATGTGTAAGTTCCAAGATAGGTCATTAGTTATTGTTACGCCTAGATATTTGTAGTTATTAACCTGTTGCAGTGATGATGAGCCGAGGTTATAAGTAAAATGAAGAGGTGTTTTTGAACGTGTTACACAAAGATAAACAGTTTTTTGTGCGTTAAGTGCCATACCATTGCCATTACACCAGTTTAGTATGTTATTAAGACTTAAGTTCAGGTTCTGTTGATCATTAGAACAGGTAGTTTGACGAAAGAGCACGCAATCATCTGCGAACAGTCTTATTTGAGTTCTGGTAGTACTGTGTTGACAATGTCGTTTACATAAATTAAAAATAATAGAGTCCCCAGAACACTACCCTGTGGCACGCCTGATGTTACAGGAAGAGAGCTCGAATTGTTCCCATCTACTGAAACAAACTGTAAACGTTCTGTTAAATAGTGTTGAATCCAGGCAATGAATATGTCGGGTAGATTGATGTCCCTGAGTTTTGTAATTAGTTTGTGATGAATAACTTTATCAAATGCCTTACTAAAATCAAGGAATATGACGTCCATTTGACCATTTTTATCGAGAGTTTCTGCAAATGAATGAACCACTGAGACTCACTGAGTTACAGTTGAATATCCTTTTCTAAAGCCATGCTGAAAATTAGTTAGTATAGAGTTTTGTTCGAGGAATTCCACAACGCGCTTAGATATTACATGTTCAAGCATTTTACATATTGGTGACGTTAATGAGATGGGACGGTAGTTTTCTACGAGTAAATGGTTGCCTTTCTTAAACACGGGAACAACACGAGCCCTCTTCCAATCACTGGGTAGTTTAGCACTCAACAGCGAACATCGAAAGGGTACAATCACAAAGTGAGCAATACTTTCTGCATAACGGCGAAGAAAAACATTAGGGATATTATCTGGACCACAAGATGATTTAGTTTTCAACTTCAAGATCATTGCAAGAACACCAGAGTATGAGATAAAGTCCACCTCATTAGGCTGAAACATTTTTTGCTGAGGCGTATTAAGACTCGCCTTAGCAAACACGCTATGGAAAAATTTGTTAAAATGTTCCGCAATGAGCTTCAGATCTGTAACTGTATTTCCATCGACTAATATATGTGATACCTGCTTCTTACTATCGCTCAGGAAGTTCCAAAACTTCGTAGGATCGTTTTTGAAGAAGTTTGGCAGTGCTGTTTTAAAGTAAAAATCCTTTGATTCTCGCAAAGCACGTGCCAAATTTATTTTAAGTTCATGAATAATGGCTGATTGGGGATTACTCTTTTTCAGCCGTTTTAATTTGCGCTTTAGATGGATGATTTTACGCGTAATCCATGGGGTGTTTTTAGCATTCTTTTTAGATTTGGTTGGTACGAATGACCTTATGCAGTGATGGCACATTTCAGTAAATTGGTTCCATAGCGCGTCAACATCATCCTCATTTTCAATAAAGTCGTCATAACAACTTCTCGCATCATGAGATCTTGCATAATCCTTGAAGCATCGAGTGGTCGTGCGTTTGTGACCGACTGAGTTGAATAAAGGAATGGTAACACTTACGAGATGATGGTCAGACAGGCCACTTTCAATTAAAACTGTATACTCACAAAAATCGCGGTTTAGGAACGCTAAGTCCACTATTGCACTAGACGAACGTTCTTCTCGAGTAGGCTGCCTAACCACTTGAACTAGGTCGTGAGTAAGCATGATATCAAAGAGTATGTTAGCATTCTTGTTCGATTTGCCGCTTGCCCGAAGGAGTTCCCAATCAACATTTGGTAAGTTGAAATCCCCGATAACAAATTTTTTTACTCTGGAATTGTGTCATATGTTCTTGCAATTTCAGCAAATATTCAGGAGCAGCGTCTGGTGGTCTGTAACACGCGTATAGCACAAAGCATTGACCCCAACAAGTTATTTTGATACACAAACACTCGAGGTCAGTGACATCCGCTAAAACAATTGCTTGTATTGAAGGCTTGATAAGGATAGCAACACCTCCGCCCTTGATTGTCCGGTCCTTACGAAATACATTGTAACTCGGGGGAAAAACTAAATCATCACTTATTTCATTTCGTAACCATGTTTCGGTGATTACAGTAATGTGCGGGTCGTATTCGAGTAGTGTGGCCTCAATAGAATCTTTTTTGTTTACAATGCTGCGTGCGTTTATATTTAGGATTCGCAACTTCTTATCATTCGGTTTCGTAGGATTGCGGGTATTCTGGGCTACTTGACGAGATAAATGAACGCGTTTAACGGAAGTGGAAGGGCCCTCGTTTTCACCCCTCAATCTCAATTCTTGCTTTGCTTCTGCGTGTAGCCTCTGGTATTGAGGCGGCTCATGCCCGTATTGCCGTTTTTTCTTAACGGAATCAAATCATGATCCCAGACGTAGGGAACGCTGTTTATGTACAGCTTATCGAACGCAAGTGAAACCTTTTCTCTTTTGTCACGGTTCGGCTTCGCACTAGCCCACAATTTCCTTCGGATGTCGCGAATTCTTTGGGAAAAATCTTCACCAATGGAATAGTCAGTGCCCTTGAGTTTAAAGCCTCTTTTTAGTATTGTATATTTACTTCTTGAATCCAACAGCTTAAGAATGACAGGTCTCGTCGAGTTATGTCGTTCCTTGCCTAGTCTGTGTATACGCTCGATTTGTACGCTCTCAATTTCGAGGATATCCTGAAAAATGCCTTTATTTACCGCAGTTTCAAGTGCGGTGTTAGTTTCATCTTCTTTTTCTGGAAGTCCATAAACGATCAAGTTAGAGCGTCTGCTATAGTTTTCCATGTCGTCTATTTTAGATTCAAGTATTTTAATAGTGTTTTGCATGCAGTTAATTTGCTCTTGAAACAATGCTACCCTTTGTTCGAGAGCGGAAATCGATTCTAATTTCCTTTCAATGTTTGGAAGCCGAGATTCCTTGATTTCTTTAATGTCCGATGCAATTTCCTTAAGATATTTAGCAATGTGCGCTGTGTCTGGGCCCGGATTTTCTTCTATGTCACCTCCAAGTAACAGCAATTTCCTGGCCGAGTAGGTGAGTACATTTAACATATCACACAGCCGAGGGCACGGCAGCATCAAAAGAAAACGGTTATCGGAACGAAAGCATTTACCGTAATGCCCTCTTACCTGCGCAATGGAGACAAGCGGGTTTTGAGTGATCCGCATGTTTTCGATGCCGCCGTGCCCCGTGGCCGTAAAGTAAGCTGGCAGCCCTTTTATAGCCGGCCAGCACGGTGTCGCCGCCTGTGGTGGTGCTGCGCAGCGCTCCACGCGCGGTGACGTAGAGCGATGATTCAGTCGTTCTCACGGCGGCCAGTTGAGATCGTGAAGCACGCACCAAGGCGGTCCATCGGGGTGAAGCGTACTGGTTGCAGCCACGAGCGGTTCCGGGCACCATGACACTGGATCTTGCAGAAGGCTAAGGATCTGCGCAATGAAGACAAGCGGGTTTTGAGTGATCCGCATGTTTTCGATGCGGCCGTGCCCTGTGGCCGTAAAGTAAGCTGGCAGCCCTTTTATAGCCGGCCAGCACGGTGTCGCCGCCTGTGGTGGTGCTGCGCAGCGCTCCACGCGCGGTGACGTAGAGTGATGATTCAGTCGTTCCCACGGCGGCCAGTTGAGATCGTGAAGCACGCACCAAGGCGGTCCATCGGGGTGAAGCGTACTGGTTGCAGCCACGAGCGGTTCCGAGCACCATGACACTGGATCTTGCAGAAGGCTAAGGATCTGCGCAATGAAGACAAGCGGGTTTTGAGTGATCCGCATGTTTTAGATGCCGCCGTGCCCTGTATAAGTATATGTATAAGTATGTATATATATAGAAAAGCCACAAAGAAAAATAATTCAGAAATTCTTTCCGACGCGCGGAATCGAACGGGCGACCTCTCGCTTTGCAGCCCGCTGCGTTAGACGTTAGGCCACGACGGCACCGCCTTTCAGCCTGCTAACGGCGAGCTATTTATATACACAATGTATTCAGCATGCTTTCTTAGTGGCCACATAGATGGCGCGACGTGCGCGCGTGTGGCGCGCTTTAAAGATCGTCGCCCCGCTTTTGCGAACGCCGTTGCTCTTCGCTCCACAGGGCGTGGTGCTTTCGTCAAGGAGGTTAAAAAAATTTTAACCTCCTTGGCTTTCGCGCGCTTATCTCGAGGAAAGAAGGGCCGGCCGGTGGGGTGCTTCGCTTCGCTTGCTGCAGCGGCAGCGTTTGCGAAAGGAGCGCGCTGTTCAAACAGAAATAAGTAACAACTGTGACAATTAGTTCGCGCTTGTGTTGTGTGTACCTGTTCGTTCGTTTCGTGCGTCCTGCTTTATGTTTGAGCAGTGCGCTTCAAGTGTCAAGCTTTGACGCATGAGTTCGCGCTTGTCCTGTGTGCGTTCTTTTCGTGCGTCCTTTGGGCTCGAGCGACGCGCTGGCAATTTCGAGCTGCTTTCCGTTCTTCGCGTTACATTACAATTTATTGCTATCGCATGCATTGCTTCGCCGTTGCGGCAAAACTGTGACTTTTTCTGTCGTCTGCTAAAAAGAAGCGCGAACGTTGTTCGGAGTTGTTGCCATCACAATAAAAGAAGTCGTATTCATGTGTAAATAAGAATAAAGGTGAAATAAATTGTCAGTATGACTCTTACCGGAGTGATAATTCGCGTGGAAGTCACCTTGCAGACGACAAGTTTAACCCGTCGTTTGGTCGCAGAGGCAGTTGTAGGTCTGTCTGTCTGCTTCAGCGGTGATGTCCTCCTGCCTTTTCATCGGTCACTATGCGCTGCTGTTGCGTTCCGTTCTGCATTTCTAGCCAGCGAAAGAAAGAAGCAGGAGTGTCCTTTCACGCGATACCAGCGAACACTGAGCTACGTGAACGATGGCTACGAGTTATCGCAAGAAAGAACTGGGTGCCGAATTCCTCCTCGAATTACTCGGCCGTGTGCAGCCTACATTTTGTGGAAGCTGACTTTCGTGAAAATACTAAGAGGCGTATGCGAAAGACCGATGCGGTACCTAGTATGTTTCCCCATTATCCATCGTACATGAAGAAGGAGCCACCTAAGCAGAGAAGCTGCAGCAGCATACAGAAGAGAAAGCGTAATTCCTCGACGGACACGTTGGCAAGTCTGCCAAGTCAAAAAATCGATTCGCGCCCTGCATCGGCGCCAGAAGTTCGCGCGGACACGCCTGATGAAGTCACTGAGCCCAGTAGCTGGCAACAACCAGAATGTTTTTCTTCAAGCGACATCCAAGACTTGCCTTTTGTGACAGCGGCTAGTGACCACTCTCAGTCCGCAAACATCCTTGAGCCACCAGATGCGCAGCCTACTTGCGGAAATCACCAAGCACGTCATCAGAAAAACTGAACAATTGGAATTTGAGATCCATAAAATAAACGTCGCTGCAATGGAAATATTATCAGGTAGGCAACCGAAAACCCGAGTACCTCATCCCGCCGACCCAACCGCAGGTTGTTTCTGGCATTCGATCAGAGTCACATCCTAAAAAACATCCGATCGCAATTTCTGGCACAAGAATTGGGAAGAAATGGTGAAATTTCGTCAAGCTACATTAAGGACTTCTACAAGACGCAGCGGGGCTCGATTCTCAAGTCGGTCCGTTTTCTCATTAGGAAACACCTTTATCCGTCGAACATCGAAAACATGGGAGTGAAGCCTGCCGTCCAGTTGTTTTCAGCAGCCGTGACAGCGGCTCTGTCCTTTATGAAAGACCATGCAGGGCACCACGGCAGGCGAGGCAGGTACGGACATCCACTGTTCCCGATCTCACTCTAGAGGGCGCTCACGCTCCCGCTCCCGAGGGTCAACGCGCTCCCGCTCAAGATGGCCTTCACGCTGTCGCTCCAGAGGGCGCTCTCGTTCGTAAACGCGGAAGGAGGAGCAACCACCTCCCCGGCGAGGCAACCAGAGACAATCCCACAGCAGAAATCGCTCTCACAACTAAAAGCACGCTCACTGGGACGACAAAGTCAAAAAGCCCCAAAAGGCCGGCTCCTACGGCCGCGGCAACCAAACGGTAAGGGACACGACAGAGCGTGTAGTCGATCCCCGCACGCAAGCTCTCCAGGCAGAAAACAAGCAGCTCCGTAGGGATATCGCTGAACTTAAAGCATCGTTCGAGGCTTTCAAAGCTAAAACACAAGGCGAACCGTAGGAGGCAAAACCCCTATGGAATAAGGCCAAGCGCAGAGCCATGCCTCCCGCAGAAGAGAAAATAGATCGCACTGAGGTCGAGGAGTGCAACATTACTGAGGAACTCACGACCGAGTCCCACCAAAATACAAAGGCAGAGAATGAAAATGAATGGCGGAGAGAAGTCAATACGACGTTGACCAAAGTGCTGAAGATACTATCCTCAATGGAAAAAAGAATCATGGCGCTTGAACGCCCCAGGGCGCTCACGAAAAGTAGGTTAGTAACCACCCCAACCGAGCCGCAACAAGAACCTAGTGCCAACCGCCCTGTCGCGGAAACAAGCACCAACAATCAGTAATCATGGCAGGACCAAGTAACGGACTCAAAATTTGGCAGTGGAATTGCTACATCTTGAGCAAGCGCAAAGCTGGCTTAATGCAACTTATTCGCTCGATGAAGCACAAGCCGGAGATTATTTTACTGCAAAAGACAGTTACGAGGGAGGACATAACTCTACCGGGATACCGCGCCGTCTCCAGTATAAGAGACACGGGTAGAGGCATAGCTACACTAGTGGTGAAGGGTCTATCTTTTAAAGAACACAGCGTACCACACAATACAAGCGAGGCCCTGAGACACAACTAGTAGAAGTCATCCCAGGGCAAAGATCTCGAACCTGCGTCTTACTACTGAACGTATACAGCTCACCCAGGGACAGGCAAAGGGACTTCGATAATCTCTTCATGACGACCCTGCGGAAAGTTGGAGACAAGCCCCTAGTCATAGCCGGAGACTTTAACGGCCCCAACATGGAATGGGGCCACAGCTACAACACGGCGAAAGGTACTAGACCAACCAACCTGGCCGCAGAATTGGGACTCACACTGATCACGGACCCGAGATTCCCTACCAGAAGAGGGGACTCGGTTCAGCGCGGCACCACACCAACCTCACCTACCTAAAGAATACGGACGGCTCGTGGGACAACCTGACAGAGGACCTGGGCAGCGATCACTATATACTAGAAATTGTTATAGAAGCACAGCCCCCAACAACAAACACCGGTATGTGGACTGGGACCTCTTCAGACGCATACGCGAGGAGGAGGCCAACAGTGAGGAGAGCTACGCGGAGCTAATCTCACACCTACAGCGGGCAATGGGAAAAGCCACCAAAGAGATAGAAACGCAAATCGACGTCCCGAAGATGGACTCCAGGATAGCCAAATGCTTGAAGCCAACAATGCGTTACTAGGAAGATGGCGTACGCAACGCCTCAACAGGCGGCTATGAGCCAAAATATGCGCCCTCAATAAGTAAATAAAAGCATACGCCAAAGAACTTGTGAGACAGCAATATGTCGAGAAGTGCAACGAAACCGACAGCAAAACGCGCCGGTGCAGCATGTGGGGCCTCTTCAAAAGACTCCTCAACGACAAAACGTCTAGAGGGGCAGCCATGCTGGCCACAGACCGCATAATTAACAAGAAAATAAGCACGGGAAGCTCCAAAAGCGGACTCGCTAAGGAGCTCGCCAATACCTACCTGCCCATCAGAAGAAAGAATGCCACTGCAGGAAACAAGGACAACGGGTACAAAGGCGGAGACAGGCGGGAACTCGACGAGCCTTTCACGATATCTGAAGTTCGGCACGTAATATTTAATCTTAACGGAAGGTCAGCTCCAGGTCCCGACGGAATCACCAACAAACTGTTACGGAACCTGGACGAGAAGGCCATAGATACCATTACAGCAGAAATAAACAAAATCTGGAAGGAAGGGCATGTGCCCCGGGAACGGCGCACTGCGAAGGTTGTACTCATCCCGAAACCCGGAAAGGCACCGGAGATGCACAACCTACGACCCATTTCACTCACATCGTGCCTTGGCAAGGTGGCAGAGCACATTATTCAGAACCGCGTCACGGAATACATCAAACGCAGCGAGCTCTTTCGTCATTATCTCATTGGGTTAAGACGAGGCCTGTCCACACAGGACGCTCTCCTCCTCATACAGAAGACCGTCATAGACAACCCATCGCGCGACGTTAAAGGAATCCTAGCGCTAGACCTAGCCAAGGCCTTCGACACAGTCTCGCACGCACACATTCTACAGGAGATTTCGTCGCTGAACCTCGGAAGATGCTTCCATCGGTTCGTGCAGTCCTTTCAGACGGACCGTGAGGCGCAACTCAAGTTGGTTCAATCACGAGCGAAGCTTTTGTCCTAGGCGACGAGGGAACACCCCAAGGATCGGATCGTCATGCGCAGGCTGGCCGAATTGCTTAGTAAAGTACCTGGCATCGGCCACGCAATTACGTTGACGATATTACGATATGGTGCAAAGAAGGATCGTTGGCTACGCTCGAAGAATCCCTACTAGAAGCAATGAATGTCACAGAACGATTTTTGGAATCTACGGAAAATTCGGAATTACTTCTCTACCGAAAGGTCTCACAGGGCATGAGATTCTCGGAAACACTAGACTCGATACCCGTACAAGTCAAAACCTGACTAGGAACGCCAATCCCGAGAGTCAAAACTATAAAAATCCTCGGCATGTGGATTGACGCGCGAAGATGCAACGCAGACGTCATCAAGCGGAAAGAAACGCAAGCTAACAGCGTGCTACGTATAATCTCTAGAGTGACCTGGAAGCACGAAGGTCTGAGAGAGGACCTGTTACTGAGGGTCTTTGACGCCTTCTTCATCAACCACGTTAATTACGCGGCTCCGTACATGAGCTGGACCTAAACTGAATAGGGAAAACTCGATGCTCTCATTAGAACCGGTCTCAAGAGGACTCTGGGCCTGCCGCAAACCACCGGCACGGAACGCCTCCTAGAATTCGGTTTACACAACACCATAGACGAACTCGTCGAGGCGCACTTCACAACACAAAGAACACGCCTATCAAGCACAAAAGCAGGAATAAAAATACTAGATTAAGCCGGGATGGCCGTCCTCCCCGGAACCGAGTTCAAACTGCGCACCATGCTAACGCGCAACGAGAGGGAGGATGTATAGGTCGACCCCATCCCTAGGCACATACATCCCGTGCACCATGTAGGAAGGAGAGAGGCCCGGGCCAGGGCGATCATCCGCGGCATCAGAAACAGGGACGCAGCGTTCCTCGTTGATGCGGCAGAATATAACTGCAAAACGGCTTTCGCCGTCGCCGTCGTCGACGGTGGAGGCAATCGAATCACGACCGCAACGATCTGTACAAACAGCGTGAGCGTTGCGGAGGAGGCGGCCATAGCACTGGCGCTTCAAGCAGCAACCAGACCAGCGACAATCTATTCAGACTCGAGAACGGTTGTTAGGGCCTTCTCCGCGGGCATGGCGTCATCACTGGGCGCCCGAATAGTCCGAGCAAGTCAAAACAGTCCGCGCTGGACCGGGGACCACCGCATCTCCTGGTTCTCAGCACACATGGAGGGGCTCAGCAGGTTCAACCCCAACATCGCCGCCCACACTCTCGCGCGTGAATGCACGAACCACGCGAGTACAGAAGAAGCGACTGAAGATGGGCTGGTCCTGGAAAGGGACCCACTGAAGACGTATCGCGAGATTACAAATTACTACGGGCTGGTGAGGAGGCTTTACCCACTCCACAATGCGCGATTGAACAGAGCCCAGGGCGTTACGCTCCGGCGCTTGCAAACTGGCATCTATCCCAGCCCACGCTCATACCACAGGATAGAGCCGAATTTCCCACCGGGCTGTCCCAAATGTGGCCTCGAGAGCTCCAAATTACCACATATGCTCTGGCAGTGTCCCGCCAACGCGCGTGAGCGACTCAATGACGAGGAGTCGTGGAGTTGTTCGTTACGCAGTCCCGACTTGGGACCACAACCCTTGGCTGTCCGAAGGGCCCGGGCCGTAGCGGAGGAGCTACTTCTTCCCGTGCCCACCTGCGTGGAGTCACCGACCGGGGGAAGAGATGGACCCTCTTCGCTCCCACCCCTGATCCCGATCCCTTTGGTCTTTTTGAATTAAGTTCCTCGCTCGCTCGCTCAACATGCAACGCGTAATAATTAGAGTACGCTTTACGGGTAGTTTCGCGGAACGTAATTTTTGTTTCACGAGCGCTCTTACAATAATGCGTCTTGCTCACAAAAGCGCGCTATCAGAGAGTATCATCTGCAGTATCGTTCATCCATCCCTTTTGGAAGCTACCTGCGTGATTTTAATCTTGTAAGGATGATGCTTTACAAGCGAAACTGTGCTAGTCGTAATTACGCCGATATTGAAATGGGCGGAAATCCAGCTATCTTTGGACAGTGCAACGTGGGCTGTGTAAATATGCTAAAAATTTAGCTGCTTCAGCTAGCGCTACGCCTGGGCGTAAAGGACACTGGCGCGAGTATTGTTTACTTACGTGTCAATATATGTATTATGTGGAGCTGTATGCCTCACGTCCAAATAAACTTGGGGACATTAAACACTGAAATGAAAGCATGAAATTCTGGCGAGCTGTTGAGGAACACCGTACCATTTACTACCTTTTGAAGACGAAAACTTGAAAGCGTGGATGCCATTAAAAGCACTAAAACTTGATGCTATATAGTTGAAAGTGGCAAAGCATGCTGATTGCTTGTGCTTGAAAGCACTACCTTGCACTACATTTTCGTCAAAGGAACCGCTAAAGGGTATGAAGTGCATCTCCACACAGAGCTCGTGCCTGCCTTCAACCCGGCTGCGTGCCACGCAAATTAGGTTCATAGAATGAAATAGGTGGGCATCACACTACTGAATACACGCAGTTAGTGTACTGACTCGCGCACTTTCACTCGGCTCCTAGTTTTTTCTGCTTGAATCACAGTTATCCACTCGCGGCGAAGCTGAAAACACCGCACCGGCACTACTCCCGTGGCGTGTCGTGATCGTCGCAGAAAGCGCTAAGTAATATCATCCTGTTGCGCTGCTTGTTTTGGCATACAAAGATGACACAGAAGTGCTCAGACGAGCTCTTATACGCTGAAGCGGCGTGAACGGGTACTTTTTCGCACCTTAATGTCTCAGAACTGCACCTTGCCCTGTTTACTTGGAGCAACCCACGCGCACCTTGGCAGCCCGGCCAGCCCGGCGTCTGGGTGCGAGAGCATCCGCTCGGCTCGCCAGCAGCCTGGGTGCGAGACAGGCGTGTTCTGTGTAAAGGTGGCGCGCAGCGCCTGTTGGGGCTACAATTAGTGTATATGCTACCTTTAGGTACAGTAACTCTAGTAGGAGCGCCACCGAAACCGCAGGCGGGCTTCGTGCCGGAGACGCCTGCTTTCACCGCAAGCATGGGTGATGTGTGTGCGCGAGATTTGCCACTTCTGAACGTCCCAAATTATTACTTCTGCATAACAGTCTGGGCAAAGGATCCGTACCTTATAATAGCGAACATGCATCCAACAGCTTTATATGGGACGGCATTGTCACCATACACGCCAAGTGTTCGCCACAGACTATGGCCTCCGAGATGCGGCGCGCAATCTCGGACGCCATGCACAGCCGAGCTCCAACGAGCTTCCCTACGAAGTGGCGCTCATCGTAAATACGTCGCTTTCTTCATAACGCCCCAACCGCTAACGACTTCATCTCTTGACGCGTGAACCATTGTTTTCTATGGACAGACAGCTTCGTTTCCATGCCGTGTGTTTTATAGTAGATTTTGAGGGAGCGCTGTCGCTCTGGCATCTGGCTGTCGCTCTGGCGCTGTCGCTCTGGCATAAATTAATATGCATAAAACTAAAGTAATGTGGAACAATCTTGGCAGAGAACAGCGCTTTGCGATAGGTGGCGAGACACTGGAAGTAGTAAAGGAGTACGTCTACTTAGGACAGGTAGTAACCGCGGAGCCGAACCATGAGAGTGAAATAACTAGAAGAATAAGGATGGGTTGGGGCTCATTCGGCAAGCATTATCAAATCATGAATGGTAATCTACCACTATCCCTCAAGAGGAAGGTATATAACAGCTGCATCTTACCGGTACTTACCTACGGAGCAGAAACCTGGAGACTTACAAAGAGGGTTCAACTTAAATTGAGGACGACGCAGCGAGCGATGGAAAGGAAAATGATAGGTGTAACCTTAAGAGACAGGAAGAGAGCAGAGTGGGTCAGGGAACAAACGGGGGTTAAGGACATTATAGTTGAAATCAAGAAGAAGAAATGGATATGGGCCGGGCACGTAGCACGTCGGCAGGATAACCGGTGGTCATTAAGGGTAACTGACTGGATTCCAAGAGACGGCAAACGCGTGAGGGGGAGACAGAAAATTAGGTGGGTAGATGAGATTAAGAAGTTTGCAGGTATAACGTGGCAGCAGAAAGCACAGGACCGCGTTGATTGGCGGAACATGGGAGAGGCCTTTGCCCTGCAGTGGGCGTAGACAGGCTGATGATGATGATGATGATGTCGCTCTGGCGAATGGTTTGTACAGGTGCGGCGACATGAAATGTCAGCGTTGGTGAAACTTCCAAACCAGTACTATAAACATGAGAAAAATAGCATGTATAGGAAATCCGGCAATAATTATGCCAGTTGGGTTGATTGGATCACTTGATCTTTCGCCGTTCAGATAGTAATGGCTGCAGATCCTAGTGTTCATCGTAGGCTCCCAGGGGCTCCCACCCTCTCTAAAAGGTCCTTGAGGGTACAGAAAAGTGCAAGAAGCATTTAAAAGTACATATTTGCAATATTCACAGTTTGAAAGCAAATGCGAAGAGTTGTCATAAACATTGCTAGTAATCCACGAGCATCACTGCAATCACCTTGAAAGGCGTTACAAAACTACGATGAAGCAACATGAACATATGTTCACCAGGTTCGTGCAAAATAAAAAAAAAAGCAGCAGCTAGCACCACTAAAATGAATAAAGGGGGAAAAGCTTTAAGGTTTCAGAATCGACCGTACGCATTACACAATTTGTGTAAAGTGAATGTGCATTAGTGGCAGACGTCAAAGCTTAAATTTCGGGTGTTTCCCAATACCATGATGTCATGTTAACATGACATCATGGTATTGGCAGGCAGTGCGGCACACTGCCTTACACTGACGCGTTCCAGCCTTACACTGACGCGTTATTCGAAGGTCGCAGGCTCGGTCCCTGCCGGCCGCAAGTTATCTTTTCGTCCACTTTACTTTCTTCACATTTATATTCTAATTACTACAAATACCAGCCCCTATACTTGACATTATTGTCTGTTAGTTCTCATTATATTGTGTATAACAAAGCAAAACGAGCCCATAAACAGTTATCTTCTTTTCTAAGATTATCTAGGACATTGTAATACGGCATTGTGCTACATGAGTATATGCAGTATAGTACACTCTTTCCATCTTTGTGCAGGTGACAGTGGCTACCTGTTGGAGCAGTGGCTCCTTATCTCGCTCTCCGGCAATCTTCCCGAACACACTACCGAAGGGAGATTTACGCCGAGCACATCGCCATGCGCTTCGTTGTGGAGCGGTGCATAGCATTGATGCAGAACTATCGATGATACTATCAATACTATGGATTGTTGAGTCATTGTCGAACTATCGATAGCGCTATCGATAATAATGTTGGTAGTACTGTCGACTGTAATTTAAATAGAACAATCAAAAGTATAAAATCAGGCGCGCGAACACATCACAGCATAAACTTGGTTCCCCGAATGCGTGGTCTATGATGGCGGTTATAACCACGACAGGATTGACAAGGCAGCGCTATCGCTCGATATACTTTACTACAACACGAAGCGACCAGCTCAACGATATTTCTTTCTTTACTTCTTATGCAGCCCCGGACCTGCCAGATCTTTCCACGGATCAGCAAAGCAAGCTAATGAATGCAAAAATTGCTAACAGAAGCGTTATATCCGACCGTGCATTTGGAACAAAACTGAATCCGCCCGCGGACATACGAAAGCGAGCAGAGAAACCAACATCGGTAGCTCGTATCACGTAGGTCTGAAATTCTGCAGATCGAGGTGATAACTTCCGCACCCAGCAGTCTCCGCTTTTACGGACTGCTTGGCCATAGAGTAACAGAAAATGACTAGAGTGGACACACGAGCCTATAAGCGGCGGAGCTACGCAGCTTCCCGCCAGTCGTTAAACGGCAGCACGTCACTCCCTGTTTCCAAGAGAACGCGCGTACTAGATATCTACTGCAGTACCTTTTCTGGTTCACGATACGTCTACTTGTCTTTGTCAGACTATGTGGCTGCGGCAGTGGCTTCCGCTGGCTCGCAGTGCGGCTCTAAATCCGTCTTTATCGTCGGCGATTGGACAGTTCGAAATCATCGATTGGTAGCTGTCATGACCATATATGGTCAGGATCGCGGCATGACGCGGCGAAATGGCGGCGACGCATATATAATTGGCTCTACCTGCTCCGTGGAATTCGCTGGCATCGTCTGCCGGGAAATCACTCTGCTTGGCGGCTGCTTGGTAAGAACGCCTTCATTAGGTTCTTTTTCCCTTCATTATTTTGCAATGTATTTGTCTCTACAGCTTTAAGTTGACGTTTGACGCACTTTGTGTTTTAGCGCCGAAAGCTTCTTTGTGCTTCACGCTTCGTGTATGATGTTCGTGAATTGCTTTGCATTAAGAAATAGCAACTTGAAATGCCGCGCAGCACGTTAGCGAAGAAATCGTTTCTTGGCGCCAAAGATGAGTTGCCGCTTGCGTCGTAAGGTTTTCTTTGTGCTTACAATGCCGTTACACGCAGTTCTAATTCACTGCATGGGTGTTCAAATGTGTGAAAGAGTGCAGTTATGCTTAGAATCCTTATTTGTGGTATTCGCAGTTTGCTTGACGCCTATGTTAAGAGCCGAATTAGAGAGAACTTGAGAAATGAGAACAGTGTTCGTTGGCCGTGGCTACGACGTAATATTCTCGTTAAATACTGCCTCAGTAGTTCGTGCACCGAAGGTTGCTTTGTTTTCACTGCGGCAACCGCCTGGGACTGTTTTTCGCGAAAAGGCGCTGAGAAGTGCGTCGGAAACAATTTCTGCGAAGGCCAGAGAAAATACGGTCAACTTTTTTCTCTTTTTCCAGGGGTGCAATCGCGGAACGATGCTATTTCCGATTCTATGCCATATTCTATGCTTTTCTTATCATCCACCACTCGCGGCTGGCTGATCGCGTTGATAACGCTGACGGACCGTCGTTCTGACCAATGGCCAAGCGCGAAAAGCACGAAAAGCATTGGAATAAAAAATAGAATCGTTCCGCGATAGCACCCCAGGTCATGCCGTCCGGAGTCAAGTTCTACGGCAGCTAGTGCTGCGCTGCGTGCTGCAACAACAACGGCAGGACAGGGAGAGAGCGTGATACTAAGTAGTTCAGGATTTCGCGAGACGACAGGTAGCTCTTTGCACCTTTCCAAGATGTAATTTTGAGGTTGTGGTTGTCATTAGCTAACTATCGAAGTATGTCCGTATCTTTCGCACTATTTTGCTGTTCAGCTAGTTAGTGTTTGGATGGTCATACATATTCTTCATTCGCCTAAATCGAGTGGCCCCTTTTCACTCTGGAAATCCCCTTTTCACTCTGAAAACTCTGAAAACTTCGCACTGGAGGTGTCACGGAGCTGGGCGGCCTTCCTTGTTTCTCCTTTCTTTCTCTGTTTCTTGCATCTTTTTCTGTCCCTATCTGTTTCTTTCTCTATCTAGTTTTCCCTTTCTGTATCTCTCTGTACTCACTCTTGCTATGTATTTCTTCATTTTCTCTGTCCCTGTCTCTCTTTATTTGTTTTTCACTCTGTGTCCCCTTTTCATGCCTTTTCCTTTCATTCCTGTCTGCGTTCTATCTCATTTTAACATGGTCGTTTTTGTTTGACACTCACACCAGTTGTATTTGGTAGTAGAGCTTGCCAGATTCCTGTGGTGCTTATCCTTCCGAGGAGTGTTGCATGACTGAGCACAACTTAATGATAGCTTAAACAGCTTCACTGTAAAGAGAACGGAGAGAGAGTGCGAGTTTATGATAAGTTTTACGCTGTTGCACAAGTCAGTGGCAGCTTAATCGAGTTTGTTTTAAAAAATGTAGTTCCCAATGCGTTAAACTCTGTTGGATATACATGACTTGCAGCTATTGGCAATTACTGGTGTTCTATCTGTTACCTTAGGTGCTTTCATCATGAGTGCGCATTGGAGTTGGACTTCCCTCTTTAAGGGCCCGTAAACAGGCTGAGTCTTTTTTTACACCCCCCAAACAAGCTCGCTTCGTACAGTAGACCGCAGCGATCACGTTTTCCGAATATTACAGCGCCGCGCGCCGCGCAGACCCTTCATTTCGAAAAACAGTTCCCGCGCTTCTTTCCTACGCCTGACCAATCCTCCTCGTACGCGCAGTGACGCAAACTCGGCGATCGGCGAGTTTACGTAGCACTGAGCTCGTCGATTGGTCTAAACCAGGCCTCAACAAGTTAACGTCAGTTCCTGTTCCCACCCGCCTCTACGCAACTGCGCCTTGTTTCTTGGCCCTGCGGTGATGCGGTTTCGGCCACGCAGATAGCGCACCTGCACGAACATGGCCTTCGACAACACGTAGAGGAAGCATAGTTCACTTGTCGGCTGCAAATCGAGCGGAGAGAGGGGAACCTCCGGTAGCTCGGACTGGCCGCGCATGCTTCATTTTCCCATTGCACGCGCGGCAAGGGGGGTCTTTTCACTCGCGCCCCTTGGTCGTCTTGGAAAGCAAGCACGCATTCCTGCTGCATTGTGAACTGTCACAAAGGTTTAAAAATACCGAATAGCCGAGAACTGCCCGTAAAGTTACGGAGCACGTGCGACGACGTAAGCAATAAACAACCAGGGGTCGCAGCAAGCGGAAGTGCATAGCAGCGGCTGATCGAGCTCGCCGATGACGTCACTTGCTGACGTCCTGTCACGTTGCCAACTTGGGCGGAGTCCCGACGACGGTCTACGCCTTCCTCTTCCTGTGGGTGAGAAGGGTGGCGAGGCCGCGCGAAAGTCTGAAACCAGCTGAAACGGATGTTCTAACGTCTGTAACTTCGTTATTATAGCACGTACTCGCAAAATTCTTGCGGCAACATGTTCACATTGCAAAAGTGCGCATATTTCTCTTCATTACAATTTCTGGACCTCGGGGTTGTTTACTAGCCCTTTAAGCAGAACTCCCCCCACCCCCAGGGCAAAGGTCTGGTTGTGGTATGCTGATCGTCAAGACCTGCTTTCTAATCCAGCCTCGCAGCTGTATGCCGTCTACCGCCTGTGCAGTGAGCACTTTGAGCCACAGTGCTTTATGGACCCTGGGCGAACAAAGCTAATGAAAACCGCTCTTCCATCTGCACCCCCATTGACTCGCTGGCAGATGATGATAGCGCAGGGTAAACTGTTTGAGAAATGCGTGTGCACACAACTGTCCAAAGTTTTGTTCTTTTGTACTAACTCTGTGCACGGTGTCCTAACCTCCTGGTTAGTTTAGGCAGAGGCTATTTTCTCTAGAAAACACTGTTGCTAAATCGCATGGTGTGTGTTATGTGTGTTGTACTTATCTCTGTGTTTTCCAATGCATCGCCTTCAGCGATTGTCTAGCAATGTCTCTCCTGTGTTAACTCACTTTGTTGTTATTTATGAGCTGTGTTCATTTCGTTAAGCATTCAAACCATGTAAAGGAATGCATGGCCATTGCATGCTGTCTACTTTATTCTATTCGCAATGCCCACGAACTATAGGTGGCGCGCCGTGCTTTTCAATATGGCGCCAGGAGGAGGGTCAACCCGTCTGTTAGCATAGGAACAGATAGAACGTGCGGACGTACGGACCGTGCCACTTTCACCGGATGAAGTCATGAGCTGCGCTGAAATGGATATGAGACTAAAATACTTTCCCAAACCATGGAAAGTGCTAAGTACTCGCCACCTAATTATTTGCTGCGAAGTGAAAGGTTATGTTTCAGCTCCGTTACCGTGCATAACGATGCTTTGCGAAATCCTGTGCGTGCTACATAAACCTATATGAACTAGAATTGACGTATGAGCTGAACGGCACTCCGAGGTAGTACGTACCGAGCCTGCCTGACGGATTTGCCGCAGTAGTAGGCCGCCAGCGAGTAGCACCATCGCTGCTGCGCGTGATGATGGCTTGCAAACATAAAAGTGTTCTGTGATAATACCCTGTCGTCATTACTTGCGCAGTCGAAAACGCGGAGTTACGTCTTCAACGGAACACAAGCATTTAACATGCCATTCAGTAGCGCTTGTGTCACAGCCATGCTGAGACTCTAGCCGTGTGTACTTCACTCGCATGTTGCAGGTTCGATCAGCACGATCGAAACATGAATCGAAAAGAATAAACACTTATGTTTTTCGCAACGTCGAAGAAGTTCGCCGAGAGGCGTGGATTGTGGCCGTGACTGCACGTTCCATCGCTCTAACCATTTCGCTTCGTTGGTCGAGCTCGAGCGTGTTGGCGGCACGCGGCGCTCCATAATATCCACAATAATTGTGATACATCCACTGCACAAGAGGAACTATGCTTTTATTTTGATCTCGCTCAAGGGTATTATACATGTTATGGGACTCATGCACTATAAGAAACACTGACCAATTGTATATGCAAGTAAAACAGGGTGAGCTTCAACTGAATATGTCAAACGATGACATTTAACTTACCTACGTGGCTACAGAAAGCCTCGCGAAGCTGATAGTATGTGTACACTGTGGGCTAGCATTGAAAGCGCGAGTTGCCACGTATTTTCACGAAAACTTCGCGTCTCGCAAGAGCGAATCAGATTTCTCGTGTCACGGAGGGCCCGGTTTGTTCACTGATGCAGGGAACATGCAAAGTCGTAGTGTTCCTTTCTTGCCAACGCGTTAACACTGAGGCTAGCACAGCCGAACAAGGGAGCGACTGCATAGTGCCGCCATTTTGTCGTCTACTAACCCTCCTCGAAAGGACGCTCCTGAATTCCGCTCGGTGGCGCGACAGTCTATGGGCATTGCGAATACCTTTATTCTATACCGCTGGCATTTATTCTGTCCAGCCCAGTCTACCAGTCCATTTGTGGCATGGGGGAGCTTTATTGACATGAGGTCTGACCCAGGAGATCTTCATTCATGACTGCAGTGAACCTTTCCCACTTTATGGTTCATAGGGTCCAGGTAACATTTCTCGTTTTCTGATGGTAGCTGTCAAGTTGCATAGTGCTAATCCAACTTGTCCATAAGTGCATGTATGCTTGATCATGCTGCCAGTAGGCACGGTGAGGCAGATGCAGTGAATGAAATTGCGTAAGAAGTATCCCTTACCTTAAACTACCTAGCCCTACCCTGCCCCAACCCTTGAGCGACCCCTGAAGAAAAGCCGCACTGTTTCAGAGCTGCTCATAATTCTGCTCTTTACTTCTTCACATCTGAACTAGGTGTCCTTATTTTGTGTGGGTGCATGAGCATGTCTTATGGTGCTAATTTGATTGATGGGAGGCCTCTATTATTGCAAAGTTTTTTTAGGGATAACCAAAGCGGCTTCCAGGAGAACATCCAGTCTAGTCGGCGGTGACGAGACTGAGAGTGTAAAGGAGAGCTCCTGTTCCCTGGCACTGCCTGGTAAGTCGTCTGTCGTTCTCTTTTGTGTTAATTCAGACTTTATCTGATGTCAGGAAAATGGTTAGAGGAGAGGTGTTTCTGTTCAACAGTTCGTTCTTTTGTGTTATTTCAGAAGGGACCCCAGTCGACAGCCAAGAGCAACCTGTGAAGGGTGCTGCGGAGACTCGTTGTTCTACTGCCCATGGTAAGGAGTTATTCTTACACAGTTTGCTCGGTGTCGCATTGGTGTCTTTCGTTGATGTCATTGCAGAAGAAAGTCCAGTCGGCGGTGACGAGAATGAGAGTGTAAAGGAGAGCTCCTGTTCCCTGGCACTGCCTGGTAAGTCGTCTGTCGTTCTCTTTTGTGCTAATTCAGACTTGATCTGATGCCAGGAAAATGGTTAGAGGAAAGGTGTTTGTGTGCAACAGTTCATTCTTTTGTGTTATTGCAGAAGGGACACCAGTCGACAGCCACAAGCAACCTGTGAAGGGTGCTGCGGAGATTCCATGCCCTACTGTCAACGGTGAGATGCGGTTTAATGACACCAATTGCTTATTATCTTATTGTTGTCCTTGTTAATGTGCTTGCAGAGTCAAGTCCAACCAGCAGTGACGAAAGTGACGGCGAAAAGGAGAGCGCTTGTTCCTCGGCAGCACCTAGTAAGAGATTTATTTCTTTTTGTTTGTTGGGCAACCATCTCTACGTAGTCTTGCTTCACGGGCATGGGCTGAGCAGCCATATGGCAAAGTGCAGCGTCCGTCATAATCGTAGTAGTTTCGCGGCATAAAAACTCGGCAGTTGTTATTGAAAAGCCTAAAGGCATGTGTTGCAGAGTGCTTGGCCTTGCTGCGTATACAGCACACAAAGCAGCTAAAAGTTCAGGTAACTAACATAGCGGCCATCGACACAAATTTATCGAGGAGCTGCATCGTAAATGCAGCTTCTAGTGAGTTATGGAAATCGCTTACCAGAGTGTTATAAATCAAAAGGGCCCAATGATGTGACATTCATTATTTTTTGCTATTATAGTGAACACAACACTGTGCTTCTGAGATTCATGGTTGAGCCATCTGACGGACCACATACATTAAGTCTGTTGCGACATCTGTACTCTCTTCTACGGTTGCATTACAAGCTGGGAATGAGTACAAACAAGGATCTGTCCTTCGGCACGGATACTTGAACTTTAGTGCTAAGTAAATTAGAGTCCTTTTTGTAGGACGGGTTCCGTAAAGCACTGACTGTTTATAGCTACACCAAAGCAGGCTTTTCACAGAAATAACTGTACAATGTTGTCCTGCTACGCTTTCTTTAGAAAATTAAAATTAGCCTGCTTATAGCATGAGCACCCTTTGTGAACGAAGCAACATCAGTTATTCTCTAATATTCTAAGGTTACTTTGCAGTAAATTGCTGTTTTTCTTTTTCTAGCGTCTGCAGGCACTTCATGCACCTTTGCGGCAAAGTCTCGCCGGCCAAAAGACATCAAGCGGCTTCAAGGGAGGGTGTGCAAGTACAAGAAGACTTTGAACGACTACGGAAACGGCAGGTGAAGACTCCCCGCACAACTGAAGAAGCGTTCGCTGTTATCAAACCTTTTGGCCCTGATGAGATGTTTCAGCTCTTAAAAAGTCATGTTCAGCTGAAAGAAAAAAGCAGGGGTAAACGTTTTACTCGGTAGATGAAAAATTTTGCTTTGCAGTTGCATATCTGTGGCGCAAGAGCGTATCGCTTTTTGTCATCGTTCCTAACACTGCCTAGTGAACGTTCCATAAGGAGATGGCTCTCAAATATAAAAATGCTGCCGGGAATAATTCCAGGGATAGTTCAATCCATTGGGTTGTCAACTGAGTCGTGGAGCAAGCGCGACAGTGTGTGCGCTTTAATTTTTGATGAGATGATGCTTAAAAAAATTTGGCTTATGATGTGACCCAAGATGTCGTGCAGGGTTTCACAGACAATGGTGTTGATCGAACTTCAACAATCGCAGACTGGGCTATGGTGGTCCTGCTTTCTGGAATCTCTAAGAGATGGGTTCAGCCAGTAGCTTACACAGTAGCCCACGCCTCTGCATCATTTTCACACTTGCACAACCTATTATTGTCGCTGACTAAGCAGTTGCAAGAAATCGGAATCTCGATAAAAGCCTTAATATGTAACCAGGGAGCATCAAATGTGAGCTTGTCGAGGCAGGTGGGAGTATCTGTGGGGAAACCATTTTTCACTGTTGATGGAAACCGCATCTTTTTCATTTTCGATGTACCACATCTTCGGAAAACTACGCGGAACAACCTGCAGATGCACGAACTTCATATTGGACAGGAGGTTGTAGACTGGGCACACATTACCAAGCTGTATCATTCAACCCATGAGCTAAGGCTTCGATTGGCACCAAAAATAACGGAAAGACTTATCTATCAGAAACCATTCAGCAATATGAAAGTGAAGCGGGTGACCCAGGTTCTTAGTGCATCCGTTTCCATTGCAATTACTGCACTTGTGTACTTTAAAGAACTGCCAGACCGCGCTGGCCACGGCCAATTTTTGTGACAGGATGGACATGCTATTTGATGCTTTGAACAGTTCGAGTCCAAAAAAGAATGCTCAGAAGATGAGGTACGCAATTATTAAAGGGCAGTCTGAAGTGCTAGACTTCCTTGAGGCAGCTGCTCCATGGATTGCTACTTGGAACTTTGAAGGCAGGCGGCAGCCACATACGATCACAGGGTGGCAGGTCACTATTAGAGCACTCCTGATGCTTTGGGAAGAGCTCTAGAATAATTAGAACTTCATATTCCTCCTCACCAGGCGGCTACAACAGGACCCTTTAGAAAACATGTTTGGAAGCATTCCACAAAGGCAAGGATGCAACATGAACCCCACTGTTCCCCATTTTATAAGTGGTCTAAAGCACATTATGATCCAAAGAATTATGATACTTTCAGATAAAGGAAACGTTGACTAGGACAGACGTGTACTTCTTCAAGAGCTCTCGCACATTCCTTGAAGTGCCTTCATCTAAATGTTCGCTCGCTCTACAGCAAGGAAGCAGATATAAATGACTTTAAAAATGGTTTTCATTTTCTGTTTGACGCAGTAATGCTCAGTGAAACTTGGTGCAGGGATGACCGTGAGTTGTTCAAATTTTCATCTTATCAATCGTATTGTGTGAACAGAACTAATCGTCGAGGCGGTGGCGTTATGCTGTTGCTAAGGGAGCGCGTAAACTGCGAGCTGCTTTCCAACTTTTGTATCTGTTGTGATGATTTTGAACTAATAACAGCTCGTGTGAATGACTGTATGTTTTCTGTTTGCTATAGACCACCAAATGGAAATCTTTCTAGTTACTTTTCTTTTTATGAACAGCTATTGTCATTTGCTTCAGAAACTGGCAATTATTTGGTGTCTGCTGGTGATTTCAATATTGACTTGTTGACCCTTTCTGCACCACAAAAAGCAATGTTAACCATGCTGACTTCAAACAGTTGCGAAAATTTAATCCGTGTACCGACAAGGATAACAACTGAAAGCCAAACACTGCTAGATTTATTTATCACTAATATCGATTCTACAAATGCCAATAGTGGTGTAATATCGTATGACCTTAGTGACCACCTCCCAATATTTGCTCTGCTAAGAAAGCAAATTTTCATGGTAAATGAAAAGCATCAGTACGTTTCTTTTCAAAATATTACACAAACAGGTTTGAATAATTTTAGAGCTGAATTGCCACTTTGCGATATTACGCAAATTCTGAAAATAGATGACGTTGACATTGCATACAGTAAAGTTATTGATGAGATTTCTTGTGTATATAAGCGTCACTTCCCACAAAAAAGTTTAAATTGAGTAAAAAAATAAGAAAACCATGGATAACCCCTGAATTGTTACAAAAAATTAACTGTAAAAATCCGCTTTATGACAAGTTCATTAAAAGTAAGGATCCAAGCATATTGAAAGAATACAAATCGCTTAGAAACAAGCTAAACAGAGAACTAAGATCGCACAGGAAATGCTATTTTCAAGCTGAGTTTGATAGCTGCTCGAACAAACGCGATATGTTGTGGCAAAAGCTTAATACTATCTTAAACTGCCGTAAATCGTCGCCACGTGTGGAAAAGCTATTTCTTGGTGGCTGCGAAATATCGGGCGATGATCTGGCGAATACATTTAATGATTATTTTGTGAGCAATTACAATTCATGTGCATCTGCTGATATTGCAAAATTTATGCCAGATAGGAATCCATCTTCCTTTTTCCTTCACCCATATACAGAGTCTGAATTACTGTCAGTTTTTCTTTCACTTAAAAATAGCTCAAGTTGCAATGTTGAGGGCATGCAGGTTCGTCCAATCAAGTATGTGCTTGATATCCTTTGTCCATATCTCACCTATATTTTTACTCTGTCTTTGGCGAGCGCTATCTTGTCCAGGAGGATGCAGATCGCAAGAGTTTCTGTGCTTCTTAAGAAAGGAGACGTAAACGATATAAAAAGTTATAGGCCTATTTCGATATTACCAGTATTATCTAAAGGGCTGGAGAAACTTATACATGTGCAAATGTCAAAATTTTTCGATAAGCACAATCTTATCTCTACAGCCCAATTTGGATTTAGGAAACGCCTGTTTACTGAGTTAGCCTTACTACAACAAAAAGAATTCATTTTATCACAATTTGAAAGCAAGACTCTTGTGCTCGGCCTTTACATTGATTTCACTAAAGCATTTGATTGTATCCATCATACCATATAACTTGAAAAACTTGAAACTTACGGTATTCGCGGGCACTGCTTATACCTCCTGAAGTCTTACCTTGATCATCGCTATCAATAACTTCAGATTGAAAATTGCCGTTCAGACTTAAAACATATCAGTAGAGGCGTTCCTCAAGGCAGTATTCTCGGCCCATTTTTTTATAGTTTACATAAATGACCTGGTAAATAAATATCTACAGTGCTGCGAAATACGTCATGTACGCTGACAACGCTAGCCTTTTTTTTGTCACCCTGAACTTGGTGGCCTTCAGAGCAACACCGACACTGCTCTGAAGGCTCTCCAAGAATGTTCAGCAGCAAACGTTCTGCAAATTAATACAAAAAAGACAAACGCTGTGATTTTCAGACCGAAATCTAAGCAGATAAACTGCGATCACATCACTCTCCTTTATGCAGATGAAACAATCGAAATAGTAAGTAGTGTAAAAATACTGGGCGTTACCTTCACACAAAATATGCTTTGGGATGTACACATGGAATCGGTTTTAGGGAAGTTATCTCGTGTGGTCGGCATGATGGCGCGTCACAGGTTTATATTACCTTTTAAAATAAAGCTTCTTGTTTACAATGCACTCTTTTTTCTTCCTTATATTATTGTTTTTTTTATGGGGTACGACGACATATACCAATCTTGAAAGACTTCATATACTGCAGAAAAAGTTTCTACGAGCACTTTTCAATGTACCCTATCATTTCCATACCTCAGATTTATTTTTGAAAGGAAATATCATCCGTGTGTTTAAACTTTACAATTATAAGTTAAGTCTAGCGTTTAAACGAAAAATAAAGGAAAACTTAAAGTTTTTCCATGAGTTACCTAATTTTGCTAAAAACACTCATTCATATGACACTCGTCACATAGAACAGTGGAAGGTGGTCACTGCGCGGGAAATTATTCTGTGCAGCGAATATCATACACGCTACCCACCCTTTTAAATTCATTTCATAAATTACAAATTGATTTGCAGATAACTTCTGCACGAACACTGCGCGAACATTTCATCAATCCATGCTCACATAGTAAATAGGAGAAAATATTGCTTTCTTCATTCTTTCTTACTGTTGTGGCTGTTTTTTTTGTATGAAATTGTATACTTTTTTGGATATATTTGTATTCTGAATATTGTGTTCTATATGATTTTCTTTTCTTTTGTGAAACTGTGCTATCGCTGTCTGCATTGTAGAGGTGGCTGTGGGCCTCTGTCAAGTTGCTTGTGTTTCAAGCAACTTTTACCCGCAGTCTCCTCCATCGTTTATGGAAATAAAGAAGTTATTATTATTATTATTATTATTATTATTATTATTATTATTATTATTATTATTATTATTATTATTATTATTATTATTATTCCACAAGCCGTCGCTTGCAGATCGTGTTCAGCTACCTTGCTCGGATGACTTCCATCCACTTGAGGTTATAAGTCTGCTTGCTACACTGAACCAGTCGTATGCTGTCGATGATGCAGCATCTTACTACGTCGCAGGGTTTCTTATTAAGAAGTTTCTTGAAAAGTGCCCCGAGAATTGCCATTGTTTGGCATTTCTGAAGGATGATCAAAATGATTTGAGGCAGGAACACGGGTATTTTATGATGCTGAAAAAGCTTATCACGTACCTGGCAAGTTGTTTGGAAATATGACTGTTCCGTCTGCCAGAGCGTTTCAAATGCTCCTGGAAATGGAATCTGCCTTTCTTTCCACTGTTGAAAGTGTGGTTCATTGCTATGGTATCTGCTCTATCTTGTCTGCTAAACTGTCATCCACAAATTTCCACCTATGTTTACTGGATTGCCATGCTAGGTTTCTGAAGATGTACTGTCAAATACGCTTGTGTTGGCATGTCAGATTTGTTGACCGCAACTTGGACAAAGTTCGCTTTGAGTCCTCAGTTTCTGGCTTGCAGCTTGACAAGTTTAAGGCATAAACCATAGTTTGGGGGTTTGTATGCGAAAAAAATGTCCTGGCAGGTGAAGACTCCCCCCGCACAACTGAAGAAGCGTTCGATGTTATCAAACCTTTTGTAAATGATGAAATGTTTTTAAAAGGCATGTTAAGTTGAGAGGAAAAAGGAGGGGTAAAAGTTTTATTCCGCGGATGAAAAAAATTGCTTTGCAGTTGCATTTCTGTGCCGCAAGAGCGTACCCCTTTTTGTCATCGTTCTGAACACTGCCTCGTGAACGTTCCATAAGGAGATGGCTCTCAAATGTAAAAATGCTGCCGGGAATAATTCCAGGGACAGTTCAATCCATTGGGTTGTCAAGTAAGTCGTGGAGCAAGCGCGACAGAGTGTTCACTTTATTTTTTGATGAGATCATGCTTTAAAAAAATTTGCCTTATGATGCGACCCAAGATGTTGCGCAGGGCTTCACAGACAATGGTGTTGAGCGAACTTCAACAATCGCAGACCGGGCTATGGTGGTCCTGCTTTCTGGAATCTATGAAAGATGGGTTCAGCTAGTAACTTACACTGCAGGCCACGCCTCGGCATCTTTTCACATCTACACAACCTATTGATGTCGCTGATGAAGCAGTTGCAAGAAACCGGAATATCGTTAAAAGCCTTAATATGTGACCAGGGAGCATCACATATGAGCTTGTCGAGGCAGCTGGGAGTGTCTGTTTCATTTTCGATGTACCACATCTCATGAAAACTACGCGGAAGGGGCGACCCAGGTTCTTGGTGCATCCGTTTCCATTGCATTAAAAACTGCCAGATTCTGCGTTGGCCACGGCCAATTTTTGTGATAGGATGAACATGCTTTTTGATGCTTTGAACAGTTCAAGTCCAAAAAAGAACGCTCAGAAGATGCGGTATGCACTTGATAAAGGGCAGTCTGAAGTGCTCGACTTCCATGAGACAGCTGCTCCATAGATTGCTACTTAGAACATTGAAGGCAAGCGGCAGCCAGATACGATCACAGGGTGGCAGGTCACTATTAGAGCAATCCTGATGGTTTGGGAAGTGCTCTCGAATAATTATAACTTCAGATTCCTCCTCACCAAGCGGCTACAACAGGACCCTTTAGAAAACATGTTTGGAAGACTTCGACAAAGGCAAGAATGCAACATGAACTCTGCTGTTCCCCATTTCATAAGTGGTGTAAAGCACATTATGATGCAAAGAATTATGAAACTTTCAGATAAAAGAAACGTTGAGGAGGACAGACATGCACTTCTTCAAGAGCTCTCGCCATTTTCATTCCACAAGCCGTCGCTTGCAGGTCATCTTCAGCCACCTTGCTCGGATGACTTCCCTCCGCTTGAGGATAGAAGTCTGCTTGCTTCACTGAACCAGTCGCATGCTGTCGATGATGCAGCATATTGATACGTCGCAGGGTTTCTTATTAAGAAGTTTCTTAAAAAGTGCCCCGAGAATTGCCATTGTTTAGCATTTCTGAAGGATGATCAAAATGATTTGAGGCAAGAACGCCAGTATTTTATGATGATGAAAGTTTCTTTTATCATGTACCTGGCAAGTTGTTTGGAAATTTGACTGTTCCGTCTGCCAGAGCATTTCAAATGTTCCAGAAGATGGAATCTGCCTTTCTTTCCATTGTTGAAAGTGTGGTTCATTGCCACGGCATCTGCTCTATCTTGACCGACGAACTGTCATTCATAAATTTCCACTTTTGTTCACTGGATTGCCGTGATAGGTTCCTGAAGATGTACAGTCGAATATGCTTGTGTAGGCATCTGACATTTGTTAATCGCAACTTTGATAAAGTTCGGTTTCAGTGCCCAGTTTCTGGCTTGCAGACTTGTTAACCACAACTTGTGCAAAGTTCGGTTTCACTCCTCATTTTCTGGCTTGCAGATTTGTTAACCACAACTTGAGCAAATGTCTGTTTCAGTCCCCAGTTTTTGGCTTGCATCTTCACAAGTTTAAGTCTTAAACCAAAGGATGTGGGTTTTATGTGATATAAAGGTGTGAGGCTTAGAAAACCTCCTAGTGTGATGTTTGTGCGAGATGCATTGAAATTGCATGTTGCTTTGTGAAAAATGTGAAACTATTCCTTAAAAAAAAGGGGGGGGGAATGATTTGTTTTGCACTGTGCGCGATAGCTACTTGTATACTTGTGGGAATTTTCCAAATATCGCCTATTTATTCCTACTGTGCAATTCCTCAACATGTGGCAGCTGTCTTGCAGGCTTTACTGGCTTGCAGCCTCTGACTTGAAATAAAATGTTTCGTCTTTCCCAACGATTGTCATGTCTGCATCAACAATGGCATTGTGTGCTCGCCGCTCTGGCGGTGTGGCTTACACGAAGCTACTTATGCATGCAAGTAACGCGTTAAAATATATATATGTATAGCTGCACACTTATAGTGTCTGTCACGGGCAGTACGTTCATTCTGACGAAGGCTGGCCCACCAGCCGAAACGTTAAGGAAACTACATTACGTACGTGAGTCCTCCTTTTCAGCCATCTATCGTACCGGACCCATCGATCTTCATGCCCAAAGTACTATATATATATCACCTCCGAGACAATCACACGAACAGCAGTGGTCTCGGGGGCCGTGTAATTTTACCTATAGCTAAATATTGGCCTCTGAGATCTGCATTTTCAATTTTTTTGCGATTTCTCATCTCTGAGGCGGCTTTTAGGATTCCCCACTTCCGCTTGGTGCGCTGCGAACACAAATCAGCCGCAGGGGCCTACGGGAGTGTCTTCTCTTAACCTTTTTTATATTACTATATGGCTTGGCTTCGAGCACCTACCGTGCTTCGCTCATACGCTGAACCATGTTCAGGATGGGCTCAAAAGCAGTCAAAAACTAGGAGCCGTGCCTCTAAAGTGCAAGAACATTGTGTGCTACGTGAGGTTCAGCTGCATCGCTGCCGCAAAGCTCGGAGAAGGGCAAGAGCGTGTCGGTAAGTCTCCGCCGCTAAAACTCAAACAAGAGACACCGACATGGTGGAATAGCATCTTTTATGTGCTGAAAATTGCGGCACTGCTAGTGCGAAAACTAAGGAAGATCTGGTGGTGCTGCCCTCCTGTTTTGCCAACTCCTCACCGTCACTTCCTTTTACCACCGCTTGCTATACTATACTATGCAATACAATACTGGGCTACACAGCCCCACTAACGTGCAACCTCGGGAGGTGCAAAGCACCGGTGTTTCGCATAGGGACACGTCCTCAATAGCAATGAGGGGACATCGTTCTCCCGTTGCTATGACAGCGTCCATCGCCCATCGCAGAGAGCGCCCATCGCAGAAACAGAGCTTTTTCTGCGCCAAAGCGCCGTCTTATTTGCCACTTGGGCGAGCGGGCGTTCTCGCGAGCTTTCCTGAGCGTACGCGCCGTCTTATTTGCTACTTGCTTTACCGTGACGGGCGACCACATGAGACACCGTGAAGGGCTACGACGAAAGGAGACGCCAACAGCCCAAGCGCATAAGGTGCTTCGCACCTACGCAGGACCTTGGAGGTCGGAGAAGCGCTGTCCTTAACACTATCAAAGTTGCCCCGGGCACCAAGCCCGTTACCAGCAGAGAATATAACGCTGATTTAGAACGTTGTGGAAGCACTGGAACCATTCGAGGAAGCCACGAATATAGTGTCAGGAGATCAGTATACTGGGTGATTACTCGCATAATAGAGTGGACAATTATGAAGAAAGACAGTTGCTGGACCTACGACTAAAGGAGCGAGCGTGCTCGATTCCAAAAATAGCAGACCGCGCCAAAACTTCTTTGATTGATGCAGTAAGCCGTTTATTATTAGAAAAACCAGCTGGTCTTGCAGCTGAACCAACTAGACAGCAGGTGGTTGGTAACGCAGTTGCGACAGGAAGCCGAATTCTGCGGTTCCTTGAGAGGCAGCAACAGGAGCCGTCAACCGCAACCTCGACCGCAGAGGTAATGGTTCGCCGGTACCTGGAGTTACATCCAGAGGAAAAGAAGAGCAACCCTTCAGAATTCTGGAAGTCTTGGTAATGTTTCACATCGCCGCTCTCTCAAATCGCTACGAAGTACGTGTGCATCCCAGCAGCGTCAGTACCCCCAGAACACGTGTTCTCCACGGCTGGACAGATCATTTGAGAGCGGAGGAGCAGGCTAACGGGCAAGGAACGTGGCATATGCGAGTGTTCCTTCACCAGAACGCTTGGCTGACACATCATAATTATATTGAATGGTTCATTGGTAACGAAAAGGAAGCCGTTACATGTGACGGAACGTCACGACTTCGAATTTGTTGCATTTTCTAATTTAACATAAGAAAAAAATATCACGACCTAGGTTTTGTTGGTAAGTTGTGACTGCCTCATTTTGAGTATGAATTTATCAATCGCCATATTCCGTCATTTTCACTGTGGTAATAATTTATTTCAGACACCAAAAATTGCTCATTGATGAAACGAGCTCAGCATTGCGAATAGTAGCCTATCACAAATATTCTAGTAATATGCGGCAAACAGCAGTAATATTATTACAAAAGACTTAGTAATACTACGAATAGTACTATCGATACCAACACCGACTGATTTATCAATAATACTATCGATAGTCTATCGATAGTAGTACTATAGATAGTTCGTTTACACCATCGATAGCTTCAAAAACACTATCGATGCTATCGATAGTCAATTTAGTGATGGTTTTGCATCACTAGTACATAGGCGTGCTCCAAAGCCGCTTCCGGTGCTTTCAGCGGTACCGTAACCTCCACCACGGGCCCGACCATGCTGCTGACTTACTTGCAGCGTGCACTGAGCTCGCAGCAGCAGTAGCCAGCATTCCAACGGACCCCCAATACACAGGGCATGCACCGAAAAAGAGGAGCAAGGGGCTATTGCTTGAGAGTGAGCACGCAGTACGGGACGGTGTCTTTGCGCGCTTTGGCGCAACCCGTGCTCCATAATTACCTGAAGAGGGTGAGCCGAGGGTTGCAACGCCGACAGCAACGTTGGTAGGTGCATAACGCAGCAGTTGTAGTAGTCTCTATTTAGGAGATGTCACATACTGAATTACTGAATTACACACTGAATTACTGCGAGGATGTTTATATTGTATCAACCCTTCAGGCACAGTACAAGAATGGTTATGAAAAGGAAACACATGCGTTCTTTCAGAAAAGCGAGTGTGAAACGAAAACATGAACACATGTTGGGCACTGGAGGAGGGCCATATCCATGCAGCATTTCATGTGTTTAGTTTGCTGTTGACGGTGGGACAAAAGCACGTGTTTTCTTACACGTCAATATTTTGTGTGACTTCTTGCATCACAAATACTTGGGCATCATAGATAATGGCACCTTACATAGGAGAAATCATATTGCGTGTCCTTTCTCCGAGGCAACATGCGCCACGCGATGGCTGCGAAAGCTCAAAAACCGAATAAGTGGGCTGCGAACAATAAGCCGACAATTATTTACGAAATGTATGCGCGTCCTATCACGGAATCTGGGTGCGGTTTCTTTTCTGGCGGCGCAGCTTAAAAAGCGAAAGTTTAACAATACTACAAACAGGCACTTTGCGCTTGCGACCTGGACTTCCATACAATGCTCGTTGCGAACAATGTACTGCGATATTTATTTGATTACTTACAAGCTTACCTTGCTCATTTTTATTAAGGCTGTATCAAACAAAGAAACGAGTTCTCAAAATCGCCTTCTTTCATTCATCTGTCAATTAGCAATGTAATTCGAACTGATTGGGCAGTATTAAAGAGAAGCCTGCGGGACGCATTTCTCCTTCTCTGGATAGGCCTTTTTTTAGATTGACTCCCCCATTAAGACACATATTCGCGGCAGAATTATTGGCCGTTGTTCTTGCGCTACGCAAGCTTTCAAAAAGTTAATGAAGAACAGTTATAGTTACTGATTCTGTTCTGGCATGTTTAGCAATTTCTGTCGCAGCAAGCGCAGCACACATAAAAAATGTCGGTTTATCAGAGTACCAGGCCACCGCAGAATAGATCTGAATGTAGTGGCGGCCGTGTTAGCCACAATATCTCTAAGTGGACTCCCAATCCCAATTCTATGAGATACGGCTTGGGTGACAGCTATAAGGCTTAGAAATGCTTGCTTGCAAAGTGATGATCGAAAATTATTGCTAGATAAATTTAACGACTTCGTATATATAGATTGAAGACTGATGTGCATCTCGACAATTAGACGCTTCTACACGAGATTACTCTGTCGAGTTCGGCAACCGAATATTCCTTTACATCAAGGCCGGTGTGCTAGTTCTGCTATAAAATTGAGACAATAGGCAATCTGTTTTTATTCCGTCGCCGATATCTCAGAGAAAATTCAAAAGGGCATTGCTAGACACATGTTAAAGGTTTGATTAACAGGGTCTCTGTGTCACCTGTGTTTTGTGTGCTAAACATCCTCGATGGTCATCCATTTTGTCAGGCTAGGATGGCTCCAGAAGTTTTGATCGAAGTGAAGCTCAGAGTGTTTTTCACAAGCATTGCAGTGCTTCTGCCGAGTTCACTGTAGCAGATTAAACATGATATTTTGCTTTCTTTGGGCTAATTTCCTTAGAGCGACGCAGAGGTGTACCATTCCCATCAACCACACTTGTGCTAACAGCGCCCGAGTATTATATGAGTACCCACACTGTTGATACATAATCGACTGAACAGAGATCGGTACAGAATAATCAATTACCAGGGAACAAAGGCGTGCGCTGTTCTCGAACTACAAGGGTTGTTATACGCTGAAGTTGGTAATTCGCATATTACCGAATGGGACAGTCACCGCTGTGTTTGAAGGTCATGGACAGCGCACTTCAGACATTCACAGAACCATAAAGTATATATTGTCACGTGGTCGTGACGTCGACGAAGACAGCAGTCAGCAGGTCCGAGGTGAAACTGTTTATTTGGCCGAACTTGTGGCCGAGAAACTATTGTCAAACTACAGCAATACACGGATAGCGGCGGACAGAACGTCGACCGTCGATCAACTGACAAGCAGTCAAGCGCGTCGGCTTTTATACAGGCGCCATCGAACTTTCCAGCGATATCGCTGTTGGCGGCGTTATCTCTCGACAAAGCTGGAACATTCTCGTGCGGCGTGCAATCTTAACAGATTGTTCCAAAACAATCGCGAAGCTTCCTACACATCACGGCGAGCCCTGCGCAGCGCGTTGCCCACAGTCTTTGTGGGTGAAGCTTCAACTCATGAAATATAAGACTCGCGGCAATGCCCCCCTCTGAAAAAGCATCGTCCCGATGCTTAAAAACAAAACATGAACACATGCAATACTAAAGAAAACTAATAAAGAAAGCAAACATTAGAGTCCTCAGGTGCGCTAACGAGCATAGTACGGTTTAAGGCGCACCACATGCACGACCTCGGGTCGAGCTCGGCGCCTCTGAGGGTTCGTGATGCCGTCGGGGACAACCTCGTAGTCGAGTGCGCCGAGACGTCGAAGTACCCTGTACGGTCCGAAGTATCGTCGAAGAAGCTTCTCGCTCAGTCCGCGTCGTCGTATTGGCGTCCAGACCCAGACACGGTCGCCGGGCTGGTACTCGACGAAGCGTCGTCGTAGATTGTAGCGACGGCTGTCGGTGTGCTGCTGGGTGTTGATGCGCAGGCGGGCCAGCTGTCGAGCTTCTTCGGCACGTTGTAAGTAAGCGGCGGCGTCGACATTTTCTTCGTCGCTGACGTTGGGTAGCATGGCGTCGAGCGTCGTCGCCGGGCTCCTTCCGTAGACCAACTTGTACGGCGTCATCTGCGTCGTTTCTTGGACGGCCGTGTTGTAAGCGAAGGTCACGTACGGAAGGACGGCGTCCCACGTCTTGTGCTCAACGTCGACGTACATGGCGAGCATGTCGGCGATGGTCTTATTCAGACGCTCGGTGAGGCCATTGGTCTGCGGGTGGTAGGCGGTGGTGCGGCGGTGGCTCGTCTCGCTGTACTTCAAGATCGCCTGAGTTAGGTCCGCAGTAAAGGCGGTACCTCTGTCTGTGATAAGGACCTCTGGGGCGCCATGACGCAAGACGATGTTCTCCACGACGAACTTGGCTACCTCGGCGGCACTGCCTTTGGGCAAGGCCTTTGTCTCGGCGTAGCGGGTGAGGTAGTCAGTCGCTACGACGATCCACTTGTTGCCGGAAGTCGACGTCGGGAATGGCCCCAGTAGGTCCATCCCGATTTGCTGGAACGGCCGGTGCGGTGGTTCGATTGGCTGCAGAAGTCCCGCTGGCTTAGTCGGCGGTGTCTTCCGTCGCTGGCAATCTCGGCAAGTCTTGACGTAGTGGGTGACGTCGGCAGCAAGGCGTGGCCAGTAGTATTTTTCCTGTATTCTGGCGAGCGTGCGGGAAACACCGAGGTGTCCAGCCGTCGGGTCGTCATGTAGGGCCTGGAGGACTTCTGGTCGCAATGATGAGGGCACGACAAGAAGGTAGTCCGTTCGCAGTGGCGAGAAGTTCTTTTTCAGGAGAACGCCGTTCCGTAAGAAAAACGACGGCAGTCCTCGCTTGAACACCTTCGGAACAACGGCGGTCTTGCACTCCAGGTACTTCATAAGGCCCCTCAGTTCCGCGTCGGCTCGTTGCCTTTCGGCGAAGTCGTCGGCACTTATAGTTCCGAGGAAGCAGTCATCGTCGTCGTCTTGCGGCGGCGCGTCGACGGGGGCACGAGAGAGGCAGTCGGCGTCAGAGTGTTTTCGTCCGGACTCGTACACGACGGTAATGTCGAATTCTTGAAGCCTCAGACTCCATCGTGCGAGACGACCTGAAGGGTCCTTCAAGTTAGCTAGCCAACATAAGGCGTGATGGTCACTGACAACTTTGAAGGGCCTGCCATAGAGGTAGGGGCGAAACTTTGACGTAGCCCAGATGATGGCAAGACATTCTCTTTCTGTTGTGGAATAGTTGGCTTCTGCCTTGGATAGTGACCGGCTAGCATAACTGATTACCCTTTCAAGCCCGTCAGTCTTTTGCACAAGGACGGCACCGAGTCCTACGCTGCTTGCGTCGGTGTGTATTTCCGTATCGGCGCAATCGTCGAAATGCGCAAGTATGGGTGGCGTCTGCAGGCGTCGTTTAAGTTCCTCAAATGCTTGCACTTGCTCCGTTTCCCATCTGAATTCCACGTTAGTCTTCGTAAGAAGCGTCAGTGGTTCGGCGATGCGTGAAAAGTTTTTGACGAAGCGTCTGTAATAGGCGCATAAGCCGAGAAATCGGCGCACGGCCTTCTTGTCGGTGGGAGGCGCGAAGTCGGCGATGGCAGCTGTTTTCCGCGGGTCTGGGCACACTCCAGACTTGCTGATCACATGACCCAGAAACAAGAGTTCGTTGTACGCGAATCGGCACTTTTCTGGCTTCAGGGTCAGTCCAGAGGCCTTGATTGCTTGAAGTACTGCCTCAAGCCGCCGGAGGTGCTCCTCGAAGGTCGTGGAAAACACGACGACGTCGTCCAAATACACAAGGCACGTCTGCCACTTCAATCCAGCCAGCACGGTGTCCATGACGCGCTGGAACGTCGCAGGTGCCGAGCAAAGACCGAAAGGCAGGACCTTGAACTCAAAGAGGCCGTCGGGTGTTATAAAAGCGGTCTTTTCTCGGTCTCTTTCGTCTACTTCGATCTGCCAATAGCCGGTCTTGAGGTCCATCGACGAAAAGTACGTCGCGTTGTGTAGTCGATCCAGGGTGTCGTCTATCCGTGGGAGGGGGTACACGTCCTTCTTCGTGATTTTGTTCAGGCGCCGATAATCAACGCAGAAGCGCAGTGTCCCGTCCTTCTTCTTCACTAACACCACGGGTGACGCCCACGGACTCTTGGACGGCTGGATGATGTTGTCACGTAGCATCTCGTCGACTTGTTTCTTTATCGCGTCGCGCTCTCGAGTCGAAACTCTGTAGGGGCTCTGACGGAGGGGCCTCGCACTTTCCTCCGTTATAATTCGGTGTTTCGCCACCGGACTTTGTCGAATTCGTGATGACGACGAGAAGCAGTCCTTGTATTGCAGGAGCAGGGTTTTCAGCTGGTCTTGCTTGACTTTCGGAAGGCTCCGGTTGACGTCGAAATCTGGTTCGGCACCTCGATTCGTTGAAGCAGGTTCGGCAGCATCGAAGAGGGCGAAAGCATTGCTGGCGGACACACATTCGTCGATGTAGGCGACCGTCGTACCAATGTTGAGGTGCCTATATTCGCGGCTGAAATTTGTCAGCACTACCTTTGCTTTACCGTCCCGCAGTTCGGCTATACCTCTTGCGACGCAAATTTGACGGTTCAAGAGTAGTTGCTGATCGCCCTCGATGACGCCTTCAAGGTTCGCAGGTTTTTCGGTGCCGACGGAAATAATGACGCTGGAGCGCGGCGGAACGGTCACCTGCTCTTCTATCACGTTCAATGCATGGTTCCCTGGCGTCGCGTGGGGCGGGAGCGCTTTGTCTGAGGTTAGCGTTATCGACTCAGACCTCAGGTCGATGACGGCGCCGTGGTCACTTAGGAAGTCCATTCCAAGTATCACATCCCTAGAGCAATTTTGTAGGATTACAAAGCTCGCAGGATAAGTCCTGTTATTGATGGTGACTCTCGCCGTGCAGACACCAATCGGCGTTATCAGGTGGCCTCCAGCTGTCCGGATTTCGGGTCCACTCCAAGCGGTCTTTACTTTCTTCAGCTTGGTGGCGAACGGTCCACTGAAGACAGAATAGTCGGCTCCGGTGTCGACGAGAGCTGTGATGCTGTGGCCGTCGATAAGAACGTCGAGGTCGCTAGTTCGTCGTCTCGCGTTGCAGTTAGGTCGTGGCGTGGGGTCACGGCTGCGTCGGTGTGTTCAGCTGCTTCCATTTTGCGTCATCGGATCTTCTTCAGTCCGCGAGATTTCGTCGTCAGGGGTCTGTCTGGTTCGCGTCGTGTTCTGAAGGTTTCGTCGCGGCGTCGTCGTCGGCGGCGGAGGATCTTCGGCAGTTCGTCGTACAGCAACCGCACCTGCATCGGTTGCTGCCCTTAGTTTTCCGGATACGGGCTAGGCGACCGGCCCCGGTTTGGGCCACTGTACGGCCGGCGGTGCGGTGACATGTAGCGGCCGGGCGACGGCGAGCGGGAAGGTCGTCGTTCTTGCCACTGTGTTCCGGTGAGGTAGTCGTCGATGTCGCGCGGCCGTTCGCCTGGCTGCGGGCGCGGCGCGTTGATGGCGAATCCGCGTAGTCCCATCTGTCGGTACTGGCAGCGGCGGTACGTGTGACCGGCCTCTCCGCAGTGGTAGCAGAGCGGGCGGTTGTCGGGGGCACGCCAGACATCGGTCTTCCTCAGGGTGTTGCGCTGGCCGACAGGTGGTCGGTAGGGCGTCGGTGGCGGTGGCGGCGCCTGGCGACGGTACTGCGGCGGTGTGGCGTCTTGGCGGGGGCGTGGAGGAGGAGCATGACGGCGGGCTGCAGCAGCATAGCTAATAGCTTGCGGCTGCGGCTCTGCTGGCTGAGGCGCGCCGAGTGAATGCTGGATCTCCTGGCGCACGACGTCGGCGATGGACTCTACTTGAGGTTGCGACGAAGGCAGAATTTTTCGCAACTCCTCTTGCACGATTGCTCGAATCGTCTCACGCAGGTCGGCGGGTCCTAGGGCTTGAACGTCGGCGTAGCTTGTAGCCGAGAAGCTGCGGTTGTATTGCCGCGTTCGCATCTCAAGCGTTTTCTCGATCGTGGAAGCCTCCGATGCAAATTCAGCGACCGTCTTCGGCGGGTTCCTTATCAATCCAGCGAAGAGTTCCTGTTTGACACCCCGCATGAGGAACCTCACTTTCTTCTCTTCGGGCATACCTGGGTCGGCGTGTCGAAAGAGGCGATTCATCTCTTCCGTGTAGATGGCAATATTTTCGTTGGGCAGCTGCACACGGGTCTCCAGCATAGCCGCGGCCCGTTCCTTGCGGACCACGCTCGTGAACGTGCTTAGGAACGTCGTTCGAAAGAGATCCCATGTTTGTAGGGCGGATTCTCGGTTCTCGAACCACGTCCTCGCGGCGTCTTCTAGGTAGAAGTATACGTGGCGCAGCTTGTCCTCGCAGTTCCAGTTATTAAATGTTGAGACCCTTTCGAAGGTCTCGAGCCAGGTCTCGGGGTCTTCACATGGCAAACCACGGAACGTCGGCGGCTCCCTGGGTGGCTGCATCACGACCGTTGTAGGTGGCAGGGGGTCCGTCATCGTCTCGGCGGTCGATGTGACGGTCTTCGGCTGCCTGGCGTTTTCGGGAAGGAGTCCGTACTCTGGTTGTAGTCCCTTCTGCCGGCGGCTGGTTCGAGGATCCGGGTTGTCCTTAGAGTCGTCTTCTTCGCGGCTTGGGCTTGGGTCAGCGCTCCGCGGTGGCGTCCGGATCATGAAGCAGCACCTCCACCAGATGTCACGTGGTCGTGACGTCGACGAAGACAGCAGTCAGCAGGTCCGAGGTGAAACTGTTTATTTGGCCGAACTTGTGGCCGAGAAACTGATAGTCAAACTACAGCAATACACAGATAGCGGCGGACAGAACGTCGACTGTCGATCAACTGACAAGCAGTCAAGCGCGTCGGCTTTTATACAGGCGCCATCGAACTTTCCAGCGATATCGCTGTTGGTGGCGTTATCTCTCGACAAAGCTGGAACATTCTCGTGCGGCGTGCAATCTTAACAGATTGTTCCAAAACAATCGCGAAGCTTCCTACACATCACGGCGAGCCCTGCGCAGCGCGTTGCCCACAGTCTTTGTGGGTGAAGCTTCAACTCATGAAATATAAGACTCGCGGCAATATGCTGTAGACCGTACAGGACCAGGTGATGTAGTTTTGTTTGCCAATCGCTTGCCCTGAAGAATTCGCCACATTCTTTATCCCACGGCACACCGGAATGAGAAATGTTTTCAATGCAATCGAATAGCTCTATTATGAAGTAATTTAGAAATTTGGCCACAATTTTCTCAGCTCAAAATTGAAAAGCTTGTGTAAATAGCTTTGTAGGTGATTGACGATTTGACGAGACGTTCTCGTTGGTGGCGCCAGCCAAAACGTTATTTCAGGCAATGTTCCTTACATCGGTCCACTTGTAGCAAAATTCAAACGCTGCGTGCCTTCGATCCGCTGTTGAGGTTCTGATGAGTCGCAGTGCGGCAGAAAAGGCCAGCGCGTTCCAGACAACCAGAGGGAGATGCTGCATTCCTTTATGCAGCAGAAACGTCACCTGGCTCAGCCCTCGTATGTACTAAGTCACGATCTCACGGCAGCGCAGAAGCGACAGCTGTCGCGCGTCTTCGCTGACGCGCTCAGCAGCGAAGGCCCCGTCGCCAAAACGGTGGAGCCGTGCCAAAGCAAGTGGCGGCTACGATTCCAAGAAGCGCGGCAGGACGCTAGTATGGTTGCCGTGATTCGGCGGTGAGTCAACAACCGCCGCTGTGGGCAACTTGTCCTACAGGGCGTGCGTGTTTTGGCAGGAGCACGGGAGAATGCCATCTACACGGCCTCAAGGGCTGGGTCCTTCAGCTTGTGTACCTTGTGTATCTTGTAGTTCAGGGCGAGAAAATAATTTTGTACAGATTCAGCCATAGTTGAATCGTTACTTTGGGAAAGAGAAATGCTGCGAACGTAAACAGGAAATGCACGTGATTTGGGAAACGTGTTCGAGCTTGCCAGCGAGGAAAACAAACATTTGACCTTGAGAAGGGCTGTGTAGAGGATTCAGAAGCGTTTGAGTTGACGACTGAAGAATAATCCTGGCAGCACTTTCGTCTATACAAACGAACTCTCCTCACCTACTACACAGCAGTTCACATCGCTACTGGACGGCGCCCGCCATAGAGTGGCTTTTCCGTACACGGAATTGTGTACGCGTGGATTGTTCGTAGAGTCGACGGGCAGTAAGCAAAAACTTGCAGCTATCCGCATGTTCATCAATGCGTGTGATAATTTGCTTTAGGTACTCCGAGCCATCGAGGTCACTACGACTCTACTGGCTGTGATTGTAGACCATACGGCGGAAGAGGAGCACGCACGGTCGCGCTGCAGTAATGCAGCTAGATGAATGCGATTAGTCTGTCGAGGCGTATTTTCGTTGGAAACCAATGTCAGAAAGTGTAAGGGACAAGGAAAATGTGAAATCCCAGCCGATACGTGAGCGAACAACGCCTGGCATGCCGTTATCGCCATAGACGGTTACAAGCTCAGAATAAGCACCGGTACCACAACTGTGGATAGCGTATCAATCATTCGTGTGAGTCGCCCTGGTTGTTTCCGTTGTAACCATTAGTACTTTCTTACGGCTAATTAATGTAATTACTACGCATATTAAATTATTTCGCCGCTGTTACAATATTAGTTTTGGCAGATCAGTTATGTCGGAATAATTGCGAAAATTTCCCGCAAATTGAACACGAACTGTGGAAAAATGCGCCAAAGGTTGCTGGCGTTACGTAATTACGCAGGCACAATTGGATAGGGCAGCTACGCAAAATTCTCTCTGGGGAGTAGAGCGGCGGCTGTGGATGGAGCTTAGATTTATTTCTTATGAGCTTGTCCCGACTGTAACAAGCGACACGTTCAGCGGCTATTTTTGGCAGACCAATGATGCCTGAATATTTGCTAAAATTTGCCATGAAGTTCAGGTTTTAGGCCCAAAGCCAGGGACACGAACTGTCTTAAAAAAGAATACCTACCAGAAATGCGCGAAAGGTTGTTCACATCACGTAAACGAGAAGCGACAATTGGATGTTCCATCAATGCAAATTCTCTCTGGGTACTACCGCGACGGCTGTGGGTGGGCTTACATTTATTATTGTTAGCCAGCCCGTGCTTCTCTTTTTAATAAAACAATCCGTGTCATCAACGTCACCTGAAAGGATGAAAGCGGGCGGGCCATTTGCCTGAATATCTCGCAAAGCTGCAATCTGCAAAGCCCTCCTTCTCCTCACGTAAATAAACGTAAATAAACGCCCGATTTGCAAGGCTGCAATCAGCATGTCTTTTTCATCAGAGCGATCAGTGACTCTGCGTTACTACGGGCGCCGACGTTCTTCGCGTAACGTTCGCGTCAAAAGCTGGGCTCGAGTTGCTCCCTTGAGTTTCGCTGGGATGAGAAAGGCTGTTTGTCGGAGAAAGGGTCCGAAACTCGGAGGACAATCGAGAGGGTGGACGAAATCTCGAGGAATTATTTCCGCTGCTGATCTGCGTTGCAAGGGGCACGCATGATCTGGTTGCGGCGCTGGTGCAAACACTTAGGCGTGAACTTCTCGCTTCATTTCTGGCGGTACAAGAGAGGTATCTTGCCACAGAAAGGGTACGAGACTTTGTAGACAATTGACAGTTTAGGTGAAAGGTTCTGCATTGACACCTTGGATCTTGAGGTTTGCACGTTGGTGTCACAAAGTAGGTTCCTGCTGCGGTCAGTCCTGGCGGAAACGGAAAGGAAGCTTGCCGTAGCAGCGGTGCGAGACTACGTGAACAATTTACCATGTAGCCGTACGGCCGGTGCTTACTGTCTGCTGCAGATCTTTATCACATTGGGTGTGGATCTACCAAGTGCGACATTGGTGTCAAGAAGTGGGCTCGAGATGCTGGTCCCAGCGGAAACAGGGAGGTAGCTTGCCGCAGAAAGGGTGCGTGACTCTGTGGACAGCGTGGTCGAACGGCCGATACACCATTTCCACTGCTACTCTACGTCATTACAATGGGCGCCCATGGTGCGACGCTCAATAAAGGAGATTTATCACGGACACGCCTCGTACAAGCTCTTGGGAGATATCATTGAATATCGAAGCCTATAATATCTAAAACAAATGCTCCTGGACAAACCTAAGCATACTGCAATCAGGGAACACAGTAGAAATTTGCTGTACAGCTCCGATTTTTATTGGAAATTCTGCCCTCAAGACTGGCATCTGGGAAGATACAAAATGGCAGCCAAATGCATTAAGTCTGTAAGAATGGTCCGTACCTTTCGTGCAAAGCAAGCCACTGTGAATTACGTAGAATAGTGCCATGTAATAACAGGAAATATTCGTTTAGAAAATAACATCTAGATGTTGTGCGTTGCAGTGGGTGTGGAACTTCGATATGCGGCATTGGTGTCAGAACTTGGGCTATAATTGCTGCCCCGGCGGACACAGAAAGGTAGCTTGCTGCAGAAAGCCCGCAAAACTCAAGTGACAATTGACAGCGTGTTCTTCGAACGGCCGATGCACCATTTCCACTGCTGCTGTACGTTACATTGGGCCGAATGGTGCGACGCCGAATGAAGACGTTTCGTGTTTAACCCTCGTCTGTGATCTTGGGAGGTGTCATTGAATTTTGGAGCCCATTATATGTGACAAACATGCTCCTTGACTAATGCAAGGATAATGCAATCAGGGAACAGAGTCGAAATGCGCTGCACAACATCGCTTTCTACAGGAAATACTACCCGCAAGACTGGCGTCCCGCATGAAACAAAATAGCAGCCAAATAAAGTGTATAAAGTGTATAAGCATGTTGGCCGTGCGAATAAGACATATAGTTGGATGGACGTGCGAATAAGATATATAGTTGTACTGGAAAGACAGGGTACCGTATTTCTCGTTTTTGATGATTTCTTTAAGTGCAAAGACTTGCGTGATATTCACACAGACTGCTTTGCGTCCTCGTGTTCTGCGTTCACAGAGAGCGCTATATGTGTGTGTGTCGTCCTGCTTTCTCATATTTGTGCGCTGCATACAAAAGCTGCAGTGCGCTGCGCCAAGAAGCAGAAATATCGATAATACTTTCCTGTAATGTCACTTGATCATGACATTGTTAAAAAGACACACAACACAAAACATTCGCACGTGTATTGGTAAATCACCTTGGCACCCTGCGTCTGTAAGTTTAGCTGTGAAGAGGGGTTTGGTTAGGCGAAGGGTTCAACCAACTGAAATATCGGATACTGTCTAATAATGACATTTGGATATTTGAGTGGGACTTATAAGAAAGACCATGAAATAGGTTACTATTGAATAGTGAATGCTCACGTGTCGAGGCATGGCAATAATTTTAAGTTATCATTTATAGAACATGACCAGATAACGCGAATTTATTAAACGGCGCGTGCGGCTCCGGAATGACACGTGGGATGTTGTATTTCGAGAAAATGGCGTTTGCAATAGAAGCATCAGTTGCTCCATTGGCGTTACTCGAAGAAAATGAGGAGCGGTTGCACGTGCGAAATACGTTTCTAAAGATGGCGGAAAAAATGCTTGTGTGGCCAACTCGGCCCCATCATCGGGTGCGACCGTGCGAATGGTATTTCGACAGAGTTGAAAGAGTTGTGCACACCAAGGTTCTTTGCAAGCGTACGCTTCTTCTAGCGGGCTCTCGGCAAATCGGAATTCGTCAGTCTGCCGCAGTCATCCGTCAGCAATATTATCCATGAAGCGGTACAAGCCATATTTGTGGTTTGGGGGCAAAGGAGCTGGGTGGACTTTCCAGAGACCGTAGGCCAGAACAAAGGCGGCAGTCGCGCGGTTCGTGCTGATCCCCGGTGTGCTCGGGTGTGTGGATGGTAGACTAATCACCATTCAGACTGAAGCCCCATGGTCTGAATCCAGGGGGAAAGACATCTGTCGAGGAAGGGATTCTACCATGATCATAAATATTATTCTTGCAACGAATACTTAGGGCACTGTCATTTGCATTGTTAAAATTGTCTACCTTCATAAGAAATTTGCAAGGGAACATAGTCGAGAGCGGTATTTATGATCAATACAGTTCAGGAATAGACTGATTTCAAAGCACTTCGCTATGGAACAGCAATTAAACCATGCGGTGCGGGTTAAAATGTGCTTCAGCTACCTCGACAGCACTTTGATCTATCGCTGAGAGTCCCCAAAGGTCGATCCCAGTTGTGGATATGTTTGAAGTACTGCTCATGCAATTTAACCTGGCCTGTGTTGCGGCCCTGCCTTCGCATTGTTTGTGTCAGTGACGAGCGTGACGTGTAGGAATATATGTGCATTTAATAGGCATGGTTGATTACCGTTTTGTGTCGCCACTTTGTCATGTTGAAGGTATTGTGACACAGTGGCTTACCACATACGACAGTAAAGAGGTTAAAAGGCATTGTGGCAGGAAGCTGGGTTATTCCAAGCAGTGAACATACAGGCTAGCCTTTCACAACTCCTTGACAAAGGCAAGCCGGCGTGTCCAAAGTGAGGGTAAGAGCTCTTTCTCGTGGACGATTTCGTCATATCAATGTGTGAATAGGCTGTCACAGTGCATGCAGTCAATCTGGACTGCTTTCGAATCATCTGATATGCGACGCTAACCTCTAGATTCAGTGCACGAACCCCTCATTTCCGGGATCGTGTCACGACTCATGGGTGCGGCGTAAGAACCCTCTCGTCAGGAGCTGTAAGCATATCGGAGACCTCGTTGATGAATGCTTCCTTGGTAAACGCTGCGCATCTTTCGCACATTTAATGCCCAGGGTATCGCTACAGCTGTCATGCTGCCTTTGTGCAGGAGGCTTCGAATAAGGAGCAGAGTCTGCTCCTTCAACATTACCGGACCCTTTTCTGCAAACCGCAGTCGAGGAGCCGCCATCGTTGCTGCTTGCGCAGCTCTGTACAACAAAGCGTTGGTAGCATGTGGGCACGCCCACTAAACGGACAATGAGGACGCCGAGGTGCCACCAGCAGACGCCGAGCTGTCACCACCACCATTGCGTGTGGCAGCGCCAGACCAGGTGTTCGTGAGGGGCCAGCAGCGGCGCAACCGCGTAGTTAACCTCTTTCCAGAACCACGGGGCCTGTATCCTGAGCACACCGCCGTCTGCGGAGACCTCGGCAGCAACATTCAGCGTAGTCATATCACAGAGTCGCGCATACTTTTCTATTGGCCTCCACACAGAACGTATGATGTTAACGAGAATGGCTAATTATCTCGCGGACAATGGTCATGTGCCTGATACAGTTATAGGATTTCGGAGAAAACTTAGCACCACGAGTGCGATGGTACAAATGAAGCATCAAATCATTGTAAAACGTAGCAAAATGCAAGAAAGCCATAGTAAGCCTCGATGTGCAAAAGGCATTCATTACACAAGAGCGTTATCGAGCTGTATTAAATAACTTCTAAGCGCTCGCAATATGGTAGCGAAGATACAACTAGAGTAAGAACTTCTATGCTCACCGCACAGAGGCTGGCTTAGCGGTACAAGTATCGGGCGACATCGCGTTGGGGACTCCAGGCTCTCCACAGAGACCGCTGTTATCTCTTATGCTGTTTAACATAGCATTAATAGGCCTCCCAGACAGACTAATGGAAATAAGGGCCTTTCTCAAAGCATACATTGTGACGTCATAACTTTAAGAGCTGCTGATTTGTGATTATGTCACGGACAAGTATTTTTAACAAATTATATCCGAGTTTCAGCACATAACGAACGACGTGGCCGCTAGGCTGGCATGGTCACATTTGACGCACTATATCTTGTTAGCAACCAAAATAATGCAGCGTTTCTTTCTGCACAATCGTAGACGACGTCCTTGACTTCAATCAGAGGGATAAAAAAAAATTAAAAATGCCCTTTTTGAGAAAATCATTTTCAAATTGCGGCGTTTTTGGTAAATTACTTACGTTTCAGCCCAATTATTTTAAAAGTGCCCCGCCACGGTGGTCTAGTGGTTATGGCGCTCGACTGCTGACCCGAAGGTCGCGGGATCGAATCCCGGCCGCGGCGGCTGCATTTTCGATGGAGGCGAAAATGTTTGAGGCCCGTGTACTTAGATTTAGGTACACGTTAAAGAACCCCAGGTGGTCGAAATTTCCGGAGCCCTCCACTACGGCATCTCTCATAATCATATCGTGGTTTTCGGACGTTAAACCCCAGATAATAATAAATTATTTTAAAAGTGAGCAAAAGTATCAAAGTTATTATGTACCGATTTTTATTATTCTCACTTCAATTTGCTTGCAGCAATAAATTCCTGAAGTACAGGTGTTTTGTGCAATTTGTCAAGTTTGTGATTTTTTTCTTCAGAAGTGCTTCAAAAGCAATGAAAATAGACTCATCAGATTTTATTTCACTTGTTCATTAAGGGGAATAAATATTGTGACGAAGAAGTGCGCCGTTTTTCCCCTAGGTGCGCTCAAATTTCTCAAATCGCGAAATTGGCGGAAAAGTGTTTTTGTGGCCAAAATTTGTATGTTTTTTTTTTCAGGCGAAAAAAATTTTTTTCCGCAAAACTAACTTCAAAACCATTGTTCTGGGTGTAATGCCTATAGCTAGAGTAAATTTCGTCAAAATCGGGAATGGTGACCGGGACTTCGTGTTCGATATTATCTGGACACACTCAATAACCATCACCCGGCGCTACATATCTGATCTTTGTGTTGAGGTGCAGAAAAGCAGTCTTTACCATATCTAATAGCAGGAGATAGTGAAATTGTCTACATAAACATAGATTATGGTTGTGGTATCCAACAGCGGCATTTAAACAACCAAAGTTTTTTTGACGTTTGTAACTTATCATTGAGCAAAAAGGGACTTCAAATGAGATTATGTCCCTGACCAATCTGCGGGTCATAGAAGAATGCACCTCGTTTTCATTCTTCTATATGTTACATCCACTGGCTATGTGGGCCTCAAGTTTTCTGGTAAGCCTTATTTTTAAAAACCAGGTACATTTTTGAATTATATACTTATTATAACTCACCATTTGCCGCTGTGGACCAGTGGACGACAGGAATCCTCAGGCTGTATTCTGAGGACTTGACAAGGGAACGTCGATTTGCCTTGCATGCCATGTCGTTATCAACAAAACTCTTCTTATTTATTAGAAGAGGTTTCTTAATGAGGTTTGTTGATTCAAGGCACGGCTGCGCCCCCACCCCCGTCTCCACTGTTTGCATGCCATTGTCCATCTGAGTATGGTACGTCGCTTAAAACATTGTGTGGCACTGTATTACCATAGTTCAGAAAACATAAACCCGCACGCAGATTTGTTAATATGATGTTATCTTGGTTTATTGCTGTTATAGTCACGATTTTCCGGTGTAACTGAAAGCAGTTGCTTGTCATTTACGGCACTTTTAGATATTCAGCCGTCTCTTTTTTCCAAGTGTATTGAATTCCTGAGGAACAGTGCGTATAAGCCCGATATGTATGGTTACCAAATTTACTCGCATAAATTGTGTCTCTGTTGTTTCAGTAATAAGAAAATGTTCCCTATGCTTAATTTCAAATTCAGGGCTCAACTTGTTTTTACCAAGTACACTCCTACGATTTAACTCGGAAACTTAATTTTTCCCAAACGTCTACGAAATTATCTTTGCAGTGCGCCTGTGAAGAATATGATATTATGTTTAAGAAAAGTGTAGAGAATGCAGGGAGATATCAAAGGTGAGTGCAAAACTGTACTTAGAAGTAGCCCTGTGCGAGCATAGCACACACACAAACACACACACACACACAAGATGCTGTCACACAGGTGGCATCTATCTATCTATCTATCTATCTATCTATCTATCTATCTATCTATCTATCTATCTATCTATCTATCTATCTATCTATCTATCTATCTATCTATCTATCTATCTATCTATCTATCTATCTATCTATCTATCTATCTTCACTATGTCATCGTCGTTAAATCGTGCAATGGAGTCGAAAATGCGCAAGTGTAAATAACATTATTTGCTATTTCAGAGAGCCGAAATTTTTGCCCCAGCGCCTGGAAAAGCCGATGACAGAAATGATAAATTTTAATGCATAGTTCTTTTGCAGTTACGATACGCTTCACGTCGGCTTCCTGTAAATCGCGGGGAACTGAACTGATAATTCAGTTTCAGTAACAAAGCAGTCATGCAGCGTGAACACAGTGAAGCACGAATAGCATAGGCCTGAATCCGTGGGCAATTTGCGAAACAAAAGAAAATATAGGCGGATCCCAAACATTGTTCGAATTGATTACGTGTGAAGGAGCCAGCGAATGTATCTTTTTGTGGTTTGAGGAAAAATTTACGAGGTGGATCGATGCCATTGTGTAAATTGAGTAATTTTGTGCCAAATGATGGCTTACGCGGTACGTCGTGTTGACTGGCGTCCAAATACTAGCTCATGATCTAGTGTCAGAGCGCTACACACGTGAAAGCACATACGTTAATTTTGAATTATCGAAACGAAGGACACACTAGAGTGCAATGTACGCTGTGAATTTTCATTGTTTAGAAAACCATTGCTTTAGAAAACATCTGGCGTCTTTCGTTAAGCAGCTGGCGTCTTTTCGTTTTGCTTTAGAAACATCTGGCGTCTTTTCGTGTTGCTTTTAGAAAACACCTGGCGTCTTTCGTTGGTTTATTTCATCAATCAACGGCGTTTTGAACAAAATTTTTATTGTTTAATCACACACAGGAGAAATCTCACCAGGCACTACCTTGGAGGTAAACAATGGCTGCTAATGGGAATGAGAGACAGAAGAAGTCGGCTTTTAGCTAACACTTACACTTCTACTTCTACTAACGTTTCCTACTGGAACATGCCAATGGCTGCTAACGGGGAATGAGATACAGAAGAATTCGGCTTTTAGTTAACGCGCACGCTGCGAATTTTTTATTGTTCAACAACGCACAGGAGAAATCTCCCACCGGCACCACCTTGGAGGTCAAGATCTGGTACTAGCGTTAAGACTGGTTACGCGCTACGACTGGGACAAACGGGTGCCGCTTTAAGGAGCTTCGCCCCTAAAACTGACCCTACGTTTCAAGACCTGCTCCGTCTCTTCTCGAGGGGTGACTGTCCGTCTGGCTCTGAAGCTGGCGTTTTTTTTTTTTTTGTAGTGGTCGTCTCCCTCTCCACTGTCACCCTCCCCACCGCTCTTGTTAATGGATTCTTTTCCATTGGTTCCGGAGACCGTGTACATACCCGCTCGGCGGCGTCCCTGATGACCGCATCAACTTCGACGACGCCCGGGTCATCGAAACGGAAGGTAGCCGCAACACAAGACAATTAGAATCGTGGCATATTCAAACGATACCTGGAAACATTAACCGGCCAACAGGAACAGTGCCCAACCTGTCTGTACACGGTCTCCGGAACGCCGTCGACAAGAGTTCGAGGCAGAACGCGTGGTAGCGTTAGAAGCATATGCTCGAGAAAAACAGGAACTGGAGTTCAAACTGCGATTGGCAGAAGCCAAAGCCAAAGAGTGCATTTGACAGGATGAGAGAAGGCCGGTAGAGGTTTCAATGGGAAAAGTCAGTGTGACTGATTTTTGAGAGTTCTATCTCCGATGAGCAAAAGGGCAGTGAGCACTCTAGTAATGCAAATGAGATCAGTCTTTTGAGGAATGAGCAGAAAGAAAAGGGCTCAAATGTTCCAGAGGGTTGTAGTAAAACAACGATTAGTGAACTGCATGCCAGTGTTGTTGAAGACGGCACAGAGAAAGAGAACGTGGAGCATCCAGGCAACATAGAAACAGAATACAGCGTTTCGCTGAGCGACATGCCTGTTGCAGAAACAAGCACACAGCGTTCGCGGGATATAAGACCAGAGAGGAGGAGTAGGAGGAATGGAAGGTCTCAGACGCATGTCGAAAAACGCGCAAAAGTGAAGGGAACGCGATAGCTCGGAAGGCACCGAAAACTGGATGTATGCAGGAGGACGCAAGAATGGTTGCTCAGGTTACCGGTAGATGCTTTGGACGAAAGAGAGAGAATGCTCCGAAAATGATGATTAGTGGGGTTTTTTGGCGCAAGGGCCATGGGTGGCCAAAGAGCGCCATGTCTTTTATGTGGTGTTAGCGATGACCAGTGATTACGATGATAGGGTGTATTGTGGCTGTATAGAGGCCTAAAATCACGCGCTGTAAAGAAGCGTAAAAAAATGTGTATACAGTCTAAAATTATGGCAGTGACAAGTGGTGTGATCTGTGGGTGTGGGATAAATGACGAGTGATCATGGTATTTACAAGTGAAAGGCGGGATAACAGCACGAGTGCCTCCTCAAGGCCTTTGATCCCAAAGGCCGGGAGGCAGATGCTTCCTTTGATGGAAACCGTAGCAGCAGCCTCAATCATGAGGCCGCGCTACGGAGCGCCTGGAAAAATAACGTTGAAGTTATGGACATCTTTGAGAAATTCGAAAAGAGACTGATACTTAAAAAGTGGTTCTCTGCCAATGAACATACCGGGATGAAGTGGGAACTGCAGGTATATTGATGAAAAATGCTTTTTTCTGAGAGCGTCTAATTCCTTGCATTGCAGTAAAGTGTGGAGTACAGTGAGGGGGCCGCCACAATAGTCACACACAGGTGGATCGCCTCCGGACAAAATGTATGAATGTGTACTGTATGTGTGGCCAATCCTAAGTCTGCAGAGTGTAACTTCTGTGTGGCGTGATTTTGATACTGGCGGCCAGTTACCTAGTTGCGGCTTGATAACGTGCAGTTTATTTTGTGTGTGCCTATCCCATGTGCTCTGCCAAAAGGCCCTGAGCTTTCTTTTGAGGAAGGGTTTTAAGTGTAGTGGGGGAATAGCTATGAGTGTATTGGGACTGTTTTCGTGGGCGGATACTGCTAGGTGATCCGCCAACACGTTGCCTGCAATCTCGCGGTGCCCTGGCACCCAGCACACTACGACGTGTTGTTTAAGTGAGTAGACTGTGCATAAAATAGAGTAGAGCGAGACAAGGATCGGATTTGTGTGTTTTGTCATAGTTTTTAAAGCTTTCACTACACTTAATGAATCCGTGTATATCACTGCCTTTTGTAGTTTTAATTGTTTTATGTGTTTAACTGCCGCAAGTATCGCGTAAGCTTCTGCCGTGAAGATACTTGAATCAGGGTGCAGAATACCGGAATCGGAAAAGGATGGACCAACGGCTGCGTACGGCACAGAAGTGTTAGACTTTGAGGCATCTGTAAAAAAATTCAGGGTGTGGGTACTTGTATTGTAATTCGAGGAAGTGTGTACGGATATGCGCAAGTGGCGCGTGCTTGGTAACTTCGACGAAAGAAACATCGCAATCTATAAGCTCCCACTGCCACGGCGGGAGATGGGCAGCGGGAGCCATTAGACAGTGTTCGAGAAGTGGCACACCCATTTCTTCAGCTAGGCTCCTCACACGAAGTGAGTACGGCTGTCTCATCGAAGGACGGTTGTGAAAAAGTTCAGAAGCAGACAACTCATTGATTGTAGTGTGTGAGGGGTGTTCGTTGTTTGCGTTCACCTTGAGGAAATATACAAAAGATAGGTAAGATCTCTGGAGGTGTAGCGACCACTCGTTCGATTCGACGTAGAGGCTTTCCACGGGGCTGGTGCGAAAGGCGCCCGTAGATAGCCGAATGCCTAGATGGTGGACAGGGTCAAGCATTTTTAGGGCGCTTGGTGTCGCAGACTGGTAGATTATTGCCCCGTAGTCTAGGAGAGTGCGTATGAGGCTTTTATACAAATTCATCAGACATTTCTTGTCACTGCCCCACGCAGTGCGTGACAATACTTTTAGAACATTAATTGTTTTTATGCACTTGTGTTTTATGTACTTGATGTGTGTTACAAAGCAGAGTTTCGTGTCTAGCATAAGCCCTAGGAACTTGTGCTCCGTTTTTACCGACAGACGCTGTCCATGTAGGCCAATGTCTGGGTCGGGATGGAGGCCTCTCTTTCGGGAGAATAAGACGCAAGTACTTTTTTGTGCATTCAGTGTAAAGCCATTTTCGTCTGCCCATCTAGAGATCTTGTTTAAACCTAGCTGGACCTGCCGCTCACACATCGAGAGATTGCACGATTTAAAGCCGACCTGTACATCATCGACATATGTGCAATGAAACATATTCCGTGGGATGCAGAGACGCAAGGAATTCATTTTGATTATAAAGAGTGTACAGCTAAGTACACCACCCTGTGGCACTCCGGTTTCTTGAAGGAATGGTCTTGATAGAACATTTCCTACTCGGACACGGAACGTACGATCCGACAAGTAGCTCTCTATTATATCTAGCATTCTGCCACGTATAACAAGGCGGGATAGGTCTCTTAGTATTCCGAAGCGCCATGTTGTGTCGTAAGCCTTTTCCATATCGAGGAACACAGAAAGAAAGAACTGCTTGTGGGCGAATGCGTCACGGATTTGTGCCTCGATACGTAACAGGTGGTCGGTGGTGGATCTACCCTCGCGAAATCCGCACTGGTACGGGTCAAGTAGATTGTTTGTTTCCAGGAAATGCATAAGTCGGCGGTTTATCATCTTTTCGAAAAGTTTACACAGGCAGCTTGTAAGTGCGATGGGCCTGTAACTCGCAACGGAGGATGGATCCTTGCCCTGTTTAAGAATGCGAACGACGATCGCCTCTTTCCAAGACGAGGGGATCTCGCCGGAAAACCAGATGGCATTGTACAAGGAAAGTAAGGTTTTTTTGCGTTTCGGCAGGTAGGTTTTTCAGCATGTCATATACCACACGGTCGGAGCCTGGGGCGGAACTACTGCAGCAGGTTAGCGATGCCTGCAGCTCAGCTAAGGAGAAAGCTTTGTCGTACGCATCGTGTTTTGTGGATTTGCGCTCTAATTTCTGTTTTTCTATTGTTGTCTTGTAGCGTTGGAAAGCCTCGGAATAGTGCGACGAGCTGGACACTTGTTCGAAATGTGCGCCTAGAAAGTTTGCTTGGTCTTCTAAGCTGTCGCCTTGTGTGTTTACTAGAGGCAGTGAATGTATTTGTCGTCCTTCTACCCTACTAATCATGTTCCAGAGTTTGCCTTCCTGTGTGTATGAATTGATGCCTGATAGAAATTTTTGCCAACTCTCTCTTCTAGCCTGTCGGCGCGTTCTCCTGCCTTGAGACTTGATAATCTTAAAATTTGTAAGGTTCTCCGCTGTCGGGGAGTCGCGAAGCAAATTCCATGCTTTGTTTTGTTTCTTACGCGCATTTCTGCAATCATTGTTCCACCATGGAACTCGTCGTTTTCCAGAGTGTCCACTTGATTGTGGAATACATTTGCTTGCGGCATCAATCAGAAATGATGTAAAGTATTCTACAGCTGCGTCTATGCTTAAGGAAGACATGTCCGTCCAACTTAACAGTGTAACTTTCCGAAACTGTTCCCACTCGGCCTTCTTAATCTGCCATTTTGGAACCTGATGGGGACATTCATTTGTAATTGGTGTGTTCAGAAGTATTGGAAAGTGGTCACTTTCGTAAGGATTACTGATAACTTTCCATTTAGTTAGGGGCAGAAGTGATGGAGACGCTATGCTGAGATCTATGGACGAGTATGTTCTGTTTGCAAGGCAATAATATGTTGGTTGTTTTTTATTCAACAGACATGCGCCAGAGGAGAAAAGGAACTGTTCAATCACCCGCCGCGGTGGTCTAGTGGTTATGGCGCTCGACTGCTGACCCGAAGGTCGCGGGATCGAATCCCGGCCGCGGCGGCTGCATTTTCGATGGAGGCGAAAATGTCTGAGGCCCGTGTACTTAGATTTAGGTGCACGTTAAAGAACCCCAGGTGGTCGAAATTTCCGGAGCCCTCCACTACGGCGTCTCTCATAATCATATCGTGGTTTTGGGACGTTAAACCCCAGATATTATTATTATTATAACTGTTCAATCAGACGACCTCGAGCATCGCAGCGAGAGTCACCCCATAGACTGTTGTGTGCATTCAAGTCTCCAAGGACCAGAAATGGTTCTGGAAGTTGGTCTATTAAGGACTCGAATTCATATTTTTGGAGGTGGTACTGCGGGGGTATGTAAAGTGAGCAGATTGTGATCAGTTTGTTGAATAGGACGGCTCGAACAGCCACTGCCTCAAGGGATGTTTGGAGTGGTAAGTGGATACATGCAATTCCTTGGTTAACTATAACGGCTACGCCACCAGATGACGCCACAGCATCATCCCGGTCCTTTCGGAATATGACATATTGGCGTAGAAAATTTGTGTTTTTGGATTTTAAATGTGTTTCTTGTACACACAGCACTTTTGGTGAGTGTTCATGTAGCAGCTCTTGGATATCGTCGAGGTTTCTTAGTAGACCTCTGACGTTCCATTGTATAATTTGTGTATCCATTTTGAGTGTAAATTAGTGCTGTGTGTACTGAAAGAACTATTACCTTAAGTCACAGAGCCCTTGCTAGCCCTGTGATGCGGGCTTTTTCTTTTTTGGCGCGCTCCAACGAGCTGCGCCGCTCCTTCGGCGCCTGAGGCGCCGTTGGGCTTGCCGTTGTGTCCATCACCTCGGCAGAGGCGCTGGATGCCCGGTCGCGGCTTACGCGGACGGGTGTCAGTGTTTTGGGGCTTTCTGCCTGAACAGAAGGCCCTGGGCCTGCAGATCCGGAGGCCTGCATGCCCTTTGGTTGCGGAGCAGTACGGGCTGCTTCCGCTGAGGGGGCAGTTGGCGCTACCGCCCGTCCACTGTGCGTGGTACGTGCGGCCGCCGCGAACCTTTGTGACACTGCCCCCTTGCGTGCCACGTCCGCGAATGAAGTTCCCTGTGGAAAAGAAAGGCGTTTTCGCGCCTCCCTAAAGGAGATGTTTTCCGTTACCTTGAGTGTTATTATTTCTTTTTCTTTTTTCCATGCGGGACAGCTACGAGAGTAGGCTGCGTGCCCACCTTCGCAGTTTGCACAACGGGGAACTTCTACACAGTCGTCTGCAGGGTGATCGTGCGAACTACATTTTGCACAGGTTTGACGGCCGCGGCAGCTCTGAGAGCCGTGACCGAAACGCTGGCACTTAAAGCAACGCCGCGGGTTTGGGATGTAAGGGCTGACCTTAAGCTTCAGGTAGCCTGTTTCAAGATATTCTGGTAGGGTGCTTGTGGAAAATGTGATAATCAGGTGTTTTGTCGGGATTTCTTTGTCGTCACGTCTGATTTTAATTCGCTGTACGTGCGTCACATGGTGTTCTTTCCAGCCCTCAAGGAGCTCACTCTCAGTCAAGTCAAGCAGGTCTTGGTCAGACACTACACCTCGGGAGCTGTTGAGGGATCGGTGTGGTGTAAGTGAGACAGGGGTGCTTCCAAAAGAGGTGAGTTTTGAAAGTTTTTCGTACTGGATCATACTGTGCACTTCCAGAAGAAGGTCCCCACTAGCCATTCTTGTAGCCTTATAGCCTTGACCGAGTGTGTCGGTGAGGCATTTCGATACAAGAAAAGGAGAGATCGTTCTTGCGTTCTTTTCGAGTGTTTCGCAGTGGATTACGTGGAAGCGTGGAAAAATTTCTGTGGGTTTGAACAAGGCATTAAAAGTCTCTTCGGTGCGCCCTCTCTTTGTGAGACGACGATCATTCAGCGGAGGAAATGAGGTTGAGGCCATAGATTATGTATAGTTTCGGCAGCCATGCCAGCCGCCCACCATGGAGCCCAACATGGGGACGCGACAGCACTTAGATATATATATATATAAGGCATGCCAACGTCAGCTGTACACAGCTACTATAACCAAATATAATGTGCCCAAGAGAGGGCACACACACAAGGTTAACCCTCGCCGCCAGGAAAACGGAAGTAAATAGAAGTGAGGAGAAGACAGGAAAGATGAAAAGTGGGAGAAAAGACGAAGATGTGAGGGGAGAGAGAGACAGGAAAAGGCGACTGCCGATTTCCCCTGGGTGGGTCAACCCAGGGGTGCCGTCTACGTGAAGCCGGGGCCAAAGGGGTGTGTTGCCTCTGCCGGGGGGCCTTAAAGGTCCAATCACCCGGCGTCGGCTCAACCCCCAGGATCCCCTTTTCCCCGGACACGGCAAAGCCACGCACGGCTAGGCGTGGGAGGGGGTCGAAACCCCCCCGTTAGCTCGGGTCCGTGGTGTCGCTACACACCAAACGCCTGCTTCCACAGACGCCGCTGCGGGCAATGCTCCGAAAACACCAGAGAAGAGTAGAAGGAATGGAGTGTGCCATACGCATGGTGGGAAACGCGTAAGAGTGAAAGGGACACAGACAGCTCCAAGGGTCGTGAAAACGGGTGGCAATTTTCAGAACGCAAGAAGTGTTCCCCGAGCTGTGAACAGTAGACGCGGGAGACGAGAGTGAGCTTTGTGAAAACGCATAAAGTGGGTTTTGATTATTTCGATGCGGAGAGGGTGGTGCAGGTAACCAGCGCCAGAGATAGAGGTAGGACGCAGTCAGAGAAAGTTGGGTCAAAGAAGCGTTGGGTGAGAGTCATCAGCTGGTATAAGCGTTGGAGACATTGTGTAGCTAATAGCAGAAGGAAAAAATTGAAGAATATGCGCAATGTGAAAAAGCACAGATTGAAACATCGTGTATCAATCTGGCGGCGGCTATTGTGTTAAAAGGATTCTGGGAATTGAAATAGGTTTTGAGTAGAGTGATGGATGACCTTATTTGAGTACACCTCGATAGACAGTGTATTGGAGCAGATTTTTTGAAGTATAAGTTTTGCATTTCTGTGAGTGTAGCAGTATAGTGTTAAGGACGATGAACGCGTGGACATTGTGAACGGTTCTGTGCAATGTGTGATGACGTGTTCGCGAAAGTGTTTGGTGACAGATCAGTGAATGTAAATGTGACCATAAGGCAAGAGGATACGTCACAATTTATAAGACCAACAGAAGAGTAGAGGGCCGCCACAACCCTGAAAAGGAGGACAAAAGCAGTTTTTTAAGAAAAACTCTTAAAAGGGGGCCCAATGTCATGAGTAAAGGGCACGGGGAGCGTGCCGGACGGCGGAATGCGTCGATGGTGTGCGGGTAATGGAAAAGTACCCGATGGTGTGCACCCCCGCCACGTGCACGCACACCATTGGCCGGAGAAAGGCGCGTGCCACGCGACTCGAACTGATGTGAGAGACCCCGGAAGAACAAGCAGTCATTGTTCGGTGGAGTTGGCGAAGAGCGAGGTGGTACAAGCCAGCGTCGCACCCGCGACGAGAGCAGCAGGGCCCATTTCTGGAGGCAGCGTTGCGAGAGGTTCGGGAGGTGGCCGTCGACCTTGGTGTCTACCGAGCGAGGCTTCCCGGACTTGCGGCAGCCTCATCACAGCAGTTCGCGAGGCACCTGCGGCACTACCCCAGCTCGACAAGAAGATGGCAACCCACCGACAATCACGGAGCCACGTCGGTAGTTGGATCCCGTGGCACTGAGAAGAAGCCGACAGTTAGGCCTAGCTGGGAGGGACCGGTGTTCTCGACGGAGAACGACGCGTCGGCAACGAAGATGATCAGCGAGGCGTCTGATCACTGACGACGGCCTTGAGACGTCGACAGGAGGTGCGACGACGGGACAGCGCGTCGACTTTGGCATTGGATCAAGTCATCGGACAACACGATTCGTAAGAACGTTCCATAGTGGCTGAGAGGCCATAGTGGCCAGAGTCTCGACTTGAGAGGAGCTAGACATAGCTCGAGTGGTTTGTAATGTTGGTGATTGGGCATTTAACACAGTAGGTTTGCACTTGGTACTTTTGGTTGTAAATTTTGAGTGCGTGTTTATTTTGGTTTCCCGTGGTGTGTGACATAAAAGTGTGTTTGCTGTGCCACCACAGTCTCTCCCGACTCTCTCACTCTCCCTACTCCACTCCGCGTTGCAAGCGCTCCCGAGAAACGCGATACTTGGCCAGTGTTACCTTACACACACACACACATATATATATATATATATATATATATATATATATATATATATATATATATATAATCTTGTCGGGCTAAGGTGCACTTACAGGTACCAGCCATCAGAGAGCTAAAGAAGGTTCTAGTCGAAGAACGGCCACATGAATTCAAGGACTGTGTGCGATATGCCAGGACACGATTTCAGGATCAATTTGACAACCATATACGCAAGCTTCTGCAGACTTGCCCTGAAGATGTGAGCCCTTGGCTTCTCTGACTGTGCTGTCATCTTCTGGACGAGTGTCACACTACTTTCTTAACTAGCAGATGCCGGTTGTAAGTGCCCCTTTCTGGTCCCAGCACAAAGGATGCCCCCGTTCAGTCCACTTCGACAAGACAAATGTAAGCATATAGCGTGTGCAAAACGATTGATTGATTTATTGAGTAAAACAACTTCGTGGGCAACTTGGTTTACATGTACAGAACCCACTGCAGTGCAGAGGAACAAGGACACAAGGCCAGGTCACCACGTGGTGTCCTGTCCTTCCTCTCTACGTGTTCCTCCTCACTACAAGGTCTACTGTGCCTAATGGATTAACTGATTCATGGATTGCTTTGTATCCTACATCTGAACCAGTGCTTTTCCTTCCCTTGGTAGCCGTTCCACATGGATTACATCGTCAGCGTGGCGAACTTGTGGGCCACTATGTTCCACATTCCACTCAACACCAATCCGGAGGAGATAGGCGAGATCCTTGAAAGTGTCGATGTGCAAGAACTCTGCTCACTGGACCAAGACGCACAAGCAGCTGCCGATGAGGCCGCCATTAGCCGTCTGAGATTCGTCGAAGCGAAGCCATGTTGTCTGTCAATCAAGCAGCCACAACACAGCGTGACGCCAAAATGACGTTTACGCACACATTATGAAGAAACAAAAAGAATAGTTTTTAGCATAGCCACAGAGTGGGTTGTTTGGAAAGGCATCGAAGATGCCGGCTCCACTGATCGGGCTGGCAGTTGCTCTCCTGCCACGCCCGCGACAACGAGAGCCCGACGATGCGTTAGACATGACGGATGAATTCTGGCGACATTTTGGACTGTCGAAGGAGAATGTGCAATGGCTGTTTCGGCTGAGGAACTGGAAGGGGTGCGAGCGACGTGACTGTCGGTGGAACGCAACATGTTGTGTGTGCTGCGTAGGTTTCTTGCGACCGAGAGCTTTATATGTTCCGTTGGAAGAGAGGAGACGATGCACACGGCGCAGTCAACTGTGAGCAACTGCATCAAACGCGTTTCCCAAGCATTCGTGAAAGTGTGCGCGCGAAATGGGTGGGTTACCTTCCCGACGACGACCGACGAAAAGGCGGCCGTGAAAGGCGGCGCGTGACTCCGCGCCAATCGCGGAGTCATCTGCTGCATCGACGGCACCCTATTCGGCATTAAAGCGCCCAATGGACCACGCAAGGCATCATTCATATGCAGGAGGCACTTATATGCTGTCAACGTTGTGATCGTCACTTTGTTTTCTTGTTTTACTGCACCCGCGCCGGATTCTTTAGGGACCGTCTTGTTGTGTTTGCTAACAAGTGATTTTCGCCGCGAACGCTTTCCCCGATCTGCGATGCAGAGATGCGGATCTTGGCCATCGAATGTATGCGGCCGGGGCCGGACCACCACTCCTTCAACTGGCACACGATCTTGCCGCACAGAGGGTGTCTGGCGGAGCGCATTGCAGAATCAGGCTGCTTGGTGAGATGAAAGTGCTCTTCTCATGGCCGCAGGCGCGCTAAAGAATTTACACGACTCCCACTCAGTACGTCCCAGAAGGTAAAAAAGTAGTGGAGTCACGGTGCGACTTCTTTAAGGACCTGACCCAAGTGATCAGAACAAATGAACAGCTCACTGCACTAAGAGTCTGCTCAGCTGTTCCAGCAGTGACGTAAGATTATCTATGAGAAGTTGAGAACTAACAGACAATAATGCCAAGTATAGGGGATGTTATTTGTATTAATTAAAATATAAATGTGAAGAAAGCAAACTGGTCGAAAAGATAACTTGCCGCCGGCAGGGACCGTACCTGCGACCTTCGAATAACGCGTCCTCTATCACTGAGTTACGGCGGTGGTCATCCGCCCGTCCACTTTATGAGGTATATATGTGCAGTTAAACCTAGGAGTTTTAGTCAGCACCGATCGCAGCCATGGCTGCGAGTGTAGAACACTCTTTTTCTGCCTGTCGGCGGCAATGCGGAACACTTACACTGACGCGTTATTCGTAGGTCGCAGATTTGTTCACATTTATATTCTAATTAGTACAAATAACATCCCCTACACTTGGAATTATTGTATGTGAGTTTTCATTTTTATTGTGTCTAACAAAGCAAAACAAGCCCTTAAAAAGTTATCTTCTTTTCTAAGATTATCTAGGACATTGTAATACGGCATTGTGCTACATGAGTATATGCAGCATAGTACATTCTTTCCATGTTTGTGCAGGTGACAGTGGCTACCCGTTGGAGCAGTGGCTCCTTATCCCGCTCTCCGGCCATCTTCCCGAACACACTGCCGAAGGAAGATTTAACGCCGAGCACATCGCCATGCGCTTCGTTGTGGAGCGGTGCATAGCATTGATGCAGAACTATCGATGATACTATCAATACTATGGATTGTTGAGTCATTGTCGAACTATCGATAGCGCTATCGATAATAATGCTGGTAGTACTGTCGACTGTAGTTTAAATAGAACAATCAAAAGTATAAAACCAGCCGCGCGAACACATCGCAGCATAAACTTGGTTCCCCGAATGCGTGGTCTATGATGGCGGTTATAACCACGACAGCATTGACAAGGCAACGCTATCGCTCGATATACTTTACTACAACACGAAGCGACCAGCTCCACCGATATTTCTTTCTGTACTTCTTATGCAGCCCCGGACCTACCAGATCTTTCCACGGATCAGCAAAGCAAGCTAATGAATGCAAAAATTGCTAACGGAAGCGTTATATCCGACCGTGCATTCGGAACAATACTGAATCCGCCCGCGGACAAACGAAAACGAGCAGAGAAAGCAACATCGGTAGCTCGTATCACGTGGGTCTGAAATTCTGCAGATCGAGGTGATAACTTCCGCACCCAGCAGTCTGCACTTCTACAGATTGCTGGATGTCGAGCACCTACCGTGCTTCGCTCATACGCTGAACCTCGATGTTCAGGATGGGCTAAAGAGCAGTTAAGAACTAGCATCCGTGCTCGTAAAGTGCAAGAATATTCGCAATGCCCACGAACTATAGGTGGCGCGCCGTGATTTTCAAGATGGCGCCAGGAGGAGGGTCAACCCGTTTGTTAGCATAGGAACAGATAGGACGTGCGGACGTACGGCCCGTGCCACTTTCACCGGATGAAGTCATGAGGCGCGCTGAATTGGATATGAGACTAAAATACTTTCCCAAACCATGGAAAGTGCAAAGTACCCCCCACCCAATTATTTGCTGCGGTGTGAAAGGTTATATTTCAAATCCGTTACCGTGCATAACGATGCTTTGCGAAATCCTGTGCGTGCTACATAAAACTACATGAACTAAAATTGACGTATGAGCTGAACGGCACACCGCGGTAGTACGTACCGAGCCTGCCTGACGGATTTGCCGCAGTAGTAGGCCGCCAGCGAGTAGCGTCATCGCTGCAGAACGGGACCGCACGTTTAACGTGGTTATGGTTTGCAACACGGTGTAAGAAAATTAATATAGGTGTGGACACTCTCCGCCCGCCGCTAAGGAGAGCGCGTCCAGATAATGTTAGCCTTTAATACATGCGCCGGCCGCAGTTTCGTGGGGGGCGCTGCGACATGGGGGCTTAAGAAACCTATTGCGACGAGGCGAACGCGCGTTTTTCTTCATTTTTTTTTCACCTCATTGCATTTTTTCACGGCGAGTTTTCATACGGCCACGGTGTAAACGGCGCACCCGACGCACATAGCGTCCCTAACAGCGTTGCGTACGTAAAAGCGCGGCGTCTTGCTTAGAGCGCGTGAGCAGTCTTTCTGCTCGCTGACTTCTCAGGTGCGCAACGCCGTTACGGACGCTACGCACGCAGCTCGTCTTCTATAGTACATGCGCCGGCCGCGGTTGCGTGGGAGGCGCTGCGACATGGGGGCCGAGAGGAGGAAAGAGGCGAACATTATGTGGACGCGCCGTCGGGCGGAGTGTCCACACCTAAATTATTTTTCTTACACCGTGGTTTGCAAGCATAATACGCCGTCGTCATTACTTGCGCAGTCGGTGATGATTAGTGGGGTTTTTTGGCGCAAGGGCCATGGGTGGCCAAAAAGCGCCATGTCTTTTATGTGGTGTTAGCGATGACCAGTGATACGATGATAGGGTGTATTGTGGCTGTATAGAGGCCTAAAATCACGCGCTATAATGAAGCGTAAAAAATGTGTATACAGTCTAAAATAATGGCAGTGACAAGTGGTGTGATCTATGGTTGTGGGATAAATGACGAGTGATCATGGTATTTACAAGTGAAAAACGGGATAAGAGCACGAGTGCCTCCTCAAGGCCTTTGATCCCAAAGGCCGGGAGGCAGGTGCTTCCTTTGATGGAAACCGTAGCAGCAGCCTCAGTCATGAGGCCGCGCTACGGAGCGCCTGGAAAAATAACGTTGAAATTATGTACACTTTTTAAAAATTCAAAGAGGGACTGATATTTAAAAAGGGGTTCTCTGCCAATGAACATAGCAGGATGAAGAGGGTACTGCAGGTATACAGATGAAAAATGCTTTTTTCTGAGAGCGTCTAGTTCCCTGCATTGCAGTAAGGTTGGAGTACAGTGAGGGGGTCGCCACAATGGTCACACACAGGTGGATCGCCTCCGGACAAAATGTATGAATGTGTACTGTATGTGTGGCCAATCCTAAGTCTGCAGAGTATAACTTCTGTGTGGCGTGATTTTGATACTGGCGGCCAGTTACCTAGTTGTGGCTTGATAGCGTGCAGTTTATTTTGTGTGTGCCTATCCCATGTGCTCTGCCAAAAGGCCCTGAGCTTTCTTTTGAGGAATGGTTTTAAGTCTATTGGAGGGATAGCTACAGATGTATTGGGACTGTTTTCGTGGGCGGATGCTGCTAGCTGATCCGCCAACACGTTGCCTTGTATCTCGCGGTGCCCTGGCACCCAGCACACTACGACGTGTTGTTTAAGTGAGTAGATCGTGCATAAAATAGAGTAGAGCGAGACAAGGACCGGATTTGTGTGTTTTGTCATAGTTTTTAAGGCTTTCACTACACTTAATGAATCCGTGTATATCACTGCCTTTTGTAGTTTTAACTGTTTTATGTGTTTAACTGCCGCAAGTATCGCGTAGGCTTCTGCCGTGAAGATACTGGAATCAGGGTGCAGAATACCGGAATCGGAAAAGGATGGACCAACGGCTGCGTACGACACAGAAGTGTTAGACTTTGAGGCATCTGTAAAGAACTCAGGGTGTGGGTACTTGTATTGTAATTCAAGGAAGTGTGTACGGATATGTGCAAGTGGCGCATGCTTGGTAACTTCGACGAAAGAAACATGGCAATCTATAAGCTGCCACTGCCACGGCGGGAGATAGGCAGCGGGAGCCATTAGACAGTGTTCGAGAAGTGGCACACCCATTTCTTCAGCTAGGCTCCTCACACGAAGTGAGTACGGCTGTCTCATCGAAGGGCGGTTGTGAAAGAGTTCAGAAGCGGACAACTCACTGATTGTGGGGTGTGAGGGGTGTTCCTTGTTTGCGTTTACCTTGAGGAAATATACGAACGAAAGGTAAGATCTCTGGAGGCGCAACGACCACTAGTTCGATTCAACGTAAAGGCTTTCTATGGGGCTAGTACGAAAGGCACCCGTAGAAAGACGAATGCCCAAATGGTGGACTGGGTCAAGCATCTTCAAAGCACTTGGTGTCGCAGAGCGATAGATTATCGCCCCGTAATCTAGGCGCGTGCGTACAAGGCTTTTATAAAGGTTCATCAGGCATTTCCTGTCACTACCCCACATAGTGCGTGACAACACTTTTAGAATGTTCATGGTTTTTATGCACTTGCTTTTTATGTACTTAATGTGTGGTATAAACGAAAGTTTTGTGTCTAGAATTAGCCCTAAAAACTTGTGCTCCGTTTTTACCGACAGACGCTGACCGTGTAGGCCAATGTCTGGATCGGGATGAAGGCCTCTCTTTCTGGAGAATAAGACACAAGTGCTTTTTTGTCCATTCAGTATAAACCCGTTCTCATCTGCCCATTTAGAGACCTTGTTCAGGCCCAGCTGGACCTGCCGCTCACACATTGAAAGGTTGCAGGATTTAAAGCCGATCTGTACATCGTCGACATATGTGAAATAAAACATGTTACGTGGGATGCACAGACGCAGCGAATTCATTTTGATAATGAAAAGTGTACAACTTAGTACACCTCCTTGCGGCACTCCTGTTTCTTGGACAAATGCTCGGGACAAGACATTGCCTACTCGAACACGGAATGTACGGTCGGACAAATAGCTCTCTATAATAGTTAACATTCTTCCCCGCACACCTAAGTGTGACAGGTCTTTCAATATTCCAAAGCGCCATGTAGTGTCATAGGCCTTTTCCATGTCGAGGAACACAGAAAGGAAGAACTGTTTATGGATGAAAGCGTCACGAATTTGTGCCTCGATACGTAAGAGGTGGTCGGTCGTGGATCTACCTTCTCGGAACCCACACTGGTAGGGGTCGAGTAGATTGTTTGTTTCAAGGAGGTGTACGAGTCGCCTGTTTATCATCTTTTCAAAAACCTTGCATAGACAGCTTGTTAGGGCTATAGGCCTATAATTGGAAACTGAGGATGGGTCCTTGGCCTCTTTTAGAATGGGAATAATAATGGCTTCTTTCCAGGCAGAGGGGATCTCGCCGGAAAACCAAACCGCATTGTACAAGGAAAGGAGAGTTTTTTGCGTTTCGTAGGGCAGGTGTTTCAGCATTTCGTATACTAAACGGTCACTGCCTGGTGAGGACTTATTACAGCAGTTCAGCGATGCCTTTAGCTCAGCTAAGCGAAAAGGTTCATTGTATCCCTCCTCGTCTTTTGTGCTTTTACACTCTAGTTTCTGCTTTTCAATTCTTGTTTTGTAGCGTTGGAAGGCCTCGGAATAGTGCGACGAGCTGGACACTTCTTCGAAGTGTGCGCCGAGGAAGTTTGCCTGGTCTTCCAAGCTGTCGCCTTGTGTGTTAACTAGAGGAAGTGAATGTGCTTGTCTACCTGCTACCCTACTAACCATGTTCCAGACTTTAGCCTCCTGTGTATATGAATTGATGCCCGATAAAAACTTCCGCAAACTTTCCCTTCTTGCTTGTCGGCGCGTTCTCCTGCCTTGGGACTTAATGTTCTTAAAACTGTCCAGATTCTCGGCTGTCGGCGAGTCGCGAAGCAGCCTCCATGCTTTGTTTTGTTTTTTGCGCGCATTTCGACACTCGGTGTTCCACCACGGCACCCGTCGTTTGCCGGGCAGTCCACTTGTTTGTGGTATACACTTAGTTGCAGCATCAATCAAAAAGGCAGTAAAGTATTCTACAGCTGCATCTATGCTTAAGGAAGACATGTCCATCCAACTTAGGAGTGTAACTTTCTGAAACTGTTCCCAATCGGCTTTCTCAATCTGCCATTTTGGAACCTGAGGGGGACATTCATTTGTTATCGGTGTGTTCAGAAGTATTGGAAAGTGATCACTTCCATAGGGATTATTGATAACTTTCCATTTAACTAGGGGCAGAAGTGATGGAGATGTTGTGCTGAGGTCTATGGACGAGAATGTTCCGTTTGCAAGGCTATAATATGTTGGTTGTTTTTTATTCAAGAGACATGCACCAGAAGAGAAAAGGAACTGTTCAATCAGGCGACCTCGCGCATCGCAACGAGAGTCTCCCCATAGAGTGTTGTGTGCATTTAAGTCTGCTAGGACCAGATATGGTTCTGGAAGTTCTTCTATTAGGGACTCGAATTCATGTTTTTGGAGCTGGTAGTGCGGGGGTACATAAAGTGAGCAGATTGTGAACAGGTTGTTGAAGAGAACGGCTCGGACAGCCACTGCCTCAAGGGACGTTTGGAATGGTAAATGGGTACATGCTATTCCTTGATTAACTATAACAGCTACGCCACCAGATGACGCCACAGCGTCATCCCGGTCCTTTCGGAATATGACATATTGGCGTAGAAAATTTGTGTTCTTGGATTTTAAGTGTGTTTCTTGTACACACAGCACTTTTGGTGAATGTTTGTGTAAAAGTTCTTGGATATCGTCGAGGTTTCTTAAAAGACCTCTCACGTTCCACTGTATAATTTGTGTATCCATTTTGAGTGTAAATTAGTGCTGTGTGTACTGGAAGAACTGTTGCCTTATGTCACACAGCCCTTTCCAGGCCCTGTGATGCGGGCTTTTTCTTTTTTGGCGCGCTCCAACGAGGTGCGCCGTTCCTTCGGCGCTTGAGACGCCGTTGGACTTGCCATTGTGTCCATCGCCTCTGCAGAGGCGCTGGTTGTCCGCTCGCGGCTAACGCGCACGGGTGTCAGAGTTTTGGGGCTTTCTGCCTGAGCAGAAGGCCCTGGGCCTGCAGATCCGGAGGCCTGCATGCCCTTTGGTTGCGGAGCAGCACGGGCTGCTTCCGCTGAGGGGGCGGATGGCGCTGCCGCCCGTCCACTTTGCGTGGTACGCGCGGCCGCCGCGAAGCTTTGTGGCACTGCCCCCTTGCGTGCCACGTCCGCGAATGTAGGACCCTGTGCGAAGGAAAGGCGTTTGCGCGCCTCCTTAAAGGAGATATTTTCAGTTACCTTGAGTGTGATTACTTCTTTTTCTTTTTTCCACGAAGGACATGTACGAGAGTAGGCGGGGTGCCCACCGTCGCAGTTTGCGCAGTGTGGAGATTCGACACAGTTATCAGCAGGGTGTTCATGTGAACTGCACTTGGCGCAGGTTTGACGGCCACGGCAACTCTGAGAGCCGTGACCGAAACGCTGGCACTTGAAGCAGCGTCGCGGGTTGGGGATGTAGGGTCTGACCTTTAGTTTCAATATCCGGTTTCGACATGTTCTGGTAGTGTGCTTGTGGCAAATGTGAGAATGAGGTGTTTTGTCTGGATTTCTTTATCGTCACGCCTGATTTTAATTCTCTGCACATTGATCACATGCTGGTCGCTCCAGCCCTCGAGGAGTTCACTTTCTGTCAGGTCGAGCAAGTCTTGGTCTGACACCACACCTCGCGAGCTGTTCAGAAAGCGATGCGGGGTGACTGAGACAGGCGTGGTTCCCAACGAAACAAGTTTGGACAGTTTTTCATATTGGAGTTTACTTTGTACTTCAAGGAGAAGGTCTCCGCTAGCCATTCTAGTTGCCTGGTAACCGTGGCCGAGAGTTTCAGTGAAGCAATTGGACACAACAAAGAGAGAGATTGTTCTGGCATTCTTTTCGAGTGTTTGGCAGTGGATGACGTGAAAGCGTGGAAAAACTTCTTTTGGTTTCAGCAAGGCATTCAAAGTGTCTTCGGTGCGCCCTCTCCTTGTGACAGGGCGATCATTCAATCGTGGAAAGGAGAATGAGGCCATAGATTGCGTATAATTTCGGCAGCCATGTCAGCCGCCCACCATGGAGCCCAACATGGGGACGCGACAGCACTTATATTAATATAAGGCATGCCAACGCCAGCTGTACATAGCTACTATAACCAAATATAATGTGCCCAAGAGAGGGCACATACACAAGGTTAACCCTCGCCGCCAAGAAAAATCGGAAGTAAATGGAAGAGAGGAGAGGACAGAAAAGATGCAAAGTGAGAGAGACAGACGAAGATGTGAGGGGAGAGAGAGACAGGAAAAGGCGACTGCCGATTTCCCCTGGGTGGGTCAGCCCAGGGGTGCCGTCTACGTGAAGCCGGGGCCAAAGGGGTGTGTTGCCTCTGCCGGGGGGCCTTAAAGGTCCAATCACCCAGCGTCGGCTCAACCCCCAGGATCCCCTTTTCCCCGGACACGGCAAAGCCACGCACGGCTAGGCGTGGGAGGGGTCGAAACCCCCCGTTAGCTCGGGTCCGTGGTGTCGCTACACACCAAACGCCTGCTTCCACAGACGCCCCTGCGGGGACTTGCGCAGTCGGTAACGCGGTATTACGTCTTCAACGGAACACGATCATTTAACATCCTATTCAGTAGCGCTTGTGTCACAGCCATGCTGAGACTCTAGCCGCGTGCAATTCACTTCACTCGCATGTTGCAGATTTGATCAGCTCGATCCAAACATGAATATCGAAAAGAATGCACACGTATTCTTTTCGCAACGTCGAAGAAGTTAGCCGAGAGGCGTGGATTGTGGCCGTGACTGCACGTTCCATCGCTCTAACCATTTCGCTTCGCTGGTCGAGCTCGAGCGTGTTGGCGATGCGGCGCTCCATAATATCCACAATAATTGTGATACATGCGAAGTACAAGAGGAACTATGCTTTTATTCTGATCTCGCTCAAGGATATTATACGTTAAATACAATCAAAGTGACTTACGAGCGTGAAAGAACATTAACGCACGAGGGGACGTGAAGTGCAACTCGCTCCTCGTGAGTTCAGCTGATCGTTCATCGTCGCTGTCACAGCTGTCACTCTCGGTGCTTTCACAGTCTTCAACGTCCAGTAAACAATCCTCGTCGTCAAGGTGGTTTCTTTCAACATCACTGCTGAAAGCAATCCGAAGAAATTCCTCCGCCGAACGACTGCAACCACTCCGCGTCACCACGTTTACAATTAGAGAGACGTCTGGGCGCGAAGAACATTATGCTCTCGGATCGGTCAACGAGCAAATCGCTTGCAGTGTGCTGCCACCTATCAACAAACGTACAAAAACAAACGGCGCAGAGCTGGCTATGAAACCAACACCAACACTGCCAACACACTGGCGAATGACGGAGTGGAAAGCGTTCGCTGCACGAAAGGCGTGGAGCAGACGCGTGCTCGAATGATTGAAACGTCGCCCGCACGATTAGTAACAGCGCTTTGCTTGCAAAGGATAGAGGTCCTATTTTAATGTATCGACAACTTTAGATCGCTGAGTTTTACAAGAGCACATCGCGAGCCCGCGCGACCTCCCGCGTACAGTGTTATGGGATTCATGCTCTACAAGAAACACTGACCAATGCTATATGCAAGTAAAACAGGGTGAGATTCAACTGAACATGTCACACGATAACATTTAACTAAACTACGTGGCTACAGAAAGCCTCGCGAAGCTGATAGTATGCGTACGCGGTGGGCTAGCATTGAAAGCGCGAGTTGCCACGTATTTTCACGAAAACTTCGCGTCTCGCAAGAACGAATCAGATTTCTCATGTCACGGAGGGCCCGGTTTGTTCACTGATGCAGGGAACATGCAAAGTCGTAGTGTTCCTTCCTTGTCAATGCGTTAATGCTGAGGTTAGCACAGCCGAACAAGGGAGCGACTGCGTAGTGCTGCTATTTTATCGTCTACTAACCCTCCTCGAGAGGACGCTCCTGAATTCCGCTTGGCGGCGCGACAGTCTATGGGCATTGCGAACTGTGTGCTACGTGAGGTTCAGCTGCATCGCTGCCGTAAAGATCCGAGAAGGGCAAGAGCGTGTCAGTAAGGTTCCGCCACTAAAACTCAAACAAGAGACACCGACACGGGGGAATAGCGTCTTTTATGTGCTAAAAAATTGCAGTTACGCACTAGTAGTGCAAGAACTAACGAAGCGGCAGATATGGTGGTGTTGCCCTCCTGTTTTGCCAAATCCTCACCGTCACTTCCTTTTACCATCCCTAGCTATACTATACTATACAATACAAGACTGGGCTATACAGCCCCACTAGCGTGAAACCTCGGGAGGTGCAAAGCACCGGTGTTTCGCATAGGGACACGTCATCAATAGAAATGAGAGGACATCGTTGTCTCGTTGCTACAGACAGCGTCCATCGCCCATCCCAGAGAGCAGCCATCGCAGAAACATAGCTTTTTCTGCGCCAAAGCGCCGTCTTAATCGCCACTTGGGCGAGAGGGCGTTCTCGCGAGCTTTCCTGATTGTACGCGCCGTCTTATTTGCTACTTGCTTTACCGTGACGGGCGACCACATGAGACATCGAGACGGGCCACGACAACAGGAGACGCCAACAGTCCAAGCGCATAAGGTGCTTCGCACCTACGCAGGACCTTGGAGGTCGGACAAGCGCTGTCCTTAACAGTATCAAAGTTGCCCCGGGCACCAAGCCCGTTACCAGAGGACAATATAACGCTGTGAGAACGTTGTGAAAGCACTGGAACCATTCGAGGAAGCCACGAAATTAGTGTCTGGAGATCAGTATACTATCATTTCCTAGGCAATTCCTGTGGTATGCAGTATTGCACGAGAGCCGAAAGAGCTATCGAGTCAGAGTTGAAAACTGAAGTTGGTAAAGTAGTTCTTCGAGAGTACATGGCCTCCTCGCATAATGGAGTGGACAGTTATGAAGAAAGGCAGTTGCTGGACCTACAACTAAAGGACTGAGCGTGTTCGATTAGAAAAATCGCAGACCGCGCCAAAACTTGTTTGATTGGTGCATTAAGCCATTTATTGTCAGAAAAACCAGCTGATCATGCAGCTGAACCAATTAGATAGGAGGTAGTTGGTAACGAAGTTGCGACAGGAAGCCGAATTCTGCAGTTATTTAAGAGGCAGCAACAGGAGCCGTCAACCGCAACCTCGACCGCAGAGCTAATGGTTCGCCGGTACCTGGAGTTACATCCAGAGGAAAGGAAGAACAACCCTTCAGAATTCTGGAAGTTTTGGTAATGCTTCACATCGCCGCTCTCTCAAATGGCTACGAAGTACGTGTGCATCCCAGCAGCGTCAGTACCTTCAGAACACGTGTTCTCCACGGCTGGACAGTTAATTTAAGAGCGGAGGAGCAGGCTAACGGGCAAGGAAGTTGCCATTCGAGTGTTCCTTCACCAGAATGCTTCGCTGAGACATGATAAATATATTGACCGGTTCAGCCGTAACGAAGAGGAAGCCGTTACATGTGACGGAACGTCACGACTTCGAATTTGTTGCATTTTGTAATTTAAAATAACAAAAAATATCACGAAACAGCTTTTGTTGGTAAGTTGTGACTGCTTCCTTTTGAGTATGAATTTATCAATGGCCATATTACCGCACTTTCACTGTGGTAATAATTCATTTCAGACACCTAAAAATTGCTCATATATGAAAGGAGGTCACTATTGCCAATAGTAGCCTATCACAAATATTCTGGTAATATGCGGCCACCAGCAGCAATATTATTACAGAAGACAGTAATACTACGAATAGTACTATCGAAAGCAACACCGGTTGATTTATCGATAATACTATCGATAGTAGTACTACAGATAGTTCGTTTACACTATCGATAGTTTCAAAAACACTATCGATGCTATCGATAGTCAATTTAGCGTTAGTTTTGCATCACTAGAGCATAGGTGTGCTCAATAGCCGCTTCCGGTGCTTTCAGCGGTACCGTAACCTCTACCAGGGGCCGGAGCATGCTGCTGACTTAGTTGCAGCGTGCACTGAGCTCGCAGCAGCAGTAGCCATCATTCCAACGGGCCCCGAATACACAGGGCATGCACCGAAAAAGAGGAGCAAGGGGCTATTACTTGAGAGTGAGCGCGCAGTACGGGACGGTGTCTTTGGGCGCTTTGGTGCAACCCGTGCTCCATAATTACTTCAAGAGGGTGAGCCGAGGGTTGCAACGCCAACAGCAACGTTGGTAGGTGCATAACGCAGCAGTTGTAGTAGTCTGTATTAAAGAGATGTCAATAATTGATTTACACACTAAATTACTGCGAGGCTGTTGCTAACGTATGAACTCTTTAAGGCATAGTACAAGAATTGTTAAGAAAAGAGAAGACATGCGTTCTTGCAGAAAAAGCAAGTGTGAAACGAAAATATTAACATATGTTGGACACTGGAGGAGGGCCATGTCCATGCAGCTTTTCATGTGTTAAGATTGCTGCTGACGGTGGGATTAGCCACGTGTTTTTTTACGCGTCAATATTTGTGTGACTTCTTGTATCACCAATAAATGGGCATCATAGATAACGGCACCTTCCATAGGAAAAATCATATTGCGTATCCTTTCTCCGAGGGAGCATGCGCCACGCGATGGCTGCGAAAGCTCAAAAACCGAAGAAGTGGGCTGCGAACAATAAACCGACAATTATTTACGAAATGCATGCGCGTCCTACCACGGAATCTGGATGCGGTTTCTTTTCTGGCGGCGCAGCTTAAAAAGCGAAACTTTACCAATACTACAAACAAGCACTTTGCGCTTGCGACCTGGACTTCCAATGCTCGTTGCGAACAATGTATTTCGACATTTATTTGATTACTTACAAGCTTACCTTGCTCATTTTCATTAAGGCTGTATCAAACAATGAAACGAGCCCTTTCATTCATCTGTCAATTAGCAATGTAATTCGAACTGATTCGACAGTATTAAACAGAAGCCTGCGGGACGCATTTCTCGTTTTCTGGATCGGCCTTTTTTTAGATTGACTCCCCCATTAACACACATATTCGCGGCAGATTATTGGCCGTTGTTTTTCCGCAACGCAAGCTTTCCCAAAGTTAATGAAGAACAGTTATTGTTACTGATTCTCTTCTGGCATGTTAAGCAATTTCTGTCGTAGCAAACTCAGCACACATAAAAAATGTCGGTTTATAATAGTACCAGGCCACCCCAGAATATATCTGAATGTAGTGGCGGCCGTGTTAGCCACAATCTCTCTAAGTGGACTCCCAATCCCAATTTTATGAGATACGGCTTGGATGACAGCTATAAGGCTTAGAAATGCTTGCTTGCAAAGCGATGATCGAAAATTATTGCGAGATAAATTTAAGGACTTCGTATATATAGATTGAAGACTGATGTGCATCTCGACAATTAGACGCATCTACACGAGATTACTCTGTCGAATTCGGCAACCGAATATCCCTTTACATCAAGGCCGGTGTGCTAGTTCTGCTATAAAATTGAAACAATAGGCCATCTGTTTTTATTTCGTCGCCGATATCCCAAAGAAAATTCAAAAGGGCCTTGCTGGACACATGTTTATGATTTAATTATCGGGGTCTCTGTGTCACCTGTGTTTTGTGTGCTAAACATCCTCGATGGTCATCCATTTTGTCAGACTAGGATGGCTCCACAAGTTTTGATGGAAGTGAAGCTCAGAGTGTTTTTCACAAGCATTACAGTGCTTCTGCCGACTTCACTGTAGCAAATTAAACTGGATATTTCGTTTTCTTAGGGCTAAGTTGCTTACAGCGACGCAGACGGGTGACCATTCCCATCAACCACAGCTGTGCTAACAATGCCCGAGTGTTTTAGGAGTACCCACACCGTTGATACATAATCGACTGAACAGAGATCGGTACGGAAGAATCACTTACCAGGGAACAAAGGTGTGCGCGGTTATCGCACTACAAGGGCTGTTACACGCTGAAGTTAATTCGCATATTACTAAATGGGACAGTCACCGCTGTGTTTGAAGGTCATGCTCAGCGCGCTTCAGACATCCACATAACCGTGAAGTATATATGCTGTAGACCGTATAGGACCAGGTGATGCAGTTTTGTTTGCCAAACCCTTGCCCTGAAGAATTCGTCACATTCTTTATCCCACGGCACACTGGAATGAGAAATGTTTTCAATGCAATAGGAAAACGAATAGCTCTATTATGAAGCAATTTAGAAACTTGGCCACATTTTTCGAAGCTTAAAATTGAAGAGCTTGATGACTTCAATTTTCTTATGTAAATGGCTTGGTAGGTGATGGTCGATTTGACGAGACGTTCTCGTTGGTGGCGCCAGCCATAACGTTATTTCAGGCAATGTTCCTAACATCGGTCCACTTGTAGCACAATTCAAACGCTGCGTGCCTTCGTACCGCTGTTGAGGTTCCGATGAGTCGCAGCGCGGTAGAAAAGGCCAGCGTGTTCCAGACAACCAGAGGGAGATGCTGCATTCGTTTATATAGCAGAAACGTCTCCGGCGACAGCAGCGCAGAAGCGACAGCTGTCGCCGCGCTCAGCAACGAAGGCCCCGTCGCAAGCGGTGGACCCGTGCCACGGCTAGTGGCGGCTACGGTTCCAAGAAGCGCGCCAGGACGCTAGTATGGTTGCCGTGATTCGGCGGTGAGTGAGCAACCGCCACTGTGGGCAAATTGTCCTACAGGGCGTGCGTGTTTTGGCAGGAGTGCGGGAGAATGCCATCTACACGGCCTCAAGGGCTGGGTCCTCCAGCTTGTGTATCCTTGTGTATCTTGTAGTTTAGGACGAGAAAATAATTTTTGTACAGATTGAGCCATAGCTGAATCATGACCGTGGGAAAGAGAAATGCTCCGAAGGTAAACAGGAAATGCACGTGATTCGAGAAACGATTCAAGCAGCTTGCCAGCGAGGAAAACAAGCACTTGCCCTTGAGAAGGGCTGTGTGGAGGATTCAGAAGCGTTTGAGTTGACGACTGAAGAAGAATCCTGGCAGGACTTTGGTCTATACAAACAAACTCTCTTTACCTAGTACACAGCAGTTCGTAAAGCAACTGGACGCCGCCCGCCATAGAGTCGCTTTTCGGTACATGGAACTGTGTACGCGTGGATTGCTCGTAGAGTCGACGGGTAGTAAGCAAAAACTTGCAGCTATCCGCATGTTCTGCAATGTGTGATAATTTGCTTTAGGTACTCCGAGCCATCGAGGTCGCTACGACTCTACTAGCTGTGATTGCCGAACATACGTCGGAACAGGAGCACGCACGGTCGCGCTGCAGTAATGCATCTAGATGAATGCGATTAGTCTGTCGAGGCGTATTTGCGCTGGAAACCAATGTCAGAAAGTGTAAGCGACAAGGAAAATGTGAAATCCCAGCCGATACGTGAGCGAACAACGCCTGGCATGCCGTTATCGCCTTACATCTACTTTAATTGCTGTTATGCTGGGAGTAACGCAAGAAAATGTGTCAGCAGTGAAATGCTGTCAAACTCCCGCGCAATAGGTGGTAAGCAAAACCGTTATCATTCAGTACCGCAGTAACATAGTGTACGCTATTAGTACATCCAAGTGCGCAGCGAAATATTTGCCTGGCGCGTATTGGCCACATTTGTTCTGCAGTGCACTTCCACTGAATAAACATGTTTCGTGGCATATTTTTGACAACCACGCATCTTTGAAATCGCTTTCCTTGCGATGACACATTGAAAGAAAATGTTGTCAGCATAACCGTTATATTTTATTCGGCAATATAACGTTTGCTTTGTTAGTATGCCGACTCCTGGCGAAAACTTAGACAAAAAGAAATGGCAGGGTTACAGTGGATCGTCTGATATGTGTGCTTTGCAAAAGCGAAAATCAGGCTGCCGCAAATGACATTTTCATCGAGCCAGTGATATTGGTTGTGCTTGGCAGGGGCCTAACCGGCGATTTTTTCGGGGGGGGATTCAAGGATGATTTATGTATACTTGTGCTTGCGTTTGTATGTGTGAGTGTACAGAGACATGCCAAATTGGCAGCTCTTCCAGGGTTGATTTGAACCCCCAACACCCCGTAACACCGCCAATGGTATTATTGGCAAGTGACTGCATGAAGCAACCAATCACCATAGTCGGTTGCAAGCTCAGAATAAATATAAGCACCGGTACCACAACTGTCGAGTGTGTATCAATCATTCGTGTGAGTCCCCGTGTTTGTTTCCGTTGTAACCATTAGTACTTTCTAGCGGCTAATTAATGTAAATACTACGCATATTAAATTAATTCGCCGCTGTTACAATATTAGTTTTGGCAGATCAGTCAAGTCGGAATAATTGCGAAAATTTCCCTGGAAATTTTGCACGAGCTGTCTAGAAAAATGCGCCAAAGTTTGTTGGCGCCACGCAATTACGCAGGTACACTTGAATAGCGCAACTACGCAAATTCTCTCTGGGTAGTACAGCGGCGGCTGTGGGTGGAGCTTAGATTTATTTCTTATGAGCTTGTCCCGACTGTAACAAGCCACATGTTCAGCGGCTATTCTTGGCAGACCAATGATGCCTGAATATTTGCTAAAATTTCCCATGAAGTTCAGGTTTTAGGCCCAAAGCCAGGGACAAGAAGTGTCTCAAAAAAATACCTACCAGAAATGCGCGAAAGGTTTTTCACATCACGTAAACGGGCAGCGCCAATTGGATGTTCCATCAATGCAAATTCTCTGTGGGTGCTACCGCGACGGCTGTTTGTGGAGCTTACATTTATTCTTGTTAGCCAGTCCGTGCTTCGCTTTTTAATAAAACAATCCGTGTCATCAACGTTACCTGAAAGGATGAAACCGGGCGGGCGATGTGCCTGAATATCTCGCAAGGCTGCAATCTGCAAAGCCCTCCTTCTCCTCACGTAAATAAACGTATACAGATGTGGCGACAATTTGATGTGCCGTCTAAGCAAGTTCTGTGTGGGTGGTACAGCGACGGCTGTCTGGGGAGCTTGCATTTATTCTTCGTAGCCTCTGGGCGCTTCGACTTTAATAAACTCATCATGTTTTGACCATAACACGAAATGATGAAACCGGGCGGGGATTGTCCCTGCCAGTGGCGTAGCCAGGGGGAGGGCACACCGGGCCCGTGCCCCCCCCCCCGGAAATTTTTTTCCCATGGCATACAGAGCACAAAATGACAGTCTACCTCACTTCTCTGCCCAGCCCCAATGTCGAATCAAGGAGGTCCCCCCCTCCCCCCTCGAAAAAAGTTCTGCCTACGCCACTGGTCACTGCATATCTCGCAAGGCTGCAATCAGCATGTCTTTTTCATCAGAGCGTTCAGTGACTCTGTGTTACTACGGGCGCCGACGTTCTTGGCGTAACGTTCGCGTCAAAAGCTAGCCTCGAGTTGCTCCCTTGAGTTTCGCTGGGTTGAGAAAGGCTGTTTGTCGGAGAAAGGGTCCGAAACTCGGAGGACAATCGAGAGGGTGGACGAAATCTCGAGGAATTATTTCCGCTTTTTATCAGCGTTGCAAGGGGCACGCATGATCTGGTTGCGGCGCTGGTGCAAACACTTAGGCGACGAATATTCGAAAGTTTCGAATATTCGTCGAATATTACATTCGAAATATGCGTATTCGATTCGAAAATCGTGTATTCGAAAAGATTCGAATATTCGAAAAAAATTCGAATATGCGATTCGATTATCACGCATAAAATAACTCGTCTTCCACATATCTACTGCGTTCGTATCGCTAAAAACGTTGCCGAGAGGAACGATAAACATCGTAAGTACACGGAGGCACGATATCTGCCTGCGACGAGCGCCCCAATACGTATGATTTATTGCTGGTGCACCTCTGACGTGCAGCGCTGTTGGCGATCATGTAACCGTACATTTTCAATATTATGCGGCCGTAACGTGCCGCACAACCACTCGTTCACTAAGCGGGACCACTTCTCACGAAAGACAGTGCCCCATGTGACTGGTGGCGGACTGTAGGTACCTTCAGATACCCCAGTCTGGCAAAGCTTTGCCCCATATAACTCCCTATACCAGCCACTTCTGTTCCAAGCGAGCGTGCCATTTCAGTAGCAGGGGGGGGGGGTGTTACAAGGGAGCGCCTGCTGCCTGATCATGTGGAGCAACTCATATTTCTTCATGATAACATGTATTCATTACTTTCATTGTGCCGTGATATTTGCTTGTGTTGTGATGTGCATTGTGCTAGCCTGGACATTATGTTCTGGAGATAGCAGTGTATGTTATGTTGCCAGTCAGGCTGTTAATGTTTTTTTTTTTCAAATAGTTACATGTTAAATAAAATATTGCTACTGTGGAGGCATTTTTCCTTTGATATTCGATTCGATATTCGAGGGTGGATATTTGTATTCGATTCGTATTCGAAAAATTTGATATTCGCACACCCCTAATCTTGAGGATTGCACGTTGGTGTCAGAAAGTAGGTTCGTGCTGCGGTCAGTCCTGGCGTAAACGGAAAGGAAGCTTGCCGTAGCAGCGGTGCGACTCTACGTGAACATTTGACCATGTAGCCGTACGGCCGGTGCACACTTTCTGCTGCAGATCTTTGTTACACTTGCACTGCACTTCCTTACACTGCAGATCTTTGTGACATAAAAGTGTGTTTGCTGTGCCACCACGGTATCTCCCGACTCTCTCACTCTCCCAACTCCACACCGCGTTGCAAGCGCTCCCGAGATACGTGATACTTGGCCAGTGTTACGTGGAACATATATATATATATATATATATATATATATATATATATATATATATATATAATCTATTATAATGAAGGAACGAACACAGTGACAGGGGGCTAAACGATCATCATCACGAGCAGAGGCACCACGAGATCCGCGTTCGAACACCACCATCTTCTTCGCCCTGTGTTCTACTGCCTGTTTCTTAGGCTTGTCCGATAAACCTCATTACATTTGGTGGATCGTGCCGGGTACCCCCATCGCCTACGCCCTGGAACTCCGATCCCGCACATTGCCGTCGACCATGCTAGATCACGCTGCCCAACAGACGCCACCTCTCGCAGCCGCTGCCTGCCCCGCGGTTCACCAGCGAGACAGAAGATTTGCGCGAACAGAAGACCAGGACGTCGAGGACTGGCTGTCGTCCTACGAAAAAGTGAGTGTACCCAACCGGTGGGATGACGCTGCGAAGTTGAGCACTGTCAACTTTTACCTCGCCAACGTGGCGAAGCTATGGTACGCGAATCACGAATCTGAGTTCGAGAACTGGGGCGCTTTCAAGGAGGCAATATCAGCCGTTTTCGGTCGCCCTGCCGTACGGAAGTTACGCGCCGAACAACGTCTGCGCACACGGGCACAGGAACCAGGTGATACTTTCACCGCCTATATCGAGGACATCAACGATCTCTGCAGGCGCGTCGATGCCTCAATGAGCGAAAGTGCCAAGATACAGCACATCATGAAGGTTGTCGACGACGATGTTTTCCAGATGCTCCTCGCGAAGTCTCCTAGCACTGTTTCCGAAGTTCTAACTCCGTGCCAGAGCTATGACGAATTGAGGAGGAACGAGCTCTCACGCGACGTTCATCCCAGACGATCCAACCAGTCACTGCACTGGACGTCATGCCTGACCAGTCCTACCTTCTCGCACAAATGAAAGACTTCGTGCGCGAGGAAGTGGCTCGTGAGCTTTCTCTCCTGCCTTTTGCTCAGCGTCGAGAGCTCTCACAGCAGCAGCCACTGCGGCACCCAACCCCGTTGGCTCCCGTGCTCCAACATGCACTTCAGGAACAGATTTCCGAGGCCATGCCGGTGCCCTTTCCGCAACACCCTGTCGCCGCGCCTCTTACCTACGCTGAGGCAGTAAAGCGGCAGCAGCCCTACCAGCCCTCGCCGTTCTATGGTGTGCCGCATACCTCAGTTCCGGCTCAGCCATCTGCCACGTGGGCTGCTCCCATCGCTACCCCAGCCTCGACTCAGCCGTCCGCCACATGGGCTATATATATATATATATAATCTTGTCAGGCTAAGGTGCACTTACAGGTACCAGCCATCAGAGAGCTAAAGAAGCTTCTAGTCGAAGAACGGCCACATGAATTCAAGGACTGTGTGCGATATGCCAGGACACGATTTCAGGATCAATTCGACAACCATATACGCAAGCTTCTGCAGACTTGCCCTGAAGATGTGAGCCCTTGGCTTCTCTGAATGTGCTGTCATCTTCTGGACGAGTGTCACACTGCTTTCTTAACTCGCAGATGCCGGTTGCAAGTGCCCCTTTCTGGTCCCCGCACAAAGATGATGATGATATGTGATGTTTATTGGCGCAAGGGCCACTTGATGGCCAAAGAGCGCCAGGTCATATTAACGAATATGAACAATGATTATGGTAAGCGGCTGTAAAAGGGCCTTAAAATTCCTCGCGCAAAAGGCGGGTAAAACATATATGTATTAAAATCATGAGCGTGACGTGAAATGTATGGGTAGTGGGAATGAATAGCGAGAGAATTAATAGCGTAATGAAACTACGGGTATATGGCATGAGCACGAATGCCTCGTCAACGCCCTTGAGACCAAGGGCTGCGAGGCCGGTGCTTCTTTAAGTGTGACTACCGCAGCAGCAGCCTCTGTTAGGAGGCCACGCTACGGAATGCCTGGGTAGATAACGTGAAAGTTACGAACTTCTTCTAAAAACGTGAGTAGTGATTGGTGTTTAAAAACCGGTTCCCTACCGATGAACATTGATGGGTGTAATGGAATTTGTTGTTGGTAGGGCAGTGGAAAGTGTTTTTTCCTAAGTGTGTCTAATTCTTTACACTGTATTAAAATGTGAAGCACGGTTAGTGCTTCACCACATCGTGCACACGAAGGTGGATCTCCACCAGACAGAAGGTGTGTGTGTGTACTATGTGTGTGACCGATTCTAAGTCTGCAGAGTGTAACTTCCGTGTGGCGTGACTTCGATACTGGCGGCCAATTTCCCAGATGCGGTTTGACAACGTGTAGTTTATTTTGTGTCTGAATGTCCCATGTGCCCTGCCAAAAGGCCCTGAGCTTTCTTTTGAGGAAGGGTTTTAGGTCTAGTGTGGGAATAGCTATGAATGTATTGGGACTGTTTTCGTGGGCGGATGCTGCTAGCTGGTCTGCCAACACGTTGCCTTGAATCTCGCGGTGCCCTGGCACCCAGCACACTACGACATGTTGCTCGAGTGTGTATATCGTGCATAAAAGAGTGTAGAGCGAGACAAGTACAGGGTTTTTGTGTTTTTGCAAAGTTTTTAATGCTTTGACCACGCTTAGGGAGTCTGTGTAGATAACTGCCTTTTGTAGTTTTAATTGTTCAATGTGTTTAACGGCCGCAAGTATCGCGTAGGCTTCTGCTGTGAAGATACTTGAATTAGGGTGCAGAATACCGGAATCGGAAAAGGATGGACCAACGGCTGCGTAAGACACAGAGGTATTGGACTTTGAGGCGTCTGTAAAGAATTCTGGACAAGTGTATTTGTGCTGTAGTTCGAGGAAGTATGTACGGATATGTGCAATAGGCGCGTGTTTCGTTACTTCCACGAAAGATACATCGCAATCTATGAGCTGCCACCGCCACGGTGGTAGTTGTGGAGCGGGAGCCATTAGAGAGTGTTCGAAAAGTGGCACACCCATTTCCTCGGCTAAGCCCCTCACGCGAAGCGAGTAGGGCTGTCTCACCGAAGGACGGTGGTCAAAAAGGACAGAACTAGATAAATCATTAATTGTAGGGTGTGATGGGTGTTCCTTGTCTGCGTTCACTTTGAGGTAATATAAAAAAGACATGTAGGATCGCTGCAGGTGGAGCGACCACTCGTTTGCTTCGACGTAGAGGCTTTCCACGGGGCTGGTGCGAAAAGCACCCGTAGAAAGACGAATGCCCGAGTGGTGGACAGGGTCAAGCATCTTCAACGCGCTCGGTGTCGCAGACTGATAAATTACCGCTCCATAATCTAGACGTGTGCGTATGAGGCTTTTATAGAGATTCAACAGGCACTTCTTGTCACTACCCCACGTAATGCGTGACAATACTTTCAGAATATTCATAGTTTTTATGCATTTGTTCTTAATATACTTTATGTGTGGTATGAAGGTAAGTTTCGTGTCTAGGATTACGCCTAGGAATTTGTGCTCCGTTTTCACAAGTAGCCGCTGACCGTGCAGCTCAATGTCCGGATCCGGATGGACGCCTCTCTTTCTTGAGAATAATACACAAGTGCTTTTTTGCGGGTTAAGGTTGAACCCGTTCTCCTCTGCCCATTTGGTTACCTTGTTCAAACCAAGTTGCACCTGCCGCTCGCACATTGAAAGGTTGCAAGATTTATAACCGATCTGCACGTCGTCGACATATGTGGAATAAAATATGTTACGCGGGATTGACAGGCGCAAGGAATTCATTTTGACAATAAAAAGTGTACAACTCAGTACCCCACCTTGCGGAACTCCCGTTTCTTGGACAAATGTTCGGGAGAGTACATTGCCCACTCGAACACGGAATGTTCGATTGGACAAGTAACTTTCTATTATATCTAACATTCTTCCACGTACACCTAAGTGGGACAGGTCTCTTAATATTCCAAAGCGCCATGTGGTGTCGTAAGCCTTCTCCATATCGAGGAACACCGAAAGAAAAAATTGCTTGTGGACAAAAGCGTCGCGAATTTGTGCCTCGATACGGATAAGGTGGTCAGAGGTAGATCTACCCTCTCGAAAACCGCACTGGTATGGGTCAAGTGATTTGTTTGCTTCGAGGAAATGTATAAGTCGGCGGTTTATCATTTTTTCAAAGAGTTTACAGAGGCAGCTTGTCAGTGCAATGGGCCTGTAGCTCGCAACGGAGGATGGGTCCTTGCCCTGTTTTAGAATCGGAATGATAATGGCTTCTTTCCAGGCCGATGGGATCTCGCCGGAAAACCAAACAGCATTATAAAGTGAAAGGAGGGCTTTTTGAGTTTCAGATGGCAAGTGTTTCAGCATTTCATATACAAGACGGTCGGAGCCTGGGGCGGAATTATTGCAGCAATTAAGCGATGCTTGTAGCTCAGCAATGCAGAAAGGTTCATTGTATGCTTCGTGTTTTGTGGATTTGCGCTCTAGTTTCTGTTTTTCGATTCGTGTTTTGTATCGTTGAAAAGTTTCAGAGTAGTGCGACGAGCTCGACACCTCTTCGAAGTGTGCGCCTAGGAAGTTCGCCTGATCTTCCAAGCTGTCGCCTTGTGTGTTTACTAGAGGAAGTGAATGTGCTTGTCTGCCTGCTACCCTGCTAACCATGTTCCACACTTTGGCCTCCTGTGTGTATGAATTAATGCCCGATAGAAACTTCTGCCAACTTTCCCTTCTTGCCTGTCGGCGCGTTCTCCTGCCTTGAGACTTTATGTTTTTAAAACTGTCGAGATTCTCGGCTGTCGGGGAGTCTCTAAGCAACCTCCATGCTTTGTTTTGTTTTTTGCGTGCATTTTGACACTCAGTGTTCCACCACGGGACACGTCGTTTCCCGGGCAATCCAGTTGTTTGTGGGATGCACTTAGTTGCAGCATCCGTGAGAAAGGCTGTGAAGTACTCTACGGCTTCATCTATGTTTAAACCACACATATCAGTCCAACTTAAGCTAGAAACTTTGCGAAACTTTTCCCAATCGGCTTTTTCAATGTTCCATTTCGGAAACTGTGGGGGGCATTCATACGTTATCGGTGCACTCAGAACTATTGGGAAGTGGTCGCTTCCATAAGGATTATTACCGACTTTCCATTTGAATAAAGGTAGAAGTGATGGAGATGTAATGGTGAGGTCTATGGACGAGTAGGTATTGTTAGCGAGGTTATAATATGTTGGCTCTTTCAGATTCAACAGACACGCACCGGAAGAGAAGAGGAATTGTTCAATCAGACGACCTCGTGCATCGCAGCGAGAGTCGCCCCATAGACTGCTATGTGCATTAAAGTCCCCAAGGACCAGGTAAGGTTCTGGGAGTTCATTTATTAAAGACTGAAATTCGTGTTTTTGCAGTTGGTAGTGTGGTGGTATGTAGAGCGAGCAAATGGTGACGAGTTTGTTCAAAAGAACCGCTCGAACAGCCACTGCCTCGAGGGACGTTTGGAGTGGTAAGTGTGTACATGCTATTCCTTGATTAACTACAACGGCTACACCACCGGATGACGCCATGGCATCGTTCCGGTCCTTTCGGAAAATAATGTAACTACGTAGGAAGTTGGTGTGTTTCGATTTTAGGTGTGTTTCTTGTACACACTGCACTTTTGGTGAGTGTTTGTGTAATAGTTCTTGGACATCGTCGAGATTTCTAAGGAGTCCTCTGACGTTCCATTGTATGATTTGTGTTTCCATATTGGAAGTGAAGTAGTGCTGTGTGTACGAAAAGGAGGTAGCTGTTTTCAAACGGAAAGTTGGAACTTAAGTAACAGAGCCGTCGGCGGGCGCTGTTATCGGCTTTTTTGTTTTCTTGGCGCGCTCCAAGGAGCTACGCCTCTCTTTCCGTACCAGGGGTACCGGAGTTGTGTCCATTGCCTCGTGTGAGGCACTGGACGCCCGCGTACGCGAGCTGCTGGTTTGTTTTTCCGACCTCGCCTGGCGAGGCGTGGTCGTGAGACCCGACGACCCTGGAGTCGCCTGGATCAGTGGCTTGGTAGGTGGAGCAGTCTTGACTGCTGCCACCATGGGGGCAGCCGCCACGGTCGGTGGCTCACTTTGCGTGGGCCGGGACAGTGGCGGTGGCCGATGCGACGCTGCCCCCGGACGCGCCGCATCAGCATAGGTCTGGCCGTGAAAGGCCGAGCACCTTCTGCGTGCTTCCTTGAATGAGATGTTTTCTCGAACCTTCAATGAAATTATGTCTTTTTCCTTTTTCCAGTTTGGGCAGGCACGTGAATACGCAGCGTGGTCGCCGTCGCAGTTCACACAGTGTGGTGTTTCATTACAGGTGTCCGAGGCGTGGCCTTGGACACCACATTTCGCACAGGTAGGTCGACCACGGCAGCTCTGAGAGCCGTGGCCAAATCTCTCACATTGGAAGCATCTGCGGGGGTTCGGGATGTATGGTCTAATAGCTGTTTTTGTGTACCCGGTTTCAATGCTCTGTGGCAGTTCACTTGTAGAAAAGGTCAGTATTAAGTGTTTAGTGGGAATTTCTTGGTTATTTCTCCTGATTATAATTCGTTTCACATTGGTCACGTGCTGATCTTTCCAGCCTTCTAGGAGTTCCGTCTCAGTAAGATCAAGGAGGTCTGTATCTGACACGACTCCACGTGCGGAATTCATTGATCGATGGGGTGTGACAGTGATGGGGATTTCGCCGAAAGTTACGAGGTTCTTTAATTTGTCAAACTGTATTTTGTCATGAAGTTGGAGAAGCAGGTCGCCACTGGCCATTTTTGTAACTTTATAGCCAGCACCTAGGGTAGCTGTCAGTGTTCTGGATACTACAAATGGGGACACGGTTCTAGCTGTTTTTTCAGTCTTTTCACAGTGCACTACGTGATAGGTAGGGAATATTTCTTTTGGTCGGCTTAGAAAGTTCAGGTCTTCGGTGCGTACACGCTTTGAAGCGGCACGATCGCTTATTAATGGGAATGCTCTATGCATAATAATGGAAAATGATTCAGCAGCAATGGCGGCCACCCACCACGGAGCCCAACATGGGGACGCTACAAGATTCACGGAATTGAAAACATGCAGACGCCAGCCGTACATCGCTACTATAACCAAATGCGCATAGACCAAGGTTGGCTACTTGCACAAGGTTAACCCAAGCCACCTATGAAAATTGCGAAGTAAGTGAAGGGAATAGGAGACAGGACAGCTACGAAAGAAGATAGGAAAGTGAAAGATCAGAGAGGGGGATAGGAAAAGGTGACCGCCGATTTCCCCTGGGTGGGTCAGCCCAGGGGTGCCGTCTACGTGAAGCCGGGGCCAAAGGGGTGTGTTGCGTCTGCCGGGGGGCCTTAAAGGTCCAATCACCCGGCGTCGGCTCAACCCCCAGGATCCCCTTTTCCCCGGACACGGCGAAGCCACGCACGGCTAGGCGTGGGAGGGGGTCGAAACCCCCCCGTTAGCTCGGGTCCGTGGTGTCGCTACACACCAAACGCCTGCTTGCGCAGACGCCCCTGCGGGGCCCCGCACAAAGGATGCCCCCGTCCAGTCCACGTCGACAAGACAAATGTAAGTATACAGCGTGTGCAAAACGATTGATTGATGGATTAAATAAAACTACTTCGTGGGCAAGTTGGTTTACATGTACAGAACCCACTGCAGCGCAGAGTAACAAGGACACAAGGACAGGTCACCAAGTGGTGTCCTGTCCTTCCTCTCTCCGTGTTCCTCCGCACTACAAGGTCTACTGTGCCTAATGGATTAACTGAATCATTGATTGATTTGTATCGTACATCTGAACCAGTGCTTTTCCTTCCCTTGGTAGCCGTTGCACATGGATTAAATTCGTCAGCGTGGCGAACTTGTGGACCACTATGTTCCACATTCCACTCAAAACCAATCAGGAGGAGATAGGCGAGATCCTTGAAAGTGTCGACGTGCAAGAACTCTGCTCACTGGACCAAGACGCACAAGCAGCTGCCGATGAGACCGCCATTAGCCGTCTGCGATTCGTCAAAGCGAGGCCATGTTTTCTGTCAGTCAAGCATCCACAACACAGCGTGACGCCAAAATGACGTTTACGCACACATTATGAAGAAAGAAAAGAATAGTTTTTAGCATAGCCACAGAGTGGGTTGTTTGGAAAGGCATCAAAAATGGCGGCTCCGCTGATCGGGGTGGCAGTTGCTCTCCTGCAACGCAAGTATATCGGTCGAACCGAAAATGCATTTCGCTACCGTTTCAACAACCACAAAGCGCATGCGCACTCCATGCTTCATTTGCCTATATCCAGACACGTCGCCAGCACTGGGCACACCTTTGAATCATTTACGGCGACTATTGGACCCAGGATTCACGTCACATTATAAGCGCGAAATGCGCGAGTCATTTTTAATTCACAAGTTCAACACGGTTTCTTGCGGCTTAAACGAGAACGCGGGTAGGTTGGCTAGCGTACTTGCCTAGTATACAGTGTACACCTCATTGGTGGCACAAACTCGCCTTTGTTCCTATTCCTCTTGCCTATCAACAGTATTGTATTCACCATGCGCAGCACATTCCTATTGTTATTCGCAGCCTTGTGTTGACCATGCGCCCATAACTTGTTCTCAATACGCGGCACGTGCCTGTTGTTATTCGCAGCGTTGTTTTCACCATGCGCCCATCATTTGTTGTTCTCAATGCGCAGCACGCTCCCATTGTTATTCACAGCATTGTGTTCACCATACGCCCACCCCTTGTGGTCCTCGCGCAGCACGTTCCTATTGTTATTCGCAGTGTCGTACGCCCATCACCTGCCTGTTGCTTTTGATGCGTGGCACGTTTGTGTTGCACCTGCTGCGCTCGATGTGCGCCATCGTTGCACCTGTGGCACCCGTTCCTATTGTTATTCACAGTGTCGGGTCGTATCTGTTGCTGCGTGGTACGTTTGACTGTGTTGCACCTGCTGCACTCAATGTGCGGCATCGTTGCACTTGTTCCTATTATTACTGCGTGGCACGTTTGATTGTGTTGCACCTGCTGCACTCGATATGGGGCATCGTTGCACCTGTGGCATCTTTTCCTATTGTTATTCACAGTGTCGGGTCGTATCTGTAGCCGCGTGGCACGTTTGATTGTGTTGCACCTGTTGTACTCGATGTGTAGCATCGTTGCACTCGTTCCTGATCCTATTGTTATTCATAGTGTTGTGTCGTTGCCTGATCCTATGGTTATTCACAGTGTCGTGTCTGTTGCTCCCGATGAGTGGCACGTTTGATTGTGTTGCACCTGTTTTGCGCTCGATGTGCGGCATGGTTGCACCTGTTTTGCGCACGATGTGCGGCATAGTTGCACCTGTGGCACCTGTTCCTATTGTTATTCACAGTGTCTTGTGCCCATCACCTCTCTGTTGCTCTCGAAGCGTAGCACGTCTGTGTCGTACATGTTATTCACCTGTTGCATTGTTATTCTGCATCACGATGTGTAGCCACACACTTATAAATAGTGTCTGTCACGGGCAGTAGATGCATGCTAACGAAGGCTGGCCCACCAGCCGAAACGTTAATAAAACTACATTTCGTACGCGAGTCCTTCTTTTCACCCATCTATCGTACCGGACCCATCGATCTTCATACCCAGTGTATATATATAGGCCTGACTGGATGCCCAGGCGGCGCTGCGAAAACGGTGCTAAAAAGCGCCCCCTACGACAAGTTGTTTGGTTTCGAGTAGTCAGACAGGCGGCCGCATGCAGCACTAAGCTCAGATGCGCAATGGAGCCGCCGCTGTCGGTTGTGCTGCGCTTTGGATTTCGGCCAGTTTCTGGCGTGGCTGAGTTCTTCAGGCCAAGCAATCTGCGTAAACGCAAGAAGCTCGTCAACGTCAAGTATGTTTACGACGTGCAGGAGATTGAAGGAACCATTTCGGCGCGCTGCAACTCGCAAGTGCAGCGAATCTCATACGACGTTGAACTCGAGTTAAGTTTTACGAGGCATGCTCGCCCTTATGTAATGCCCTTAGGGCCCTTAAGGGTTAATAAATGATGATGATGATGATGATTAACGACAGTGCATAAACGAAAATATTGCTGTTAAGAAAGCCGACATGATTTGCATTACACGACGACATTACACGACGAAACGGAATCAAGAAAGGTCCAGTGACGAAGGCTAGCCGTCGGCGGCCCGAATGAGCGCATTCGCGTCGTGTGCCGTTTTCTGCCGCATTCAGTCGCAAACACACTTTTTCCCCATGCACGGTCGTATTTTTCAACATTTGCTTCTAGGGAATTCGTCAAATTCTGTCAGCTTGCGGTCGCGGTCGAGACGCGACGGCGCGCAATGTTTACAGCCGGCCGCTGGAAGCAGCCGGCTGTAAGCTGCCGGAAAAATCGTAGGCACATACGCAGGGTGACTCATGTCATCGTTTTTCTCGTTTCGCACGAAATGCCGGCTGCATATCCTCGTGATCGCCGTCGGCAGCCACGGCGTGCCGTCTGGACTGCACACAGGGAATTATATACATATATAAACGCGTGCACGCGCGTACGAAAAGTAATCAGCACGTTACGTTGCAAACCACGTTTTGCTAGCGTACTCACTTCACGCGTCGGACGGCACGTATCCCGCGGTTCCGTCGCTCAACTTCGTACGGCTTTCAGGGGAACCAGTAAAACCGCACATTAGGATCCTTACCCCCATGTTCGAGGCAATTAACCACGCAACAATAACGGCGGCGACCGCGCTTGGGGCCGCGCGCTCCTCAGAGCCGTCGCCCAGACCACCTGCTTTCGGCACGGTTTGTTGAAGCAGGGATCGCTCGTCAAACATGCCAGACGCAGCAGGCATAGCGGACAAGTTCCTGCGTACGTTTTAAGCACTTTTTGAGCCTGAAAACTAGGCGCAAAATTAAGTAAAACGCTTAAAGCAACTGAGAACTGCGTAATTCGCCGGTCGGCGTCCATTTTTGACTACCCAAGCAACTCCGGCGCACGCCACCAGGCTCCGCCACAGTACTCAAAACTCCAGCGCGTCAGCCCTATATATAATCTTTTGGGGCTATGGTGCACTTACAGGTAGCAACCATCAGAGAGCTAAAGAAGCTTCTAGTCGAAGAACGGCCACATGAATTCAAGGACTGTGTGGGATATGCCACGACACGATTTCAGGATCAATTAGACAACCATATACGCAAGCTTCTGCAGACTTGCCCTGAAGATGTGAACCCTTGGCTTCTCTGAATGTGCTGTCATCTTCTGGACGAGTTTCACACTATTTCTTAACTCGCAGATGCCGGTTGTAAGTGCCCCTTTCTGGTCCCAGCACAAAGGATGCCCCCGTCCAGTCCACTTCGACAAGACAAATGTAAGTATACAGCGTGTGCAAAACGATTAATTGATTCATTAAGTAAAACTATTTCGTGGGCAAGTTGATTTCCATGTACAGAACTCACTGCAGCGCAGAGGAACAAGGACACAAGGACAGGTCACCACGTCGTGTCCTGTCCTTCCTCTCCGTGTTCCTCCGCACTACAAGGTTTACTGTGCCTAATGAATTAACTGAATCATTGACTGATTTGTATCGTACATCTGAACCAGTGCTTTTTCTTCCCTTGGTAGCCGTTGCACATGGATTACATCGTCAGCGTGGCGAACTTGTGGGCCACTATGTTCCACATTCCACTCAACACCATATCCGGAGGAGATAGGCGAGATCCTTGAAAGTGTCGATGTGCAAGAACTCTGCTCACTGGACCAAGACGCACAAGCAGCTGCCGATGAGGCCGCCATTAGCCGTCTGCGATTCGTCAAAGCGAGGCCATGTTTTCTGTCAGTCAAGCAGCCACAACACAGCGTGACGCCAAAATGACGACGTTTACGTACACATGATGAAGAAACAAAAAGAATAGTTTTTAGCATAGCCACAGAGTGGGTTGTGTGGAAAGGCATCGAAGATGCCGGCTCCGCTGATCAGGCTGGCAGTTGCTCTCCTGCCACGCCCGCGACAACGAGAGCCCGACGATGCGTTAGACATGACGGATGAATTCTGGCGCCATTGGCGACTTTCGAAGGAGACTGTGCAATGGCTGTGTCGGCTGAGGAACTGGGAGGGGTGCGAGCGACGTGACTGTCGGTGGAAGGAAGCCTGTTGTGTGTGCTGCGTACATTTTTTTTTGCGACGGAGAGCTTTATATGTTCCGTTGGGAGAGAGGAGACGACGCACATGGCGCAGTCATCTGTGAGCAACTGCATCAAACGCGTCTCCCAAGCATTCGTGAAAGTGGGCGCGCGAAATGGGTGGGTTGCCTTCCCGACGACGACCGACGAAAAGACGGCCGTGAAAGGCGGCGCGTGACTCCGTGCCAATCGCGGTGTCATCTGCTGCATCGACGGCACCCTATTCGGCATTAAAGCGCCCAATGGACGACGCAAGGCATCATTCATGTGCAGGAGGCACTTATATGCTGTCAACGTTGTGATCGTCACTTTGTTTTTTTGTTTTACTGCACCCGCGCCAGATTCTTTAGGGACCGTCTTGTTGTGTTTGCTAACAAGTGATTTTCGCCGCGAACGCTTTCCCCGATCTGCGATGCAGAGATGCGGATCTTGGTCATCGAATGTATGCGGCCGGGGCCGGACTACCACTCCTTCAACTGGCACACGATCTTGCCGCACAGAGGGTTCCTGGCGGAGCGCATTGCAGAGCCAGGCTGCTTGGTGAGATGAAAGTGCTTTTCTCATGGGCGCAGGCGCGCTAAAGACGTTACACGAGTCCCATTCAGTACGTGCCAGAAGGTAATAAAGTAGTGGAGTCATGGTGCGACTTCTTTAAGGACCTGACCCAAGTGATCAAAACAAATTAACAGCTCCCTGCACTAAGAGTCTGCTCAGCCGTTCCAGCAGTGACGTAAGATTAACTATGAGAACTAACAGACAATAATGCCAAGTATAGGGGATGTTATTTGTATTAATTCATATATAATTTTGAAGAAAGTAAAGTGGACGAAAAGATGGCTTGCCGCCGGCAGGGACCGTACCTGCGACCTTCGAATAACGCGTCCGATGCTCTACCACTGAGTTACGGCGGTGGTCATCCGCCCGTTCACTTTATGAGGTATATATGGGCAGTTAAACCTAGGAGTTTTAGACAGCACCGATCGCAACCATGACTGCGAGTGTGTAACACTCTTTTTCTGCCTGTCGGCGGCAATGCGGAACACTGCCTTACACTGACGCGTTATTCGTAGGTCGCAGACATCTTGAGATATATATTCTAATTAGTACAAATAACATCACCTATACTTGGAATTATTGTATGTTAGTTTTCATTATTATTGTGTCTAACAAAGCAAAACCAGCCCTTAAAAAGTTATCTTTCTTTATAAGATTATCTAGCTCATTGTACTACGGCATTGTGCTACATGAGTATATACAGCATAGTACATTCTTTCCATCTTTGTGCAGGTGACAGTGGCTACCTGTTGGAGCAGTGGCTCCTTATCTCGCCCCCCGGGCATCTTCCCGAACACACTACCGAAGGGAGATTTACGCCGAGCACATCGCCATGCGCTTCGTTGTGGAGCGGTGCATAGCATTGATGCAGAACTATCGATGATACTATCAATACTATGGATTGTTGAGTCATTGTCGAACTATCGATAGCGCTATCGATAATAATGTTGGTAGTACTGTCGACTGTAATTTAAATAGAACAATCAAAACTATAAAATCAGCCGCGCGAACACATCACAGCATAAACTTGGTTCCCCGAATGCGTGGTCTATGATGGCGGTTATAACCACGACAGGATTGACAAGGCAGCGCTATCGCTTGATATACTTTACTACAACACGAAGCGACCAGCTCAACGATATTTCTTTCTTTACTTCATATGCAGCCCCGGACCTGCCACATCTTTCCACGGATCAGCAAAGCAAGCTAATGAATGCAAAAATTGCTAACGGTAGCGTTATATCCGACCGTGCATTTGGAACAAAACTGAATCCGCCCGCGGACATACGAAAACGAGCAGAGAAACCAACATTCGGTAGCTCGTATCACGTAGGTCTGAAATTCTGCAGATCGAGGCGATAACTTTCACACCCAGCAGTCCGCACTTCTACAGACAGCTGGGTTTCGAGCACCTACCGTGCTTCGCTTATACGCTGAACCTCAATGTTCAGAATGGGCTCCAAAGCAGTTAAGAACAAGCAGCCGTGCTTGTAAAGTGCAAGAAGATTGTGTGCTACGTGTGGTTCTGCTGCATCGCTGCCGCAAACCTCCGAAAAGGGCAAGAGCGTTTCGGTAAGGTTCTGCCGCTAAAATTGAAAGAAGAAACACCGACACGGTGGAATAGCGTCTTTTATGTGATAAAAAACTGGGGACCGGTTGTGCGAAAACTAAGGAAGATCTGGTGGTGTTGACCCCTCCTGTTTTGCCAACTCCTCAACGTCACTTTCTTTTACCACCCCTTGCTACACTGGAATGCAATACAAGACTGGGCTATATAGCCCCACTAACGTGAAACCTCGGGAGGTGCAAAGCACCGGTGTTTCGCATAGGGACACGTCATCAATAGCAACGAGAGGACATCGTTCTCTCGTTGATACAGACAGCGTCCATCGCCCATCGCAGATAGCGTCCATCGCAGAAAACAGCTTTTTCTGCGGAAAACCGCCGTCTTATTTGCCACTTGGGCGAGCGGGCGTTCTCGCGTGCATTTCGTGAGCGTACGCGCCGTCTTATTTGCTGCTTGCTTTACTGTGACGGGCGAGCACATATTATTTTGGAGGGAAAGAGCGTGAAAGACTAAATTCCAGGCAGAGAGGGACACGTACAGCAGCGCTGATGTATGTGTACTCCTCTGCCTGGTGTTTCGACTTTCGCGCTGTGTCCCTCCAACATGTCTTACCAACTCGCCCAAGCAACCACTTTAGCGACCACATTCTGGGAGTCTAGGGAATGTTTCACGTCGCCACTCTTTCAAAATGGCTACTAAGTACGTGTGCATCCCAGCAGCGTCAGTACCTCCAGAACACGTGCTCTCCGCGGATGGACAGATAATTTCAGAGCGGAGGAGCAGGCTAACGGGCAAGGAAGTTGGCATGCGAACGTTCCTTCACCAGAATGCTTGGCTCACACAGGATAATTACATTGAACGGTTCAGAGGTAACGAAAAGGAAGCCGTTACATGTCACGGAACGTCAAGACTTCGAATTTATGTTGCATTTTGTGATTTAAAATCACGAACCAGCTTTTGTTGGTGAGCTGTGACTGCTTCCACTTGTGTATTAATTTATCAGTAGCCATATGCCGGCATTTTTGCTGTGGTAATAATGTATTTCGGTCACCAAAAAATTGCTGATATATGAAACGAGCTCAGTTTTGCGAATAATAGCCTATCGCAAATATTCTTGTAATATGCGGCCAACAGCAGCAATGATATTACGGAATACTTAGTAATACTACAAATAGTACTATCGCTACAAACACCCACTTATTTATCGATAATACTATCGATAGTAGTACCATTGATAGTTCGTTCGCACTATCGATAGTTTAAAAAAAAAGCTATCGATAGTCAATTTAGCGATAGTTTTGCATCACTAGTGCATAGGCGTGCTCAAAAGCCGCTTCCGGTGCTTTCAGCGGTACTGTAACCGCTACCACGGGCCGGAGCGTGCTGCTTGACTTAGTTGCAGCGTGCACTGAGCTCGCAGCAGCAGCAGCCAGCGTTCCAACGGGCCTCCATTACACAGGGCAAACCCCGAAAAAGGGGACCAATGGTTTATCACTTGAGAGTGAGCGTGCTGTACGGGACAGTGTCTTTGCGCCCTTTGGCGCCACCCGTGGTCCATATTTACTTGAAGAGGGTGAGCCGAGGGTTGCAACGCGAACAGCAACGTTAGTAGGTGCATAACGCAGCAGTTGTAGTAGTCTCACCCGTGGTCCATATTTACTTGAAGAGGGTGAGCCGAGGGTTGCAACGCGAACAGCAACGTTAGTAGGTGCATAACGCAGCAGTTGTAGTAGTCTCTATTTAGGAGATGTCACATAATTGATTTACACTGAATTACAACGAGGATGTTTAAAACTTATGAACCCTTTCAGGCATAGTACAAGAATTGTTATGAAAAGGGAACACATGTGTTCTTGCAGAAAAGCGAGTGTGAAACGAAAATATGAACGTATGTTGGGCACTGGAGGAGGGCCATATCCATGCAGCATTTCATGTGTTAAGTTTGCTGCTTACGGTGGGATAAAAGTCTCGTGTTTTTTACGCGTCAATATTTTGTGTGAATTCTTGCATCACCAATAAATGGGCATCATAGATAACGGCACCTTACGTAGGAGAAATCATATTGCGTTTCCTTTCTCCGAGACAACATGCGCCACGCGATGGCTGCAAAAGCTCAAAAACCGAACAAGTGGGCTGCGAAAAATAAACCGACAATTATTTAAGAAATGTATGCGCGTCGTATCACGGAATCTGGGTGCGGTTTCTTTTCTGGCAGCGCAGCTTAAAAAGCGAAACTTTAACAATACTGCACACAGGCACTTTGCGCTTGCGACCTGGACTTCCAATGCTCGTTGCGAACAATGTATTTCGATATTTATTTGATTACTTACAAGCTTACCTTGCTCATTTTCATTAAGGCTGTATCAAACAATGAAACGAGCCCTTTCATTCATCTGTCAATTAGCAATGTAAATCGAACTGATTGGACAGTATTAAAGAAGAAGCCTGCGGGAGCATTTCTCCTTCTCTGGATCGGCCATTTTTTAGATTGACTCCCCCATTAAGACACATATTCGCGGCAGAATTATTGGCCGTTGTTCTTGCGCTACGCAAGCTTCCCCAAAGTTAATGAAGAACAGTTAGTATTACTGATTCTCTTCTGGTAAGTTTAGCACTTTCTGTCGCAGAAAGCGCAGCGCACATAACAAAATGTCGGTTTATAAAAGTACCAGGCCACCACAGAATATATCGGAATGTAGTGGCGGCCGTGTTAGCCACAATCTCTCTAAGTGGACTCCCAATCCCAATTTTATGATACGGCTTGGGTGACACCTATAAGGCTTAGAAATGCTTGCTTGCAAAGTGATGATACAAAATAATTCTAGATAAATTTAAGGACTTTGTATATATATATTTAACACTGATGTGCATCTCAACAATTAGACGCATCTGCACGAGATTAATCTGTCGAGTTCGGCAACCGAATATTCGGTTGCCGAACTCGACAGATGTAGCACAGACGGTTGTGCTACATTCGGCAGCCGAATGTAGCACACCGGCCTTTACATCAAGGCCGGTGTGCTAGTTCTCCTATAAAATTGAGACAATAGGCCATCTGTTTTTATTCCGTCGCCGATATCCCAGAGAAAATTCAAAAGGGCATTGCTGGACACATGTTAAAGATTTGATTAACAGGGTCTCTGTGTCACCTGTGTTTTGTGTGCTAAACATCCTCGATGGTCATCCATTTTGTCAGGCTATGATGGTTCCACAAGTTTTGATGGAAGTGAAGCTCAGAGTGTTTTTCACAAGCATTACAGTGCTTCTGCCGACTTCACTGTAGCACATTAAACATGATATTTTGCTTTCTTTGGAATAATTTCCTTAGGGCGACGCAGAGGTGTGACCATTCCCATCAACCACAGCTGCGCTAACAGTGCCCGAGTATTATATGAGTACCCACACTGTTGATACATAATCGACTGAACACAGATCGGTACAGAATAATCACTTACCAGGGAACAAAGGCGTGCGCTGTTCTCGCACTACAAGGGTTGTTATACGCTGAAGTTGGTAATTCGCATATTACCGAATGGGACAGTCACCGCTGTGTTTGAAGGTCATGGACAGCGCACTTCAGACATCCACAGAACCATAAAGTATATATGCTGTAGGCCGTACAGGACCAGGTGATGTAGTTTTGTTTGCCAATCGCTTGCCCTGAACAATTCGCCACATTCTTTATCCCTCCGCATACCGGAATGAGAAATGTTTTCAATGCAATCGAATAGCTCTATTATGAAGTAACTTAGAAATTTGGCCACATTTTTCTAAGCTCAAAATTGAAAAGCTTGTGTAAATAGCTTTGTATGTGATTGACGATTTGACGAGACGTTCTCGTTGGTGGCGCCAGCCAAAACGTTATTTCAGGCAATGTTTCTTACATCGGTCCACTTGTAGCAAAATTCAAACGCTGCGTGCGTTCGAACCGCTGTTGAGGTTCTGATGAGTCGCAGCGCGGCAGAAAAGGCCAGCGCGTTCCAGACAACCAGAGGGACATGCTGCATTCGAGATGCTGCGCACGCGCTGCTGGTCTTGGAGGGCTCGTCACCGACCATTGTCGCTTGAAGGCGGTCGTGGTCTCTGGTAATGGTACTGTCGATTGTAACATTGTGGAATAGGAGCTCTGTGGCGGGGAAACCTGCTCGCGGCCGGTGCTTATGTCTGCCGCGTAGCCTTCCGCGATGCTCTCTGCACAAGGGCTGCAGGGCACAACTGTACCGCCGAAGTGGTTTTCGTCGCTGCTCCCTTCCGCGGTAGAGAATGGGTCGGAGATGATAGAGTCCAAGGTATACGAAAGGGGACGGAAAAGAGTCGTCAGTCGGGCACACCATTGAGGCCAGGATCGTAGCCCGATGCCTTCGTAGGCGTGCCACGCCTTGGCGGCATCGCGAAGGTGATCGATGGCCATCCACAATTTTTGCTGATCCGTCCAAGCCTCGCGAGCTCCGACAGCGTTGATGGTGGCCACCCAATTTTCGGCGTCATCCTGAAATCCGCGAAATACCGGTAGTTCGCAGAGAGCCGGCGATGGCGGGATGGCGGGCGAAAATCCGGAGTGTGCCCACGCCAAGCAGCCCAATTGCTCTGACAGCTGCGTGAGGGAACGCCGTAGCTCACGGTGGTTCTCGGGTGAGCTGGCCTCAAGATTTTGTGAGGCGGCCGCAGCCAACACGGCATTGATGGTGCACAATGTTGGCAAGGCGGCAGGGGTCAGTTTGGAGCTCGACGCTATTAAGGCGTTAGTCGTGATGCGGAGTTGCGCGATGGTATGCACCAACTCCGCGGCGCTGTCGGGTGATCCGCATCGAGAGCCAGGGCCGACATCTGCGGGGGATACAGCGGCTCCGGTACTCACGGTCGCACAACCCATGGCCATAGACGCGTGGACGGCGTCCCTTGGAAACTCAAATCTAGTCACAGCCATGGGCACGGGATCCTTGCCATTGGAAGCGTCAACCGCGTTACGAGGCAACCGGAACCCGTGCGATGTCTTGTCTTGAATTGGTACTGCGGCGTCGATGAAGGGGGCTTGAGCCGCCGAGGAGGCCTGGACGCCGTCCACGGACGGTGCCTGAAGCGCCGACAGATTGGCAGGTGGCGAGAAGGCATGTACGCCGTCCCTGGGCGAGAGGAGCCCATGCGAATTGTGGCCGCAAAGTAGCAGGTCGCCGGACAAGTAGATCCCCGGAACCATTATGGAAGCCTGGACGCCGTCCGTTGGCGGTGGGATGGATACTTGCCGCGGTGGTCTACTTGCGGGTTCCATCAGCGAGGAAGCGTGACAGCGTTCCTCGGCAAGACGCGTTACCTCAAACTAACAACTGGGGTTCGCCAAAGGCTTTCGACGACTGCGCCATTGTCGGGAAGAAGAGAACAGAGACATAGACACAACGCCTGTTCACTAGGCCGGCTGTTCTATTCTGCCCCTTCGTCGTTGTCTTCCTCCGCTTGCCTAGCGCACGACCTTGTGCAAGCGGCGCTGCCTTGCTTACACTATATATATATATATATATATATATATATATATATATATATATATATATATATATTATAATGTAGGAACGAACACAGTGACAGGGGGCTAAACGATCATCATCACTAGCAGAGGCACCACGAGATCTGCGTTCGAACACCACCATCTTCTTCGCCCTGGCCCTGTGTTCTACTGCCTGTTTCTTAGGCTTGTCCAATAAACCTCATTACATTTGGTGGATCGTGCCGTGTACCCCCATCGCCTACGCCCTGGAACTCCGATCCCGCACATTGCCGTCGACCATGGTAGATCACGCTGCCGAACAGACGGCACCTCTCGCAGCCGCTGCCTACCCCGCGGTTCACCAGCGAGACGCCCCGATATTTGCGGGAACAGAAGACCAGGACGTCGAGGACTGGCTGTCGTCCTACGAAAAAGTGAGTGGACCCAACCGGTGGGATGACGCTGCGATGTTGAGCACTGTCAACTTTTACCTCGCCAACGTGGCGAACCTATGGTACACGAATCACGAGTCTGAGTTCGAGAACTGGGGCGCTTTTAAGGAGGCAATATCTGTGGACCGTCTGCGCACACGGGCACAGGAACTAGGTGAAACTTTCACCGCCTATATCGAGGACATCATCGATCTCTGCAGGCGCGTCAATGCCTCAATGAGCGAAAGTGCCAAGATACAGCACATCATGAAGATGCTCCTCGCGAAGTCTCCTAGCACTGTTTCCGATGTTGTAACTCTGTGCCAGAGCTATGACGAATTGAGGAGGAACGAGCTCTCACGCGACATTCATCTCAGACGATCCAACCAGTCACTGCACTGGACGTCATGCCTGACCAGTCCTACCTTCTCGCACAGATGAAAGACTTCGTGCGTGAGGAAGTGGCTCGTCAGCTTTCTCTCCTGCCTTTTGCTCAGCGTCAAGAGCTCTCACAGCAGCAGCCACTGCGGCACCCAACCCCGTTGGCTCCCGTGCTCCAACATGCACTTCAGGAACAGATTTCCGAGGCCATGCCGGTGCCCTTTCCGCAACACCCTGTCGCCGCGCCTCTTACCTACGCTGAGGCAGTAAAGCGGCAGCAGCCCTACCAGCCCTCGCCGTTCTATGGTGTGCCGCATACCTCAGTTCCGGCTCAGCCATCTGCCACGTGGGCTGCTCCCATCGCTATCCCAGCCTCGACTCAGCCGTCCGCCACATGGGCTATATATATATAATCTTATCAGGCTAAGGTGCACTTACAGGTAGCAACCATCAGAGAGCTAAAGAAGGTTCTAGTTGAAGAAGGGCCACATGAATTCAAAGACTGTGTGCGATATTCCAGGACACGATTTCAGGATCAATTCGACAACCATATACACAAGCTTCTGCAGACTTGCCCTGAAGATGTGAGCCCTTGGCGTCTCTGACTGTGCTGTCATCTTCTGGACGAGTGTCACACTACTTTCTTAACTCGCAGATGCCGGTTGTAAGTGCCCCTTTCTGGTCCCAGCACAAAGGATGCCCCCGTCCAGTCCACTTCGACAAGACAAATGTAAGTATATAGCGTATGCAAAACGATTAATTGATTAAGTAAAACTACTTCGTGGGCAAGTTGGTTTGCATGTACAGAACCCACTGCAGCGCAGAGGAACAAGGACACAAGGACAGGTCACCAAATGGTGTCCTGTCCTTCCTCTCTCCGTGTTCCTCCTTGTAGGTCTACTGTGCCTAATGGATTAACTGATTCATTGATTGATTTGTATCGTACATCTGAACCAGTGCTTTTCCTTCTCTTGGTAGCCGTTGCACATGGATTACATCGTCAGCGTGGCGAACTTGTGGGCCACTATGTTCCGCATTCCACTCAACACCAATCCGGAGGAGATAGGCGAGATCCTTGAAAGTGTCCATGTGCAAGAACTCTGCTCACTGGACCAAGACGCACAAGCAGCTACCGATGAGGCCGCCATTAGCCGTCTGAGATCCTTCAAAGCGAGGCCATGTTGCCTGTCAATCAAGCAGCCACAACACAGCGTGACGCCAAAATGACGTTTACGCACACATTATGCAGAAAGAAAAAGAATAGTTTTTAGCATAGCCACAGAGTGGGTTGTTTGGAAAGGCATCGAAGATGCCGGCTCCGCTGATCGGGCTGGCAGTTGCTCTCCTGCCACGCCCGCGACAACGAGAGCCCGACGATGCGTTAGACACGACGGATGAATTCTGGCGCCATTTGCGACTTTCGAAGGAGACTGTGCAATGGCTGTTTCGGTTGAGGAACTGGAAGGGGTGCGAGCGACGTGACTGTCGGTGGAAGGAAGCCTGTTGTGTGTGCTGCGTACGTTTTTTTGCGACCGAGAGCTTCATATGTTCCGTTGGGAGAGAGGAGACGATGCACATGGCGCAGTCAACTGTGAGCAACTGCATCAAATGCGTTTCCCAAGCATTCGTGAAAGTGGGCGCGCGAAATGGGTGGGTTACCTTCCCGACGACGACCGACGAAAAGGCGGCCGTGAAAGGCCGCCTTTTCCACTTGTCCACTTGTAGCAAAATTCAAATGCTGCGTGCCATCGAACCGCTGTTGAGGTTCCGATGCGTCGCAGCGCCGCAGAAAAGGTCAGCGTTTTCGAGAAAACCAAAGGGAGATGCTGCATTCGTTTATGTAGCAGAAACGTCACCTGGCTCAGCACTCGTATGTACTACAGGCAGCGCCGAAGCTAAGGCCCCATCGCCAAAACGGTGGATCGGTGCCAAGGCTAGTGGCGGCTACGATTCCAAGAAGCGCGCCAGGAAGCTAGTATGGTTGCCGTGAGTCGGCGGTGAGTGAGCAACCGCCACTGTGGGCACATTGTCCTACAGGGCGTGCGTGTTTTGGCAGGAGCACAGGGGAATTCTGTCTACACGGCCTCTAGGGCTGTGGCTTTCAGCTTGTGTATCCGTGTGTATCTTGTGATTTAGGGCGATAAAATAATTTCTGTACAGCTTCAGCTACAGTTCCATCACGCCTGTTGGAAAGAGAAATGCTCCGAACGTAAAGAGGAAATGCACGTGATTTGGGAAACGAGTTCGAGCTTGCTAGCGAGGAAAACAAGCACTTGGTCTTGAGAAGGGCTGTGTGGAGGATTCAGAAGCGTTGAGTTGACGACTGAATAAGAATCTTGGCAGGTCTTTGGTCTATACATACGAACTCTCCTTACCTAGTACACAGCAGTTCACATCCCTACTGGACGCCGCCCGCCATAAAATAGCTTTTCGGTGTATGGAATGGTGTACGCGTGGATTTCTCGTAGAGTCGACGGGTAGTAAGCAAAAACTTGCAGCTATCTGCATGTTCAGCAATGCGTGTGATAATTTCTTTCAGGTACTCCGATCTATCGAGGTCGCTACGACTCTACTGGCTGTGATTGCAGAACATACGGCGGAAAAGCAGCACGCACGGTCGCGCTTGAGAAATGCAGCGAGATGAATGCGATGACGTCTTTCGAGGAGTATTTTCGCTGGAAAGCAATGTTGGAAGGTGGAAAGGACAAGCAAAATGTGAAAACGCAAGGCATGCCATTATCGCGTTACGGCTACTTTAATTGTTTTCATGCTGGGCCAGTGACGAAATGCCGTAAATCTCCCGCGCAATCGGTGGTAAGCAAAATCGTTATCATTCAGTACCGTTAACACAGTGTGCTTTATGAGCACATCCAAATGCGCATAGTACTATATGCCTGGCGCGCATTTGGCACATTTGTTCTGCAGCGAATTTCCACTAAATAAATACGTTTCGTGACATTTTTGACAACCACCCATGCTTGACATCGCTTTCCTTGCGATGACAAAATGAAAGAAAATGTTATCAGCATAACCGTTATTTTTTATCCGGAGATATAACGTTTGATTTGTTTGTGTGCTGAATCCTGCCGAAAATTTAGACGAAAAGAAATGGCAGGATTACAGTGGGGCGTCTGATATGTGTGCTTTGCAAAAGCGAAAATCAGGCTGCCGCAAATGACATTTTCCTCGAGCCAGTGGTATTGGTTGTGCTTGGCAGGGGCGTAGCCGGCGATTTCTTTCGGGGGCATTCAACGATGCTTTATTAATGCTCGTGCTTGCGTTTCTATGTGTGAGTGTACAGAGAGACATGCAAAATTGTAAACTTTTCCAGGCTTGTGTTGGATCCGCCAACCCCCTGTAACAACGCCAATGGTACTTCTTGGCAAGTGAATGCATGAACAACAAATCACCATAGTCGGTTACAAGCTCAGAATAAATATAAGCACCGGTACCACAACTGTGGAGTGCGTATCAATCATTCGTGTGAGTCGCCCTGGTTGTTTCCGTTGTAACCATTAGTACTTTCTCACTGCTAATTAATGTAATTACTACGCATATTAAATTATTTCGCCGCTCTTACAATATTAGTTTTCGGTGATCAGTTATGTCGGAATAATCGCTAAAATTTCCCTGCAAATTGAACACGAACTGTCTGGAAAAATGCGCCAAATTGACTTGGCGTCAAGTAACTAGTAGGTACAATTGGATAGGGCAACTACGCAAATTCTCTGTGGGTAGTACAGCGCCGGCTGTGGGTGGAGCTTAGATTTATTTCTTCTGAGGTTGTCCCGAATGTAGAAAAAACACATATTCAGCAGCTGTTTTTGGGCAGACCAATGATGCCTGAATATTTGCTAAACTTTGCCATGAAGATCTAAGTTTTCGGCCGAAAGACAGGGACACGAGAAGCCAGAAAAAAAGACACCTACCGGAAACGCGCGAAATGTTGTTAACGTCACGTGAATGAGCAGCGACAATTGGATGTGCCATCTATGCAAATTCTCTCTGGGTAGTACAGCGGCGGCAGTGGGTGGAGCTTAGATTTATTTCTTGTTAGCCTGCCGGGGCTTCGCTTTTAATAAAACGATCCGTGTCATCAACGTCACCTGAAAGGATGAGACCGGGCGGGTCATGTGCCTGAATATCTCGCAAGGCTGCAATCTACAACACCCTCCTTCTCCTCACGTAAATACACGGGTGCAGATGTGGCGACAACTGGATGTGCCGTCTATGCAAGATCTGTGTGGGTGGTACAGCGACGGCTGTCTGGGGATCTCGCATGCATTCTTCTTCGTAGCGTCCCGGCGCTTCGCCTTTAATAAACTCATCATTTTTTGACCATAACACGAAATGGTGTGACCAGGCGGGGCAGGTCCCTGCATATCTCGCAACGCTGCAATCTGCATGTCTTCTTCATCAGGGCGTTTCAGTGGCTCTCCGTTGCAACGGGCGCCGACATTCTTGGGGCGACTTTCGCGTCAAGAACTGCGCTGGAGTTGCTCCCTTGAATTTTGCCTGGAGGAGAAAAGTTGCTTCCCGGAGAAAGGGTCCGAAACTGGGAGGACAATTGAGAGGGGGGCCGAAAGCTCGGCGAATCATTTCCACTGCCGATCTGCGTTGCAACGGGCTCGCATGATCTTGTTCCGGCGCTGGTGCGAACACTTAGGCTTGAGCTTCATTCCTGGCGGGACAAGGGAGATGGCTTGTCACTGAAGGGGTACGAGACTTTGTAGACAATTGACAGTGTAACTGAAAGGCTAACGGCCGTACTGCGTTGAGAGCTTGCATGTTGAGGTTGGCACGTTGGTGTCAGAAAGTAGGCTCGTGTTGCAGTCAGTCCTGGCGGAAACAGGTAGGAAGCTTGCCGTAGCAGCGGCGAGAGAATACGTGAACAATGAACCATGTAGCCGAACGGCCGGTGTACTTCTTCTGCGGCTGATCTGCGCTACATTGGGTGTGGATCTACCAAGTACGACATTGGTGTCAAGAAGTGGGCTCGCGTTGCTGGTCCCGGCGGAAACAGGAAGGTAGCTTGCCGCGAAAAGGTTGCGTGACTCTGTGGATAGCGTTTTCGAACGGCCGATGCACCATTTTTGCTGCTACTCTACGTTACTGCAATGGGCGCGAACGGTGCGACGGTCAATATAGAAGATTCGTCGCGGGTAACTCTCGTACACGCTCTTGGGAGATGCCATTGAGAGCGAGAGAGAGAGGTTTATTTATAGAAAGGCAGATAGGTCTGCCTGAGCGATAGTATGCTCTAGCCTGCTACTCTACACCGGGGGTGGGGAAGGGGGAGAAAAAACAGTGATGGATGACGATGATAAGTAAGGGAGGTGAGTATGTACAGTGCCGTCTAAGTGTCGCAGTGCTATAGCCGCGCATCAAGTCCAGTGGCTTGTAGGAAAGCTGCGACCGCTCTCATGACCACAGTTATGCTGTTGGCGTCAGGCCAAGGGCCCAACACAACCTAATCAGTTAGTGGCCTATTATGCACTCCTTCAATAGAGGAAATCAGTTTCTGTCGTTCGCTTGTGTACGCTGGGCAGGTACGAAATATGTGCTCAAGTGTTTCTGGCACTTGACAGTGAACACAGTTGGGACCGCTGCTGTCACTGTAGCCGATGATATGGACATAACGTCTTGTGACGACCACACCAAGACGAATTCAGTGAGTAATACTTGCGTTGTGTCGTCTTAATTGACGAGGCATACAGAACCTCATTTCCGGGTCCCATTTGTGTAATCACCGGTGCCGTCGCTCCGGTTTGGTCCAGTGCTCAAGTGTGAGGTTACGCATTACGTACCGAAGCAGGGCGTTCGTGTCTGGCCGTGAAAACGCAGTGCGCACTTCAGGGCCACTGGCCAAGGCTCTTTTAGCTTCGGCGCCGGCGTCTTCGTTTCCCATTATGCCGCAGCGGGCAGGAATCCACTGTAAGGCGACGAGGTGGCCATTTGTTGAAGCAACGTGAAGAAGCTCCATAATTTCTATGGCTAAAATATAGTATGGACCTTGTCTCATGACGCAATTAATGGTTTGCAAAGTGGGTTTTGCATCGCAGAATATTGTCCATGTACGAGGTTGCTCTCCAGAAATGAATCTTACTGCCTCCCGGATAGTAACAAGCTCTGCGGCAGTTGATATGGTCTTGTGGTCTACTTTGTACCGTCGAGCTATAGCCATTTGTGGGATGACAAAGGCTGCAGCAGAGGTACATAGCGTGGTAGATCCATCGGTGTACACGTGCACGGTGTCACCGTACGCTGTATAAATGTGATGTAGGGTCAGTTGTTTGAGGCCAATTGGTGAAACTAAGGACTTCTTTGTAATCCCAGGAATCGCAAGGGTAACAGGCGGTTTAGGCAGGACCCACGGAGGTGTTCCAGGATATCTCGGGGAAGAAAAACTTAATGGTAGAATGTTGCCATGCCGTGAGATTGCTTTTGAAAATTTGCATTTTGGGTGGGTGGCGCGGAGTGCTGATAACGGGTGCTGCCTGTGTCGGCTCAACAGGCGAAGATGCACTCGAAGTGGCTCGCAGCGCACGAATACACTGATGGGACAAGTTCAAGCTTCCGCGATGGTACCATTCGTTGACATGTAGCGTGGTAGGCCCAAGCATGTTCGCAATCCTTGAGCTTGAATACTCTCTAGCGTGTTCACACAGCTCGGCCTCATGTTTGAGAGCGCTGCGGCATGCTATACCGTGTATATCCTACAAACAGCGCATTGTAGAGTTGAAGAAGTGACGATTCTGATGGGCCCCATCTTGCTCCTGCCACAGTCCGAAGAACGAGAACAAAACTTTTCCATTTTGATTTCAGTGCTGCGACGTGTCTCGACCATGATAGATCCCTGTCTATGATTAGCTCAAGGAACGTGTGGTGCGTTACAGTAGGTATCGCCGTTCCATCAATAGTTATCAGGTATCTTGACATATGTTTGCGCGTGAATGCAAGCACTGCGCATTTGTCAATGGAAAGAGTAAGACCCTGGCGCCGCAGATATTTAGCTGTTAACGTCACTGCACGCTCAAGTCGAGCACGCCATTGCGGACGAGTAGCTCCGGACGCCCATATACATATGCCATCCGCATATGCGCTGACTTTTACCGTGCTGGGAAGTTCTGCTGCAAGTCCAATCATAGTAACGTTGAACAGAATTGGGCTGAGAACTCCCCCTTGGGGAACACCACGGTGAATAGTATGTCGATCGGTGTCTCCGTCGCTTGTCGTCATGTAAATGGTACGGTCACTAAGGTAACTTACAATCCAGGCGTACAATCGTCGCCGACGTCTAAATCCTCGAGTGCGTCAAGGATTGCATAATGCAGCACATTATCGTAGGCACCCTTAATGTCTAGGAAGGCGGCCGCTACTAGTCTGCGGTCCACCACACCGTCGACTGCAGATCGTCCTCTTCTAAAGCCGTTCATAAATGCAGGAAGGCAATTATTGCTTTCTAGAAGCCACTCTAACCTTGACCGCACCATCTTTCCCGTTACTTTCCCGACGCAGCTGGCTAATGCGATCGGTCTGTAGGAGGAAAGGGCATGAGGACACTTCCCAGGTTTGAGCAACGCAATAACGCGACTGCATTTCCATTTATATGGGACATGTCCCGACTCCCGCGAGTTGTTATAGTGGGAGAGCAGGATATGTCGTGCTTCTGTACCAAGATGGCGGAGTGCAGCGTACGTGATTCCGTCAGGTCCTGGTGCGGATGAGCGTCGGGAAACAGAAATGGCAGCATCAAGCTCATGCATTGTGAAAGGTACATCGAGGCGCTCATCAGACGATGGGGGCGCTATGGTGCTGAGTCTCAATCACAGCATCAGTGGTGGCCGCGATAAGGCTACAGTAGTCACCGGCTATGTCAATTTCTCCCCGACCTTGATGTAGAGCCACGGCTCGGAATGGTTGACTTCGTTGTGGAATTGTCTGCAGGCTTCGTAAAACCCGCCAGATCTTAAAGGGTGCCTTGGGTCGAGAGATCCGCAGAATGTCCTCCATCGCTGCCTGTCAATCTTGTCGAGATGCCGAAGAACGTGTCGTTGAGCTCGGCGACATGCGGAGAGGTCTGATGGGGATTTCGTTCTACTGTGTCGTCGTTCTGCGCGGCGACTGATTGCACGAAGGGCCTCGTATTGGGAGTCAGTTGCTGATCTCTGCTTCGGGTGGTTAACCTGTCTAGTTGTGTCACGCAGAGAAGCAGCAATGATATCCTCTATTTCGGATGATACAGTCGTGTGCTGACAGCCCGTCTTGACGGATATCTTGAACAAGCTCCAGTCTATTTGACGATGTAGCGTGAAGTTAGCGGCGAAACCACCTAAACTGAACATAGGTTGGGAGGTGATCGCTACCACGAGTGTTCAAATTTTTGCACCAACATGCAGAAGACAGAAGGCTCCTGGACACAAAGGTAAGGTCGAGGCAGCTGCTATAAGAAGTACCACGAATAAATGTAGTTGACACATCGTTGAGTACGCTTAGTCCATAAGTGCACATAAAGTTCGCCAAGTCTCTGCCACGGCAATTCATCGCAGTGCTATCCCAGAGGGGATGATGTGCATTCAAGTCACCAATCACAATGTGTGGGCTTTGTGCGGCTTGCAGCACGCTCTTCAGGCGGGAGCAGTCGATCTTCGCGCTTGGGTGGATGTATCCTCCTATTACTGAGAACGTTCGCCTTTTATGTGCTATAGTCAGGCTCACGTAATCGTTGCTAGTATGCGGCACGATGTCGTGTCTTAAGTACGTCAGATGGCGTCGTATACAAACTAGTACTTGTACGTTGATCGCTGCGAGACCACATTTGGATATACCCAGTCGCTTTGTGGGTCGACTTGTGATGAGGACCTCTGGGGCACCTGTCGCTTTGTGGGTTCATACTCTAATGAACCCACAAAAGCTTGTTATACAAAGGCGTCCTACTCATGTACAGACGGGTCCACTGCTAAAGGGAACACTTGCGTGCAGGGCATGTCTGGATTTCGCTCTTTTGCAAAAGCAGAGTGATTAGATTTGCATAAGACGACTGGTGGCTCAGAGTTCTGACTCCTTTTGACTGACTAGTGCGGTGCATTCACGATGTTTCCACATCCGCTTGCACGCACATAGGGGGCCAACAGTGTGAAATGTGCTCATCCAGGGGCGTAGCCAAGGGGGGGGGTTGGGGGGGTTCAAACCCCCCCCCCCCCGAAAATTTTCAGTTTTGCTTGCGTATATAGGCACGCACACATACAAACGCACGCACGACCATACATAAAGTATGGTTGAACCCCCCCCCGAAAAAAATTTCTGGCTACGCCCCTGTGCTCATCCGTATGTTCCCTTTAACGTACATACATACAGAAAGCGTGTACATCACTGCATGCAGTAAGGAGCGGAGCACCCTTATTCCGGGGCGATGCGGTGGCAGCTCATCATGGAACCAGCGCGCCTGTTCAAGAAGAAGCGATTGCTGCGCGGCCGCAAGGCGCGCATTTGCCGCAAGGAGCCCAAGGTGGTGCGCGAGATGCCGCGCGGCGTCGACCTGGGAATCCGAGAGTGCCAGAACCAGTTCCGCTTCCACCGATGGAACGGCTCCACGCTTCGGTCGTCCATGAAGAAAGGGCTCATGAAAGGTGCGCCCAACGTGCATATCCGTATACACCAATATATCGGGCAGTCGAAGCCATTTATAACGAACTGCGTTACAAGGCGACGTAGAGTGTCCGGTGAAGAAATCGGCACGTCGTTCTCGACGGCATCAGAGCACCCATTTAAAGTGCCTGTGCGACGTGGGCGATGTGGACTTTACAGAGTTGGATATCCTCGTTGATTTTACAAACTTCAACGTTACCGAGCTCACGCCGTACCCTATCAAAGCTAACTGAGCTCCTCTCTCCCCCTTCTTCTCTGACAGGGAATCCACTTCTGGCACAAAATTGTTGGCTTGAAAAGCCGAAAGTTACTTGTTCTGAGGCGAGGTGTTGGGACTTTTCATCTTTGTGTGATTCACACCCATCCTACATTTCAAGGAATCCTTGTGAAGCTTAATTTCTCAGAGCTCTTTGGTATGCTGTGTACAGATTTCAGTGCTTTGTTAATATCGTAGTTCCACGATGCTGCCACCAGTCTTGTGAGGCTGGCCCTTCAGTGTCAGAGACCTTTATAACAACACACTTCCTTATGGCCACGAAGAGCATCTTGACACTATTTTTGTTAGTCATGCTGTTTAGTGTGCTCGTAGTACTATATGCACTGTGCTAACTGAAAACTATAGTCTCAGATTGAGGCTTGTATAAGAGTGTCGGCACCGTGACGAAGTCCTCACTTTGTTCCCTTGGCTGTGCTGATGTTTAGAATGGTAATCGGTGCTTTCAGCCTTGGTGACATGTTGAGCGATTGCGTGTGGGCTACTGCTAACTCACCTTTAACATTCAAAGGCCAATCGTAGCGTGGCTACACTTTTTGCAGCATCTTGATTATGTCCATCGGGCAGGAGGCTGTCTCTGTAGGAGCCATTGACGAAGTCAGACTAATTTAAGACAAGTAAACTGCAAGCAGTTTGCGGTGATATGAAGCTACTTTAGTTTTAATTCGATGCTTTTGTGATAAGAAAGGGCCACAGCGGCTGCATGTTGATGGAAGTGAAGGCAAGAACACCCATGTACTTGGATTTAGGTTACAAAATCCCGGCTTTCGGCACCAAAACGATGTGGGAAATCTTTGCAGCCTTTATTAGCGCACTGCGCGATACCGTCCCAACACGGCGTACGTAAGAACAGTCCCACTCCGGCCTCAGACCCACTTCTCCTCTTCTTCATCTTTCAGCCCGTGCAGCACGCGATTTCTACAGAGGGTGCAGACAGGTTCTTCCCTCAACATGAACATGTTCGACGCGGCAAATTTTAGACCGCCAAGGCGGTGTAAAATTTGCCGCGTCGTCGAACTTTGATTTCAAGGAGACGGGCGAAATCAGTGTGTTGAGGGACCCGAAAACTAGAAAGAGAGAAGACGTCAAACACATAAGCGGCAGCGAGGAGCTAGAAACCTTCCACAGGCTAACAGAACATCTTTGCCCTGAAGTTGTCCTCCTTGAACCATAGGATGACTACGACTATAAAGGGAAGGTCAAGGCATATCCGAGAACCCTTCTAATAGTTGGAGACTTCGCCGTAGCATTCTGTGATCGGGTCATGCCGAAGTCTGTCCATAAGGGAAGTGGAGACATCGCACTAGACGGCCACCCATTCGACAAGCTCGGGGAAGTGTTCACCCCAGCCGAGATCTTTCATCGAGCAGTCACCAATGTTGATGGTTACCGTTACGACGCGCAACTGACGAACAATGCGTTTGCTGGTGATGAGGTCATTGTCTTCTCAGTCTAGCTCCACAGGATGGCCCAATATGGGCCTAATGTAACTCTGGAATACATAGGGTCCCTAGCAGAGACTGCTAGAGAGTTTCTTGTAGGAGGCCTATTCTATGCAACTTCACATGATGTAAAAACAGCTCTCTCACTGCCAGTCGAGCTCTGCCTCCAGACTTGGGAGCCCATCACTCTTTCACTGCCTTCGTGGCCGCCTTAGGCATGTTTCTTTTTATTGCGCCAAATCATAAACGCCCAAAAATGAAAACGGCGACACTGCATATGGTCTCTAATGATTACACCGCGTTGAGAGATACTCGCCACATGACTCAGGTCACCTAACTCAAGTGTCGAACGTGGGTTCAGTAGGTGTGGATTCCGGCGGCTACAGTGGGGTAAACCACGTATAAGGATAGAAACAAAAAGAGAAAGAAAAGGAAAAAATATAGGAAGAAAAATAGAAGCAGTAAGAAATAATTACTCGTGTACTTAGATTTAGGTATACGCTAAAGAACTCCAGATGGTCAAATTTTTCGGAGCCCTCAACTACGGCGTACCTCATCATCACACCGTGGTTTTTTTTTTTGCGTAAAACCTCAGCAATTATTATGAATGAATACTAGATGTAGTAGGCAACCAATATTGTTTGTGCCTTCGACGCCTTGTGCCACGACTCCTTGACAGGAGGCACAGTAGACAATCCTCGAAAACACCTTGGTTCGAGTATACACATATATAAATATGATATCTGATGTTTATTGGCGCAAGGGCCATTTGATGGCCAAAGAGCGCCAGGTCATCGTAACTGATATGAACAATGATTATGGTAGGTGGCTGTAAAGGGGCCTTAAAATTCCTCGCGCTAAAGGCGGGTAAAACGTATAAGTATTAAAATCATGAGCGTGACGTGAAATATATGGGTAGTGAGAATGAATGGCGAGAGAATGAATAGCTTACTGAAACTACGTGTATATGGCATGAGCACGAATGCCTCAGCAACGCCCTTGAGACCAAGGGCTGCGAGGCAGGTGCTTCTTTAAGTGCAGCTACCGCAGCAGCAGCCTCTGTGAGGAGGCCGTGCTACGGAATGCCTGGGTAGATTACGTGAAAGTTACGAACTTCTTCTAAAAACGCGAATAGTGATTGGTGTTTAAAAACCGGTTCCCTACCGATGAACATTGATGGGTGTAATGGTCTTTGTTGTCGGTAGGGCATTGGAAAGTGTTTTTTTCTAAGGGTGTCTAATTCTTTACATTGAATTAAAATGTGAAGCACGGTGAGTGGTTCACCGCATCTGTCGCACAACGGTGGATCGCCACCGGACAGAAGGTGTGTGTGTGTACTGTATGTGTGACCGATCCTAAGTCTGCAGAGTGTAACTTCTGTGTGCCGTGACTTCGATACCGGCGGCCAATTTCCCAGATGCGGTTTGATAACGTGTAGTTTATTTCGTGTCTGCATGTCCCACGTGCTCTGCCAAAAGGTCCTGAGTTTTCTTTTGAGGAAGGGTTTTAGGTCTAGTGGGGGAATGGCTATGGATGTATTGGGACTGTTTTCGTGGGCGGATGCTGCTAGTTGGTCCGCCAGCACGTTGCCTTGAATCTCGCGGTGCCCTGGCACCCAGCACACTACGACATGTTGTTCCAGTGTATAGATCGTGCATAAGAGAGAGTATAGCGAGTCAAGGACAGGGTTTTTGTGTTTTTTCAAAGTTTTTAAAGCTTTTATCACGCTTAGGGAATCCGTGTATATAACTGACTTTTGTAGTTTTGTTTGTTTTATGTGCTTAACGGCCGCAAGTATTGCGTAAGCTTCCGCTGTGAAGATACTTGAGTTTGGGTGCAGAATACCGGAATCGGAAAAGGATGGACCAACCGCTGCGTACGACACAGAAGTATTGGACTTTGAGGCGTCTGTAAAGAATTCTGGAAAAGTATATTTGTGCTGGAGTTCGAGGAAGTGTGTACGGATATACACATATATAAAATTATTTACCGCTACCACACCTTTCAGCGCGTCACTGCAACAATTATGAACGAGTATGAGTGAACTTTAACGCTGTCGCTTTGTGGGTTCATACTCTAATGAACCCACAAAAGCTTGTTATACAAAGGCGTCCTACTCATGTACAGACGGGTCCACTGCTAAAGGGAACACTTGCGTGCAGGGCATGTCTGGATTACGCTCTTTTGCAAAAGCACAGTGACTTAGATTTGCGTAAGACGACTGGTGGTTCAGAGTTCTTACTCTTTTTGACTGACTAGTGCAGTGCATTAACGATGTTTCCATATCCGCTTACACATAGGGGGCCAACAGTGTGAAATGTGCTCATCCGTATATACCCTTTAACGTACGTACATACACAAAGCGTGTAGTACATCACTGTATGCAGTAACGAGCGGAGCACTCTTATTCCGGGGCGATGCGGTGGCAGCTCATCATGGAACCAGCGCGCCTGTTCAAGAAGAAGCGATTGCTGCGCGGCCGCAAGGCGCGCATTTGCCGCAAGGTGCCCAAGGTGGTGCGCGAGATCGCGCGCGGCGTCGACCTGGGAATCCGAGAGTGCCAGAACCAGTTCCGCTTCCACCGATGGAACGGCTCCACGCTTCGGTCGTCCATGAAGAAGGGTCTCATGAAAGGTGCGCCCAACGTGCATATCCATCCATATACACCAATATATCGGGCAGTCGAAGCCGTTTATAACGAACTGCGTTACAAGGCTACGTAGAGTGTCCGGTAAAGAAATCGGCACGTCGTTCTCGACGGCATCAGAGCACCCATTTAAAGTGCCTGTGCGACGTGGGCGATGTGGACTTTACAGAGTTGGATATCCCCGTTGATTTTACAAACTTCAACGTTACCGAGCTCACGCCGTACCCTACCAAAGCTAACTGAGCTCCTCTCTCCCCCTTCTTCTCTGACAGGGAATCCACTTCTGGCGCAAAATTGTTGGCTTGAAAAGCCGAAAGTTACGTGTTCTGAGGTGAGGTACTGGGACTTTTCATCTTTGTGTGATTCACACCCATCCTACATTTCAAGGAATCCTTGTGAAGCTTCATTTCTCAGAGCTCCTTGGTATGCTTTGTACAGATTTTAGTGCTTTGTTAATATCGTAGTTCCACGATGCTGCCACCAGTCTTGTGAGGCTGGCCCTTCAGTGTCAGAGGCCTTTATAACAGCACACTTCCTTATGGCCACGATGAGCATCTTGACACTATTTTTGTTAGTCATGCTGATTAGTGTGCTCGTAGTACTATATGCACTGTGCTAACTGAAAACTATAGTCTCAGATTGAGGCTTGTATGAGAGTGTCAGCACCGTGACGAAGTGCTCACTTTGTTCCTTGGCTGTGCTGATGTTTAGAATGGTAATCGGTGCTTTCAGCCTTGGTGACATGTTGAGCGATTGCGTGTGGGCTACTGCTAACTCACCTTTAACATTCAAAGGCCAATCGTAGCGTGGCTACACTTTTTGAAGCATCTTGATTATGTCAATCGGGCAGGAGGCTGACCCTGTAGGAGCCATTGACGAAGTCAAACTAATTTAAGACACGTAAACTGCAAGCAGTTTGCGATGATATGAAGCTACTTTAGTTTTAATTCGATGCTTTTGTGGTAAGAAAGGGCCACAGCGGCTGCATTTTGATGGGAGTGAAGGCAAGAACACCCATGCACTTGGATTTAGGTTAAAAAATCCCGGCTTCGGCACCAAAACGATGTGGAAAATCTTCTTTGCAGCCTTTATTAGCGCACTGCGCGAGACCGTCCCAACATGGCGTACGTAAGAACAGTCCAACTCCGGCCTCAGACCCACTTCTCCTCTTCTTCGTCTTTCAGTCCGTGCAGCACGCAATTTCTACAGAGGGTGCAGACAGGTTCTTCCCTCAAGATGAACATGTTCGACGCGGCAAATTTTAGACCGCCAAGGCGGTGTAAAATTTGCCGCGTCGTCGAACTTTGCTTTCAAGGAGACGGGCGAAATCAGTGTGTTGAGGGACCCGAAAACTAGGAAGAGAGAAGACGTCAAACACATAAGCGGTAGCGAGGAGCTAGAAACTTTCCACATGCGAACAGAACATCTTTGCCCTGAGGTTGTCCTCCTTGAACCATAGGGTGACTACGACTATAAAGGGAAGGTCAAGGCATATCCGAGAACCCTTCTAATAGTTGGAGACATCGCCGTCGCATTCTATGATGGGGTCATGCCGAAGTCTGTCCATAAGGGAAGTGGAGACATCGCACTAGACGGCCACCCATTCGACAAGCTCGGGGAAGTGTTCACCCCAGCCGAGATCTTTCATCGAGCAGTCACCAATGTTGATGGTTACCGTTACGACGCGCAACTGACGAACAATGCGTTTGCTGGTGATGAGGTCATTGTCTTCTCAGTCTACCTCCACAGGATGGACCAATATGGGCCTAATGTAACTCTGGAATACATAGGGTCCCTAGCAGAGATTGCTACAGAGTTTCTTGTAGGAGGCCTCTTCTACCAACTTCACATGATGTAAAAACAGCTCTCTCACTGCCAGTCGAGCTCTGCCTCCAGACTTGGGAGCCCATCACTCTTTCACTGCCTTCGTGGCCGCCTTAGGCATGTTTCTTTTTATTGCGCCAAATCATAAACGCCCAAAAATGAAAACGGCGACACTGCATATGGTCTCTAATGATTACACCGCGTTGAGAGATACTCGCCACATGTCTCAGGTCACCTAACTCAAGTGTCGAACGTGGGTTCAGTAGGTGTGGATTCCGGCGGCTACAGTGGGGTAAACCACGTATAAGGATAGAAACAAAAAGAGAAAGAAAAGGAAAAAATATAGGAAGAAAAATAGAAGGAGTAAGAAATAATTACTCGTGTACTTAGATTTAGGTATACGCAAAGAACTCCAGATGGTCAAATTTTTCGGAGCCCTCAACTACGGCGTACCTCATAATCACATCGTGGTTTTTTTTTTGCGTAAAACCTCAGCAATTATTATGAATGAACACTAGATGTAGTAGGCAACCAATATTGTTTGTGCCTTCGACGCCTTGTGCCACGACTCCTTGACACGAGGCATAGTAGACAACCCTCGAAAACACCTTGGTTCGAGTATACAAATATATAAAATTATTTACCGCTACCGCACCTTTCAGCGCGTCACTGCAACAATTATGAACGAGGATGAGTGAACTTTAACGCTGTCGCTTTGTCGGTTCATACTCTAATGAACCCACGAAAGCTTGTTATATAAAGGCGTCCTACTCATGTACAGACGGGTCCAATGCTAAAGGGAACACTTGCGTGAAAGGCATGTCTGGATTTCGCTCTTTTGCAAAAGCACAGTGACTTAGATTTGCATAAGACGACTGGTGGTCCAGAGTTCTGACTCTTTTTGACTGACTAGTGCGGTGCATTCACGATGTTTCCACATCCGCTTGCACATAGGGGGCCAACAGTGTGAAATGTACTCATGCGTATATTCCCTTTAACGTACATACATACAGAAAGCGTGTACATCACTGCATGCAGTAACGAGCGGAGCACCCTTATTCCGGGGCGATGCGGTGGCAGCTCATCATGGAACCAGCGCGCCTGTTCAAGAAGAAGCGATTGCTGCGCGGCCGCAAGGCGCGCATTTGCCGCAAGGTGCCCAAGGTGGTGCGCGAGATCGCGCGCGGCGTCGACCTGGGAATCCGAGAGTGCCAGAACCAGTTCCGCTTCCACCGATGGAACGGCTCCACGCTTCGGTCGTCCATGAAGAAAGGGCTCATGAAAGGTGCGCCCAACGTGCATATCCATATACACCAATGTTTCGTGCAGCCGAAGCCGTTTATAATGAACTGCGTTACAAGGCGACGTAGAGTGTCCGGTAATGAAATCGGCACGTCGTTCTCGACGGCATCAGAGCCCGCCCCATTTAAAGTGCCTGTGCGACGTGGGCGATGTGGACTTTACAGAGTTGGATATCCCCGTTGATTTTACAAACTTCAACGTTACCCAGCTCACGCCGTACCCTACCAAAGCTAACTGAGCTCCTCTCTCCCACTTCTTCTCTGACAGGGAATCCACTTCTGGCACAAAATTGTTGGCTTGAAAAGCCGAAAGTTACGTGTTCTGAGGCGAGGTGTTGGGACTTTTCATCTTTGTGTGATTCACACCCATCCTACTTTTCAAGGAATCCTTGTGAAGCTTCATTTCTCAGAGCTCCTTGGTATGCTTTGTACAGATTTCAGTGCTTTGTTAATATCGTAGTTCCACGATGCTGCCACCAGTCTTGTGAGGCTGGCCCTTCAGTGTCAGAGACCTTTATAACAGCACACTTCCTTATGGCCATGAAGAGCATCTTGACACTATTTTTGTTAGTGATGCTGTTTAGTGTGCTCGTAGTACTATATACACTGTGCTAACTGAAAACAATAGTCTCAGATTGAGGCTTGTATGATAGTGTCAGCACCGTGACGAAGTGCTCACTTTGTTCCCTTGGCTGTGCTGATGTTTAGAATGGTAATAGGTGCTTTCAGCCTTGGTGACATGTTGAGCGATTGCGTGTGGGTTACTGCTAACTCACCTTTAACATTCAAAGGCCAATCGTAGCGTGGCTACACTTTTTGAAGCATCTTGATGATGATTAGTGGGGCTTTTTGGCGCAAGGGCCATGGGTGGCCAAAGAGCGCCATGTCTGTTATGTGGTGTTGGCGATGACCAATGATTACGATGACAGGGTGTATTGTGGCTGTATAAAGGCCTAAAATCACGCGCTATAAAGAAGCGTAAAAAATGTGTATACAGTATAAAATTATGGCAGTGACAAGTGGTGTGATCTATGGGTGTGGGATAAATGACGAGTGAGCATGGTATTTACATGTGAGAGGCGGGATAACAGCACGAGTGCCTCCTCAAGGCCTTTGATCCCAAAGGCCGAGAGGCAGGTGCTTCCTTTGATGGAAACCGTAGCAGCAGCCTCAATCATGAGGCCGCGCTACGGAGCGCCTGGAAAAATAACGTTAAAATTGTGTACATCTTTTAGGAATGCAAACAGGGACTGATATTTAAAATGGGGTTCTCTGCCAATGAACATAAAGGATGGAGTGGGTACTGTAGGTATATGGGTGAAAAATGCTTTTTTCTGAGAGCGTCCAGTTCCGTGCATTGCAGTAAGGTGTGGAGTACAGTTAGTGGATCGCCACAGTGATCACACAGAGGTGGATCGCCTCCGGACAAAAGATATGAGTGGGTACTATGTGTGTGGCCAATCCTAAGTCTGCAAAGTGTAACTTCTGTGTAGCGTGACTTCGATACCGGCGGCCAATTACCTAGATGTGGTTTGATAACGTGTAGCTTATTTCTTGTCTGCATATCCCATGTGGTCTGCCAAAAGGCCCTGAGCTTTCTTTTGAGGAAGGGTTTTAAGTCTAGTGGGGGAATAGCTATGAGTGTATTGGGACTGTTTTCGTGGGCGGATACTGCTAGGTGATCCGCCAACACGTTGCCTGCAATCTCGCGGTGCCCTGGCACCCAGCACACTACGACACGTTGTTCGAGTGTGTAGATCGTGCATAAAAGAGAGTATAGCGAGACAAGGACAGGGTTTTTGTGTTTTTTCAGAGTTTTTAAAGCTTTTACCACGCTTAGGGAATCCGTGTAGATAACTGCCTTTTGTAGTTTTGAGTGTCTTATGTGTTTAACAGCCGCAAGTATCGCGTAAGCTTCCGCTGTGAAGATACTTGAGTTTGGGTGCAGAATACCGGAATCGGAAAAGAATGGACCAACCGCTGCGTACGACACAGAAGTATTGGACTTTGAGGCATCTGTGAAGAATTCTGGACACGTGTATTTGTGCTGGAGTTCGAGGAAGTGTGTGCGGATATGTGCAAGTGGCGCGTGCTTGGTAACTTCCACGAAAGAAACATCACAATCTATAAGCTGCCACTGCCACGGCGGGAGACGTGGAGCGGGAGCCATTAGAGAGTGTTCGAGAATTCGCACACCCATTTCTTCAGCTAGAGCCCTCACACGAAGTGAGTACGGCTGTGTCACCGAAGAACGGTTGTCGAAAAGGGCAGAACTGGACAAATCATTGATTGTGGAGTGTGAGGGGTGTTCCTTGTTTGCGTTCACCTTCAGAAAATATACAAAAGATAGGTAAGATATCTGTAGGTGTAGCGACCACTCGTCCGATTCGACGTAGAGGCTTTCCACGGGGCTGGTGCGAAAGGCGCCCGTAGAAAGGCGAATGCCTAGATGGTGGACAGGGTCAAGCATCTTCAAGGCGCTTGCTGTCGCCGACTGATAGATTATTGCACCGTAGTCTAGGCGAGTGCGTATGAGGCTTTTGTACAGATTCAACAGACACTTTTTGTCACTACCCCACGTAGTGTGTGACAACACTTTTAGAACATTCATTGTTTTTAGGCATTTGTTTTTTAAATATTTAATGTGCGATACGAACGTAAGCTTACTATCGAGAATTAGGCCTAAGAATTTGTGCTCCGTCTTCACGGAGAGATGTTGACCATGCAGGTCAATATCTGGATCAGGATGAAGGCCTCTCTTTCGAGAGAACAGGACACAGGTGCTTTTTTGAGGATTAAGGCTGAAACCATTCTCGTCCGCCCATTTGGAGATCTTGTTCAGCCCTAGCTGGACCTGACGCTCACAGATCGAAAGGTTGCACGACTTAAAACCGACCTGTACATCGTCGACATATGTGCAATAAAACATATTTCGCGGTATGCAGAGGCGCAAGGAATTCATTTTGATAATAAAGAGTGTGCAACTAAGTACACCACCCTGTGGCACTCCCGTTTCTTGAAGAAATGGTCTTGATAGAACATTTCCTACCCGGACTCGAAACGTGCGATCTGACAAGTAGCTCTCTATTATATCTAGCATTCTACCACGTACACCAAGGTGGGACAGGTCTCTTAGTATTCCAAAGCGCCATGTTGTGTCGTAAGCCTTTTCCATATCGAGGAACACAGACAGAAAGAACTGCCTGTGGACGAATGCGTCACGGATTTGTGCCTCGATACGTAACAGGTGGTCAATGGTGGATCTGCCCTCGCGAAATCCGCACTGGTACGGGTCAAGTAGATTGTTCGTTTCCAGGAAATGTATAAGTCGACGGTTTATCATCTTTTCGAAAAGTTTGCACAGACAGCTTGTTAGCGCGATGGGCCTGTAACTCGTAACAGAGGATGGATCTTTGCCCTGTTTAAGAATAGGAATGACAATCGCCTCTTTCCATGACGATGGGATCTCGCCGGAAAACCAGATGGCGTTATACAGGGAAAGTAAGGTTTTTTTCGTTTCGGCAGGTAGGTTTTTCAACATGTCATATACCACACGGTCAGATCCTGGGGCGGAATTACTGCAGCAGCTTAGTGATACCTGTAGCTCAGCTAAGCTGAAAGGTTGGTTATATGCCTCGTGCTTTGTGCTTTTCCGCTCTAGTTTCTGTTTTTCTATTCTTGTTTTGTACCGTTGGAATACTTCAGAGTAATGCGCGGAACTGGACACTTGTTCGAAGTGTGCGCCTAGGTAGTTCGCCTGGTCTTCCAAGCTCTCACCTTCTGTGCTTACTAGAGGAAGTGAATACGCTTGTCTTCCTACTACCCTAGTTACCCTGTTCCAGACTTTACCCTCGTGTGTATATGAACTAATGCCTGATAAAAACTTCTGCCAACTTTCTCTTCTAGCCTGTCGGCGCGTCCTCCTGCCTTGGGACTTTATGTTCTTAAAGTTGATAAGGTTCTCAGCTGTCGGAGAATCGCGAAGCAACCTCCATGCCTTGTTTTGCTTGTTTCGCGCAATTCGACAGTCATTATTCCACCATGGGACACGTTGTTTTCGAGACCGTCCGCTTGTTTGTGGGATGCATTTGCTTGCAGCATCGATCAAAAAGGCTACAAAGTAGTCCACAGCAGCTTCTATACTTAAGGTACACATGTCAGTCCAGCTTAAGATGGTAAGTTTTCGAAACTGTTCCCAATCGGCTCTTTCAGTCTGCCATTTGGGAACCTGTGGAGGACATTGATTTGTTATTGCTGCGCTTAGAACTATTGGGAAATGGTCACTTCCATAGGGATTCCCAATAACTTTCCAATTAAGGACTGGAAGAAGGCATGGAGATGTAATGCTGAGGTCTATTGACGAGTAGGAATTGTTGGCGAGATTACAATATGTTGGCTCTTTCCGATTCAACAGACACGCGCCGGAAGAAAAGAGAAAATTTTCGATCAGACGACCTCGCGCATCGCAGCGAGAGTCACCCCATAGATCGCTATGCGCATTCAAGTCCCCAAGGACCAGATAAGGCTCGGGCAGTTCATCCACCAAGGACTGGAATTCTTGTTTTTGTAGGTTGTATTGTGGCGGTATGTATAGAGAGCAAATGGTGATGAGTTTATCTAGAAGAACTGCTCGATCAGCCACTGCTTCCAGGGACGTCTGTAGTGGTAAATGTGTACATGCTACTGATTGGTTGACTATAATGGCTACACCGCCGGATGATACCGTGGCATCATCTCGGTCCTTTCGAAAAATGAGGTAGTTTCGTAGAAAGTTTGTGCGTTGTGCTTTTAAATGTGTTTCTTGCACACACAGCACTTTTGGATTGAGTTCGTGAAGGAGTTCTTGAATGTCATCGAGGTTTCGAAGAAGGCCTCGGATGTTCCACTGTAATATTTGTGTGTACATATTAATCATACAACGGTGCTGTGTGCACAATAAGGAACTGTGGAGTGTTCAAGTGAAATACTGTTTCAGGAGGCAGGACGGTCGTCCGGCCCCGTAATTGGCTTTTTTGTTTTCTTGGCGCGGTCCAGAGAACTGCGCCGGTGTTTCGGCACCAGTGGTGCCGATACCGTGTCCATTGCCTCCTCGGAGGCACTGGATGCCCGCACGGTCGGGCTAGTGGCTCGAGTTTCGGGCCTCGCCTGGTGAGACGAGGCCTTGAGACCCGACGGCCCTGGAGTCGCCGGTCCCTGTTCGCGAGTTGGCGGTGTAGACTTAACTACTGCCGCCTTGGGGGCAGGTGCCACAGCCGACGGGTCGCTCTGCGCAGACCGAAGGAGTGGCGGCGGCCGATGCGACGCGGCCCCCCGGCGCGCCGCATCAGCGTAAGGTGTGGTGTGAAAAGGTGAGCACCTCTTACGGGCTTCACGGAAAGAAATGTTTTCTTTTACCTTGAGGGTGATTATGTCTTTCTCTCTTTTCCAGTTTGGACAGGATCGCGAGTAGGCTGCATGATCACCGTCACAATTGACGCAGTGAGGTGTGCTTGTACAGTTTTCAGAGGGATGGCCTTGGCCTCCACATCTTGCGCAAGTTTCTTGACCACGGCAGCTCTGCGAACCATGGCCGAATCGCTGGCATTTGAAGCATCGCCTCGGATTTGGGATGTACGGGCGGACGGCTAGTTTGATGTATCCTGTTTCAATGGTTTGTGGTAGATCGCTGGATTCGAAGGTTAGTATGAGATGCTTCGTCGCTATTTCTTTGTTGTCGCGTCTGATTATGATTCGTTTCACATCGGTGACATTTTGGTCTTTCCACCCTTCTAGAAGTTCTTGTTCCGATAATTGAAGGAGATCTACTTCTGAGACGACTCCGCGTGTGGTATTCATTGATCGGTGAGGTGAAACAGATATTGGGATGTTGCCAAAGGTTGCTAGACCACCAAGTTTGTCGTAGTGGTGCTTTTCAGGGAGCTCAAGCAGAAGGTCACCGCTAGCCATCTTAGTTACCTTGTAGCCTGGCCCAAAGACTTCGGTCAGAGACTTTGCCACAACAAATGGGGAGATCGATCTAGCTTGTTTGTCTGTAGCTTCACTATGGATTACGTGGAATTTCGGATAGGAGGTTCTCGGTCGGTTGAAGCTTGTTAGTTCTTCGGTGCGTACCCTCTTCTGAGGGAGACGATCAAGTAGGCGGGGAAATGAGGGTGTTCCCATGATAGTTTTGTTTGTTTCGGCAGCAATGGCGGCCACCCACCATGGAGTCCAACTAGGGGACGCTGAAGCACTTAGATGTATAAGGCTACAGACGCCAGCCGTACAGTGCCGCTATAACCTAATATAACTACTCAAGCGAGAGTAACTACACAAGGTTAACCCTTGCCGCCAGGAAAAATCGGAAGTAACGAGAAGGGAGGAGTAGACAGGAAAGATTTAAAGTGAGAGAGAAAGACGAAGATGAGGGGAGAGAGACAGGAAAAGGCGACTGCCGATTTCCCCTGGGTGGGTCAGCCCAGGGGTGCCGTCTACGTGAAGCCGGGGCCAAAGGGGTGTGTTGCCTCTGCCGGGGGGCCTTAAAGGTCCAATCACCCGGCGTCGGCTCAACCCCCAGGATCCCCTTTTCCCCGGACACGGCAAAGCCACGCACGGCGAGGCGTGGGAGGGATCGAAACCCCCCGTTAGCTCGGGTCCGTGGTGTCGCTACACACCAAACGCCTGCTTGCGCAGACGCCCCTGCGGGCCTTTTTGAAGCATCTTGATTATGTCAATCGGGCAGGAGGCTGACTCTGTAGGAGCCATTGACGAAGTCAGACTAATTTAAGACAAGTAAACTGCAAGCAGTTTGCGATGATATGAAGCTACTTATTTTTAATTCGATGGTTTTGTGATAGGAAAGGGCCACAGCGGCTGCATTTTGATGGGAGTGAAGGCAAGAACACCCATGTACTTGGATTTAGGTTAACAAATCCCAGCTTTCGGCACCAGAACGATGTGGGAAATCTTCTTTGCATCCTTTATTAGCGCACTGCGCGATACCGTCCCAACATGGCGTACGTAAGAACAGTCCAACTCCGGCCTCAGACCCACTTCTCCTCTTCTTCGTCTTCAGTCCGTGCAGCACGCAATATCTACAGAGGGTGCAGACAGGTTCTTCCCTCAACATGAACACGTTCGACACGGCAAATTTTAGACCGCCAAGGCGGTGTAAAATTTGCCGCGTCGTCGAACTTTGATTTCAAGGAGACGCGCGAAATCAGTGTGTTGAGGGACCCGAAAACTAGGAAGAGAGAAGACGTCAAACACATAAGCGGCAGCGAGGAGCTAGAAACCTTCCACAAGCGCACAGAACATCATTGCCCTGAAGTTGTCCTCCTTGTACCATAGGATGACTACGACTATAAAGGGAAGGTCAAGGCATATCCGAGAACCCTTCTAATAGTTGGAGACTTCGCCGTAGCATTCTGTGATCGGGTCATGCCGAAGTCTGTCCATAGGGGAAGTGGAGACATTGCACTAGACAGCCACCCATTCGACAAGCAGTCACCAATGTTGATGGTTACCGTTACGACGCGCAACTGACGAACAATGCGTTTGCTGGTGGTGAGGTCATTGTCTTCTCAGTCTATCTCCACAGGATGGCCCAATATGGGCCTAATGTAACTCTGGAATACATAGGGTCCCTAGCAGAGACTGCTAGAGAGTTTCTTGTAGGAGGCCTTTTTGCAACTTCACATCAAAACAGCTCTCTCACTGCCAGTCGAGCTCTGCCTTCTGACTTGGGAGCACATCACTCTTTCACTGCCTTCGTGGCCGCCTTAGGCATGTTTCTTTTTATTGCGCCAAATCATAAACGCCCAAAAATGAAAACGGCGACACTGCATATGGTCTCTAATGATTACACCGCGTTGACAGATACTCGCCACATGTCTCAGGTCACCTAACTCAAGTGTCGAACGTGGGTTCAGTAGGTGTGGATTCCGGCGGCTACAGTGGTACTGCCGGAGGTGATCCACCTATTGAAGTACGGTGAGGTGAAGAACTCGTATTTTCCTTATTTGCTCGGCTTCGGGGTGTTGGCAATGTTGGCGCTTTCTGTAGCTCAGAACGCGGCCTTGAACCACGAGGTCGGCACCATCCAGGGAGAAGGTGGCGTCCAGGGCGCGGGAGTAGCGGCCTGCCGAGTTCGTGCTCGGCGGGCTGAGTATAAACCACTGCCTAAAGCAGCAGGTTTGGTTGAGCAGGCATGTGAGAATCTCTGACGAATTTTACCAGGATGTTCAAGTTTCTGACCTCAAAACAGCTAGGCAAAGGTGAGTTTGTATTGGAAAGTCAACTATCTCAAACTTTGAAGAAGTGCTAGACGTCACAAAAATCAGTAAGCGCTATGAGAGGGAGCATTTATGCAAATTCTCTGTGGAAGGGACAGCAATGACTGTGGGCGGAGCTGGTATTTTTTTTATGTAGCAACCGAAAATAAAAATGTATATAAACAAAGAATTTCGCCCCTTGAATTAATATTCCACTTTTCTCACCAGATGAATGACAAATACTTTGCTAGCGCTCCACATTCCAATTATATAGACATGGAATAAAACAGGATTTGCGTGACCTCCCGCATTACTGAACCACAAATCATGAAAAAATATGCGCTTAAGTTACTTGTTCTGTAATTAAGTGAATTATGTGCGAGCACCATCGGGAGCTGGTTGACGAGGTGAGGGGCTTGGATTGGGCTGCTAATATTGTGAGCAATTTTATGGTTTCCGTTTCATTTTTGTTTTCTCATGGAGTGTGAGAAACAAAGCGCACCTTTCTCCTAAAGGTATGATATGAGGCCAAGTGTCGTAATTCTTTTTAAACGCGATAGTCACTAGAGATTATTAGTCTACGTGATAAAGCACACCTTTTTAGGTGCGTGTGAGCGTTATAAAGCAAGCCATATTTTTGCTACTTTTTCATAATTTAAAATTTTACTAAAAGTGGGCCTTACGCAAGCACTCCTGACTCAAATTCCACTCAATAAAAAAACGTAAATTTTTTCAGAGCCATAAAAGAAGCTTTGGCGAGTGCAATGAAACAAGTGAGATCCGATGAATATTAAAATTATAGTGATTAAATAACTAAAAACCTATTCACCAACACTTGGGGCACCTTCGTACACAAGGCAACCATACTAAATCGTGTGGCACGATTTTGCTTATTGAGGTTCATTGCACACCCGCTAATGTGATAAGGAAGTGTGGCAAGGTCTAATGAAAACTCTTTATCCGCAAAAACGTTATGAATGTTCGCGTACGGAAAAATACGAAAATTTCAAGTTCTGAGGAAATCAACACAAAAGATTTGAAACAGGTGCAGCGCTTACGCAAAGTGACCAAGAGCCCTAAAATCCTCAATATTTGTGCCTAGTGCCATCCTGGACCTTGCTATTGCGTGCCTTCGCTCCAGCGGCAACGTCCCTTTTTTTTGCTTGCTTTCCAGCATCAGTGCCTTGATGGGATGCTTTCCCGACGCGGTGCCGATGATTTTTGAGCCATGGTTTTGCAGTGAGGAGGCCAAGCTCGATGCCTACTTACCTCAAAATATCAAATGTGCTTCCGTTGCCATTACTTATATGACACACAGCGTCAACCAACGAAAATTTTGATGATTGACAGGCTCACGCACGTGTCCTTGAGATGTACGACGTTGCGCGTCCACCTGGTTAAAAGTTCATGACTTTTAGGATTAAAAATGATGGGTTTACAATGCTATTAGATCATTACATGTTCCCACTTTATATTGTTATTTACCAACAAAATATTACATATCGAGCTAATTTTAGGAAGCGACATAACTTCCACTTTCAGTTTCGGCTTCGTAGGTGGTGGGTGGTCTAACATTTTTGCTTCTATCTTCCGAAAGAACTGCCTAGACAGAAACATTATGCGGCAAAATGGTGTGCGATAAATTGCGCATTTAACGCGGCCAAACACCAATAAATCACATTTCGCAAAAACATAGCTGTTTCCACTTGGCCTCATACCTTAAATTGATACTGCAATATTCGGTTGCAGTCAGAACATGCATTGAAATCACATGTCGCTGGGACTTGTCCATTTCAGCATTCTCAAGGCATGTGGCACGACATAAATGGGGTTTTTCTAGTTTCCACTGCTGCGAGGCGGTCGACGTTTGCACACGAGCGAGCGCGTTCTGTCTCTGGGACGTTGCAAAGCGGGTTGTCAGCAGACATTGTAAAACTAAAGGACAGAGGGCCCGGATTGAGAAACGGCGAGCTTTCCGTACGTGGACCCGCATAGTGTCTCGCTTTCTAGGGGACAATATTTATTATGTTTTTACTTTCGAATTAAAACTTATCCGCGAAAAATTTTTTTTTCGTTCAAGGTACGAGCACGTTGTCAAACGGCAATAGGGTTGACTAGTAGGAATTCATATTGTTGGTTTCACTAAGAGGGGGTGTCACGAGCGCAAAAAAAGAGGAAAATGGCCGCTAGAAGTCCTTCCTTAAGGACGATTTGTTGAAATCAGAGTTTCACTAGGCTGTGACAGTGCAGTCCGACTCAGTTACATTACCACAAGAGCTTCTCCAATGGCCTTTACGGGGGCGACTTGGCATGATTTAAAAGAAGAACCGGGGGGAGCTATGGAGTCAGCTTGTAGCGCTCCTAAACCAGGCAGGCCCTGCGCATAGGTCTATCGCGCAGTTGCAGGCGTTCTAGCGGAAGGAGCGCTGCAATGCCGAGAAGGAGCTCATAAGACTCGGAGAATAACAGAGACGAATGCGAGTACAATTTTATCTCGGTGGGTCATCTTACGCATCCCGTTTGTGCTTTACAGGGGCACCGGAGGCGGCCAGCTGTCCGGCTACCCCGGCCGCATCCTGCAATTGACTGGGACCTCGAGGGTCGACGTGGCGCGAGGCCCGGTATTTGGGCGGTCGGAAGCGGTAAGCACTGCCTTCGAATATTCCTGTCCTGTGCTGCGAAGTATTGTGCTCATTTGCTTCCATGCATTACGCGAGGTTTGTACATTTTCAAACAATTTCGAGTGGATCACTCGGCTGCCACTGTGGTTGAGATGCTAACACGTTCCGCCGTCGAGAACAGTGTCACATTTATGGCGATGACGAAAGAAGAGCCGCGAACTATATTTCGAAGCTCATTGGAGGATCCTGAGTGTTCCAAACCATTTTCTAAGACCTTGGAATCTACTGAGGGCCGTAGCCAATGATTTACATCCCTCCTCTCCTCTAAGTTGGAGTAGCATAGCATAGCATGCCGCTGTTGAAACACCTGCCGAAAATACAAAAGAAAACATTCCTATGGTAATTCCAGCATACGTGCACTTTCGCCACAATAATCCCCATGTATTTTACATGGCTCTCACATGCTGCACTAATGTATTTACTAGGGGCAAGATTGCGATGTATATTTAATGTATGCTTGCAGCTGGTTCCCCCAGAGCAGAGCCTGCAGGCTCGTGCATTGTCTGGGGCCTTCCGCCGCGTTGAGCTATTGCCTGCACCGCCAAGGATCTCATTCGGGGACACGCCGCGCATCAGCGGCTTGCAGATGAACTTTCACACCTTGCTATCCATTTTCCTATCGTACTCAATTTAAAGAAACTTCTTACTGTAACAGGCTTTGGTGAGCCCTGCTGCGGCTACCGCTGGTACAGCTGAAGAGGATGTGGCCCCAGCTCGTAAGTTAGACCGATGTTTTTTCTATTAAGAGTGTCAGTAGTTTAACAAAATGACCCATTTTTGTGTTACCATGTCAGAGCATGATTTTGTTTTTAGTACCCCAGCGCCAACGACGGCGGTCGCAACCGTCAACGATTGCCCGCAGCATGCTGCCTCACCTGGCAGACCAGTAGGTGACGCACATTCGCAGCAGCAGCAGACCAGCACGGTTCGTGGACACCTACTTCATTAACAGCGGATGATATCACATGCTCACGGGTAATGCTCATGCGTGCAGGCATATATATGTTAGGTAAAGCATAACATGTGGCTATAAAGTTATACATAAAAACATGTTGAACACAGTTGTAGGTGAGCTAATTGTTTGCACAACTCTCAGACGGAATAAGCACATGTCCTGCATTTGAGTTATGGTGTAACGTAGTATATTTGCGTTGGAAGAATGTGTAACGTCTTGTCAAGGTTCCATGTTGTGTCATAGGCTTCAAAGCATAATTGACAATGTGCTGTTTAATATATTGTACAAAAGACAAACTATGCATGTAAATACCTAACATAGCCATCATGCGCATTTTGCACCTGTGTCACACCTGTTTGCTGCATTTTTTGCATATTGCAGCAACTGGGGTTTCGGAAGGAGATTGTGTCGGTTTTCTCGTAAAGCCGGGCAAACGCTTGTTTAATCCTAAAAAGGGATGTTTGGTTTCTTTTCGTGCAGAGGTGGTTAGAGGTGCGAGATGCGTTTGATGATATGAGCAAGAGTGAATTCTGGCGCGTTTTGGCCTCTCCAAACGATGTACATTGGTTGTGCAATAAACCGGCACCGTTCAGGGATGCGGTTGGGCCAGCGGATTTTCAACAGATGGGAAATTGTTATGCACACTGAAACTTTTCACGAAGAGAAGCCTCCAGCGAAGAGTCCATAGCGAGAAATTCAGGAATGACAGCGGCAACACATTTTTGATTTCCAGCTCCTGGCACAGCTGCGCAAAGTTGGCGTTCGGCAGGCCGCGGCGCTTGAGCTGATTGCCGACAACATCAGATGGCACATGTACGATGAGTCAGCCCCTCCTCCCCCCTCGGCAGCCTTCCTGAAGGCCCCGGCTTGTCCTCCTGCCCCCCCCCCCCGCACCCTCGTAGGAAGAAAAAGAGGAAAGGCAAACGGAAAACTGCAGCTGGCTCCACAGGGCCTGCTGCTGCTGCCTCTTCTCCCTCCGAGAGACTTGGCGCACCTCCTGCTGTCTTTGTACCCACAGAGATGTCATCCGCTGCTTCTGACCCGGTGCCTGTGGTCTCCGCCCCTTCAGCCAGCCTGCAGGAGGACGAGGTGGCCTTCCAAGTGGTGCAATCCAGGGCTGCTCAACGCAGAGCCAGGCGCCTTGACTCTGCCGCTCTGCTTGTGAACCCCGAGGTCGTGGGGACCGTGCTCCTCCGGCCCTCAGCTCCAGGCGGCTCGTTCCGAGGCCTCCCCCGCTTGACCCTGGCCCAGGCTCTCTCGGGGCGGCCTGGGGTGGCTGACATCAGGGTCAACCACAAGCGGAACATCGTGGCAGCAGATGCGACGTCGAGGGAGTGCTTGGAGCAACCCCTGGCTGTCACGGTGTTGCAGGGGATCCCTGTGGTAGCCCAGGAGCCGGCTGACCCACAGGGTGGATGGGGAGCCAGCGGATGATAGCATGCTGCCAGCCATTCAGGCGTCCGTGCTGTCTGCTTCCAGGGAGGGCCGTACCGTCACCCTACGCTTCGAGGCCCAGTCCCCCCGGAGCAAGTATCCCGGTTCAGGGTACGCTTCACGCTGCGGCCGGCCCGCCCCCGTCCACTGCAGTGCAGACAGTGCGGACGCTTCGGCCACGTGAAGGAGTCATGCAGCTGGCAAACCAGCTGCATCCGATGTGTCGCCCCCACCCAAAAGACGGGGACTGCGAACGGCCACGCTGCGTCAACTGCAGCGGCCCCCATCCCGCCAACACTCCAGCCTGTCCTCGTTGGCAGCAGGAGAGACGGGTGGCCACCATCATGCACTTTCACGGCACTTTCTCGGCGGGTGGTCCGGGCCGCTGTACTTGAGAAGACTCGTATGGATCGGGACCTCCTACTGGTGGCCTCATCCTATGCCAGCATCCTCCAAGGCGTGAGCAAGCCTGCTGCCCCGTCTCCCCGGGCCTCTCACCAACCACCATCTCCAGCGGCACTTATCAGCAGGAGCGCAATCCAGCCCGCTGCTCATTGTCCTGCTGCTTCTGCCGTGGTCTCGTCTGCAGGAGCTCCTACGCCTGCTACTACTGCCGTGGTGCTGCCTGAAGCAGTTCCAGCGCCATCTGGACTCGCTGTTTCCACTGAGAACCGGGAGGCTGTGAACCACATGCTGCAGACCGTCCTGATGGCCATGCAGTTCGCCTGCGCCCAGCTGTCCGCTGCCCACTCCAGGATATCTACCAACAGGCGGTGGCTTCCCTGGCTCCCACCTCCCAGCATGGCTGATTCCCTCCCAAGCCGGAATCGCCGCTGCCGCCCAAGCGTGCTGCAGTGGAATGCCCTCTCGCTGCGAGTACAAAAGAGATCTCTCCCAACACCTCCAGCAGCACGACTACGACGTTCTGGCACTACAAGAGGTTAGGGGGACTGCCTTGGACCTGCGGCTCCCTGGCTACATCGACTACAATGGAGCCACGTCGTGCACTGTTGACTCCTGTGCGGCCACTCCATGCCTGGACAGTACCCAACCCCAGGACACACCGCGCGTCGCAGTATACGTCCGACGCGAACTCCCTCACGTGGTGGTCGACGTAGCCAGCGCAACAGGGGTACCACTTGAGTGCTGTGCGGTGAGGGTGCGACTCCGAGGAGTAGACACGACGGTGGCTTCCATCTACATCGGGCCGCGGCGACCCTAAGACGCCAGCATGCTCACCAGATTGACCCCACTGCTTGGGCGGCACTACCTCCTGTGCCGTGACATAAATGCACGCCACTCAGCCTGGGGAAGCCGCAGGAACTGTTCTGGCGAGAAGGACCAATTCCACAAGCTGGGGCTCCAGGTCTTCAACACCGGGTCCTTCACACACATCCAGCGGCTCGCCAGGACGTCCCTAACGGCCATAGAGGTCACCCTGGCCACACCCGGGGTATGCTACGGCTCGGCCACAGCGGCGGAGTTCTGGGGATCAGACTGCCTACCCATCCTCGTCACTCCAGCGGGCGGAAAGATCCCTAGATCATGGCGGTTCGAGGTGGTGGACTGGAGGATATACCGGCAGAACCTGGACGATCCCACGGGGCTCCGAGACTTCTTCGGGGCCATGGCAAGGGCGGCAGAAGCAGCCACCATCGTCACAACAGTGCCAGTGAACCAGCCAGTACCAGGCATCCACTACCTCAACCTACGAACGGCGAGGCGACGGGCGGAAATAACGTACCTTCGTGGAGGAAGCCGGACATCATTCAACCGCCTTAACGCTGCCTGCCAACGGCATGCCAACCAAAGCTGGCGGCAGGGATGGCACGGCATCTGTAGCACCGTTGGCAAGAGCAAGGGAGGTGCCAAGGCCTGGCGACTACTTGGGCCCCTCATCTCCGGACCATCTTTGCGGCAACCCATACTAACGGCAGCCATCGCAATGGACTTAAGGAAGGACGCGTTGGCGGAGCAGTTAGCAGACCAGTTCTCTGCGGTGGCGGCGGCAGCGCAGCTTGCGGCAATATCCGACCAAGGAGCTCCCGGCCTTCCGTAAGGCCATCATCCTGCCTGGGCCGCAAGCCAGATCGAGGCCTTGTGCAGGGAGTCCATCACTGCACACGAACTCAATGCAGCCCTCGCACGGACAAAGCGTTGCAGCGCCCCGGGAGCCGACGGCATCACCTACCGGATGCTACGGAACCTGGACGATGCTGGCAGACGGCGGTGGTGATGCCCGTGCGGAAACCTGGCCGTCCCGCGTCGTCCATTACATCGTACCGTCCCGTCTCACTGACCTCCTCCTCCTGTAAACTCATGGAGGCCGTGGTCCTGCCTCGCCTCAGATGGATTGCAGGGGCGATGAACTTCGTGCCACAGCAGCAGACGAGGTTCCGCCGCTACCGCTGCACGGCTGACTCTATCGCGGACGTGGTCTCCACGCCGGAGGATGCGAGAAAGAGGGGAGACGTGGCCCTCCTGGTCCTACAGGATGTCCAGAGTGCTTTCGATGACCTGTCACATGTGGACATCTAGAGCGCTCTGGGCGCGCTTGGCGTTGGGGGCTGCCTTTGACGTTTCATCATGTTGACACGGAGGGTCCTGGCAGGTAGGACCCTCCGTGTACGAGTTGGCCGGACCACCAGCAGCCCCAGAGCCGTGACGTGCGGGGTACCACAGGGGTCAGTCCTCAGCCCGTTCCTCTTCAATCTGGTGCTGGCTGCCCTCCCAGCGGCCATCCCGGAAGACGAGAGGTACCCAACACAGTGCTCCATCTGCGCCGAAGAGGACACCTGTCGGCGGTCCGGCGGTCGCTCCAGCGGACCTTTGATGCTGTGGTCTTTCGAGGCATCGGGCTGCAGGTGTCTCACACGAAGACGGCAGCCCTGATGGGTCTACCCCCAGAAGTTGACCCTCGGAGGTAGGCCCATCCCGTGGAGCAAGACGGTGACCTACCTGGGACTCTAGATTGGTCACCGTTTCACCTGGCAGCACGGGTGCAGACCATGGACGGGCGGATCCTGCTGTGTGCCCGTCGCTGTCCTCTGAGGGTGGCCCGGCGGCTCTACCATGGAGCGGCCACTTCAACCATGCTGTATGGCCTGCCCCTGGTGCAGCTCGCCCTTCGCCGCAAGGACCAGCTGGAGAAGCCGCATCGACTGGCCATCAGGACGTTCTTGGGGCTGCCGCGCTCGTCTCCTGTGGCCGCCACATTGGGAGAGGCTCAGGCGTCTCCGGTGTCCCTGCTCATGCTGCTGCAGGCCCTGCTACACGTGGATCGGATGCACAGAGCACCAGAAGGAGCGGCTCTCCTGCAGTGCCTCGAGGGCCGCCCTGCCTCCTGAATAGGAGGCATATGTGCCCCCTACAAGGAGCTAGTGCTGCAGACACTCACTCCAGTCGTGCCACCACCCCCAACCCGGCAGCCACCGGACATCCGCCTGCACCTGGAGAGACTGACAAAGAGGCGCTCCCCGGCTTGCGAGCTTCAACAGGCAGCAGCGGCCAAGATCCACCAGCAGCTGAGCGGCCACCTGCTGATGTTGACCGATGGCTTCGTGCACCGGAACCCTCCCTCTGCCGCCACTGCCTGCAGGATCCCGGAGCTTGGCACAACACTGCAGTGCCGCCTCCCCTTCTTAGCCAGCTCCACAGCAGCTGAACTAGCAGGACTCTACCTCGCAGTGGACCACCTTGCCGCCAACCTGCCGACGCAGCCCGTGGCCATCGTCACGGATTCGAGACCAGCGCTCCAGGCCCTTCAGCATCCTGACCAAGCGGGCGTCCCGGTGTCCTTGCTCCTGGAGAAACTCCTGGCCGTCATGGCCTGTGGCGTCACATTCTCCTTTCACTTGCTACCCTCGCACGTGGGGATAGCCGGTAATGAGGAAGCTGATGCCGCTGCCAAGGAGGCTCACCGCCCTGCGGTCCCGGTCTGTGGCGGCAGGTGACTTCTCACGAAAAAGACTTCTCCACCTGCTGAAGGCGGCCCACCCAGAGCAACGGGTGGCGAACGGCAAACCCCCACGTCCACTGCGGGAGGTCAGCTTGGAGAGGAGGGAGCTACGGCTGCTGCTGCGTCTCCGCACCGGAAGCGCCTGGCCTGCTGCTCGAAAGTACTGTAAGGGCCGCTGTACCTCACCAGACTGCAGCAGATGCGGGTCCCCGGAGACGCTCGAACACATCTTGTGTTTTCGCCCAGCGCTGGACGGTCGACACGACACCATTAGACGGCGCTACCGTCATCTAGGCCTCCCTGCCGCCACTGTGGAAGACCTGATCATCCCCCCAAGATCCATAAGCCTGGCCCTGCTAGCCTTCCTGAAATTCGCAGAAGCAGCGGGATTCAAACTGCTATGAACCCTTGTACCACAACAGGCGCTTCAACTCCAACGCCTCCTCCACCGTGACGATGGCGGACTACTCCTGATCATCTCTTCTTCTCTTTCATCTTTCTTCCCCACTTCCCCATCCCACAGGCGCTGAGCCGTGCCCCCACCTGGAAGGCAGAAAGAAGCGTCTTTTCCGAAGAATCACTCAACAACAACAATGTTTATTGCAGGAGGACAACCCACCAAGGGCTGAGGAGGCCGTCGCTGCTGACACCCTCCCAGTGCGGCCTGTTCGAACAGCAGTGCCGACCCCGCAACCTGCCCCAACACCGCAACCAGCCCCAACAGTGTCCAGTGTGCCTGTTGGGAGCCAGCCGAGCACCAGCGGCACTGCTCGTGAGGCGCTTTCACAGCTCTTGCAGTACAAATCATTTAAAGCAGGTGCAGACGCTCGTGTTATAACCTTGCATACCGAAAGCGGTTGTTTCATTTAATAAAAAACATGGCTAGCCTAATTGAAGTAAATGTTCCGTGCAACCTATATTGTTTAGGAGTATAGGTAGGGATACAAGGAAATTACCCAGGATAACTCGCAGTCACATTTGGTCGGAAATCATGCTGGTGGTACTCCCTTAATTTGCCTTGTGTGATGATGTCCTATTCGGTTCCTTTACTCTTCATTGCCCGTGTGAATGGCACCTCGCAGCTATCAAATAAACTTTATGCGTAGCTTATAACGAAGTGCTCCTCATACATTCCTTAAGGACAACCAGGGCGCGTCGCCGCGATTCCCCTCCTCCTGAGGCGGTTGGCAGGCTGTCGGCGGAGCGCGCGAGGCAACTGCGGGTGCTGGAGGAGACGAAGGCAGAGGCACAACAAGTAGCTACAACAGAACCACTTGCGAAAGGAGATTGTATTGCTTGCTAGTTTTTGCCACTTCCAGCTGGCATTGTTCAAAGCAAGCATGGTAGCCTTACTTAGCATACCATAGAACTCGCAAGATCATTCATTTGGCATGCTGTAAGGTGTGAGGAGATTACGTTGAACGAATAAACAAACGCAAATATAGCAAAGTCATAAACGGCACAGACAGGTGACAAACATTGACGGTAGCAACAGAGTAGGAAACTTTTTTCGTCCTCTACTTGTCACATGTACGGTTAAAGTACAATGATGCGTTTTGTGCAGCTAGGACAATGTTATTGCATTCGTGTACACAGGGGTAAGTAATATTTGTACAAAACATAACACTGCCGAAAAATGGTGATCGTGGTGATGGGAAACACATGTAAAATAGTCATTGCATGGTGCACACTGACATCTCGCGTTTTAGGCTTTTTTAGTGCAGAGCCTTCAGCCAGCTACTTAGCTAGACACAGTACGTTTGCATAGTTGCACATCTGACGCACTTAAACAGTCAACACTGCAGTGCAATCTAGCGGGCGTGACAAACATATTTTAGCTTCTGCGAATAGCGAACATGTGCTGAAGGAACAATTTTTCTCATGAACACAGACACTCACAGTTACTACTGCCTGTTTACCTTATAACGAAGTTGATGTCGATGTTGTGAGCTGGAGAATTTCGCATGCATCCGAACGATACGCTTTAATATTGGTTTTAAATGTGTTCTAAGCTATATTAGCCGTTGATATTAGTAGATGATGTGTGTATGTGTACGCAAACATATCCCACAAATTATCTCGCCTTCAAACTTTTGTGTCAGTAATTCTTTATTGTGAAACGGCCCAAACACGAGGACGTCAGTAACTGCGATGTAACTTCAAAGTGATTGTGTCAAGAATAACAAGAACTGGTACACGGTCCCATGCTTGCTAAAAGAAAAAATGACAAGTGACACAAGCTGCTCAAACATGACGTCGTGCGGTTTCGCTGCGCAATAGATCAATGCACAGTACAAGATCGGCCCTATTTTTGTTAGATATTGCATGTAATATTTACGCTGCGTGATTGACAAATGCTTTAATGCATGACATTCGTATGAAACTTGTAGTATCAAATAGCTCTCCTGTCTGCTCTAACCATAGGTCGGCAAAAAATGTGGAGTTCACTCAGACTCACTCATGGAATATATTTTGCCCCTAGGGCTCACTCGGACTCAGACTCACCAAAAGTTTGCTCAGCCGGACTCGCTCAGACCCACACTCACTGAACTTTGTCTCAACCGAACTGAAACTCACCAAAATATCATTCACTAAGGCTCAGACTCATGACTCGATCTGAGTCCGAGTGAGTCTGAGTGAGTCGACTCATGAGTGAGTTTGCCGACCTATGGGTGTTGCTGTCAAACACTTTTGAGAACTTCTATCATTTTACCTAAAGACGACCTACATTTTGTCGGATGACAAGCCTTTTATTCAAAATGACAGGATCTGTATCGGATCATGTATAGCGCCGATTTTAAGCTACATATTGTTCAGTAGAACTGACAGGTCGGTTAGTCTACATCTTGATAACTCGAAGGTCAAAAAAGTGTCCCGGTATGTCAATGACTACCTTATTTTGTTATTACCCAGTTGCAAACGAGCAATGTGTGGCGCAAATTATTTCGCAATATTGTGAGTGTTTTAAGCCTTTGACCTTTACTTACAAATTACCTGAGAGCAATGCCATTGAATTCCTCGACATATTGTTCACTTTTCATCCAACCCGCATATGTTGGGCATACCAACCACGTATGAACAAGCCTGTCCTACCATACCAATGCGCTCATTCCAAGATAGTCAAACAGGCATCAACAACCATTGTGTTCGTCATGTTTTATGCCATATGAGCACGAAATAGGGAAAAGTTTTCACAGTCAATCGGACAGATTGTCCAAAGCAGGTTACCCTCTGCACGTTCAAACTTCTGTTTGGGAATGCTTGCTCGGTAAGCTTCGCAACCCGGAAGGTGCAGTGCAGCACTGTGTCGAGAAACCGAAGCACATGGTTGTCATACCCTATCATCACAAGATTTCGCACAATCTAAAGAAATGAGCTAAGCGTTCCGACGTTAGGGTAGTTCTTTCGGCTCCCAAAAAGCTGCCTAGCCTTTGTCGGCTTCATTAGCGCAACGGCAAACCCAAAGGTTGTGACAAGAAGCATCAAACTGCATTTGTTTCTGGTACAAAAGGCGTTGTATATCGCACCCGGCTTTCCTGTGGCAAACAATATATCGGACAGACAGGCCGTTGCCTTAATGATAGACCAAGGGAGCACTGTAACAACGTAAAAAATGTGCTGGGTGGATGGCCATTCATTTATTGTAAGTCCTGCGGCTGCGCACCGCATGTACAGTAATCAAAAGAATGCATGACAAGCTTACCAGAGAGATTGTTGAGGCTGAGGTTATGTCAGTGATAAACAACTGTCTTTTCTAAGAAATTATTTTCTGCACATCATATGTCATGTGATATTTTCCTCGGGCGATATAAGTAGGCGAGTGTAAGACTAAACATTATGTGGGAAGTTGGCGCCTGTGTTGTGTGTCCTCTTCTTGTGTCGCCGTTCATTTAGCGCTATATTTTCGTCGTCACTATGTACCAACAAGCAAGCCCAAATTTCAACAGCCCTGCAGTGAGCGTAGCCAGGATGATGATGATACATATTTTTCCACACAGACGGGTCCACCTGTCAAAATCACGGAAGGGAAATGCGCGTAGGAACACAATTACGTTGTGCGCTTTGCCATGATTGGCTGAGCGCGACCTTACCTTCTACAGTGCTGCCAATAGCTTTTGAAACGAAGTATTGTTCTGTTGTTATCTGCATCACGAAAGGCTTGTATGTGGGTTGTTTTACAACGTAAAATATTTATATTTCACGCTGGTATTGACTGTTTTATTGCATTTCACTGCCTGAATTTATTATGTGTGATAGCAGCTTCTGCTTTGTACTACCCTGCTAGAACCCCTATCATTGGGGTTAGCAGTATTACAAATAAATGAACAACGTTAACATCCCATTCCTCGCATTATTTCTTGCAGGCTTTCAGTTCCAGCTAGTCACATTGCTGTGTGTCGATAACTTCTGCATAACAAGCAGAGTAGACAGAAGAGCCATGGAAGTCTTCTTTAAAGCCATCCGCGAGAAAGCAGGCAAGATTGAAGCGAGAGCCTTCATGAGCAAAGATGCACCTGCTTGAGCATGAGCAAAGATGCATGAGCAAAGATGCACAACGCACGGATGACCATCATGGGTGATTCAAAGAAACAGCTGCTGTGTGCATATCGGGTTGATATAAATTGAAGACAAAATATCAGAAAGCATATTCAAGACGAGGACCTCCAAATACGTGTGCAAGGTGAGTGACATCGCAGCCAATACTACACAGCACACAAAGCCTATATCACAGGGGTCTCAAACTTATCTCAGCTAGCTGGCCGCCGAGCGAAGTTGTCTCCCGCAAGGGCACGGACAGTGAAGGAGATTACAATGAAAGAAGGGGAGGGGGAGTAAGGGTCGTTTGAACAAAATGTCAGCGAACGTTATCATTTGAAACAAAACCGTCGCGTATCCTGTTCATGGGTAACCTCCGAAGACGGTTGGGCACCAGCGCCATCATCTCGAGCAACATCTCAACACTGAGTCAATGGAATAACGAGGCTGAAGACAATGGCCGCTGGATATTATATATATATATATATATATATATATATATATATATATATATGCGTAACGTTTCCACGGGGCGCGTGTTTGAGATAGAAACACATGACAGTGCAAAATAAAACATTCAAAACGCTATCCACAGGACAAATAAAAATACGTGGTTAACCTGTATCAAATATGAGAGCCGCCAATCAATAGTTATGGCTACCAAAGCAAATTCAAGGCTGTATACTAGGAAGAGTGCCCAGTAAAACTAAAAGATCATTGCGCATGGCACTGTAGAACATGACTGTCATGCATCACACAAAGAAACTAAAAAATTATTCGAACAGCGACCAGTGCGAAATACACGAATTCCACTGCCACGACTACGAAGGCTTCCCGCGAACGCACTACACTGTTCGCTTTCTACATATATAAGGCGTCGCACTTTTCAGTGATGACTGGCCATTCGTGCAACGCAGCTATCGACTTCAGCTTCAAGGTGTCATTATTCTGATGGTACGGCTGTCTGAAAATGTGACCTGCTCTCGTATTTGGGTCAAATATTGAAACACGGACTGATTTTAAATTGATTACCGGAAAAAAATAATTTATATCTTCGGCAGTGACAAACAATGGTGTGCAACTTCGAACGAGTAACGCATTAAACGGAGGCAAGAAGCAGCATCGCTAAAATTAATGGTGTGGATTGAAACGGCTGCTTTACAGAATGTGACTAACATTTCATTTCATTGAGCTTCATACATTTGTATACTGCAGGCACCTTTGAATCCGGCAGAGCTATTACTTCGAACGAGTAACGCATTAAACGGAGGCAAGAAGCAGCATCGCTAAAATTAATGGTGTGGTTTGAAACGGCTGCTTTACAGAATGTGACTAACATTTCATTTCATTGAGCTTCATACATTTGTATACTGCAGGCACCTTTGAATCCAGCAGAGCTATTACTTCGAACGAGTAACGCATTAAACGGAGGGAAGAAGCAGCATCGCTAAAATTAATGGTGTGGATTGAAACGGCTGCTTTACAGAATGTGACTAACATTTCATTTCATTGAGCTTCATATATTTGTATACTGCAGGCACCTTTGAATCCGGCAGAGCTATTGCTTCTGATGCTGGCTAAGGCGCATTTACTCAAAACGAGGCACTCCATAAATAAAAAAAAACAAATTTCTGCATTTCTACAGGTCAATCAACCAAGAAAGCGAGAGTGCCCCTGGTAAGCACAGGGATGCTTGGATCTTTAATTCCTTTTTAAACCACACGAGGTAGAGCTAGCAGGAGTTCACAAAAAGGTTGCTTATTCGGATTGACTACGTGTGTGCCCGTACCAGTAACTGGCTACATATAGACGTCAGACTCTGGAGTTTCCAAGATGTGTGGCGCCACCTGTCGGAGAAGTATTGAGTAGTGCATAGACCGACTCTCTCGCTCAGTTTGCTATGGGACCAGGTGCAACTAGCGAGTGCGAAACAACGATTGAGCTTAATATCGCGTGTGTTTGCGCATTTAGCACTCAGAACGAGAGCTGTGAATTGCTCTCCGCTAGTCGGATGCGCCACCGAGCCGTCGTGAAGTGCTTGCTAGATCACTCGCCTGAACGACGGCGAAAACAGCAGCAGACGAGAGCCCTCCGCACGCTACGAAGAAACTCCGCAAAAGACGCACTGTTGCGTTGTGAATTGCCACGTAAAAGACTGAATAACAACGTTCAGTTTTACCGATTTCCATAGTTGTCGTACGAAGAAGAAAGGCGAGAGCGCTGGATACGGGCCGTTGCGAGCGTGTTGGGAAAGCGAAATACCCGCGTTCTCCACAGCCGGTGGCATGAATGTGTGGCTGTGCTGTTGTTTTGCGTAGCCCTGATGCAAAACCGTGGTAACCTTGACTATGAAGCTCAGCAGAGGCTCTGACCGCGGTGCTTGTCGTGTAACACGAAGTGAGCAGCTAGAGGCAGACTGGAGACGCGTGATACGCACGCCGCGACGAGTTGGTCGTCACGCATCGCGGACGTATGTACGTTTTGAAGGCTCAGAGCTCTGGCTCTAACTAGCTGACACCACGTGCGTCATACAAGTAAATCGCAGAATGTTGGTCGTGACCCCCTTCAGGTTTGTTTCGCCCGTGTCCTCCGCGGTTGCCGTAGCTATCTCGGAGGCCACGGTTTTGCCTTTGGTTGTACCCCGCGAAAGTGGACACGCACGTATCCCCATTCGCAGTACATACAAACGGAAGATGACCATCAGGAGACCATTTGAGGATGCGTAATAAAACACTCCAATGCACAGGAAGCGAGAGATGAATTAAGGGAGAATGTAACTGAAAAGGCGAAAATCGCCGGAGCCATTCGCCCCTGATGAACCGAGTTTTGTAGCACTGATCGTAAGATGCATGGCTAAGTAAATTGATCGTGTATGTAGGTACTTTATCGCTGTGGCATACGTATATACCCGATTTTAACGCATTTAGGCTGTAGAGAACGGATGTCGGAGGGCTTGCCTCGAACTCGGTGTCGTGTGATGCTCGCTTGTACTTGCGAGTTGCAGCGCGCGGGAATAACTAAAACTTATTTTGCATTGTACTCGCAGTTCGCTTTGATCAGCTTCCTTTATTTCTGAAGCGTGGATTCGCGGAAGAAGCTTTCCAGGTCCTTGATTTTCAGGAAACCGCGCCTCGACACCAACGAAAGAGGAGGGTTATATTGCGGCCTATGCACATTCGCTTGCGGGCGGCTCTCTTTGCACTACCCAGTTAGTGCCAGGGCTACGATGAGGGCGCTGGTGGCGGTGTTTTTCGCAGCGCCGCCTGGGCAGAGTCTGACGTCTATACAATAATATTGAGTAGTAAAAACACATATGAACAAGTGTGTGCCGTCTTCAGCAAAAGTCTGGGAAACAAATGTTGTCGACAAGGCTTTTTATCCTTGAAGCGTGGGCATGTTCGCTGAAATCAAGCCGTCTGCCTTAAGTGCCCGTATCTCACTGTTCAGTGTGTGGGTATCGCTCTGGCTTTAGCAAAGACGATGCGTAGCTCGGGCGCACGCGATCACCGCGGCCGGCAGACGAGCCCGGGACTCCGTGCAGTAAAGGTACATTTTCTTGCTCTGCCTCTGTGTACTTTCTGAGGGCTTCAGCCGACCCTTTGCCCTGAGCCTACATTTGGCGCCCAACGTGGGGCCGGCTGATAGCTCTCAGAGAGGGACTCCGAGATCCTCTTGTGGCAGGCCTAGTTTTCCCTTCGCGAGTCTTTTTCCTTTTTCTTGTTAGCGGTTGTGATATTTTTCAAGGTCTCGTTTGCAGCCTAGTCTTCTGTGAGTACGTCGTTTTTCATAGACACCCGCTCGACTCGCCCAGCAGCCTCGAGGACTGATGCGGACGTGCCTGGAGTCGGGGACGAGGCGGGAGCGGATGGGGCGGCAGAAACCGGTGGTCAGCAGTCATCACTTGGCGAGACTGCTTCGTCTCGGGATCCACCCGTGCCGCTTCTCGACACCGTCAGCGCTTGGCTCGCGGACATTTGTGCTCCCGTGCGCGACGCTCTCGCACGCACGCAGCCCACGGCCCTGCCAAAATTGGACGTTGCAACGTTTACCGGGCAAGGCTGCCGGGACATCGGTCATTGATTTTCTCGACGACCTCTCTGTTTACAGGTCGTTCACGGCATCTCCGAGCTCCATTTGCTCCAGCAGGTTCTGCCCGTTGCCGTGACAAGTGCCGCGGAACGATGGCGACGTCTCCAGCCCCCGTTCATGTCCTAGAAACAGTTTGTCGCGGCATTCCGAGCAGAAATCCTGCCGGTAGACTACGACTACCGAAGTGCCCGATGTCATATCATGTCATATCAAGTACAAATGGTCATTACAGCAGCAGCGTTCATGAAAGTGCACAGGTGATACAATTATGTCCTAACAACTTTTGCTCTTGTATTTTTAGAGAGAACTGAAATGTTCGAAGAGATCCTCATCAGACAAAGAAAGACTCTGAAGGCGCAAACGCGCACAGCAAGAGCTCTCTGAAGAATTCTTCAAGTAAAAATGTATAAGTATAATGTACATTTCGAGGGAAACATGCGTGTGCCCAATTCCGAAGCACAAAATTAAAACGTTCTTGAACCGAATGTTTTACTCTGCAAGAAGCTGACCAAAATAAAGAAGAGTTCACAATTGTAAAACAAATTGTGTATGTACACACATTTAATGTGTTGCCATGTGAGAATGTAATGTGGGTGAACCAACTATCTCTGTGTGTTTCTGTAATACACTTGTACACTGTAATACACTGTAGAGCACTTTTTATCAATACACGTCCGGAGGGACACACTTATCATCACTGAATTGTTGGTACACAGTCATCATCTTAGCAGTTGCAAGCACCTGCCTTTAATTTCTCACATTGTAAACATGATTACTGAAACTAAAGGGCACACACACGGCACAGATAAGAAGCACACTATTCTCTTGTAATAATTACCCAACTATGTGTATTTGTCACGTCTCTTCAGTGTACTTCTGGCCTCACGACAAATCTGCCCTATCGCCGAAACAGCTTTTAGATACAATTTCCTAACGTATTCTTTAATTTCCAAAGCCTTGTCCAAGTGCAAAGTGATTCATGCGAAATATATGTAGCATAGCTAGCAGGGTTGCTAGGTTGGAAAGACAAACATAGCCAGAAAATTGGAAAAAGTAGTCAAACGTTGCCACGCATGAGTGAATACCGCTTCAATATTTTTTTATTAAGTGAATAAATGCTTGCTGCATAAAATGCAACGGGTTCGGCCGGCAATCGTTCATTCTCGTGATTGCTTCTTGTTGCACGACAATGCACCGCGCCACAGAGCAATTGAAATACAGACATTTTTGGCATAGAAACAGGTGACAGTTTCAACCGTCCGCCCTATACACCTGACCATGCCCCAGTGAACTATATCAAATGGTCAAAATGACATTGGAAGGAGATGATGATATGTGGTGTTTAATGGCGCAAGGGCCAATTGATGGCCAAAGAGCGCCAGTTCATGAGACAATGATATGAACAATGGTTGTGGTAAGTAGCTGTAAAGGGGCCTTAAAGTTCCTCGCGCTAAAGGCGGGTAAAACATATATATATATATATATTAAAATCATGAGAGTGACGTGAAATATGTGCAGTGGAATTAATGACAAGTGGTCGCAAGAATAAAACTATGAAGATATGACATCAGCACCACTGCCTCGTCAATGCCCTTTAGTCCAAGGGCCGCGAGGCAAGTGCTATCTTTAACGTATTCACCGCAGCAGCGACCTCTGTTTAGAGGCCGTGCTACGGATCACCTTGATATATGACATGAAAACTCTGTACATCGTTTAAAAATGCAGACAATGACTGGTATGTAAAAAGCGGGTCCCTACCTATGAACATTGAAGGATGAAGTGGAAATTGCTGTTGGTAGGGAAATGAAAAGTGCTTTTTTCTGATAGCGTCGAGTTCCTTGCACTGGATAAGGATGTGAAGGACAGTGAGTGGCTGGCCACATCTATCACACAAAGGTGGCTCGCCACCGGACAGAAGGTGTGTGTGTGTACTGTATGTGTGACCAATCCTAAGTCTGCAGAGTGTAACTTCTGTGTGGCGTGATTTCGATACTGGCGGCCAATTACCCAGATGCGGTTTGACAACGCGTAGCTTATTTCGTGTATGCGTATCCCATGTGGTCTGCCAAAAGGCTCTGAGCTTTCTTTTCAGGAAGTGTTTTAGGTCTAATGGGGGAATAGCTAAGGATGTATTGTGACTGTTTTCGTGGGCAGATGCTGCTAGCTGGTCCGCTAACACGTTGCCTTGAATCTCGCGGTGCCCTGGCACCCAGCACACTACGACATGTTGTTCAAGTGCGTAGATCGTGCTTAAAAGAGAATACAGCGAGACAAAGATGGGGTTTTTGTGTCTTTTCAGAGTTTTTAAAGCTTTTACCACGCTTAGAGAATCTGTGTAAATAACTGCCTTTTGTAGTTTTAATTGATGAATGTGTTTAACGGCCGCAAGTATCGCGTAAGCTTCTGCCGTGAAGATACTTGATTCAGGGTGTAGAATACCGGAATCCATAAAGGATGGCCCAACGGCTGCGTAAGACACAGAAGTATCGGACTTTGAGGCGTCTGTAAAGAATTCTGCACAAGTGTATTTGTGTTGTAGTTCAAGGAAGTATGTACGGATATGTGCAATAGGCGCGTGTTTCGTTACTTCCATGAAGGAAAGATCGCAGTCTATAAGCTGCCACCGCCACGGCGGTAGTTGTGCAGCGGGAGCCAATAGACAGTGTTCGAAAAGTGGCACACCCGTTTCCTCAGCTAAGCCCCTCACACGAAGTGAGTAGGGCTGTCGCACCGAGGGACGGTGGTCCAAAAGGGCAGAACTGGATAAATCATTTATTGTAGGGTGTGAGGGGTGTTCCTTGTCTGCGTTCACTTTGAGATAGTATAGAAACGACATGTAGGATCGCTGCAGGTGGAGCGACCATCCTTCGATTCGACGTAGAGGCTTTCCACGGGGCTGGTGCGAAAAGCACCCGTAGAAAGACGAATACCCGAGTGGTGGACAGGGTCAAGCATCTTCAGCGCGCTTGGTGTCGCAGACTGATATATTATCGCCCCATAATCTAGGCGCGTGCGTATGAGGCTTTTATAAAGATTCATCAGACACTTCTTGTCACAACCCCACGTAGTGCGTGACAGTACCTTTAGAACATTCATTGTTTTTAAGCACTTGTTCTTTATATACTTTATGTGTGATATGAAGTTTAGTTTCGTGTCTAGAATTACGCCGAGGAATTTATACTCCGTTTTCACAGGTAGCCGCTGACCATGCAGATCAATGTCTGGATCGGGATGTAGGCCTCTCTTTCTTGAGAATAATACGCAAGTACTTTTTTGCGGGTTAAGGCTGAACCCGTTCTCATCTGCCCATTTGGTTACCTTGTTTAAACCAAGTTGCACCTGCCGCTCGCACATTGAAAGGTTGCAAGATTTATAACCGATCTGCACGTCGTCGACATATGTGCAATAAAACATATTCCGTGGAATACACAGACGTAGGGAATTCATTTTTATAATAAACAGTGTGCAACTCAGGACACCACCTTGCGGCACTCCAGTTTCCTGGACAAATATTCGGGACAAGACATTACCCACTCGAACACGGAACGTGCGATTGGACAAATAGCTTTCGATTATGGTCAACATCTTTCCTCGGACACCTAAGTGGGATAGGTCTCTTAATATTCCAAAGCGCCATGTGGTGTCGTAGGCCTTTTCCATATCGAGGAACACCGAAAGAAAGAATTGCTTGTGAACAAAAGCGTCGCGAATTTGTGCCTCGATACGGATAAGGTGGTCAGAGGTAGATCTACCCTCTCGAAAACCGCACTGGTATGGGTCAAGTGATTTGTTTGCTTCGAGGAAATGTATCAGTCGGCGGTTTATCATCTTTTCAAAAAGTTTACACAGGCAGCTTGTCAGTGCAATGGGCCTGTAGCTCGCAACGGAGGATGGGTCCTTGCCCTGTTTTAAAATAGGAATAATATTGGCTTCTTTCCAGGCCGAGGGGATCTCACCGGAAAACCAAACAGCATTATATAGGGAAAGGAGGGTTTTTTGTGTTTCGGATGGCAGGTGTTTCAACATTTCATATACAACACGGTCGGAGCCTGGGGCGGAATTATTGCAGCAATTAAGCGATGCTTGTAGCTCAGCAATGCAGAAAGGTTCATTGTATGCTTCGTGTTTTGTAGACTTGCGCTCTAGTTTCTGTTTTTCGATTCTTGTTTTGTATCTTTGGAAAGCTTCACTATAGTGCGACGAGCTCGACACCTGTTCGAAGTGTGAACCTAGGAAGTACGCCTGGTCTTCCAAGCTGTCGCCTTGTGTGTTTACTAGAGGAAGTGAATGTGCTTGTCTGCCTGCTACCCTGCTAACCATGTTCCAGACTTTGGCCTCCTGTGTATATGAATTAATGCCCGATAAAAACTTCTGCCAACTTTCCCTTCTTGCCTGTCGGCGCGTTCTCCTGCCTTGGGACTTTATATTCTTAAAACTGTCCAGATTCTCGGCTGTGGGAGATTCCCGAAGCAGCCTCCATGCTTTATTTTGCTTTTTGCGCGCATTTCTACACTCAGTGTTCCACCACGGCACACGTCTTTTCCCGGGCAGTCCGGATGTTTGTGGGATGCACTTATTTGCTACATCAATCAAAAAAGCAGTAAAGTATTCTACAGCTTCATCCACGCTTAAAGCACACATGTCGGTCCAACTTAAAAGAGCCATTTTATGAAACTGTTCCCAATCTGCTTTGTCGATTTGCCATTTGGGAACCTGTGGAGGACATTCATTCGCTATCGGTGTGCTCAGAACTATTGGAAAGTGGTCGCTTCCATAAGGGTTATTAACGACTTTCCATTTGAGTAGAGGTACAAATGATGGAGATGTGATGCTGAGGTCTACAGACGAGTACGTATTGTTGGCAAGGCTATAATATGTTGGCTCTTTTTTATTCAAGAGACATGCGCCGGAAGAGAAGAGGAACTGTTCAATTAGACGACCTCGAGCATCGCACCGAGAGTCACCCCATAGACCACTATGTGCATTAAAGTCCCCAAGGACCAGATACGGTTCCGGAAGTTCATCCATTAAGGACTGGAATTCATGTTTATTCAGTGGGTGATGCGGAGGTATATAAAGAGAGCAAATGGTGACGAGTTTGTTCAGAAGAACCACTCGAACAGCCACTGCCTCAAGGGACGTTTGGAGTGGTAAGTGTGTGCACGCTACTCCTGGATTAACGATCACTGCTACACCACCGGATGACGCGATGGCATCATCCCGGTCCTTTCGGAAAATAATGTAACTGCGTAGAAAGTTAGTGTATTTGGATTTTAAGTGTGTTTCTTGTACACACAGCACTTTTGGTGTATGTTTGTGTAAAATTTCTTGGATATCGTCGAGGTTTCTCAGCAGTCCTCTGACGTTCCATTGTATAATTTGGGTTTCCATATTGGAAGCAAAGTGGTGCTGTGTGTACGAAAAGAAGTGGCTGTGGTTTCAGTGGCAAGTTGGAGCTCAAGTAACAGGACCATCCCCGGGCCCCGTTATCGGCTTTTTCGTTTTCTTTGCGCGCTCCAAGGAGCTACGCCGTTCTTTCGGTACCAGGGGTACCGGAGTTGTGTCCATTGCCTCGTTTGAGACACTGGACGCCCGCGTGTGCGGGCTGGTTGTTCGTTTTTCCGACCTCGCCTGGTGAGGCGTGGTCGTTTGACCCGACGACCCTGGAGTCGCCTGGATCAGTGGCTTGGTAGGTGGAGCAGTCTTGACTGCTGCCACCACGGGAACAGGCGGGGCAGCCTTGGCTACTCCTACCGCGGGGGCGGGTGGCCGTCGCCCCAGCACACTGTGCGTGGCATGGGCGACTGCCTGTGGCCGTTGTAGTGCTGCCCCCTGTTGCACTACATCGGCAAATGATGGTTTGTGAGGAAAAGCTCGTGAAACACGTTGTCGCGCTTCCCGGAAGCTTATATTCTCTGTCACCTTGATTGTGAGGACTTCTTTTTCTCTCTTCCACGCTGCGCATGTTCTGGAGTATGCGGGGTGGGCGCCATCGCCGTTCGCACAATGGGCCTCCGATTCAGTCTTGCAGTCATCGGTTGAGTGTCCTGTAGTGGCGCACTTTGCGCAAGTGAGCTGCCCTCGGCAGCTTTGGGACGCGTGGCCAAATCTCTGGCACTTAAAACAGCGCCGGGGATTTGGGATATATGCTCTCACACGTAGTTTTAGATAGCCTGTCGCGACTGTTTCCGGGAGTGTACTCGAGCCAAATGTGAGAATTAGATGTCTGGTAGGAAGTTCCTTGTCGTTGCGCCTGATTTTGATACGCTGCACATGTAAAACATTTTCATTTTTCCACCCATCAAGCAGTTCTTCGTCTGTGAGATCCACGAGGTCGTCGTCTGAGACTACACCTTTCACTGTGTTCATGGTTCGATGCGGTGTAACGGATATGGGCCAATCCCCAAACACTGCTAGGTTGTTGAGTTTCTGGCACTGTGATCTGTCCTTAACTTCGATTAATAGATCCCCGCTTGCCATTTTGGTGGCTTTGTAACCACTGCCAATGGCGTCAGTTAGGCATCTGGAGACCAAGAACGGTGAGATGTTGGTGGCTTTCTTTTCGGTGCTTTCGCAGTGAATGACGTGGTATTTGGGGAAGTTGTCTTTCTTTTCCACGAGGGAATCTCGGCTTACATCGGTGCGCCACCTTTTCGGGGGGCGATCAATGGAGAAAGGGTTTGGTGATCCCATGAGAAGAGGTTGTTGTTCGGCAGCCATGCCAGCCGCCCACCATCGAGCCCAACGAGGGGACGCAGCGAGACACGGAAGGAAACGCGGACGTCAGCTGTACATGGCCACTATAACCAAATATGGTTTACCCTAGGTTGGATAACCACACAAGGTTAACCCTTGCCGCCAGGAAAAGTGAAATAAAGGAAGAGAGGAGTAGACAGGAAAGATCAAAATAAGAGAGAAAGACGAAGACGTGAGTAGAGAGAGAGAGATAGGAAAAGGCGACTGCCGATTTCCCCTGGGTGGGTCAGCCCAGGGGTGCCGTCTGCGTGAAGCCGGGGCCAAAGGGGTGTGTTGCCTCTGCCGGGGGGCCTTAAAGGTCCAATCACCCGGCGTCGGCTCAACCCCCAGGATCCCCTTTTCCCCGGACACGGCAAAGCCACGCACGGCTAGGCGTGGGAGGGGTCGAAACCCCCCGTTAGCTCGGGTCCGTGGTGTCGCTACACACCAAACGCCTGCTTGCGCAGACGCCCCTGCGGGGGGCAGGCCCTCGAGTACGCAGGGTGATCACCTTCACAGTTCGCGCAGTGAGTCCCATCACCAGCGCAGTCATCAACAGAATGACCCGTCGTTCCGCATTTTGCACAGGTGAGCTGCCCTCGGCAGCTTTGAGACGCGTGACCAAATCTTTGACATTTGAAGCATCGCCGCGGGTTTGGTATAAAAGGTCGTACAGCAAGCTTGACGTAGCCGGTTTCAATGTTTTCGGGTAGTGTGCTGGAGGCAAAAGTAAGTATCAAATGCTTGGTCAGTATTTCGGCGTTGTCGCGCCTTATCTTGATCCTTTGGACATGAGTGACATTTGAATCTTTCCATCCATCGAGTAGTTCTTCCTCGCTGAGGCCAATCAGGTCCTCATCGGACACTACACCTTTGACAGTGTTCATGGTCCTGTGCGCGCTCACAGAGACGGGGATGTTTCCAAACGCGACTAGATGTGACAAATTAAGGTACTGTTCCTTGTCTTTTAATTCGAGGAGTAGGTCCCCGCTTGCCATCCTTGTGGCCTTATATCCCGTTCCTATGGTGTCTTTCAAGCACTTAGCAACAAGAAAAGGTGAAATGGCTCTAGCTTTTTCAGATGATTGTTCACAGTGAACCACGTGGTATTTCGGAAAATTGTCGTTGTTTTTGGGCCAAAAGAATTGAGATGCATCGGTGCGTACCCTTTTTGGGGCACGATCGGTGGAAGAGGGGTTCGAGGGTCCCATGGAAAAAGTCGCTTGTTCGGCAACGGCGCCTACCACCCACCACGGAGCCCAACAGGGGGACGTGGCAGAACATGCGAAAAGTCTGCGCAACGCCAGCAGTACGCCGTCACTATAACCTAATATGGTCTACCCAAGGTTGGGAGCCATACACGGTTAACCCTTGCCGCCAGGAAAAATCGGAAGTAACGAGAAGGGAGAAGTAGACAGGAAAGTTCAAAAGTGAGAGAGAAAGACGAAGATGAGGCGAGAGAGACAGGAAAAGGCGACTGCCGGTTTCCCCTGGGTGGGTCAGCCCAGGGGTGCCGTCTACGTGAAGCCGGGGCCAAAGAGGTGTGTTGCCTCTGCCGGGGGGCCTTAAAGGTCCAATCACCCGGCGTCGGCTCAACCCCCAGGATCCCCTTTTCCCCGGACACGGCAAAGCCACGCAAGGCTAGGCGTGGGAGGGGGTCGAAACCCCCCCCCCGTTAGCTCGGGTCCGTGGTGTCGCTACACACCAAACGCCTGCTTCCACAGACGCCCCTGCGGGGATTGGAAGGAGAAGATGTCCATTCAATATCGGACATCCAAAGGGCGTTGACGAAATTAACTTAACACTGCCGGCCAAGACGACTTCAAGAAAAGAATCCAGGAACTGTACAGCCTTGCTATTGCTTGTATACAACAAGGAGCGTCATATAGTGAAAATTGACAGCCAGGGCAACTCGCTTCTGCAAGATATTTTTATGATGCCAGTCTCGAAATTCAGTAAACACACTGCGTAGAATTGGAATTTCCTTTCGTGCTTTACATATATGTTGCAGTATCAGTCTTTCCCAGGACCATACGCGGTCAAGTTGCTATTGTACACTGAGAGCAGTCGAATTAGTGTGTGCCCAGGTAAGCAAGAACTGGACAGAAGGTCTCTAAACTCGACACTAAAAGAAGCGGCCGAGGATTTAAAGAGGAGAGGACTGGTTTAGACTCAGAAGCTGCCGGCGACCACAGTCACAACTTCCAAGCCGCTCCGCACTTTCAGGTAAGCTCCGTCTCGAAAGAAGCGCGCACGTCTCGGCTTTTCGTATTGGCTTCTTGTAGGACGTCATTGAAGTATCGCTACCACAATGTTCGCAAACAAAACCACTTCCGGAATATCATGGAGACGTGTGTTGTTGCATACGCCTGAATGAAGTTCCAGAACCACGATTCTGCAGGCAAGCTGCATGACATCTTTTTTCCTTTGGTCATTAGCGCACAATCCATTATCCCAGAAACAAAACCTCTGCCCTAGCAGGCGAAGATGAAAAAATGAAAACGAACTGCCCTAGCGGTTCCGGATGGCTTCGTGAAAAGACCGCAGCTGCTAGCTTTCTCGTCCGTGGCGCTCCCAGAATCTTAGGGAGAGCATGGCGCATGATCCGCCGTCTTGTTTTTGCGACGGGCTTCGAGTTCACCGAGTCAACTAGAGCTATTGTGAACTACAGCTACACCCTCCTTTTCTTTTCTTGATCTTATCTTTCGTCAATTTTTTTTCTTTTACATTAGATAATTGCTTCTTTTGTTCCTTTCGGGCCTTGCCCAGGGGTGGGGGCTCGGGGTTTCATCCTTGTACATGCCTGGGCGTTTCGCAAAACTAAATCACTGGTTTCCATATGGCTGCACATCAAAACAAGGGCGACCTTGTCAATACGTCGCCTGACCCCATCCTAGCAGCACAGACAGCGTGGGCGCAGCCCATTCCGAAGGCCACGCCATTGAGATCTCGGTCAGCCCGATATCTAGATCAGATTGGCAACCAGACCATCGGCTTATGCCCCCGTCACCACACTATCTGGCAATGATGGGCTGAACCGCCTTGCCCCGTTTCCATTCAACATGGTCGGGATCCAAGCGCTTCAGTCGCCACGATGCCGCGCATCTCCATCCGACTAACGCGGGGCGGAGGGTAGCTTTATGACTAAGCCCGGCTATCTCCGTGCTGAAGTCTCTTACTGATAAGCCCGTGGCCGACTTTCAAGTGAGAAGCTTTTTCAACTACCCAGGCACATTGGACGTCAGCGCCGTAGCATCGTTGACAAATATGCTGGATTCCCTTCCTTCAAATGAACCGGATGAGACAACGCCTTTGAGTTGTATTCTGAGCTCTGAAATTTTCATGAAATAATAGCTAAGAGCGCTCGATTTCTACCAGCCAAACGTGACGCGCGTCGCGAGAGCGCTCGAAAACGACCAGTCGAGTGTACCATAAATTCGTTGTGTGGCACGTTCTCGTCTGATATTGTAACGGAGTCTTTAAGTTCTATCACCAGGAGGCCACGTTTGTCACTCGTAACTAAAGGTGGCAGTTTGAATAAACACAGCTGACCGCATATCGTCGGTTACCCATTGCAAACCACGGATGAAAGTTCGCGATTTCAGTTCGTATTACTCTATTCTTGCGACGCTCGCGCAGGATAAGTTTCCGTGCGCGCAATACCAGCGATAACAATTCGTCTGCCTCTACTACGATAATGTAAAGGACCCGTTTGTGATGCTGGAACAGCGCAAACGACAAGGCACGATTGAAAAGAAGGCAGCACAACCGGTGGGTCCTCTTTTTTTTCAACCCTATGGCATGTGATTTGCGCTGTTACGATATCACGAATCACTGTCCAACTTTCCCTTTTTATGCGAAGGACAATCGACCTACGATGGTTAGTTGTTTACTTCATTAGACAACGACGTCGTTGTAAGTACAGAGTTGAACAGACGGCACAAATATTTACCTGAGTGCGTTGGCTAATCTTCGTGCAGACACACAAGTTCAAGAGCAGTGTACATCGAGGAACTTATTGGCGTTGGTTAATAAAATGATCCAGTTAGGATGTGTACGTTTTGATGAATACTTTCTAGTCACTCGATGCATAGGTTCCTGAAGATCGTATTTCTTCCATCATTGCGCCATGGCAACGCGGCAAGTTGACCCTTACATCAATTCTCGGCAACTCGAACATATAATACATTCTATGGAAGAGAACCCCGGTCTAGTTCGAGCAACGGATGATCTCGACGCAAAAGATATAACGCAAAAACAAGAACTAAAATATGGGAACAGCTAACAGACTATTAATCGACACTGGTCCACCGGCAAACTCCGCGTTGCAGTGGCGCACATTGTGGACGAAATTCGTCAGCAGCGCCCACGTCGACGCAAGCCGCTTTTCGACGGAGTGAGTAAATGAAAGCATACAGCCCGGCCAGCCCGGCGTCTGGGTGCGAGAGTATCCGCTCAGCTTGCCAGCAGCCTGGGTGCGAGACAGGCGTGCTCTGGTATATAGAGGAAAACAGGCGGGTGCAATATCTCGTCGGCAGTTGTTCTGGCTGATATTTGCACTCTGAAAAGAACGCTTAGGGTACTGCAGCTAACGAGGAACACCCCACGAAGGAACTTGCGACTGGCTTCCTTAGCATTCAAAACCGCTTGTTCTTACGAGCCTAGTTTAGAGGCCCAAAGGCATTATTAAACCCAAGGTGCATTTACAGACATCTATAGGACCGCCCATTCACAATTAAGCATCCCTTCTAGAAATAAGGAACACGGAGCTCGCGCAGGAACTGCTCAACTCGAAATGGAAAGTCAAAAACGCAAATTTAACTTGTGTCTTGTCAAATCCCGGATGGTTGCCGAGAGACATTCATGGTGTAATCTGTCATTTCGATTGGTATGTTGTATCCGCAGCAGACGGGGTGGAAAAGCGGCACTATGCCCTTTCTGAGCTGTGCGTCAACTGTCAGAAGCACAGAAATGGTGAACATGCACTCCTGGCTTGTCAAGTAGCCAAAAGGTTCTGGTCGACAAGGTTCTAGTGAACAAGGCGCACCATTCCTTAGGTGTCGCCAGGTTCAATAGCAAACAGCAGTGCCAAAATAACGCAGTGGCGGTTCTCGTACTAGCCGCCAGTCTTATAGGACAAGAAGAGCTTAGCAGTGAACACGGCGAAGCCCCGGAAGAATTACTCGCCGTTAATATCGAGAATGTACAATATTGTAGCACACTATCTTGAGGCTGAACTCTTCCTTCTAGGCGGGGATGAGTTTATAAAAAAGCGATCGTGCCCTTTTGTCAACACTGTAATCGATAGAGTGCGATTGTTGTGCCCTCCAGTCGAAGGATTGCGAACATGGTGCATGTATTGTAGGGGAAACAGCGGAAAGACCAGGACAGAAACGGCACACAAACGACCACACGTAGCGCTGACCAGAACTTCAGCGCTACGTGTGGTTGTTTGTGTGCGTTTTCTGTCCTGGTCTTTGCGCTCTTTCCCCTACGATATGTTCAACCAACTAGCCGACGAGTTCACCCTTCAAGATTTCATTTCTTATTTAAAAGGCTCTGTGAATCTTTCGTCCTTGGATCCGTGTGCTTTGGCCACCTGTATTGCTGCGTCGACTTGCAGAGCGCGGTCTTTGGGGTTCTGCATTCGCAACAGACTGTTAACTCCGATGTCAGGAAGTTATTTGGAAGCTTGGACCCTTCCGCTACTCACGGAGCGCGTATGTGCAGGATTCTGCGCTCTGAGTGGCAATACCAAGCACGTTTCTTCAGGCAAAGCCTGTATCTTAAGGTACATGCAACCTACGGCCCGAGCACAGTATCTCAGCGTTTCCTTGAGTTCCTACGGGTGGCGGACAGGACGACCGAGGTCATTTGGAAAGGTACACTTCTGCACTTGCGAGCGTTGATTCCAAGGAAGCCTCCCATGCCCGGCAACACTGTCCACACTTTCGGCGACGTCGTTTTGTCTCAGACTGCCCAGCAACTGCTGAGCTTGGGCCCAAAGTTTGCTGTTCCTCCTAGAAGTTCTCGTCAGTGCTACGTGTGGATGTCTGTGTGCCTTTTCTGTCTTGGTCTTTGCGCTATTTCTCCTACGATATGTTCAAATAACTAGCCGAAAAGTTCACCCTGCATGTATTCTTTCGTTTGCCCTAGCACTGAGTAGCGCTTTGCCATGGCATGAAACTGTGAAACACTGTGTGGAATCAACTGTCTGTAACGTATGGGTGTTCAAGAACATGATTTCTTGACCGCTGTGAGGGCCCGTATGGTCAGGTTGACTGCGGGGATGTCTCGTTCAGTGCCCGGATAAAGGCGCTCACTTTTACCTCAAGGTGATTTGAAAGCCGCCGACAACGGTAGCTAAAAGAATTCTATGCTTACAATCCATTGCGACGTCACTACCAGCATGAAGAGGATATTCGTTCCATTAAACCCTATGAAATCTTCAGAGTTATTTGTAGGCGCAGTTCTTTGTGAAGGATTACTGGTTCTGATATTTCCTGTTCTTAACGCATATTTATAGATGGTGCCCCCGGATGAGGGTTTGCACGCATGCGCGCTCACTAGGGACTTCGAAAACTTTTCATGGCTTGCAGTTCTTGTTTTTATTGTACTTTGTGCTTTAAGATAATAAAACAAGAAAGAATAATTTATTTCTGTTATGGGTATTTGTGAGCCGTGCATCACCTGCTACAGGTGTGACTAAGGAGCATCCCGGTGCCCCAATTACACAGTTGGATGGATATACTTCCATTACATAACAAAAGGTGTAAGTAGTTTAAAAATTCTTACCCACTGACATGATGTGAATGGGTGGGTTGAAAACCACCCGAAGTTTCTCAATTTTGCATGCGTATATATGTATGCACACGTACACATACAAACAACACACGCACGAACATGCATAGAATTCCACAGTCATGCTTTAGTGGTCTAATGCTCTCCTAACTGAGCCGGCAGAACTGCGAGGCACAAGCACGTTGTGGTAGCTAGACGTTGCGCCTTCCCAGTAGGTCATGCGACGGGATAAGCGGCTGGAGCTCGTCGGTATCGCCGTCGAGTTTCTTCAGTGGTTTAACGCTCTCACCGGATCCGGCGGAAGCGAAACGATTTAAGCGGTCCGTCGGCGATCGTGATGGATATGACGCCGAGGTTCTTGATGAACTGCGGCAGGCTGACGTAGGAGAATTTCATGGGCTTCTCAGAGACACCATATATCTGTTGTTATTGTAGACGTATATACACCGTTAGTTCCATGAGAATATCGCAGTTCATGTTGGGAAGCACTTGGCAGTTCCATAGTTCCGTTACCGTGAGTAAGCTGTTCAACGGCTGGTACACTGAGCAAAGTGCCGACATTTTATTTAAGATTAGATACACAGTACATAAGGTCGACGTAGGCTGTCCCTTATGAAACACGCTTTGAAATGGCCCAACAGCACTGACCGTCATCGCTGTGCATAGCAGTGTCGCGCGCTATAGCCTCCTCCCAACCATCCTATACTACACGCATGATACTCATATAGCTAACAACGCTGTATTCACTGCACTGAAAACAGACAAAATTTATACACCGGAATGACGCTAACTCGCTGCCTGTTTTTCACGCAGCTTTTAGGGGCGAAGCTCCTTAAGCCGTGGGTCTGTCCTTCCTCTGTGACTGGTTTGTAACCACTCGTCAACGTCATCTTCTTCTACTGCATACCAGAACGCGCGCTTCTCACGAGCTAGTATGCAGTTCTGGTATGCAGTAACAGAAGAAGACGACGTTGACGAGAGTGACACTCGCGTTCGCAGCGAGTCACCGGATAACGCAGGTGGCTGTAGACAGTAGACGAACAAAATAAAAGAACAAAATAAAAGTTGATTTCTATATACGCACACAGTCTCACGTCTTTCCTAATGATGTAACGGGCGAACTTTTACGGGAGGGTTACGGTTTTACCGATGATCTCCCCCTCTCGAACTTCGCCCACTTATCAACATTCATTCCGTGGATATATGGTGTGATTTTTTTGGGTTCTACCATGAATTGCTCTGCGGCGATGCTGCCTTATGGTACATTCTGCCTCTTCGGCAACACGAGGATGCTGTCGATTGTGTGCCTTTGGTCTATCCTGTCACACCGCTTGAAGTTTACCCTGGCACGGTGCGCGGTTTTAGCGATGGACTCCCACGTCTTCCGCCTGTGACCGACGTCATCTTCTCAAAGCCATTCATCGTGAACACGTGGTCGACAACGTCAACACCGGACGCTATAAAGGCCTTTGCAGCGGCTCCTCGCATCAGTGGGCAGAACAGCGGCAACACCGTAATGACGCTAAATCGCTGCTTGTTTTTCACGCAGGTATCTTATATTCCTGATGCATAGCTATCGTTCCGACGACCGCTTCTTATTGCTGCTGTTCTGCCCGAACAGCCTTGTTGCTCTCGTGTTTTGCACTGTTTCGATAGCCTTCTCATGAGTGGTGACGTCGAACTTAACCCCGGTCCTAGAGGTGTCCCTTCAGCTAGTACTGCTAAGACAACCGAGATTAACACCCCCGTTGCGAGTAGCACTAGCATCTCAACTAGTTGCACAACTGACAAGGTTAATCTTCCTGCGCAATCACTGGCTGGCCAGAAAAAAATTCCGAGCGATACTGCCGATATCAAGGAAGCAATTAACTTGCGGTTCGAAGCCCTTGAAATTCGTGTATCTGCGCTGGAATCTTCCACAGCTATTACTAATTGTGGTGTGACAAACGACCCAAATAACTCTGAAATCGCGTCACTTAAAGAATCTGTCCCCAAACTCAGTTTAAAGTCAGATGATTTAGAAAGCCGCTCACGCCGAAACAATATTCTTTTACATGGCTTACCGGAAACTCCTGATGAAAATACCGACTCTTTGCTGAATGCTGTAACACAGGTGCTATCTGAGCGTCTTCAGATACGATGCCCAGATATTGAGCGATGTCATCGCATAGGCAGATCACAGGGGAAAAATACGCGTCCTGAAAAGTGTTTCCAAATTGAAAGGGTCTGGTCTGTACATAACTGAAGATCTATCCCCGAATGTACGCACCTTACGAAAGGAACTGTGGGATGCAACTGCCAGTTGTCGAGATAACGAATCCACAGTAAAACTACGCTATGATCATGCCTATATTGATGACGTGCACTACATCTGGGACAATAGTGCAGATTCCTTAAAGCGTGATTCTACTGGCGCCACGAAACAATCGTTTGCTTCAGAAATTAATGCAACTTCTCGTTGACTGCCAGGAATTTCTAAAAATCAAAGCATTTTGTATTTAAATGCCAGAAGTACGGTTAAAAAGCTTGTGCCTTTCCTTGCTCTTGTTACGTCGTACTCTCCCCATGTAGTGGCCACAACGGAAACCTGGCTACATGATGGAGTGTTTGATTGTGAATTTACCCCGCCCGGTTATGTAGCAGTACGCAATGACCGATCACATGACAAAGGCGATGGTGTAGCGCTACTGATTCGTTCTGACATCAATATTTTTCTGCTCCCCGACACACCTGATGTTGAACTAGTTTGATGTAAACTATGCTTATATAAACTGTCAATATTTGTTGGTGTATGCTATCGTGCACCAGGTTCTTCCTTCGAATATTTACAAAGGCTTAGCACATTTATGCACAAACATGACTTCGGTGTCTCGGAATTTGTCTTTATGGGGGACTTTAATGCACCGGGTAGTGACTGGCGAACAAAACGTTGCACTGGGCAAGAAATTTCTATTTGTAGGGGACTCGCATCTATTTCCGTAACCCTGGGCTCACTCAAATTGTACAGTCTCCAATTCGCCACAGCGCACTCCTAGACCTCGTTTTCCTCAATTCTCATTTACTTAAACAGCATTTCAATGCGACGTAATTGATGGAATTTCTGACCACAAAGCCGTGCACGTATTGCTTCAATCCCGTCTAATTAAACAGCAGCCTAACACTACGCAGTTTCATGATTTCGTTCATGCTGATGACGCCTCTATCACAGATGTGCTAGCTTCCAACTTTGATTCTTTTCAGGCACTTTGTAGTCACGCTCACGTTGACAGTTTAGTCAGCACATTTGAGCATGTCTTGAAGTTATGCATTGTCAGTTCGTTCCTCTCAAAACACGCACAAAAAAAGAAATCCGCAGATTCCATGGATGAATCGCAGCTTGCTGCAAACTTCCGTCCACGGTACCGCGCTCGTGGAGCCGGCGACCGTCCTGCTGCCGGGAGCACCTACGCCACCATTCGAGGACGACGTTCAAACCTTCTCATTGGCTCAACGGGAAGCGAACCGCGCCACCGCCAAGACAGCGCACGGCCTACCGTTGCCCGGAAATGGCGTTCACGCTTCCTATTGCGACACCTGAGCCTCTAAGGCAAAGGCGTGCGCACGATTCCCCCATAAGGGGATGGTAATGTTTCATCCTAGCGCACCTCCCTCCCCCATTTGTCGAGCCCAAAGACGATATGCGTCGCAATGAATGAAAATGAAGAGATGGAGTGCTTCTCACAATCGCCTGCCTTTCGTCGCTGGCTTTCCAGGAGTAAATATGGGAAGTAAACAGGGGCGCTATTTTGTACGCGTTCTAGCATAGAACGGGGAGGAGGATCAAACAAAAAAACGAGAGGGAGGAAACAGCCCATAAGCGAGCTGGGGAATTCAGGAATGTATCCAATGCATAAATAAATGTACAATTATTGTAACTGCACATCATTATTCAGAGGCATTGTTTTTCGCAGCTAGAAGTTGAACGGCTCGGTCACTTTAACAATTGTGTTAATGTCTTGACATGGCGCCAGGGGGTGTGGCTCTTTCACGAGACGCTCAGTGGTGGCGCTGGCCACCACGCTGTTTAATCCAGTTCTTCTAGTATTAGTGTACTTGTAAAATTCAAATGGCGCGACGATTGGAACAGTTATTCAGTTGTCGAAATGGCTCAGCACACGCACGTACGAGGTCCGAGCGTTCCCGACAATCAGATAGAGTTGCTGCTCTCGTTTATGGAACAACATCCAGAGTTGGCCCTACAAGCTAGCGAGTTAACGTACGAATTTACGGCAGCGGACTGGCGTCGGCTGTGGGGCCAGCTGTCTGACGCGCTGAACAGCGAGGGCCCCGTCACCAAGTCCGCCGAACAGTGGCAGGACTGGTGGCGGAAGCAGGTCCACGACTCGCGCCGTGACGCCGCCGCGGTTGCCGAAGTGCAGCGGTGAGCGAACACCAACTAGTCTGATCAACTCGTCCTACAATGTGCGTGCCTTCACAGGAGCACGGGCGGGGGCGTGGGGGCGTGCCTCCGGGTTTCATGGACGCGTCCTGGCGCTTACTGGTACACTGCGCCGGACAGGCGCCCGGCCACTTGACTACCAGCAGGTAAGCTCTGTTCGATAATTACCCGTTCCGAAATTGAGCAATGCCCAATATCTGCAATTCGTGCCCTAAGTAGATGTTCACAAAAATGGCACCATCACATATGCAACAAATCAATGCAGTTAAGAGGAACTGCCTCTGGAGGCATTGAGGAAAACATGCACTTAAGGAATGCGATCATTAACTACTTGATCATTGCAGGACACTGTTTGTGCGCATCTAGTAGCAGTAGAGTTTGCATAACTGGCGGATGGCATCACGTTGTTGTGAAGGAAAGCTGTGCGTTTGACACTTACCAGGATGACGCACCTCCTGCCCCGATGGAGGTGACGACAGTGGTGGCAGGCACGAGTGCCACGTCAAGTAAGTTGCAGCGCGAAGTGTTTTTTGCATGTAACATTTTGCCGGATGTGTATACATATGATGGGGAAAGTGCATTGCATTCACTATTGCGCAGCCGGGCCACTGACACCTGCAATAGCCGAGCCGGCAGCTACGCCATCGGGTACCTGCTGCTCATTTAGAAGCTTCTAGTTGAAATGAGCTTTCACATTTTAGGGCAAAATGCGATTGAGCACATTAAATCAGCATAACTACCTTTACACATTGTGTAGGAGCTAGCGGCCATCAGCTACAAAATTTGGGTCAAGTCAGGGCTACGGTAACAGTGGATGACCAAACACTGCAGCATGACTTTGTCGTTGTTCCCCGGTTACCTCACGAAGGAGTCCTTCTAGGCGACGACTTCTTACGGGCCTCAACAGTTTACGAATTCTCGGGGCGTTTCCTTGGGATCTTTCAAAAACACGCGTCCCGGAATGCGTCACGAGCGATAGCAGACGACGCTCGGTTTGGGTCTCGCGCTTTCGCGCGAAGAAAACGAAGAAGATCAACGCCGAGCTCGCGCGCGCTCGGGAGATTCGAAGAATAAAAGAAAAGGGTCTGGTAGTCCCTTCCTGGTCTCCAATGTGTTCGGTCGTCTTTCTTACGCCGCCTCGGAACCCATAGATTCCGACGGCCACAACGGCACGTCACATTTGGCGCCCAACGGCTCGGGGTGAGCTAAGAAGACGTTCATATTTTCTATGTGGGGACGTCGCTCTCTACGCGCTCCGTTGGCTGAACCACTGACTTCAGGACAACGTCGGCTCCCTGAACCCAAGATGGCGACCGCCCCGTGTTCCATCGACGTGTTCGAACAGCTGGATGACGCCGCCCGGGTGGAAGCCTACAGGTCAGCTGTGTCCGAAGCCGATGCCCTGAAGACCGAGGTGGATCAGCTCCGGCGCGAATTGGAGGGACTGAAAACCATGATTTCGAAGGACCGCGACGCCGCTAAAGCCGACGACGCACCACAGCCACCTCTTGACCCGCAGCTGCAGGCAAGTCACGACTTCTTTTGCAACTTACTCGCTCCACTTGTAGAACGCATCGAGCGCTTGGAGTCGAGAACGCATGAGGATTCTGACGCCGCATCATGCACGAGTGCAGAGGAGAGCAATGCGTCGATTAATTTTCAGCGCCGCTCGCGGAATCAACACAGCAAAGCCAGAAGCGATAATCCCATATGCATGTCTAACGATGAAGACGCTCGCGACCGACTTTCAAGTTTCGCGGCGAGTTCCTTACCGCATCTCGGGAAAGATCTTAACGCCTGGTTTCACCAAGTCGACTATTGGTTCAGAACCTTCAGCGTTCCTGACGAGGTCGCCATACCGTTCATTATTTCGAGGCTCCCAGCTAAAGACTTTACATGGATGCGTCACCACACAAAGGTGGCTGATATCACTACTTGGGCGGATATGAAAGCAGCGTTCCGCCGACGTTATAACATGGACTGCGATGTAACGGCTAAGCAGCGAATGTTCGGAGCAACGCAACGCGCCGGAGAGTCCTGTACAGACTTTGCATACCGCAAGTTGGACCTCATGGAGCAATGCAATTATCCTGTAATACAACAAGAGAAGTGTCAAGCCATCATGGCTACGTTATCACCTAAAGCAAAGAAACATTTCTTCGACAAGACTTTTAGGCAGCTAGACGATATGATAAGTTCCTTTCTGCGCTTTGACCAGATCAGAAATTCTGAGGAAAGTGTTCAGACTGTGGTTGCGTGACAAAATGACCACTTCTGGAGCAGTTCAAGCACAGTTTACGAATTCTCGGGGCGTTTCCTTGGGATCTTTCAAAAACACGCGTCCCGGAATGCGTCACGAGCGATAGCAGACGACGCTCGGTTTGGGTCTCGCGCTTTCGCGCGAAGAAAACGAAGAAGATCAACGCCGAGCTCGCGCGCGCTCGGGAGATTCGAAGAATAAAAGAAAAGGGTCTGGTAGTCCCTTCCTGGTCTCCAATGTGTTCGGTCGTCTTTCTTACGCCGCCTCGGAACCCATAGATTCCGACGGCCACAACGGCACGTCACACACATAATGTGAAATGCATTGCAATTCTATTAAACTTAGCATGTTTTCAAATGCCCCAACCGCTCCACCGCGGCAGCGGCGGCCTGTTCGCCCACCGCGGCAAAGGCGACCTCGGCGTGTGGACGTCCTGACGGATATCCAGGCGCAGTGTGCCGAGAGCCTTCTCCAGGGCACTGACCTGCTCAGGGCAAGTAGATCCTTGTGTGTTTTGAGGTTAAGGCAAGAAAACAATGTTAGCACTCGTCGTTCATGATGGAATCATGACTGCGAGATACTGTGAGCACAGATAGAAAATGCATGTGTAATTGGGAAACTCAGTCTGAGCTCCCAAGCTAGCTACAGCCGGACAAACAGCTGGTTAGCCCTGAAAAGGGGTGTTTGGAGTTGAGAGATGCGTTTGAGGTGATGACTGAAGAGGAGTTCCGGCAACACCTTGGTCTGTCCAAACAAACGGCGCATAGTCTGTACGTCGCACCTGGCACCACCACTGGATGCCACCAGGCCAGTGGCTTTTCGTCAGAGAGGAAACTGTTGTGCACACCCAGGTTCTTGCAAGCAAGAGCTTCCAGGAGACAGCTGGTAGCCAAGAGTTCATGGTTGTCCGCACAATGACTTCAGGTGGCCGAGGCCATGAGTTCTTCCATGGAGCGGCTCGCCATAGCGCCGGAGCGAAACACGGCCCTGCTGCAGCGAACAGCGCAGAGGGCGGCTGCTGCGCAGGAGGCCATTCTCGCAGAGCTCAGGGGCAGGGCCAGCCTGCAGGGTCTTGCGAGAAGAGACACGGATTGAAGTGTCTTTTCTTTTTTCTGTTAGTTCAATCATATGTTGAAGCTTTATGTATCCTTTTGTTTTCCTTTTTTTCCGACTGCTTCAAGTGAAGTAGGTCGACCATTTTTTGTGTGTTCTTGTTCTCCTTTTTTTTCTTCAGTGCTCCAAGTGTGGCACATTACCTATTTTTGGCTTTTAGATTTTTTTGTTTTGACTGCTTCGAGTGCTTCTCTGTTTTCGTTTCTTTTGTTGCTTTCATTTCTTGACTGCTGCAAGCGTAGCGCATCTACCATTTTCATGGTTTTCTTTTGCCTGCTTCAAGTGAAGCATTTTTTTTTCTTGAGTGCTTCAAGTGTGACACATCTACCATTTTTTTAGTTTTACTGCTGCAAGAGCAGCATGTCTACTGTTTTCTGCATCTGTTACTTCTTTATGGCTGCAACCTTTGTATGTTTTCAATACATGTATTTGTGAAGTGCTCATTCATAAAATCTGTAACACTCACGACTGAATGTAGTCATTTTCAGAACCGTCCAACTGTGATTGTACTGTGATACAACAGAAGCAGTCATTTTGACTGCGCCGAAATTTTACACACAAAACTGGGCGTTTTCTGGGGCAGTGCACTTTCACCTACCCCAAAAGTAATTTTTAACACGTTAGGAAAGTGATGCTCTTGTTTTACAGCTTATTCAAAGTGATTTGTTAGAGAAAGACGGTCGTTATGTGGCATTTGTGGGAAAACAGACACGCACTGCAAGTGTAAAGTTTATGCAGAGCAACAAAGTGCATTTTACTTCTGCCTAAATGTGAGAAGCATTATTGTAGCTAGATAACACAGTTATTTATTTGTGAAAAGCAAAGAACCAGCCCATGTGAACAGGGGCTGGGGACATTAAAAAGGAATAAGAGGTGAAAGCTGCAAAGCTTTCTACACAGGCTTGGGCCACCATACAGGCTTCGCCACTGTTTTGAAATGCAGCTGCAGTTATCACATGAGACATGGTTTTAAAAAAATCGTGATCGTAATTAGAGATCTCAGAGGAGTACTGACACAATGCATTGTATTGTGTCATTGTATAACTGACACATTGTATAACATTGTATAATATTGTACCATCACTGTGTAACACTTCTATGAAATTCATGTTGCAACATGTCCCTACCGTAGGGAAGTTGGGCCCTCGTCAGGTGTATTAACACACCTTTAACCCAATTTCCTCGGTATACAGTGTTCGCTGTACACCGGAATAAAATTTCATTTGATTTCCAGGCACCATAAAAAGAGAATTTTTAATTTCCTAGCATGCAGCGCTGACGCTGTGCACACATCGGAGCTAGATAGTATGTTTAGAATATTTTACTTGGATTTCAAAGTTTCCGTCACGCAGCATCTGCACGCCACCCCATCGCAATGCACATTATCGTAATGAGTCAGCACAGTTCACACGGTTCCCTAACTCTGCATCTTCCACGCAGCATAAGTAATAGAAGTCACTGTCATAGCTCGTGGAAAACAAATTTATTAATTTCTTCACTGCTTACTTGCACCACACATGACTGACAGAGCTGCTGCTAGTATATCGCGAGTCTCCTTGCGACGTGAGACTGTGCCATACACCTCACTGCGACGCGGCTCTCTTGATATCGAAACCAAAAGTGCCTTAATGAGGCAGAAGTAGTAAAATTCTGTTCTATGCATTACCAGACCCCACGGCACTCTAGGGTTCACGTTACCAGTATTTTTATTTATAGTAATATGAAAATCTCTAAAATTCGGCTTAGAACTGCTCTAAGTGCGCTGTTGTGTTGTCGTATGCTTTGGTGTGCATAATGAGATGTTTCATGTACCTGATAAGTCATGGCAGTCCGTGCACTTCAGTGGAATTTGATGGCTTTTTTTTTATTCCGGTAGTGCAGATGTTTGACCTTGATGTGAGGGATGGTTAATTAGCAAGGAAAATTTTGCTCCTGACAAGTTCTTGTGATCAGTGAAACCTCGGTGATACGAATCTCACAGGACCACCAAAAATATTCGTATCATCCGAAATTCGTATCACCAGAAAGTATGGGAAATTAGCATGCGACAACAGAAAGCTGGGTGTACATTTTCATTTATTGCTTTTCAGGGCCGCAGTAACGTCAGGAAGATCCCTGAATGGTTGTCAGTTAAGTTTTTAGATGTGGGCAATCATACCAGCACTCGTAAATGTACGGCCTGTTCGCGCGTATTTAATTAATGAACCAGGTGCGTTGTGACCCGCGACAGCAATAGCCCCTTAAAAATTTCAGTATGCTTTTTTGCATGACACCGGAGTACTGCAGCAAAAGTAACAAAAAAGAAGCGCTTTAACGCGATGGATGAAGGCCTCAAAACTACAAAACCACGGTCCTCCATTATGATTTTGTTATCGCGGAGGTGTTGGGGATGTTTTTTGGGAGATTTACGGCCGTGCCCGCACAATGTTGACGTTCTGAGGCCTGACTGCTTCGCCAAGACCCTCTTCGCCTTCTTTCGGTCCTCGTCCATAGGATGTCTGATGCGCAAGGCAGGCACGTGTAAACACATTACAACGACAGCAGCCCGCGTCGACGCGTTAAAAAAAAGCATGGCGCTAATGTCCATTGTAATCTAAACGCGAAGGCACACGGAGGCACATGAGAGCCTCAAAGATTCGCGCACACAATCTCGGAGGCTGTGACGCGTCTATGAAAGTTTATTCTGACCGTAAGAAAAGTGTTTTTCTTACACCGTGATTCTGACGATTTGGCGGGGTGGCGCGCATGCCCACGCTTGCGTTCCCGCGCTCGCACGTGCTTGGCGCCTCTTCCGCGACAGCGCGGGCAGCACCTCTTCGTACCTGGGTGGTAGCGTACGTTCGTATCAAACGTCGCGGGAGAAAATCGGTTCGCAACAACCGTACTCCATTACACTGCAGGCCAATGGGCCTTGGCCGGGACCAACGAAAAATTCGTATCACCCCGAAATTCGCATGAACTGTGATGAGTACTATCTTAGGCAGTGCACTACTTGGTGTAAAAACGCAAAATTTTTGAATATTTTCTTTATGTTCTCATTATGTGTTGCATGGAAGTTCTGTTACATGTAGCATGTCAGATGGTCAGCATACGTTCTGCCTTCCTTCCACAATTATATACCATGCACCCAAGCTCGCAGAGTGGCGTAGTCAGGGTCAGTTGTGTTGTATCCAAGATCTGTCAAATGCTCAATGAATGTGTCGTGTCCACAGAATGACAATCATTTGTAATACCTCAACACGGGTCATGCTTTTCTTCAGTGGATGGTTCTTCCATTTCATTGAATATTTGTAACAAACGTTGCATTAACATGTTGCTGCATTTCTCCGCCCTTGAATGACTGTCTATAAAATATGGTAATGCAACCATTTACTTGTTTCCATTTATTTTCGTTTGTCTGCAAAGTTAACACTGCTAAAGTTTGCGAGATCTGCAGTGCGTGGCCGAGCGACAAAAAAATGCATTGCCGCGTTAACTACAGTCACGTGCCGTGGTGTTGAGGCTATTTACCACGTATTGCCGAGGCTGCGGCCGATAGCCTCAACACTACGCCGTTACTCCTAAGACATGGCAGACCTAGCAGTAGCCTGTAGCGGTGTGAAGCAGACAAACGCAGACGCGAGCACGAACACGCAGCGTCATAAATCCAGCGACATCCACATCTGTGACACTTCTCTCATAAAAATGCCATAGTAGCAGTGGCGTTTATTTTGAAGCGCTTTCACTGAGGAGTACTCTCCGGGCCGCGCTCAACCGGCTAATCTTAGACCACAACACGAACACGCTCGCCGTACCTATAAACGTTATTTCGCGAAATCCTTTGGTGAGAAGCTGCAAATGCTTTTGCACAGCGTTAATAAGTAACACCCAAACGAAACCTGATGGTAAACGCGCATCGCATGTGTCAGTTGCACGCAGAGCAACTGGCGACCACTCCGCTTTCGATTGCACGCAGCGTCGACAACCCAAATGAACCGCGTACGTCCGAACCCATCGGTTACCAAGGCGCGACTTCTTCAGTGGTTATTGAGGAAAGGAAAAAGGCACCTAATTTCTGTCTGCCTTGAGGCGACACGGCGCAGTGCCTTATAGGGGTCGGGGGATAAAAAGAAAAGTAGAAAGAAAGGATAGTAGTAAGGGCACAGCAGACGGAGAAGAAAGAGATAGGAAAGATGGGTTGGGAGCCGCTCACAAGAGTTCAGGGACGGGACCACGATCGGCTAGAGGCACGAAGCACGTCGGCGACGAAGCGGCGAAGACCCGGTCATTGAGAGGTGCACGGCATGGCGGACGAGGCAACCGTCACGGGGCGTCTACGGCGAGCGGCACGAGTCCGTCCTGAGCGGGCGAACGGGACATCGCGAGACACGTCCGTCTTGCATGAAATCCTCCGAGCAACTCCGCGACTGCCGACTGCGCGCATGTGCAGCCGTCAGCCAGCGCCCACTCTGATTCGCCTTTCGCAGCGCCTCCTGTCGTTTCGCGCACGCGCTATTCGCAAGGTCGCATCTTCGTGCGCACCCTACGTAGTCATTGGCTTCTAGACAGCATTAAAACCCATATATCTAGGTAAAGTGCCGTCATTTCTTGTACTCCGCCGCCGCACGACGTATTCGCCCCTTTCGCGTCTTCACATTTTCGCGCCGCTTTTTGTGCGCGATTGGGCTCCTTTGCGGTTTCCCTTGGAACAAGCGGGTTTTTCGTTTTGCTCGTGTTTTTATTTTTTTCGCTCGCGCCATATGTCGCCTTGGTTCTGCGTACCGAACGACGCGCACTTTGTTTTCTGCGCAATCTACTGGCGCTATGCGGTATTGCTGGGCGTATAACTGCAGCAGGCCGCGTGCAAACGGCTGTGCAATTTCCATGATACCGCAAGGTAAGCGCAATGGATTGCGCGAACAGCAATGGCTGCACAACACTCACTGGCCGAAAGAACTTTGTTCCGACAAAGAACAGCTTCCTCTTGACAAAGAACATCCCCGAATGCTCCATTTTTATTACTCTTCCGGCCTCCTGGTCAACGTTTGTTTTTTTTTTCTTCTTCAGGTATTTGTGGGTTGCATAAGAATAAAGCTGTCCTCATTATCATGGATGCTCGGCTCAGACACCTTGAAGATTTAATGAGTGAAGCAGAGGAGTGTCGCGGACTACGCAGTTTCGGCGCTGATTGGGCGAGCATTAGAGGCATAGCCGTTAGGTTCCTTTTGAGGGGGTGTGTACGACGATATTTTATGTACGTTCGTGTGCGTTTTTCTGTACGTGTCTACACACACACGGAAAATTTCAAAAAATCGACAGGCTCCACGCATTGTCGGAATTGGTTTAATGCGATGTAATCTGCGAGTAGCTTTTTTGGCTATGAGCCAAGTATTACGAGGTGCATCGACGTGATTTTGTAAGTGAGGTACTTGTGTGCCCCTCCGGGATAGCAGGCATGGCCACTACACTGGCGCTTAAAGGTACCTTATCGCCCGACGTGACCTCAGAATTCACATAAGAGTACAAACCTAAGATTTATCGAAATGAAGACGGTGCGATGATGTGAATATGGTCACGTAGAATATTGTCGTAAAACAATGCTTATTAGAGCGAACATGTGACCCACAATCGACTTAATGGAAAAAGAAGGGGCGAAGAAGTAGTCAAGATGGCGACGTATACATTGGCGAGCGTCGGCGGGGAAAGAATGACGGGTTGTTTTTTCCTGCGGGCTCTTACGCATCGGCGCTATTCTTTTCGGGACTATAGAATTATGCCAATAACACTGCTCTGGTGAAGAAAGGGCGAAGCACTGTCGCTATAAACTCAGGTAGCTTGCACGGCTACAATAAATAGAGATGGAAACACGTACTTTGCTTTGAACATTAAGACAAACGGGGGCTGCCAGATGCTAGCAACTAAGCCCATAAAAGAACAAACCAAAAGGCATTATCATGCGCTAACTTATTTCCTCCGGGGGCGAGCAACACTTTAATGTAGCTTCCCGAGTCATAAGAGTACGTATGTAATGTTTATTAGACTGTTCTAAAAGCGGAACCAACAGTGGAGGCATAATTCGCGTTATCTCGACAAGACGCTTTACACAAGAGTACATATGTACTCTTTAGTACCTTGTTATAACATTAGATAAGCAGCAATGTCACCAGAATTGACGTTGCACAGACTCGACGCCTGCAGAAAATCCTGTTTTCAAAGCAGACCTGGCGTGGCTCTTTGGTAGAATACTTGCTTGTCACGCAGAATGCTTCGATTCGATTCCTGCTGGATTCCTGATTTTTATTATTTGCATTCGTCGGGTGAACGCTGCCGATGCCGGATTTTCTTAGCCCTCACGCGTTTATATTACCGATGTCTTCTCGCCGTTCCTGGCTATATATGAACTGTCAACCACATAAGGCGCGTACTCGCATTCCGCGGCCCATGGTATACCGGAATGTGCCACTGGAGACTAGACGAAAGGGTTTCATAACGTAACGTGGCAGGGTTTTAACGTTATTCATGTCACCACCAGACAGTCATGTACGTCATACCCTCAAGCCCTCCTATGCAACTTTTGGCCAATACCAAGTTATGGAGGCGAAGACGAGATCATGCAGTCGTAGGCGGCTAGATATATAGAAACGCTCTAACATTGAAGTTTGATGTTTATTTCACCATTGTTACATTTGTTTTCATTTTCGCAATCATTCATGTAACACACATAGAGTGTGTGGCGTGGAATGCGGGAAAAAAGTTGCGATACAAATGCAGATTGACTAGCCACAAAGCCACAGGGAATTTCCTGTAAACGGCAGGGACCATTTGTAATAATTTGCAGTTATTCTCACATCATAAAAGTCCGTCATATTTACTTGCCATGTCGCGAAGGGGCATTAAACACGGTGCCACTACAAACATAAGATGCCGTTCCTTGGAAACCACGTTGTGAGGGATGGTCGCTGCTTTATTTCTAGCCTCTATCTGGCTACAGAGCGAACAAAATTAGTGCCTTGACCGCGAATGCGCGCCCAATGTGAATTAAACGAATATTCTGGTCGCCTCAAAATAAAACGTGCCATCCCTTTTGCCTGCAGTGTAGTTCTCAATGGAAAAAGAGCAACTGTTTGTAAAGAAGAACGTCTGGGGACGAGATACCCATTATCCTTTGACCCTTTCTCAAGTGAAACTTCTGTATCATGTATAAAACGGTGTGGGTTTGTGCAGTGATATACTGTTACCACTGTTCGGTTTCCATCACGACTTCCTTTTTTCAATTTCCTGCTTGATTGTACATTTGTACACCAGCATTGATTCTCATGCGCAATAATATACGATTTATTTTTCGTTACGTGTCAACCAAGGATTTGTGCGTGTACGTAAATAAAGTATCGTGCTGACATTGCTCTCCGATGCCTGTTGTGATAATTTTTATGCCTAATCAAAGTCACTACTTCCCAGGCTGCAAACAAGCAAGCCGTTGAGCTTGTCGCGGTCGTCGCAAGCAGCAGCGAAAGGAAGAAGGCAACCATGCCCTACGAGCGCTCCTGCAACACTCAAAGATGGTCTCCGTTGCATTTATTTTTAACCAGCACAAGCGATGACGCGAGAAGGAACGCGCAATAAACGCTGAAAAATTAAACGCTCAAAACTATCGGCGCATACAGCTAAAGGAAGAGTTTCATCTTCTAGCAAACTACGCAGCAGACGGGACACAAAGAAGGAAAGAAGGACACAGACGAGTGCAGACTCGCAACTGGTTTTATTGTAAACGTAGTCGACCTATATATTAGTCCAGCAAAAGACAACGTGTCACAGTCAAATTTTATCAGCATATCGCAATGCCACACCAAAAACCCACACCAAAATTCTAAAAGGCGCACGTGCAAGGCCACGTAAGTCAACAGTAGCATGTAGAACTGAGATATGCGTACTCCTTATCCGACAGGTTTATAGAAGGTTCACTGACGCACCCTTCTCCCTTTCTTCAAATATGAAAAGTGAGTCTGCGCCCACTTGTTGACTACTTCGTCAGAATGGATCTGAGGGTGTTAATTTCAGAAAAAGAAGGGTACTTTGTGGTCGTGACGGACGACATGTATGCTATGAAAACAGAACAAGCAATAGCATAGAATTTCAAAAGAATAGACAGAAGCGCGAAAAATCTGAGTCAACGGGCTTTGGACTACTTAGACGACGTAGGCCTTAAGGACGTCGCCAAAGACGTAAAGAAGGCCCGAAAAATGACGCTTGAAGTTTTTTACGCCGTCAATACGCACAAGCCTCAGATGTCTCTAAGTGCTATAGTCCCTGAAAGAAGCACGTGGCTGCGCGTGATATCTGGATTCCTCCAGGAACACATAGCACGACTAGAGGTGAAGGATCCATTCAGGATCCCGGATTCACGCAGTCTGGTTACGTTCCTAAATGAAGAAGACCCTGGGTGCTGTGCCGCGGCCAGCATTGATGTGGAGGACCTGTTCTATTCCCTGCCACAAAAAGCGGTTCTCCGCGGTTTGAAGGCCTGCATCACAGAATCGAATGATGAGACTGAGTTTGTTCGGAGAAGCAATGTGTCCGTTGAAACGTTTTTGGAAATTTTAGCTTTATATTTGGACTCCACGGCTGTGGGTGTCGGGGAAGAACTTTTATGTGCAGAAATCGGGGGTCTGCATTGGATCAAGTGTAGCGCCTATCCTCATTGACATAATTCTTAGTGGTGTGGACAGGGCAATACAGGGTCATCTGAAAGACACTGTGAGAATATTCCGCTACGTGGATGATTATCTGGTGTTTTTTGGAAAGGCGACAGTATAAGGAAACCGCCAACTGTGTTCTCGAGGTATTTAGTACGTTTGGTCTAGGCCTGACGCTCACTTTAGGGTATTGGCGCGATTTCTGTCTACAGTTCCTGGACTTGCAATTACGTTTCCAGGCAGACCATGTGTGTTGGGCTTACGAACATAGGGCCAAAAAACCTTTGCCTAATTATGCCGCTAACCATTCGAAGATTGTAAAAATGGACATCGGCGTTCACCACCTTAGAGTAAAAGTGCTCTGTGAGCACATTTGTTAAAGTTATGGCCCAAGACTAGCAGGGAAGCACAAAAGCAGAATTAGTTTAGATAAAGTAAATAATTGTAAGAGACCTGCGTGGTCTGAAACAAATATCAGATATTGCATTGTTATTCGACAAGTTAGTACGAAAGCTGATGAATACATAAGGTCCCAGAAATTACTCAATTTGCCATGCCGCACCACACTGAAGCAGTATATCAGCGCCGTCTCCGGAGAAGTCTATTACAGCGAGCTGGTTCCCCAGAACCTCGAAACAGAAAGTGAAACTTTAGACATGCCTCAGTCTAATGTTTGCTACCCGTTTCTAGACGGGACCAGGATACAGCAGAGACTGTTGCAACACAAGCTAAGAGACGGCTTTGCTAGCGACATGGGCACGTGGTGGGAGCTGGAAGAACTTGCTCCCAATCAGGATGTTGGTATCTGGCAAACACGCCCCTTTTACCTTTTCGGCACACTCCATTGAGCTCCGCGGTTTCGATGGCGTCTGAGGCGCCGATAGGCACGGCGTTGTGTACATCGCCGTGGAGGAGGCGCTGGATACCCGCTCGCGGTTTACACAAGCGGGTTCAGGAGTCATGGCGCTCTCTGTGTCACCAGATGGGCCTGGACCTACAGACCCGGAGGCCCCCATGCCCACTGGAGGCGGAACAGCACGGCGTGCTCCCACTGAGGGGTGGGATGAGATTGCGGACGCAGAAGAAGCTGCTGCAGGACTTTTCTGTGCGAACCGCGCAGCGATTTTAACGCCGAAGTTTTCGGCAAGCACTATTGCGTTGTTGTGCTTTTCAGTGAGAGCCGTTTTCTGCGGGCGTTTTAATTTTTGTGTGTGTGTTGTGTATTCAACTGGAGCAGCACGAACCCTCTTTTCTGGCGTTGTTTATCGCGCGCAGGCGCGGTCATCGCAACCCTGACCATCGGCCTAACCGTTCGATATGCCGGAAGAAAATTTTCAGCCGAAGTTTCGAATGTCGAGGAATGCCGTGCGAAATTTGTGCAGCGAGGTGGCCAACGTGCTGGAGCCCCCCTCTGCCAGGCCTGAGTGCTGAGGACCAAGTCCTCTGCGCGCTCAGGTTTATCGCAAACGGGAGGTTTCAGTCGCAAGCAAGGACACAATTGCATGTGTCACCTCTCTTTGAGAAAGTGAATTGCACTAGTTGCGCAGGTCATGCATTGTTCATGCAGCGAAGGAGCGTGAATGGGCGACATTTCCGCGCACCGCCACAGAACGAGCAGTGGTTAAGCAAGGCTTTTTGCTGCGCGGCAGCCTAAAAAGGCGCCGAAAGCGCGCCCCTTACCCTCTCCGCAGAAGACGCCACCGACACAGCCAACGCACGCGAAAGATCGGGATATTCGAGAAAGCAAAGCAGCGACAGCGCCAGCGGCCCAGTGGCGCCGTCTGATTCCGCAGACGAATCGGTGAGAGGATTTAGCCCTTTCCCTAGCTTTCGCTGTGCTACGCACAGACGACTCATACGCACCTTCCCGAACCCAGGCGCGAGCCGTTACAGGCAATGCAAGCGCGCGGCTGGCGCGGCGACGGAGAGTCAGGCAGTGAGGAGTCAGTCAGCGAAGAAGTTATGTCGTTCTAGTGATAGCATCGTTCGCTCGACCGCAGAAGACGTGTTGTTTGATGGTCTAGTGCTGTGAGTAAAGTATCAAGAGATGACGCCGCGGGAGCAGTGACAATTTTGAAGAGGGTCGCCGAGGAGACATGTGATGACCGACTGCGGAGGAGAACGAACGTCCGCGTGGAGTGAATCGTCATGCCGGTGAATATGAAAGGTGCGTCGCGCAGACCAGCGTAACAAGACCCAGCTATGAGGTGCAGCTCGTGGTGAACATCCGCTTCGTTTTGTTTACAAAGGTGACGTCTCAATCACTTCTTGTTCTTTCTAAAGTCAACCATTGCTGCATTTCTGTTTCTGTAAATAATAAATATAGAACTTAGCTTGTAATAGCGCGGTACATGTACCGCGCTAGTACAAGCTAAGTTCATAGATGACCAACCAACTCGCCCGAACTACAAGACTTCTGAAATATAGAACGTTTGAGCGAAGTGCCCTTGGGGGGCACGGCGGTCGAACCAAACCAACACATGCTCAGGCTGATAACTTTGGTCGTCTACCAGTGTCAACATGATCGGGTGCATCCAGCGAGCACCGATATGGCAGAACGAAAGCATTAGAACAAGAAGCGACGCGTTAACTCGCACAATGACGAAGCGGCTCGCCTTTGCCAACGAACAGCGGCGATCCATTGCTTCCGTCGCTCTTGCTCGGGAGGCCTTGCGGTGAGTAAAACCGCGTTCGGGGCGGGTTTTTGTAGGTGTTTGAGCACTCCACTCCACAGCAATTGTTATCGACATCCCTTGAAGTTTCGGCCGCCACACATACGACGAACGTTGCTTATTTCACTACGGAAACGTGAACAACGCAAAAACACACGTACAACGACGTAGGAAACCACGGCGGCCATCTGCTTGCTTTCCCCATGGCCTCCGAGATAACGGGCGCGCGGCGGGTTTCTCTCCGGCCGTCCCAATCGCCGCGCTCCCCAGCAAATAAAACGAACGTGGCGTCGCGCGCCCGGCTACCGCGGGGTGGCGCACTCACTTGGGATAGAAATAAGTAAGAGACGGTTAGAGTATTGGTGGCAGAAAAGTAGAGATAAAGAACAAAAATAAATAATGGGGGAAAAATAAGGTCATTCTGCCTTAAGAGGCAGAGAGATGGACCGTGAATTTATATTTTTTGGTATAATAACATAGATTTAATCAATGTAGATAAGGTATTAGGCCAACATGAAACAAGGAAGTTTTTTTTTTTTTCTTCTTCGAGCCTGGTGGCAGACATGTCACCGCCCCGTTTTAAAGGGGACGCTCATAGCATCCATCCTGCGGCAGCGGAGACCGCGGCAGAAAGCAGAGCGCGCGGGATTGCAGCGTGCGTATGTTTTTTTTTTTTTTTCTGCGTGCGAGCAAGCATTGCCGCCAGGATCTTCTGGATGCACTGAAGGCAAGTATTTTTTTCTGTTACTGCATTTATTTTGGTCCAATTTACGGAGAAAACCACGGCAACTGCTGAATTTTCCTGATATAAATTATTGTAAGGAGGTATCAATTCGTCTGTGGTAGTGTTACCTTTTTTTTTCATTACGGTCCGTTTTGTCTCGGCGCGAAATACCTTGATTTGAGAAATATACAGGGGCGTTCTAGCATTCTTCCTTTCTGGAGACGTGTATGGGTGAAAACTGGGCTAATTTTCGTCGTTGAATCATATTGTCCTCCTATCGTGACACATCGTTTTACTATTTGATCGCGTACGGATATTTATGAGTTGGTCAACCGAAGCACGGTTACGCTCTAGATAACTGAGTGCCCTGGGGATGACACTGAAGTAAGATGATAAGTAATTTTGCCGGAATATTGTTGAAGGCTTCGATTAGCCGACCTACATTTACTCCACACGTCGTTCACAGTGAAAGTGCCCGAGTTGTTATCGCCTCCTTTTTCGTAATCCGGATTTCACTTACATTTTGGTAGCACAATGGCAATATCAGCATCGTGTTCATTTACTGTGCTCTCGACTGCATCCAAATCAATCAATCGATCATAAATGAACAAAACGCGCCTGTAACCAGTGGTCGTCGCAGAACCGGCGACTTTCAGTCTAGACCACGGTCTAGACGTATGGCGACCTCCTGCAACCTCCTCCCTGTCTCCTGCGGCGCGACGGGAGGTACATAGTTGGAAAGGGAAACTGGGGAAGCCTCGTGGGCGAGTGCGAGGCAATGTGCGCTATGCGAGCGCGGCTGTCGCGCCAGACTTGATGGCGCCGGCGACATCGCGAGGAGAGAGCATGACGATTGCTGATGCCGAGTTTGGTCGGCTCAGTTAGCGTTCCGCTCCAGCGTGCGCTCGACCTTATTTCTTTGTAACGCGTTCATGCTGCGGCGTTTGCGCGGTTTTTTATCTTGCGTGCTTGTGTCGCTGGCGTTCTGCGTAAAGAAGACAAAATTTTGGCGTGGAAGTGGAAATGAATGTTCGATTCAATAGCAGAGATTTATTAATTGAAGTTGCAGACTACTTACGGCCATATAACTGACACTCTGTCAGTGCTGTCTTTTTTTTTGTTGTTGTTGTTGCAGTTGCTAGAGAAAATGCTGTGAGGTCCTGTGTCTTCTCTTTAATTTCAGGAATATGGCATACTGCTTCGTACCCTTCTGCAAGTCGAATAGCAAAAAAGAAGCTTGGGATGCCTGTAAAGCATTCCGTATAGAAGGAAGTGCCTGCAAGTTGTTAATAAAGGAAATATAAACAAAGTGTCCCTAATGGAAAATTTGAGTGCTGCTGTACGTGTGTTTTCATTTCGCTATATGTTGTTACACCGAAGGAAAAAATGCACAAAGGAAGCAAGCACCGATACCTGCTTTTTGCGATACTGCTTCCAAACGGACTGCTTCCGTCGCAGGCCATAAATCTAGCTTACAACATTATCAAAATATTTAATGTTGGCTCGGGGCCAGTGGTCGGCCAAAGCCCTCAGAGAACACATAGGCGACAAGAAAAACGCGTTTAATTTACGGAGGCCCGGCAACGACTGATCGGTCTTTAGCGGCAGGGCGAGCGCGAGCCCCGGGCGTCATCACGCCCAGCCTCATCATGGTTCTTTTTTTTTCTTCTCCTTCGCTAGCGTGCCCATACTATACAGCCCGCAAATTTCGAAGTATAGTAGGTTTCTAGCCCATGCGGATCTTTGCAGAAGCATCGTTTTTCTATGTGCTCTAATAAAGGCGGCGCAAATCTACAGCAAAAAAAAAAAAGCCCATTTGAGAATCGATAGGCCCCGGCATTTACTTGGCCTCTTTAGACATTTCCAAATCAGCGCGAGGTTAATAAAAGCGCAAAACCATTTTTTCCTCGCCACATGCAAGCTGCGCCAACAGCGCGGCAGCGTTTCCGATCCCAAGAAAGAGCGCCGCGGTGCGGAGAAAAGAGCGCGCCACGCCCACCTCGGGAAATACGCTCTCTCCGTGCGATTGGGACGGCCGGAGAAAAACCCGCCGCGCGTCCGCCATCTCGGAGGCCATGCTTTCCCCAGAGTAATGATCGGGTTCGCCGCCTATGGCGCTTCCGTGGGCGCGCACTAGGCGTATACTGATAAGAAATGCAGAAACAGCATGCAAAGAGATGTATTTTTCCTTGATGACCGTGTTTAAAAACTGGCTGGCACAGTATTAGTGGCATCCTTCGTTGTTGCTGGAAGCAGTCAATGATGAGGCAATAATGAAAATTATGAGACAGCTTGACAACTTTTTATTATTACAAACGTGAACCATACCATAGTACAGTTCTTCAAAAGCTACGGAAGAAACGACAATTTCTGAAAAAGAGTGGTGATTCACAGATGGTGAATCGGCTCGTAGAAAATTCAGAGATATCGCACGTTACTGTTGCTTGTAAATTTTTGTAGCCCACAAACGCAACCGGGACACAAAGAGGTAACATGGACGCAGCGCTGTGTTCGTGTCACCCTTTTCTGAAATACTTTCTTCGTGCGATATATAAGCTCACATGCATTACGAGAAGGGACAAGGCGATGCACTTGAGCGTAAATGTGATCACTACATGAACAGGTCTTGCGTGCGAGAGGCCTTGCGTGCGAAACATGTCAGACTAACACCATTCCTTAAGCACCGGAAAGGCTAAAGGTTTGGCAGTTTGGCAATGTCCTTCGTGCACGCCGCTCACTATTGATGTGCTAAAAGTAGCATTAGTTGGACATTTTACCCAAGCATCGAACACACACATAAGTTTGCTGTCATTTGCACTGTCTTCTGTCAGAGCGCCCCGCTACCTCGGAGTACCGAGCCTCAGGAAGAGAGCGAAGATAGTGTGGAGGATCCCCCAAGCCATCTGGTTGACCATGACTATCTTGGGGCAGCACAACCAGGTTTGTGATGCTCGACAGTATGCAACACTGTCACAAGCACAGAGAAAACCTTAGCGCATATAACAGCAGAAAAACACTGCACTGAAATTAGACGAGAAAACATCGACAATATTTGTTCTGGTGGTTTTTCTTCTCTGTGTGCCTGTAGCACTGTCTGAAAGTGATGACTGTTTCAAGCAGTGCTCAATTCCACTGCATTTTGCGTTTCTTGAGTACGTCGATGCAGGGGCAATGATAAATGCATGAAAACACTACAGGCGCTTCATCCGTCCGCATTGGAATAAACAGTGTTGAATGTTTTGACAGAAGATTGAAGAAAAGCACACGCACAATAAACACAGGAGACTGGGGCATTTGAACCTTTGTCAACATATGGTGACCGTGCAGCGACCAGCAGCAACAAACATTTATTACAGTTTACTTTCCCCTTTACTGCGCGATTTGCGAACTTTTCGGGACAACAAATTGTATCAATCATGCTGTCTTTTAAGTTCGATTGGTGCTCTGAGAAATTTCGCACCCTGCTACGCATTACTGTTTACAGCAGGGCCTCTGTTTATTAGCAATAATTAGGCAGGAGAGATGTGACTCACAATTAAGCAAATCCAAATTTGTGCTTGGTTTTCAACTCAACAAATGTTGCAGCGTAAGCCAAAATTTTCATGTACTGTTTATGTTACCGTACGGTGCTCTTTGAAGTGTGTAAACATCACAACCCTTAGTGAACACATGTTCTCCTAGAAAATGTTTACCGCCTCTTCCGCTTTGCCATGCATTCATAACAGTTGAGGAAAAAATTGCGTGGTTACTCAGCACGCCAAAGTGTCACAAAATTAAGGTTCTATTAGCTAAAGCCTGATTTGAAAATGAACAGCAATTAACCAACAGCATATTGTCAGGCGTTGATTCAACTGAATGAGAAAGGTAAAAGAAATTATGAAGGGCGCCGAGTGGTACGTCCTCGATGGAAGTGCCCAGGTCGCCCACCATTAAAGCAGGTCTTGCCTAATACTAGAAGAGACAACATAATTAAGGCAAATTGTAACAACAAACAGTAAGAACTCTGATACGTTGGGCTAAATGTGTCAGGTATCTGATTTTTTAATGTGAAGGCATCATGCATTGTATGCAGCCTTGCGACCAAGGCAAAGAAGGCACACACCACCACTGAACCCGGGCCACCAAACGCCACATCGGCAAATGTACGCAACTGCTGCTGAACTGGCGGAAGACCAGAGGCACCTGCTGCCACTTCAAGAGCAAATGCTGCTGCAAAACGCCCATTAATGGGAGGCAGTCCGGCAGCATCTCTGCGGTAATGAATAAACTAGATATTCCCCTGTTTAATGCGGAAAAGGTCGTGTACTATTAGGAAATTCAAGCAGTCCATCGGAGGTGCTGAAAGATGTGCATTTTCGGGTCCCTGCCTGTCAAACAGCAGTCTCAAATCCAACCTTAGTGTAACACCATCGCAGCAACCGCCCGAATTTCACTGAACATTTTGTTGATCTAGATGTGCGTGCATGTCCTGTTGAAGCAGCGTAGATCGCAATTGTGGTAAATGAAACATCTCAAGACAGGGATATGGTGGCCATGGAATCAAAGAAGCTCGTTAAGTTTAAAGTGCTAAATGATGGGTTGCACTAGATGATGATGAACGAACTTTATTTAATTAGCAGAAAGATCCCCCTCCCCCTTTCAGAAGGGGGGGGACCAAACCTATACCTGGCGACAACTTTCTGTGGCAGCACAGCTAAAGCTACGTGGGCGGAGCTTCTGCACATGTGTTACTACGCCAAGTAGTCCGTTCGCGGGCGATTTCGGTTCTGGTTTCGCGAGCGCATAAAACATGTCCGTTTCCACACGAGTATTCATGGCTCATGATGTTATTTGGGAATTTATGCAGATAGTTTATTCACAGATGTAGTCGAAATCTACCACATGACTTGATATAGTTAAGCATGCAGCACAAATACCTGGAATCGTTGCTGAGCTCTTCTGCAAATCAAATTATATAACGCTAATGTGCTAGCGGTTCAAGTCCACGTGCAAAGCGAGCACCATTTAGTATTGTTTACATTTCTTTTTTGGGAAAGCGATAGAATATTTTGCATTGCGAAGGAACGCAGGAATCAGCTTTATTAAAGCGGTCGGTTTTACTTTTCAAAGAAAAAAGAAAGCCACGGCCCAGCAGTAACTGCGCAATCGGAAATCTTACTCAAAGGTAACAAGCCATTTTCTGAATTTCAGTGCACACAGGGTCGACATCGTCGTTTTCCTACATTTGGAGACGCTGTAACTTTCTGGAGACGCTCACGTCATTTTGTCAGGGGACGCGAAGGCATCGAAAGGCAGCAGATATCTTGGCCACGACCAGTCAGGAGCGGGCGTCTCACGTGTGTGATTATACAAACGGGTGAAACGCGTTCCTTACTTCCGTGGTCAAGAATGCTTTTTTTGCAAATTGAAAATCACGCTGTCAGTCGCATAATACACATGAACGCGTCTGTTGCCGAGGCAAAGCTGTGCACGGGTGATTTTGTCACCGTAATTCACTCTCATTCAAAACGCCAAAACACCTCCCGCCGTAGACGCCGACGGGCACGGTGTTAGACGCAATCTTCGGTGCGACTGTATCAGTAATAGTAGGCATCCGAAATACCGACCATGTATGCAACGCATTTTATGAAATGGGCCACTTATTTTACGTACTGTTTCCAATCGCAGTTTTGCTTTCAAGCGGCTCTTCTTGCTGAAGACTTGAAGGACACCGTCATTACTGTCAAGGAAGCTATCGCGATGAGAGACCCACTTGCGATGGTGGTATCACTTGCACACTTCTTTCTCAGTGATAGTATGGGCAAATCAACAAAATATTTCACAGCGCACCGCTGTCTTCGTTTCATTCTGGTCGATGAACACAGATCACCTAACGAACACGCGCTTATGCTCACTTGCAAGCTTCGATGTGCACCTGTTGCAGTCGAGCGACGCCATCGTTGTTGAGTGGGGACGGAAAACGTGAAACGGACAAAAACCTGAAAACTCGAAAGAGCGAAAATCGCTAATCCTTTATGGGATTATCATTCTTACTTTCAACGCAAGCGATCTTGAACGTAATACCTTTCTTTTCTTTTTATGTTTTCTTTTATGCTACGTATTCTACAAAAGCTAGCGTTCGCGGACTACATACAGAAGCGGAGTAAAAAAGTGCGTGGTTCGGTTGCGTAGCCTTCGCTGTGATAATAACAATAATAATATCTGGGGTTTAACGTCCCAAAACCACGATATGATTATGAGAGACGCCGTAGTGGAGGGCTCCGGAAATTTAGACCGCCTGGGGTTCTTTCTTTAACGTGCACCTAAATGTAAGTACACGGGCCTCAAACATTTTCGCCTCCATCGAAAATGCAGCCGCCGCGGCCGGGATTCGATCCCGCGACCTGCGGGTCAGCAGTTGAGCGCCATAACCACTAGACCACCGCGGCGGGTCCCTTCGCTGTGCTGCCACAGAAAGTTGTCGCCAGGTATAGACGTCGGCCATGATCCCGTGGGCCCTGGCAGCGTCTTCGGCCTGCCGCACTAAGTGTGCTTGTAATTGTGAGTCGGAGCTGAGGAGCGCGGCCTTCCACCCACGCCCGTCTGGGAATCCGTCGCTCGTGGGAGCCTCCAGGCACGCCCAGAGCATGTGGCTCAAGTCCGCCCTGTTATTGCAAAATTTACACTTGTCCGAATAAAGTTCCGGCGCGCAGTGGTTCATCGTTACCGGACGAGGGAACGTATGTGGTTACTCATAAGTTTGTAGCGCCGCGCCAGTGGCAGCCAGCCGGCCGGAGAAAAAGACGACGAGCGCCGGTGGCTCGTAGCGCGAGGCAGTTAGGACGTTCGGTTGCTTTTGGCTGGCTGGACGCCACGGCCGCTGCTCGGCTTCGGCCTCTCGCTTCCTTCCTCGGCCGTACGCCTTCATCTTCTCATTAAACAAGTGACGACGGCACGTTTACGTCGGACGCCGTCACGTCGTGACATTTGGTGACCCGGACGCAAGGACAAGCGACCGGCGCTGCACCGCTGCCACTGAGCTCCGCAGCCATGTTCCAGCCAGGTCAAGCCTGGCAGCCGCAATTCGATCCACCGCTGCCACCATTGCGCACCTCCTGCCTACAATCATGTTTTCGGGGAGCTCGAGGCGGCCTTGGAGCTCAACAACATCTGGCTCCAATAATTCATGTTCCAGGTACCAGAATACTATCTTCCGCCACCTCACGTACTTCTCATGGAGTCCCGCCCTTACGATGATCTGCGACACGCCGTGCTCCAGTTATACGGCATCAGACATCGACCTTTTCCCAAGAGCGACTCTGCGCCACCTGACACGCCTTCATCTATTTGGACACCTCCCGCACCACGGCCAGTCCAGACCGTTCCCTGCCGACTATCGGCTACACAAGTGACGGATACCGGCCTCCCGCGCCAATCAAGCCATCGACCGAGAGACCCACAATCCTGGCTGGAGTCCACGGCTCCTGCCTCCGATGTGCCGGTTCCGCCACCAGAGCCAATACCACCTCTCTCCATTACGGATTCGACGCCGGCTACTGCATTGTGCACCGTCGCACTTGCTGCAGAATCGTGTGCTGCTCCACTGGCTGCCCGGGGCGATTCGACGATCACAGACGAGCCAAGTGATGTGCCTGCAGAGGCCACGCCTGTCCAAGCACCTGTAGAAGCCCGCCACACCGCTTACACCAGGGACGCAGAGCCCGGTTTCGAGTTGCACGCCAGCGGATTTGTCACCACATCGGCGCCTGGCGGTCAAGCGCTCGTAGACTGTCAACCCGATCACGACCTCTTCTTCAAAGCCTTAAATAGCAGCCAGAGTTTTCCAGATGTGCCTGTGAGGATTTCCTCTGATCTCTCTGAGGAGCCACACCTTACGCCCTCTCGCCTAACCACAACTCAGGCAACATCCGGTGTCGTGAATAGCCATTTCTCATTGCCTCCGTCGTCTTGTCATCATTTCAGGAGAGGCTGCACCAGATCTACGCACAGCGCGCGACTCGTAGTCCGTCGAGAACATACATCGCGCTGTCGACAGGCGCACTGTTGTCGGCGCTCAAGAAGCCGCACCGCGCGATGATTGGCTTTGTGTCGACCAGGGCGTTCGCACCACTTCCACCACCAGCACCTTCAACGCACCTCTCTGCTTTATTCGCTGCTGCTAGCGACGCGCAATCATCGCGGTGCGCGCCCACTGCGTGCTTCCCAGTGTCGGCCGCCGGAACAACCGGACTCCTTATGCCTTCTACCCTGACGACTCCGATTTCCCAGTGGACATTCTAAGAACTGCGGCGCATGTACATATTGTTTATTCTTTTTACCTTTTTTGTACATATATTTTCTAACGCGCAAAGCGCTATGGGGGGAGCCCATGTAGCGCCGCGCCAGTGGCAGCCAGCCGGCCAAAGAAAAAAACGACTAGCGCTGGTGGCTCGTGGAGCGAGGCAGTTTGGACGTTCGGGTGCTTTTGGCTGGCTGGAAGCCACGGCCGCTGCTCGCCTTCGGCCCTCTCGCTTCCTTCCTCGGCCGTACGCCTTCGTCTTCTCATTAAACAAGTGACGACGGCAAGTCTACGTCAGACGCCGTCATGTCACAACAAGTGTAACTAAGAGAACAAATTTTGCAACTAGGTGCAGAAAAGAAGAGCAAAGCTTTTGTATTTCAACTTCATGCGACTTGATCAGACCATGGGCACTGTGATGCCTGCTAGTTGGTTACACAAGACGGTGGTGGGGTGCATTCATAAATAACTCTACATCAAGGCACTTCACAAATATCTCTTCATCTTTCAGATTGAAGCTGCACAGCGCCGGCAGGCAGACGCCCTAACGGAGATCGCCACAGTCCACTGGGATGCATTTGTTGGGTCGACAGCAGCCGCGGTAGACGCAAGGCGACTCATAAGGCAATTGAAGTTTGAGCAGTTTTCATTTTCTATGTTAATTTAAATAATGCACAGATGCACGCGGCTGGCGTTGCACATAAAAATACACACAACAAAAGGGGAAAAAGTCAGTAACAGTTATTTCTACCAACAGCACGTAGTGATTACATGCTGTGAAATGTCGTCTGCTCTGTTCCCTGTGTGAATAGTGCTTAAAACAATGCTCTGCAGTGTTATTTAAGGTTGCATACAATGCTGCATAACTAAAGGGACTGTTTCCAGAGAGTTACAGTCGCCTCAAGCTAGCCCTAGTATGAATCACTGCAGTAAGTGCACGCTTTTGCATAACTGCCTGATAATATAAGCATGCTGTCAATGAATGAACGGGCAGGCGGGATTGAATCCCGGCTGCGGCGGCCGCACTTTTGATAGAGGCGAATATCTTTGAAGCCCGTGTATTCAGATTTGGGTGCACGTTAAAGAACCCTTGGTGATCGAAGCATTTCCGGAGCCCTCCAATACAGCATCCCTCGTATTATTATCGTGGTTTTCGCGGCATAAGAACGGTGCGTACCGACTTGCGGAATGACGTGGCTTTCTTTGCAACTTCGAAACGCAATCACAGGCAGCACGCGCTCCGCCGAAAACGCGCGCGCAGTAGCGCACAGTCGCTTTCGCGGGCGAGCCGACGACCTTCGTCGTTTTACTCGACCCACCAGGGGAGCATTCGGTGCTGGCGCCGCAAGCGCACTCTTTAGGTTGCCTCGTCTATGGCGACGTTGATCGTACGGCGACATCCAAAGTCGTTCCCATTCTTCTGGACCTTTGCTTGAGTGTGTTTTGAAGAGCATCCGACGATAGTGCATTGCAACGCGAGCGAAAGACGGCCAACTCAGGCGCTAAAAGGATGAATTTCGTCGTACCTCAAAGTTCGGTAATTGACCTCCCAGGACAAGGCGCTGGTAACGCTTCGGCGTGGCATTAACAAGCCAGCATCCAGAAACCGCACGAACAAGTGCGGGTTAGCAAGCTTCCCTCGTGTCGACTGATCAAAATCAAAAAGCAGCTGACCATCGCGCATCATTCAATCACCCGAGTGCCGACAATGCACATCACGCCGCGCCAACTCCGCGTCCGAACTCGACGAACAACGAGATACGAAGGGGGCGATCGGAGATCTTTGTTCGTTCGCGTTCGTTCTGCGGTGCCTACGTCACAAAAGTGAGAGGAGGCGCAGCTCTCCCGCCTAGAACCGCCGAGAGGAAGAGAATAGCCAATCGTGAAGCGGAGAGCTTTCCGGAAGTAGACGCGCATCCTGTGACGTCGGCACGAGGACCGTGAAGCGTTTCTCGCCTTTTAATAAATATAATTACTTTACAGAAAATTATTGCTTTTGCTTCTCAAGCTCAAACATTTTTTCAAACAGCAACAGCTTTGAGTGATGATATTTAATAATGTTAGTTTTTTTTGACGTCGTCGCTAGATGGTGTCACGAACGCGAAAAAAAAAAAAAAGAAAAGTAGCGGCTGACGCAGTTTCAAAATGTCGTCCCATCGCAACGTCTGCGTTGGTTCTCGGGTGTCTGATCGTCAAAAGGAGCTTCTGCTGGCTTTTGCGAAAGAGCACCCACAGATCGCGACGCTGTCGTGCCCGCTGGAACCGTCGTTCACGAGGGAGGACCGGGACGACATGTGGCAGGAGCTGGTAGCGCTTTTGAACGAAGTCCCTGCGCGTAACAACCACAGCCTTGCCAACTCCGAGAGCAGCAGAGTTGAGTGCGAGCACAATCGTATTGTGGTCGGTCATCTTACACGTCCCGCTTGTGCTTTACAGCGGCACCGGAGGCGGCCAGATTACGGGCTAACGCGGCCGCGTCGTGCTTGACAGGGACCGCGCGGGTCGACAGTACGCGAGGCCCAGAGTTCGGGTGATTTGAATCGGTAAGCACTGGCTTAGAATATCATTGTTACTTGTATGCTGCGAAATAGTGTGCTCATTTGCTTCGAGCCATTACGCGCTGTCAGTTTTACTTTTTCAAACAATATCGAGTGAATCACCCGGCCGCCGCGTTGGCTGAGGTGCTAACACGTTGTGCCTCTCAGAACAGAAAGCAAAACAGCCACATTTGCGGCGATGACGAAAGAACAGCCGCGAACTATATTTCGAAGCTCATTAGAGCACCCTACGTGTTCCAACCCATTTCTCAGACCCTCGAGTCGAGTGAGGTGCGTAGCCAGTAGGCTTGCCTCCCTCCACCCCTCTCTCCGAAGTCCGTGTGTCATAGCATGCCGCTGTTGAAACATTCTAAAAAAACATTGCTATTGTCCACTTCCACTCCATACTTCTTATTGCACTCAGTGTGTCAATCAAGAAACTTCTTACTATAACAGGTGAGCCCTGCTCCAGCTGCTGCTGGTGTGGCTGAAGAGGATGTGGCCCAGGATCTTCCCCCGTGCCCCAACACGTAAGTTTCACTGATGTTTTTGATTAACTGTAGATGGTGTTACATGCTCACAGGTGATGCTCACGCGTGCAGGCATATGTTTGTGAAGAGATGACATCTGTGGGCATAAAGACAAAAAGCTGCGCAAAAAAAATTTGGCAAATGGTTGCAGGAGCTAGTTGTATGCATAACTGTCAGATGGAATAAACAGGTGTCCTGCCTTGCAGTTATGGTGAAATGTAGCAAAAAAGTTGCATTGCAAAAATGTTCAACATCTTGAAATGTTTCCCTATTTTGTCAGTTGCTTCAAAAGTGAAACTGAAAATGTGCTATTGCTCAATATACTGTTCAAAAAGCAAGCTCGAAATAACTTTTTCACATAGCCATCATACACAAATGCACATGTTTGCACCTGTGTTACACCTGCTTGCTGTGTGTTTTGCATACTGCAGCAGCTAGGGTTTCGGAAGGAGATTGTGTCAGTCATCTCGTAAAGCCGGGCAAACGATTGTGCAGCCCTGAAAAGGGCTGTTTGGTTGCTTCTCATACAGAGGTGGTTAGAGGTGTGAGATGCGTTTGATGAGATGAGCGAAAATGAATTTCGGCACCGCTTTGGTCTGTCCAAACGAAGCGCGTTGGTTGTGCGGTGAACCAAGCACCATTCATGGATGCCGTTGGGTCAGTGGATTTTCAACAGAGAGGAAATTGTTGCACACACTGAAACTCTTCACGAGCATAAGTTTCCAGCGAAGAGTCGGTAGCAGGAAATTTATAGATGATAATGGCAACACATTTCTTGGTTTCCAGCTCATGCCACAGCTGCGAGATGTGGGCAACCGGCAGGCCAAGGCGCTGGAGTTACTAGCCGCAAACACCAGGCGGCAGGGCCAGGCATCATTGGAAAGCTGTGCCAGGTTCAACTTCTCGGTGACGTGGTCCACGAACTGCAAGGCGTTGGTACCCTCGCCCGGGCCCTCATTGCAGCGGAAGCCACCTGCACAGTGATTTGTAAAGACTAGTTGTACATATATGCAGATTTATTTTGTAGTATACGCACATAGTGCACTGTAGTGTATCTTTATGTTTATAGTGTATACGTGTAGAATATTGTGGCACACTGTACGTTTTCTATCGATTTTTACACATCCTAGAAAAAAAGAAATGCGTTTGTGAACGGTCTAGGTTGCACAACAATTTTGAAATATTGCAAGACCAAAAAATAGTTGACGAATACGTGTTCTGTTGCTTAGAAGTGTTTAAACAACAGGATTGGGTACAAACAGAAATCAGTAATAGAGGAAGACATATCAGCAACCAACAACTTGCATTTTTTTAGCGAGTTCTATTAATACCGGTTCGACTGTGCCTTGTTTTCATGTAATACCATGACTTTCGTGCTGCGAGACGCGTGTGTTGCTGCAGAGGAGCAGCAGGCACTTTGTAATAACTCCATTTGTATATTATAAAAGGAAGCTACTTTTATATTCTTTTCCTTGGCATTAAATTTAAGGGATATTTATTTATTTTGCTTTTTATGTGCATTGCTCGTGATACTTGTAATAAAATTTCAATTCTGACACCACCCATGTTGTTCACTTCATTTACAGGCACCATTCTTGTTGCACTAAAGCTACCGCATGTTGCTGTCCTGATTCAAACAGCATTTTCAGGTTACCACTTTGGCTGTGAATGGCACCAGCTCTCACGTGTGCTTAGGTGAAGCGCCATATTTTACAACCTGGTCGAAGTATTTCATCAGCATGGTGTTGTGTGGACAAGGGGGCATAGGTCAGCAACTCATGAGCCGACTCGCTCAGATTCAGATCGAGCTGTGAGTCCGGGTGAGTAATACATTGGTGAGTTCGATTCCGGGTAAAAACATTTTCGTGAGCCCGAGTCCGAGTGAATCCACTTGAGGAAAATTTTGGTGAGTCTGAGTGGAGCCCCAAGAGCAAATATATTTCACGAGTGAGTCAGGGTGAGCTTCACATTTTTGCCAACCTATTCAAGGGGGTTATTCATTGATAGGAGAATGCTGTTTCGTTGATATGTGCAGCAACATTTGAAGTGTAGTAAAAAAAACAGCCTTTTGTTTATGCCAGTGACAAACACAATGAACAAAGACAAACACTCGCCACACAATGCTGCCGAGGTCGTTGCAGGCGGCGGCGTACTCTGCGCAGATGCTCAAGCATGCAGGCCCGGTGGTTCTCGAAACAGGTCACTACACGGTTGCGCTGCTGCTGGCTCCCGTTGTGGTGTGGTAGATCAGCTGCTGCTGGCAGCAGCTCTGTGTCGTCACGTCCCCTTCGAGAACAGGCTTATGTGCCGCCAACGCAATGTCGTGCAGAGCTGCACAAGCAGCAATTGACGCTTGTGCAGCTCTGCACAAGCTTACAGCGTTGCACCACTCCACAACATTGCGCATGGCGGTGTGGGCCTTGTTGTAGTGGTTATCAGGGGTGCCACGAGCTGGGCGTCCGGGCACTGGTGTCAGGAGTCACGGTTCTAATGTATAGCTGGAGTCTCCTGCACGAGGGCGGCATGACAGCTGTAGTGATAACGTCTTGAATGGGCAAGCATTGACAGCACTTACCAAGCAAGCCGAAGTTTTGCGTCCAGGTGCTGACGGAGAGGGCTCCCCCGCCATACCCACGAGTCATGCATGACCCCAGGAAACATGGACTGATCATCCAGAGGTCGGCATCACATGTCTGCAGAATTCAATTCAGTCCAAATTGTACCCATAAATGACCTTGGGTACAATGTGCGTATTATGTTAATGTAATACATCTGTCTGCACTGTTCGACTGTTGAAAAATAGTTA